>NC_086447.1:484652352-485343852 GCF_028390025.1 Pseudophryne corroboree | reverse complement strand
TTTGCCTTTTAAATTAAATTATTGCTGCTTTAAATCTATGAGCTAAATTTCCAGAATCTCACCGGTTTATGCAACTTGCACCTATTACATAAAGACCTATGTTTGATTGAGGTCTGGACTTTTTACAAAGTACTCACACACCAATGTAATGTAAGAGATAGGTAGTAGAGGGAAATGTGGTGACATGTGCTTTGGTTGGTGGCCCTTTGGAAATAGCCATAACTGCAGTATATTCCTCCTAGAATGGACTACTATGCTTCTTGTTTGTAGTACAGGTTGAGTATCCCATATCCAAATATTCCGAAATACGGAATATTCCGAAATACAGACTTTTTTGAGTGAGAGTGAGATAGTGAAACCTTTGTTTTTTGATGGCTCAATGTACACAAACTTTGTTTAATACACAAAGTTATTAAAAATATTGTATTAAATGACCTTCAGGCTGTGTGTATAAGGTGTATATGAAACATAAATGCATTCTGTGCTTAGATTTAGGTCCCATTACCATGATATCTCATTATGGTATGCAATTATTCCAAAATACGGAAAAATCCCATATCCAAAATACCTCTGGTCCCAAGCATTTTGGATAAGGGATACTCAACCTGTATACTATTGTGAAGGAACCAGTGTCTATTGCCCTTAACATGGACCAAAGATGCAACTCCCAAGACCAATATGGGACATGGTCATTGCCATGTAAAAATCCCATAGCAATGTTCCTTTCACAGAATATGCATTTCTCTAGAATAGCTTAGACCTGAATAGGGGGTATCGAACTACATTTATCTTTCCAATTCTAGTGTTTAGACTTGCATGGGTCTTCACCCTGCAGACCTCCAGCTGCTGTGGAACTACACATCCCAGCACGCACACACAGTTTTGCTGTTAAGGCATGTGAAAACTGAGGCAGACCATGCTGTGAAGTGTAGTTCCACAGCAGCTGGAGGGCCGCAGGTTGAAGACCCATGATTTAGAGTGTATATGTTCACTCTATTTTCAGTACTTTTTTTTCAAACACTCATTCATATACTGTTTTGCCACTTCTGACAGCATGAGCAGGAGCAAGCTACAGTATGCATATCATTTTTTATCTTCCAAGTAGGCAGGACAGAATAGTGCAGTGACGGTGCGGTGAGTTAAACAGCATAGGGAGGCACTGGCTAATTAACCCCCTGCAATATGAAGAAGGTAAAAAAAAAAAAAAAGCATGGGACTCCCCCTATTTTCTTAAACCCAACACCAGGCTCAACCAGCAAGGGGGGATAATGCCATAGCAGGAGGGACACTCAGTGTGGGGTCCCCCTGCCATCACATTAGCCACCCCTAAAGCCCAGGGCTGGAATTCCTCAGAAAGTGGGGCAACATCCAGCACTGGGCTGATGGCCCAGTGCTATATGCCACACCCCTTGTGGCCAGGGCCGTCTTTTCATATGGGCTCAATGGGCTCTTGCCCAAGGGCCCCAGGAGTATAACGGCCCTAAGCTGATAGCTAAGGGTCCCCTCTTTCCATGGGAAAAAGATTTTTGAAAATCGGCCCTGGGGAACCGAAGATATCCGACTTGAAAGCAGTGGTCCCCATCTAAGCCTGTTAATTGCTCTTCCCAGACAGATATCTCAGGTTCTGTCTGACTTAGAGTTTTTGTGAGGGTATACTCCAAAAGCTGTGACTCTCCACTTTTGGTGGATACTGGTAGCTTGTCTCTACTATGCCCAGAATGAGAGATATCAGCCTTCAAGCAGCTGGTCCCTGCTCCAGCTCCACACGCCTAATATGCAGTTTTACATTTTCGTTGGTGAATTGCTCTGGCTTCTGAGCTCTGATCCCTAAGTCCCCAGAACCTCCTGAAAGGTGGGACTCTCTAGTTTCTTATACCATTGAAAGCTAAGAAATCTATTTTCAGGAACTTGAGATATCTGCAGTCAAGCAAGCTGCCCAACCACTGGAAAATAATAAATATTAAGCCCACTCCACTATCCACCCCTCCCCTACGTTTTAAACACCCCCTACCACCCTGGAAATCATGTACCAGGGCTTCTTCATTCAGCCCAATGCCCCCTTCTACAGTTTAGCCCCATATGTGCAGTAAAGGAGTAATTAGCAGAAATTACTGCTCCAGGTCCTACATGCTGAGCGGAAGATAGAACACCCCCTACCGCCCGCGGGACATCAAAGCTGCCACCGATAGCACCCCCCACCCCTACCGCTGGAGGATGGGTAGGGGCCCCAGTGCATTGCTGTGCCCAGGGGCCTACACTGCTGTTAAGACGGCCCTGCTTGTGGCGGTTTGTGCGGGGTTCATGGCAGGACAATATTGTTCTTTACAGGTGGCCTACAGGTCCCAGCAAGCCTGCCCAAGCATGCCGGCATACCCGGACATTAAGGGCCCGCTGGCACCCGTAGTCCAACTGTAAAGAAAATATGAAAATAAAAACACCACACCATGCGGGTCATTCTGAGTTGTTCGCTCATTGACGATTTTCGCAACGGAGCGATTAAGGCAAAAATGCGCATGCGCATGGTTCGCAGTGCGCATGCGGTTAGTATTTTAGCACAAAACTTAGCAGATTTACTCACGTCCGAACGAAGATTTTTCATCGTTGAAGTGATCGGAGTGTGATTGACAGGAAGTGGGTGTTTCTGGGTGGAAACTGGACGTTTTCTGTGAGTGTGCGGAAAAACGCAGGCGTGCCAGGATAAAACGCGGGAGTATCTGGAGAAACGGGGGAGTGGCTGGCCGAACGCAGGGCGTGTTTGTGACGTCAAACCAGGAATGAAACGGCCTGAGCTGATCGCAATCTGTGAGTAGGTCTGGAGCTACTCAGAAACTGCTAAGAATTTTCTATTCGCAATTCTGCAAATCTTTCGTTCGCTATTCTGCTAAACTAAGATACACTCCCAGAGGGCGGCGGCCTAGCGTGTGCAATGCTGCTAAAATCTGCTAGCGAGCGAACAACTCGGAATGACCCCCCATATGTTTTAATAGTTTATTGTACGGCATCTTCACCTTCAGCTCTTTTTCATGGCCGCCGCCTACCCAGAGCTTCCAGTGTCTTCTCTCTTTTGGAACTCTTCCCAGCTCCTTCCCCGCTGACGGACTGCCCAGCTGCTGCCTCGCACTGGCTTATATAAGCCAGTCGAGGGGGCGTGGTGATGACATGGTGAGCCGTGATTGGCTTGCAGCGGCCATCTTGAATTAAAAAAATTATGCCGTGGCGCTATTTTTGAAATGGGTACCCGCTGCAAAATGGCTAGCAGGCAATGGATCCAACCGGATCCAGGTCTGCCACCCGCCACACTCTTGATGCCGGGTCCTGCCATCATGAACCCGTCGTGTCCCGCCGCATATGTCCGCTACCCAGTGGATCCGCTGGGCAAATCACATCTCCTGGACTGACGGGCATGTTTCATGTGACTGAATGCACGCCCCAGTCATTGAGGTACCTGTACTGGTGCCGCTATTGTAACATTTTCAATGGGTTTTTACAGCCCATAGCTTGGCCTCGCCCCCTGCCCGACCCCCGCTTGCTGAACTATACTATTGTCAGCGGGAGGTACCGCTCCCAGTGCCTCCCACCCCGCTATGCTGCATCACCACCATAGGGGAAATTATTAGACTAAAACAAAGAAGATAACTATAACACAGACTCTGTTATAAATATCTTCTTTGTATTATTTTAATCATTATGACAGCACGTCCCTGGAATAGTGTGCACTGTATGTGGAGGTAAAAATGATTAGCTATGTTTGCTCCTCGGTCAGCTGCCCCATACAGTACATACCCAAAAATACAAGAGTTTGAACCTCCCTATCAGCTGGCAGCTCTCTCCTTAGCATGCTTTTAATTGGGCCCTAAGGGGTCTATTTACTAAGCCTTGGATCAAGATAAATCCAACGGAGATAAAGTCCCAGCCAATCACTGTCTAGCTGCCATGTCACTGGCTGGGTTTGAAAAATGACAGCTAGGAGCAGATTGGCTGGGACTTTATCTCCGTCGGATTTATCTCCATCCAAGGCTTAGTAAATAGACCCCTAAATCTTTATCCTGATAGGTTTTTACACTAGCTATATATTTTGCTTAGGCTATACAAATGGGCCTGCAGGATTTATGAACTTGTCCTATGTATTCTGTCTCTGGCAGGGTAAGTGAAAACAGTATGCAATGTTATCTCAACTGATGTCCTGCATCCAGTGGCGCTGAGAGGGGATAGGCGGGTTCTAATTGCCAAGACACAAGCTTGTTGAAGAGGCCGGGTCGGGGCTCTGGTCTATGTGCCCCTCTTCTTACTTGTCAGCCAGCAGCAGCCTTTCCCCGTCTCAGCACTCGCCGCTGTGTGCTTAGCTGTGGTGGGTCCAGGGAAGCTGGTGCCAGCAGTTTCCTCTGCCTGCAGGTAGTCGATTGATCGCACTGATCGCATTCCCCTGGATCTTACCCTACAGTAGCTGAGGGGTGCAAAGTGGTCCCCTGTGCCGGTAGTTAAAGGTAGTTTGCTAGCTTATTTTTTAATTTAAGGGGGTGTGGTCACACCTCCATGATTAGGCCACTCACCCCAGCATTACTGGGGCCCAAGCTAGCTGTCTATGGCTCTGCCTGCATCCAAGCATCTAATATATCCCTGTGTAGGGATCACATACTTACATCTGTTTGTTTTTTAAGATTAGTTTCCATACTGAGCATGTGCAAAGCAGCTGACCCCGTAGTCCCTAACATCTACAGTTATGCCGCTAATTAGTAACTACGTAACTTTACAGGTATGGCCGGCCTACTCTGTGCATATGCGCACAGAGTAGGCAGGCAGGCAGCTGGACGCTTCTTCCCATAGAAAGGGTGAGGCTTTGGGAACCAATGCATATCTCGCAACTGTCCTGATTCCAGCGGGACAGTCCCACTATTCAGACACTGTCCCCCTGTCCCACCCACTAACCTCAGTGTACCGTGGGTTCTTTCATCACCAACTGCTCTGCTCTGCAAAGCAATGAGTTATCCTTGAATCCCTAAATAGATGCTGTGTGCATGGCATCTAATCAGTACAGGTATGTGGATCGGGGCTGTCCAGCTGCGCAGTCGAAAACAGATCTGTGCTGCGAGGCCACGGCAACTCCCACATGAGGCCACATGCCCTTTCTAAGGGCAATAAAATTTGGGAGGTATGCCAATGCCATCCAAAGATGGCATAGGTTCCATCTGGCAAAGTCTGAAAACTTTCTGTTGGATTTTGCTGAATATTAGATGGTTCCACTGTGCCCCTAATAATCACAGGGTCACAAATAGACAACAGTGGCCAAGGTCGCAAGTACAGGTTCACAAACAGATAAACAGACAGAGGTCAAGCTCATAAGCACAGGTTCACAAAGACAGAGGTCAGGGTCACAAGCATTGGTTCACAAACAAAGAGGTCAAGGTTCACAAATGGATAAACAGCAAGTGGACAATATCACAAGCACAGAATCATAGGGCCTAATTCAGACTGCAGCGATTGCAGTCTGAAGCCCTTTGAGGAGTGCGCTCGCGCACCCCGGGAGGCCCAGTGAGATGCTAAAAGCATCTCAGGGCTGTAATCGCCTCTGCCTGATTGACAGGCAGGGGCGTTTGCGGGGCAGATGGGGCGCGCCAGCGGCATTTGAACACCGTTGGTGGGGCGCGGTCTGGACAACGCAGGCGTATCCGGACCGTTGCGGGGTTGGGACGGGACGCTAGCTGCGCAGGCAGGGAGCTACTCGGCGGGTGCAAAAGCATTGCCGCCTTGCGTTGTCTTCACACCTGTGCGGGGGGTGGGGGGCAGGGCCTAACATACGTGGCGGACCAGCCCTGTGCTGGGCGTCCCCCCGCATGTCTGAGTAACTAATCGTAGATGTGCTAAATTTAGCACATCTACGATCAAATGTGAATCGGCCCCATAGTCAGGAACACTAGCAAAGCACTGTTGCTCAATACCAAACATTTGAGCTAATTAATAGAACTTGTGGTAAAGCTGGTAATATAGGCAGTGGTGCTGAGAGTGGGGGATCAGATCCCGCTGGTCCCTTTGTTAACATATCAGCAGCGTTATCTTCATGTGCTACAAAGGTGATGCTTATAGACTTTCCACTAACTCACGGATGAAGTGGTGTATAAAAGCAATGCGCTTGGACCGTACATGCTGTAGGAAAAGTCAATTGCGTCCTTGTTGTCACACTCAGCGCCTAATTCAGACCTGATCGCTAGCAAGCGATTTTTGCACTGCTACAATCAGATAGTCACCGCCCACAGGGGGTGTGTATTTGAGCTGTGCAAGTGTGCGAACGCATGTATAGCAGAGCTGTACAAACAGATTTTGTGCAGTCTCTGCGCAGCCCAGGACTTACTCAGCCACTGCGATCACATCAGCCTGTCTGTGGCCGGAACTGACGTCAGGAACTCTCCCTGCAAACGCCTGCTTTTTTCCAGACACTCCCTGAAAATGGTCAGTTGACACCCACAAACGCCTTCTTCCTGTCAATCTCCTTGCGATTGCCCGTGCGAACGGATCCGTCGCACAAACCCATCGCTGAGCGGCGATCCGCTTTGTACCTGTGCGAAAAGGCACAGCAGCGATCAGGTCTGAATTACCCCCGCAGTGTTTACAGACTTATCCTGACTAAGAAGTCTTGGGCCCTCATTCCGAGTTGATCGGTCGCAAGGCGAATTTAGCAGAGTTACACACGCTAAGCCGCCGCCTACTGGGAGTGTATCTTAGCATCTTAAAATTGCGACCGATGTATTCGCAATATTGCGATCACAAACTACTTAGCAGTTTTAGAGTAGCTCCACACTTACTCTGCCTGTGCGATCATTTCAGTGCTTGTCGTTCCTGGTTTGACGTCACAAACACACCCAGCGTTCGCCCAACCACTCCCCCGTTTCTCCGGCCACTCCTGCGTTTTTTCCGGAAACGGTAGCGTTTTCAGCCACACGCCCATAAAACGCCGTGTTTCCGCCCAGTAACACCCATTTCCTGTCAATCACATTACGATCGCCGGAGCGATGAAAAAGCCGTGAGTAAAAATACTATCTTCATAGCAAAGATACTTGGCGCAGTCGCAGTGCGAATATTGCGCATGCGCACTATGCGGAATTTCACTGCGATGCGATGAAAAATACCGAGCGAACGACTCGGAATGAGGGCCTTAATTCACACAAAGGGCCAAATTCAATTAGTCATGGTTAATTACCATGGGGAAATTGATCTGCTGAGGCTATTCAATTATAGCCCACGGCATCCCACAATCAGCCCACAGGTTGCAGTTAAATTCCCTGAACATCGGTGCCACAAAGCTGTTAACCTATAGATTCTATGGTTTGACACGTGAGGAAAAAGGGGTTGTTATTGAATAGACCCTCGTGTAAAAGCCAGAGACTACCACCCTTTTCCCAGCGTGGTAAATTACTGCCGCTAATTTAATTTGTCCCAAAGTCTTTTTACAGCCTAAAGCTTCCTTGGAACATTCAGTAAGGGTATGGGTCGTTGGGTCGACTCAACTTAGGTTTGACAGTCATTAGGTCGACCATGGAAGGTCGACATGCATTAGGTCGACAGGTGCAATAGGTCGACATCGTCATTAGGTCGACATGTACTGGGTCGACAGGTCAAAAGGTCGACATGGGGTTTTGGACTTTTTTTGGTGTCATTTTCTTTGTAAAGTGACGGGGAACCCCAATTAGTGCACCGTGTCCCCATGCATGGCTCGCTTCACTCGCTCACTCCCAATTGTAGTCCACGTGGATCGTCAAGTATGAAAAAGTCCAAAAAATTAAAAGAAAAAAAAAATGTGAAAACCTCATGTGGACCTTTTGACCTAATGACCATGTCGACCTATTGACCATGTCAACCTTCAGTGGTCAATCTAATGAATGTCGACCTAAGCTGTGTCGACCTAACGACCGTATCCCTTTAGTAAGTGCCATATGCTCTGCCTCAGTGGTGGAAAGGGCTACAGTGGGTTGCTTTCTGCTTACCCAGTTGACAACTGCAGCTATCAGCAGGCCCGGCGACAGCGGGGTACAAAGGTCCTGAGGGGCCCCGCGGCCCACAGGTACAAAACGGAGTGGCGCAATGCCAGCTACAAGTGGGCAAAATAAAAACAAATGAGTTTTCAGAGCCCCCTTCCCGATTAACAGGACCGACTGGCTCCCGGCAGCAATGCTGCGATTTGCGGGTGTTCAGGGGGCGTAGTCTAATGAGGAGAACTGCCTGCCCCCATGAGAAACATGTCATTTACTCAGTGCTGCAGTGCAGTTAGGTAATGTCTCTCCCAATTGCTCCCCGTCCCACTCTCTCCCTAACACTCTCTCCCGGACACTGTCTCTCTCACACTCTCCCTAACATGCTTTCTCTCTGATGCTGTGTCTATCTCTCCCTCTCTCTCCCTGACACTGTCTCTCTCTCTCTCTCTCTCTCTCTGACACAAGATCTGTGTCCATCTACTAACATGCTGGGGCCACCCAGCATGTGTGTGGTGCCACCCCGCGATGGATCCGCAATTTAATTGTGGACGCATCGATTAGAGGTTGACCCCTGTCTGCGCAGCCTGGTTGCGCTGGCAGGTGGTCCAGACCCATTTTTTTTCTTGGAGCAGCTGCAAGACATCACGCAGCCGCTCAGAAAATACTCCCGACATGCCCCTGTTTTGCCCGCCACACCCCTCACAATGCCAAAACGCCGCCCCCCTCCCCCCCCCCCCCCCAGCGGCCACCACTGTTAGTCACCTTGCGGCCACAAGGAAAAGGGTTGCGTATGCGCATTGTGACCGGTGTGCGTGCATTGACCAGATGGACGCGGGCTCTGCGTCCATCTCGGAATCATCACCCACTGTCTCTCTCTCCCTCCCTCTCCCTGGCACTGTTTTCCTCACCCTCTCTCTGACAGTCTCTCACTGAATCTCTCTCTTTCTGTGACACTGTCTCTCTTGCTAGCTCTCTCCCTGAAACGGTCTCTTTTCCTGACACTTTCTCTCTCCCTTGTCTCTCCCTCTTTCTTTCTTTCCCTGACACTTTCTCACTCTCTCTTGTTCCCCTCTCTCTCTTTCTCCCTGACACTTTCTCACTCCCGCTCGCTCCCCTCCTCTCTCTCTTGCTCCTCTCCCTCTCTGGCACTCTCTCTCTCCCTGACACCCTTTGTATCACTCTCCCCTCTCTCTTTGTATTTTTCCCTCTTTTTCCATGAAACCCTCTCTCTGACACCCTCTCTTTCTCTTTATCTCTCCTGACCCACCCCTCTCTCTCCCCCACTTTTTCCTCACTTCTGTCACTCTCACCCGGGCACACATTCTTTCTTTCTCCCAGGGGAGGGATGTGTGGGTGCAGGGGTCGAAGGTGGGGGGCCCCAGAGATAACAATGTATACATTGCAGTTGTTTTGATTTTTGTGGCTGGGTCACATGTGCTCATTGCTGTAAACCGTTCTTGATTACGACTGCAATGCTTTGTAGCTCCACAGTCCATGTACTAAATTTGTCCTGCGACAGTCTGTGACATTTAAACAGACTCGTTTATTTTATCATGCTTCTTCTGCACACCATTTCAGTCTCCTTATGTCCCACTTTGTGACATATAAAATACTTGTAATTAGTCCTTTTGGGCTCAGTGTCTTTTATGAGTAAAGCAGAACTCTGAGAATTTGTCTCAACTGGTATGTGTTCCTCCATTGATATCCTAATTTCATTGGATCTCAAAGCCACCACCATGAATCAAATTCAAGCATTAGGTACTGCAGCATCACCATTGCAACCTCATCATGTTTCAAGGGTTATCCTACATATGTCAGTTGCTGATATATGGACAACATCTTGTCAGTGTACTAGTTAATGTCTCTGCATGCAATCAGTTTGGTACTGCATAGTGTACACCTCACGTTTATCCTCATCAGACCTTTATCTGCATACACATGCTGTTCCACAGCAAGGCTTATAGTTCCCATGACTTTGTTCACTTCATCAGGATTAGATTTTCACCTGGATCACTTGAAATTTTCCACATCTTTTCTCACTTCAGATGTATTTCCATAGCAAACTTCCATGTGGAATCATTCTGTAAGCATCCCAATTTAGCAAAGCTCATGTTGGCCTCTGCACTGTGCATTCTCTGTATCTTGATTTAAATGCAGGACTTCTCTGCATTCTTCACATGCAGGGTGCAAAGCCCACAAAACTATTGATATGACCTATTGGTAGAATGTGGGTGGTTACAATAGGCACTGGTGCAATGTGAAATGGAGTTTAGTCCACACAGAGATCCTTAACCAGGCTTGCAGGTTTATTGGTATCAACAGTAACAGCAGTACACATACACACAGTGATAACAGACGTGAACAGCAGTGGTGTCTGGCAGTAACCACAACAGTGGTAATGCAGTAAATATGGGGTCACAACCAAGGAGCTAAGTATTGCACAGCCATGCAGCACTGTAACACTCAAACCGAGGTGTGCACCGGGTCACTGCATACAGAGAGGGTGGGAAGTAGACAGAGCAGAGAAGCCCTCCCCTCTAAGTGCTTGGCACTCATGGGACCGCAAGTGCTGTCGGCCCATCATGCAATCCAATGGATTTGAGCCCAGGGAGAGGAGGATGGCAGCAAGGCAAGAGCATTGATCAACAGACTGAAGAAGGCATGAGAGAAAGCCAGCATGACAAATAGCACATTTAGAATTAGCCCAATCACAGTTACGCCCAGGGTTAAACTCACTGGGAAGTACAAACTTTTGCCAATATCTAGATGCATTTTACTTTATATAATAGCATATTTTCTTATTTTCTCTATTATATATATTTAAGAAATAAAAATCTAAATATTACAGTGTATGAAACTTTCAACATTATTTTGGTGTCACCTAATTGCTAAAATGGAGAAATGAATGACCTGGATGATACATATGAAGGTTGATGCATTTTTATCTTCATGCCACTGACAAGATATGCTTGAGAAATGCTCATTACATTGGGGGTAATTCTGAGTTGATCGCAGCAGCAAATTTTTAGCAGTTGGGCAAAACCATTTGCACTGCAGGTGTGGCAGATATAACATGTGCAGAGAGAATTAGATTTGGGTGTGGTGTGTTCAATCTGCAATCTAATTTGCAGTGTAAAAATAAAGCAGCCAGTATTTACCCTGCACAGAAATAAAATAACCCACCCAAATCTAACTCTTTCTGCGCATGTTATATCTGCCTCCCCTGCAGTGCACATGGTTTTGCCCAATTGCTATCAAAAATTCTGCTGCGATCAACTTGGAATTACCCCCATTATTCGGCCTTATTCAGCTACAGTTGCAGTTTTGCTAAAGTAGCAAAGCTGCAACTGGCTGCGATCGCATGCTGAGGGCTGCCCAGCGCAGGGCAAGGCTGGCCGGCATGCAAATACCCTGCAGCGATACAATCGCAATGTAATTGCGATCGCTTTGTTGATTTGTGGAAGCCCCCTGCCTCCGCAGCCAGGCTGCGAAGACAGGTGCAGAGCCGCCATTTTTTTTGTTGCAATGGCTGCATGTGACGTCATGTGGCCGTCCTGAACCCGTCCCCATTTCTGATGACAGGCCTGCCCAACGCCGAGTCAAAGCTCCGTTCCACCACGTGAATGCCTCTGCCTGTCAATCAGGCAGAGTGGTTCACGTCAATGCGATGTGATCGCATTCTCCCGGCCGTGCACGCACAGAGTGGGACCACAGTGGCCGCAAGATCGGGAGAATGCTAATGCAATGCGACCTGAATAAGGTCCATAGATCATCCCTACTGAGTCAGCACTGTACAGTATGTTGCCTTGTTGTAGTACTGACATGGTACAGGTGTACTCTTCTATCTGAACAGCAACATAGTGTACAGTGCTGATTCTGATCACTGAATGCGTTTCCATCTACACATGCAGGGTGACAACTCTTTAATGTTATAATGTAAGCAGCTGGGTCATCTCAATGAAAATGACAGAGCCACTCATCAAGAAGAGGCAACTTTAAAACCCGTTATTCTAGCTTTCTACTAATAGTGTAAGGAAACATTAGGGAAGATTTGTAATGTGAATCTGGAGTGTTTCACTCAACAAACCAATTACAAGAATGCATGGTGAAATCAAATACATTAAGCAGCAATCTAATAAAGATACCAGGTATCCTGTTACCACTTTTTCAGTATATAACAAAGGAGCATAAAAAGTCACACACACAGCAGGTTGTAGTAATTATTTATATGCACACTAGCACTAGGGCAAGGCCATCTCACATTCCGAGGTCGCCTCCCCCCTGCTGAAATGCGAATGCTTCGCTAAACAGCCAGCTGTAAAGACAGTCGCTGGGCCGCCATGTTTTGGGTCGCAGTGGCTGAGTGTGATGTCATGCAGCCGCCGTGGCCCACCCCTCAAATGGTCTAGACACGCCTCAATTTTTCAGACCGCACCCCCCAATGGCGCGTTGACACCTCCAAAACTGCGACGCTGTCCTGTTGCTGTCCTGTTGCTGCAATTGCAGTTTAAGTCCTCGCACTTTGACGCACCGGCGTGCAGAAATCGTCGAATAGCTGAATCGGGCCCATAGCTGGATGGATCTTGGCAGTGGCATAAGTTCGTCACAGTCGCCCGGAGGCAAGATAAATATTGGTGCCCCCCTATTTCCTATAGTAAGATAAATATATATATGTCTGTGTGTGTGTATGGAGTGTTCTGAAAAAAAATTATATACTGTATTTAGACATTTAATTGTCTTTTATTTTAAATCACACATTTCTTAGCAGTCATACCCAGGAGTAGAACCCATGACCTGTTACAGTAACAGCAGACACTTTACTGATGGAGTTATTTGCTCCTGTAGAGGAAGCATGAGAATTCTAACTATATGAAGTTATGTGTAATTGTCAGAGAAGTAGCTTCATATAGTTAAAATTCTCATATTTCCTATACAGGAGCAAACAGCTTCATCAGTAAGGTGCAGCATCCAGTGTAATAGGTTGTGGTTTCTAATCCTGGGTGTAATACTTTAAAATGTGTATATTCAGTATAATAAAGAGGGTGTGATTTGTAAGGTGCAGGGACTAGTGAGGAAGTTGGCCACTGAAGAGATAGTGCCCCCCTTCAGAGCAGGAGCCCGGCGGCAGATGACTCCGTTGCCTCCCAGAGTTCTGCCTCTGGCAGGTTGGGGGAATGACTAAAGCTAAGATCATCTGTTCAATCTTTCCAGTTGGAGCAAAAATCTAATAATGTGTGGGAGCAAATGATAATCAACCATTTGCTCCCAAAAGTGGGAAATGGGTAAAAACGGTCAGTTAAATTGGTTGAATCAAATGGATTTACCCAATTTCTCTGAATCTCCATTTTTGCCTGTTTTCCAGTGTTTTTGAGCAAATGGGTAATTGTCATTTGCTCCTATAACTTACCAGTTTTTTGTTCCAACCAGAAAGATTGGTCATATAATCTAATAGTGTGTATCCAGATAAATATTTGTTTCCAGATTTCCACTTTTATATGTTGGTGGTAGATAAAATAACAACTTTTTAAGCTGTCTTCTTGTTTCACAATGCAGTTACTAGTATACTGAGAGCGACTACCATAATGGTGTAATTCACACTAGTTACTTTATTTATTACTTTAAGCAGGAATACACCTTGGGGACACTGCAGAAATGTTTTAATAGTCACAGTTCGCTCTAACTGGAACTGACATTTCAACGCCACTTATGAAGTATAATGACGTATAATTATTACAGTTGATCTCACTAATTTTTATTAGTGAGACCAAAATGTAGGTCTTTTGACGCTCCTAAATCGCAGAGGTTTACCGGGAAGCAGGATAAGCTGTTTTCTGGGCAGATGTGATTTTACAATGGCTCCTTCCCACGTCCTTAGGGTCCTCAGCTGTCACTGACAGCCTTGCTCCTGGTGTCTCTGCGTCTTCTATACTCTGTACACTGCAGTTACTGCGCGTAGGGAATATACATTCCCAAATAAACAGTCTTTCTGCGGAGCAAGCTTTAGAACAGCACACAGCCTTCTGAATAGCAATAGCAGCTTGTGATCCACAAACAAAACTATTCATAAATGCTAGTCACTTATCTACTATAGTTAGATAGCCAGAGAATCACAATATATTTTAATATGTCAGTTTTTTTTTTAAATGGGCATTCTTCAATACTTTATTCTGTGGTTTACTACGAGTTATTTGTTTCGTTAGCTCTACTTTTTATTAGCATAATGTTGCTTATTAAGTTGTACTTTTATAATGTTTATTGTTACATTCTACTTTGCACCCCATTTGACAAAAATGGTAATGCGATTAGAATGTGTAGACTAATCTTCCTGCACGCGAGGAACCACGCACACTTTTAGGAAAATCATAATAAAATAACCTAGGGCAAATATGTTTTTACAGCTTTGCATACACTCATTATTATATCATTCAAATGAGCGATAGGTAACACAGGAGGAGGAGATAGAGCAGCAGTGGTGTATTATTTATTACGGCTGCGGAAATTGTTGCTCACCATAGACATTTGATGGGTATACCGTTAGAACATGTGTAACGATTTGCTGACTAATTGCTGTAACCGAATGACGTTTCCTAGACTTTTAGAAGATAATTGCTGATTCTTGGTGTGAAGACATGGCACAGTGACACTTTTGCAGTGAGTTAGTAAATAATCCCCAGTGTGCTACTAAATAATCCCCACTGTGGTTACTAGGCAGGAACCCATTACTTACTGGCTTTACTGCTGCAGTAAATTTACTGACTGCTGCACTGACTTTACTCCTTGAAAGTCGGCGTTATTTCTACTCTATGGGGGAACTCATTGGTGCAGCTAATATGTATCGTCCAGGTCGATATATTTGCAGTTTAGTTACAAACAGTAAATTGTAGATGTATCACTTTATGACTCCTGTAGGTAATATTGTTAAAGTGATCGTATACAATAAATCGGCTTTCAACAAAAATACGTCTGTACTTCATATGTGTACATGTGTTTTATTTCAGGTGCATTGCTATAACTATGCACGATTATTACTTCTGGGGTGTTAGTTTTGTTTGATATGAAATTAAAAACATTCTTCCTGCTCTAAAGAAAATGTACTATTGAAGTGCAAATAGAAGTAAAGTTGGTCACACACAGAGTCCTGGCCAATATTGTCACATGTGAACACAGAAGTAGATAGCCCAACTGGGGAAGAACCAGCTCTGACAATTTCCCTGATAAACACTAATATAAGTCTTCCTTCAGCCACTTTTACCAAAATTCATCATATTCATTTTTATAAGAGCGTTTTCAGACATTTGTCATGGTTGTTTCTAGGCTACGCTACTGCCTTTGTCGATATGGGCTAAGCATAAAAATCAAAAGAATATTGTGATGTGGTTTAAGGAGAACTCTACTATATATGAGGACAGTTATGGTTAACTAGTTCATTGCTGAGCGGATCACTTCTACATGCTACTATATTTCTGTGAACATCCACCCCAGATGACTTGTATCATTAAACTAGAGCCTTGTTCCTATTATTTTATCGCAATATACTGTATACATTTGGATCCTGCTTTTTGAACTTTTATAAAACGGATTTCATAACGAAATGTCACTATATATTTTTTTAGCACACTATCACTTATATAGGGTGATATTTATCAAAGCATGGAGAGAGATAATGTACTAGCCAATCAACTTCTATCTTACCATTTTACAGGCTGTTTTTAAAAAATGAAAGGAGCATGTTGGCTGTATCTCTCACAAAGGTATTGCTCTCCAAGCTTTGATAAATACCCCCCATATTGTGAGACATAATCATTAAATTATAGCTCATACTCAACATCTGAATGAGTACAGTGGATATAAATATGTACACTTTCTAAAGTTCCTATTTATATAATATATTGGGAACTTTGTATGCAGTTCCACTTGAAACACTTGTAAATAGTTATATATATATATATATATATATATATATATATACACACACACACACACACACACACACACACACACATACCATTTCCAAAGGTATAGTATTTGCCTAAATCCACTAACCCCCCCCCCCCCCCCCCCAAAAAAAAAAAAAAAAAAAAAAAAAACGTGCCACCTGTATTTATACCACATATATTCGGTCTATATATAAAGCCTTACCCCATTTGACTACAGGTGAGAGGTGATCTGTAAAAATACAGATTATTCCTAAAAACGTTATACTCTGTATAAATTTGACATTGCAATAACCTTAGTACAGTTTATACTACTCCTGTAGGTAGGTATAGGGGGATATCTAGTTTTACGATTCTCACTTACATTTTGGTCATTTTATGGAAATCATGTAAATATTTTGATATGTTGAATATTGTAGAGTGTGTTGTCAATTGGAGAAAATTAGCTGCAGCTTCATTTATAGAAGCACCCAATTTACAAAAATAATGTTCACCTATTAATCTTGATAAACGGGGCATGTTTTGTTAAGATTTTAATTTATATATTGTCAATGAAAAACTATTTTCAAGCTGAAATATTCTTTTTATATTTCCATTTCATAGTTTTAAAAAAATGTTAAAAATATACAGTTTTAACAAAAAAGTAAATTGCATAACTCCTTTATTTACATTTGCAGCTATCTTTGCCAAATACAATATATATAATGGTTAAAAGTAGCAGTATAGGCAGCTTAGTGAAATGTTTCATTAAATGAGGTGACTTGGTGAAGTTGGTAATCTTTAGTGAACTGTTATATTAACTTGAAATACAGGTTTATGTATAATACATAGCTAATTCAATTATACATGTATTTTACTTGACTGGCATCTGTTTTAAAAAATAATATATGTATGGTTTTCTGTGTACAAATATTCACAATGCTAGAAAACACTGAGTAAGGAACAAACCACACAACTTCTTGCAGTGTCCAGTACTTGCAAGCGAAAATAATTATAGATTGTATTAGTGCTGTATCGGCACCCATGTGATAATTATACATGAAGGTTCAGAACCAACAATCACCTTTGTCTTACTATGAACCAAAACACACCGTGAGCAGAAAATCACACCAGAGTTGGTAGCAGTTATGAAATCGTAAGCTGTTCCATAGGTACTGGGCACAGGCAAATATTCATTTCAGAGCAATTCGTAAATACAATGTATTATTATTGTTATTATTATTATTATTATTGTTGTTGTTGTTATTATTTTGTTTATAGGATTTAAAGAGTAAACACTGTAGCAATTGCTGATCATTTGGGACACGCTGCATGGCTGTCTCGTAAAGTTATGTTAATCAGGACAAGTCATTTACATACGACTGTTAAAAAACACAGATTAGATGAACGGGTCACTCGTACTAGTTTATCAAGGAGATTTTATATGCGTTCATGTGATATGATATGTAGACTATTCAGACACACAAGTAAGTTAAGCACTACATACAAGCCACTGCCATCCTGTACTCACACAAGGCTTGCCCGCTAGGTATCCTGTCAGTGCACATATCTCAGAGAAGGCAGAGGGGGCACTGAGAAGACTGAGTGCCAAGCATTAGAGGTAAGCATCTTTCCACAGGGGCATGGAGTGAAGAGGAGACTGTACCCTTCATCAGTGACTAAGGCAATTCCCAAATCAAGACAAGGGAGACATTAGATAAAGTGTTAACTTAATGATTTCCCCATTGAATTTCGTGTGACTGCCTCCAACAGCACAAGCTGCCACATCTACTAAATGAAACTCGACAGCTGCTATATACAACAGGGCTAGGGAAAAGAGGGATTAAGCTTGGGTGGGAGAGAAGGGGGGGCTGTGAAGTTACTTCATGGAAACTTTTATACCATTAATATCAGTAATAAATGTTTAATAGTAAGGTAAATTTATCATAGGCCAGTTCAATGTACAAGTTTACAGTTAGGCTATGTATTATGCACTGAGAGCATAACTGATCTGTTGTCTTTATATTCATGTGTAACTACAAGCTCTTTTTGCCACCTACCTATTGATTCACCAGTGACCCGTCAAAAAGAGTAGCATGGGAATTCTGGTATCACACAATGCCAACAGGGAGAGCACTCACCCCCCTCCTGCAGGCTTAACTTCTAGCGATAGAAACTCCACCTTCTGAACCCCACACTCACACTACATCATTACTGCTTGTACTGCATGGGACGTCATACTACAAGCAGGACCCTGCCACTGTCACAGCATGGAGTGACCCAGCCCATGCTGATGATAGCAGCTGATGATGAGGGAAAGGTCATCCCGTTACTACAGTGGATGTAGTAGTAAGAATAGTGAGGGATCTGATAGAAAGTTCACCCCATGCGTGGGAACCTGGTATTGGATAAAAAAAAAAACAACTACAACAACAACAACAACAACAACAACAACAACAACAACAACAACAACAACAACATCATCATAATAATAATAATAATAATAATAATAATAATAATAAAAAAAAATGTTAACCAATCACAGAGTTAATGGGGACAACAGATTAATTAGGCTTGGAGGGGTCCTGTGTCTGCGCGAAATCTCTTCCTCCAGGCATTCTGGACTTGACAGTGCACCGAGAGAAAACAGATTTTTATTGAACTGGGAAACCGTTTTTAACATCCCGCAGCGGGAGTGCTTTGGGACTTTTTGTGTGTTATAATTGCTTAAAGATATATGGCAGCTTAGATTACTGTAATTACCATCAGAGGCTGTTGAAAGAAGTTAGTCTGGGTCTAAAGGACTGCTGTTTGGGTTCTTATTACCACCCAAGCAGAGATCAGTTCACATAGCTATACACTCATCCAGCCAGCCTCAATGGCTCTGTACTACGGCACTCACTAATTACTCAATGCACCTGTGTCGTTCCAATTATTTCGTAACAATATTTAATAATCATTGCAATGAAACCCAACAACAGACTTGCAAGCTTCTATCTATCAATCAATCAATCTATCTATCTATCTATCTATCTATCTATCTATCTATCTATCTATCTATCTATCTTCCAATATTTTGGTCACCCATGTTAATATCAAAATAAAATGTGTGAATATTTTGTCTTTTTCTATTACTTGTGTTCCTGCAGAGTGCCTGCATTTGCTTACTCTGTGGTTTAGCACTAGTAATAATAAAAGTATCTCAAATTGTATTTTGATTTGCCTTGTAGGAAAAGGCCTTCTCCTGAGAAAATGGATTGGCCATGTCTGCTTGTGGCAAGGTATCCCCTCTGCCTGCTGTAGTCACAGGGCCCATATTGTATGCCTATTTGTCATACTCTGCTTTATCTCTATTTCTAACAATAATGCACATATATTTATATTTTTGCACTCATTTATAATAATCTTAAATATAAGAATCACGTAATAGTCTAACTTTCAGTTCCATAAAAATGTAGTATAATAACATTAATGAGATTATGAGAATGATCTAGTTTTGCCCTTTTTCTCTGAGCAGTATATAAATCACATTATCTATAATGTCACTGTTTTCTGATTTGCTTCATTAAAAAAAGAGGGATTAATGAGAAACATTAATGAGAAACATTTAATTTCTGATGACTTTTTTAATCAGGTATTTACAAAACCTTCACTGCCTGCGAAACTTTTCTATTTATGTTTAGAGTAAATTGCTTTACCGAGCATCTCAGTTATAAAGAAAGTCAGTAACAATGTAATCCTTATTTCACTTTCACCAGTGTCCAGATACATTTTGCACAGGATTAGCAGCGACATTTGCAATAAACAATCAGCCACACAGAGTCCTTTCCAGTGCTAAAATGCCTACATTCAGGATTAAGAGGAATGTGACTTTAAAGTTGTTGTTTTTTTCTCATTCTGGGATTGTTTGGCATAATTAGCGATGCCGTGTGCAATAGACTGAATTTAAATCGGCTTTCAGTGATTATTATGTGAGCAGTTTTACACTCTTTCCTTGTTCTTTAGAAAACAACGCAGATAAGTCACAGCAAATGTGTATCAAACTTATTCTGAGTACGTTTTAAATGCATATACAGAAGCACGTTTAGGTGACAACATTCTACAGTACAAGAAAATGTAAGAAATATAAAACAGATTATCCAGAGTGGAAGTTTGGCTATCTCTATATAATAGCTTGATCTGCCTCACAGAAAGGTCTACAGTATATTACAAATCAGCAGGTTCATAGTGACTTGTCCTATATACAAACATCGTCCTCAGAAGAAAGCAGAAAGCATTTCTGTTACCCACTTGTTGATCCCGCGGGTTTACTCATCCTGTCAGATCTCTGCAGTATGTCCAGATGAGGTCCTGTGACAGGTGCACGCCAGAGCTCACTGCTCTCCTCGACGGGCCAATCCAAGCATCTTCGCTCAATGGTGATTACTTGAAAAATAGTAGTAAGTCTCACAAGTAAAAAAAAAAAAAGCAACAAAAAACACCTGAAATGGTTTTACAGGTTTCTGTTGTCCTGTCTGCAAAATATTCCCAGAACAGAAAGGAAAAATAATAAAAGATAAATTGTTTACTGGCTTCTTGGAGCCACACAATTGTTGATTATGCCAGTCACTCTCAGCAAAAATACAGCATTTCTTTCCGAAAACCTGTTTGCAGTTGCCTAAGTAGGCTGCAAGCTCTGTGGGTGAAGGAGCAGAGTGTCACACTAGGCAATGCCCGCCTGTGTGGAGAGGAGCCAGGCTTACAGAAGTTCAGTGCTCTGAGTGACTTTGTGCTTTGAGCCGCAGGCTGCAGCATTTAGAATAAAATGGGGATAGGAGCAAGTGACAGGACACTGGGGAGGAGAGAAGTGCCCCCTGCTCTTCCCTAGGCACGGAGCAGCGTGACGTCAGGCCAGCACGGGGAGGCGATTCTAGGAATGGACCTCCCAGAGGAAACCCTTCGGCCAGACAGGGCTGCTCCCTTGGCACCACCACGCTACCTGGGTGAGACCTGTCACACTGGCGGTAGGTACAGTAGTAATGTGATGTACTGGGGTGTACAGTATCTTCCTGCTGTCCTTTGGCTACTCATCTCAGGATAGGAAGTCTGTGGAGCACTTAGATGATGTCTCAGGTACTATGTGACTGTCTGTGCCAGGGTGCCATACAAACCCCTTCTGCCCACTGCCACTACATTTCCAATATTGATGCCATACCGAAGCTCACTACTTTTAACTGGAAGACGGATTGTGCTTTCTTCAACTTTCCAAGACATTTCACCGTACAGACACATTTCCTTATGTGGCATTATTTCTATACACATTATACAGATACTACACTGCTAAAAAGAACTGAAAATCTTTACATATGAAAGAGTCCCTGTAATGTACGTATTGCTAGTGTGCCTGTCACTGCCAAGCACATCTTACCGCCAGGGTACCATCGCTCAGCACCCTGCACACTGTCCCCTATCCTAATACATACCAGCGGCAAGGAAACTTCTCTATGAACTTTCCTATTGAGATGAGCAAATACTGTTAGATCCCTGCACGCGTGCTATACCTGCCCTCTTCCCATATACAGTACTGCATACGCTGTCACCTGTTACTCAGACACACTGACATGATGCATTCTCTACATGTCATTATCAGAGCCCCCCGGATAAGGGGAACCATTGTCACGCTGATCACCTCATTGTATAACACTTGTATTACGGTTGCCTGCGGCGTAGGATGATATATCTGTATCTAGCACTTCATAAAGTGCACATATTAATTATACTCAGTCACGGAGCAGAAACTTGGGCGAAATTCGCCAAAGTGTAGGGAATAATTGTAGGCCCACGGGTAAAAATATTCACACACACATGAGATTTCTTAATAAAATAAAAAAAATAACATCATTGTAAATTGACAGCTATAGTTTTGTTCCTGAAGAAAAAAGTGACTTAATGGGGGACAGATTTGTGCTAAGGTCACTTTTCTTAGTAGACTCCCTAGCATAGCTCATTACTGAGAGGAGACGCAATAACCAGCTGTTATCACAGTGTACGTACAGCTGCATCCAGGTAGGTACTGGCCATTATCAACCCCTTTTATTATATAACGCCAGCATAATATGCAGACATGTACAATGATATGGAGCATGTAACATGTGTCTAACACACAATTACACAACAACAGAAAATATGTTCAGTGTAGATTCATTGCCAAACGGATAGCTTTGTTTTGTAATCAATTCAATGTGGTAATTATAAAGTTTC
This sequence comes from Pseudophryne corroboree, assembly GCF_028390025.1. Lineage (NCBI taxonomy): Eukaryota > Metazoa > Chordata > Amphibia > Anura > Myobatrachidae > Pseudophryne > Pseudophryne corroboree. The sequence goes on along the minus strand of NC_086447.1, from coordinate 485,321,735 downwards.
ATCCTTTCTAATTGTGTAAAAACATGGATCATTACATATGCATATATTGATAAATCGTATGGATTAACGACATAGCAGTTAAAGGGTGTTTGGATTCCCTTTTGTTGGTAAACAGCTGCATGCAGAATCAGTACATACTTTGTGGGATCCATGCCCTACTAAGTCTTGTAGGAAGTACTGCAATGTAGTGGAAAAAAACGTAATTAGTTTTCTACAATGTCACCTCTTATAATTAATAGTGACAACATATCTGCAAGAAAACGCGCGCGTGTGTGTGTGTATATATATATATATATATATATATATATATATATATATTTATTTTCACTGTTCGTAGTAACCAAAGATGAATTAAACGTGTGCTGTGCTGTAGTCATTATTCCTTACATTTTAATATAGCCTGGGGGTCAGAAAAGTTTTATACAGTACAAACGCAAGGTACGTGGTGCGGATGATACATTGCTTTGACTGGCACTGGTATGTCACACCTGCCATATGAGAGCACACAAATATATGCGTGCGTGTGTGGGAACTGGACAAAGGGAAAAGTCCTACACATTTAATGGCTCATCTTTTAATAAGGAATTTAGGACAATTTTGTTGGCTGCTTTTGAAGCTCTTTTAGAATAACAATAAAATTTTCTAACTAATTTTGAGATTGTCTCCAAATGTAATAGTTTTTTTTATCCAATGTGATTAATATTTATATGTTGTATCTACATTCTATACAAACAAACGGATATCATGTAAATCTGAATAATTCATAACCATATTTTTTAAGGTAAAAATTAAAACATTACTATCTTTAAGTAGATATGTGAGCAGATAATTTGTGTTAGAAATATAACATTGATATATATATATATATATATATATATATATATATATACACATACATACATATCCTGTGCGATCTAAAGACACATTCAATCATAATCATATTTATCTTAATACAAGTAATAGATTTAATTTAATAGGAACTACCATATGCAAATATCAAATCTAAATGTTAGTGTGCCAATTAGGGGATGTAATTGATATGCAGAGAAGATTATGAACTCTTTGAATATTTTAGCCTCATTACTTAGAAGAATCACTCAGAAAGTCAGACTGTTGTGTGCAGAAATGTGTAAGAACAAAGGCGTATTTGCCAATCCCTGACCAGTAGCTCCTGCGCTGATTAAACTAAACTTTCACAGAAATTCTGCCCCAACATGAAAACAATATATACGACATTTAACACAGTTTGTACGCATCAATTAAAAGGACGCAACGTAGTCAGAGCTTTGAAGCTCTGAACTACAGCAAACTGTGGAATGCGGAATAATAACAATAATAATAATAATAATAATAATAGTAATAATAATAATAGTAATAATAATAATAATAATAATAATAATAATACAATTGATTGGTGCTGCTTCTGCGTGAACAGGGAACACGTCATGCAGAGCAATGTTGCTTAAGTCAGTACATCGATACTTCTCATTAGCGCTACATTATATAGAGCTAATTTATATTACAGTCCTGTTAAATACTGGACATGCACACAACATTCATTCTATCAACATCATTAAACATCTGCCTCTTTATTATATTGTTAATCTGTTTGTGCATTATGGTATAATAGCCATCTCAGTCTGCCCACTGCATAGGCTACTGCCCCCTCCCAGCCTAGGAGCAGCCATGCTACAGATGAATGTCATTAGATGATCAGTAGTAGTGATTTAATTAGCGTTCTCCACACGGAGTACCGCAGAGTATCACAGGCTTGTGCTGATTGGGACAAGTTAATTGGTTACGTGTAGGATGCTAATAGGATTAATGTAATGTTCATTACCCCATGCAGCAATCTATTTATTTCCTACATTTTTTTAATCATTTGTATATATAAACACTGATTTCCCAAACTGGGACAGGCATTTATTTCTATGAGAAATTCTTACCCTGCAATCTGCCCTGTACTGAGGGTTCATTCACCCCAGTGTATTCCTTATTCTTCCATGCTCTACAAAAAGCGAAATTCAGAAGATGAGAAGACTCTGAATGGATAACTGAGTTGTTTAGGACTAGAGAGGTCATTATAACATGAGTGAATAGTTCAAGATACACATAGCGGATTAGTTCTCTCATGAATGAGCAGCTTTTCTCCGCATTTGAGCCCAATACTACATGTGCATGCATGGGTATGTGCAGATCATGTGCCAACGTATGAACGAAACATACACACATTACAATGCTGTTATATTATATAGGAAGGTATCTGGATGTTAAAAGTGATGTGCATAAGATATTCTCCGAGACTCCTTCGAACACAGCAATGCGGCAGCAGGTGAAAGTCAGCTACTGGCATTCTGTACACCAGTGTGTCCGATATACACTGCATTTCTTCCCTACAGGCAGGCCAGCCTCTTACATCTAAGGGAAAGAACAGGATCAATATGATACTACATCAGACAATGGGGGTAATTCAGACCTGATTGCAGCAGCAAATTTTGTTAGCAGTTGGGCAAAACCATGTGCACTGCAGGGGAGCCAGATATAACATGTGCAGAGAGAGTTAGGTTTGGGTGGGTTATATTGTTTCTGTGCAGGGTAAATACTAGCTGCTTTATTTTTACACTGCAATTTAGATTTCAGTTTGAACACACCACACACAAATCTAACTCTCTCTGCACATGTTATATCTGCCTCCCCTGCAGTGCACATGGTTTTGCCCAACTGCTAACAAATGTGCTGCTGCAAACAGATCTGAATTAGGCCCAATGTCTCCACACCTTCAGGAGCTTGTTCTATTAGTGTAAATCCATGCATGAATATGAATGAAATATACATTTTATATGAAGTATGCAAAAAAGAAAAAAATACAATTAAATGTCTGAAAATACCTGTGTGCCTATTAATAATATTGTCTCTTCTCTTTATAATACATATTTGCTGAAAATTTTATATATATATATATATATATATATATATATATATACAATCAGGGGCGGATTGGGAACAAAAAGCGGCCCTTGAAAAATTTGTACTAGAGGCCCCACATGGGCAGCACCAGAGGTGTAAGGTCTAGCCATGGGCCATGGCAGCAGCACCCTCCCCCCAAGACTTTCCAGATAGTGGGCATGTCCAGCATCAAGGGAGAAGTTAAAAATAAATAAAATTAAATATTATGAGCACATTATATGATACGCCTTCAGAATTTAGGAAACTATATAATTATTTAGAAAGATATATTTTCTTGCTTATTACACCAACCGTATCCCAATCACTATTCACTCAATCTTATATGTCAGCCAAGCAGGCAGACAGAGCATACACTAGATCAGTGGTTCTCAAACGCGGTCCTCAGGACCCCACACAGTGCATGTTTTGCAGGTAACCCAGCAGGTGCACAGGTGTATTAATTACTCACTGACACATTTCAAAAGGTCCACAGGTGGAGCTAATTATTTCACTTGTGATTCTGTGAGGAGACCTGCAAAACATGCACCGTGTGGGGTCCTGAGGACCGAGTTTGAGAACCTGTGCACTAGATCATCTGCAATCACAGGCTAAGTGGCAAAGTCATTTTCATATATGCAAATTGTTTGGCATCTTATTCATTATGTCTATAAATAGGACCACATGTCCTCAAACAAAACAGGCCCCACGGGTGCGTCGGCCCACCGGGATTCTTCCCTGTAGCCCCTATGGCCAATCCGCCTCTGTATACAATGCAAGTGGTCTGGCACTCCAATTACATGTGCTAGGTTCCCTGGTGCCCTCACTTTCCAAAAGGTAAATATGGTCAGAGCAATGTGCGGCACTAAGGCTTACAGGAACATTGCTCTGAACAGACGGACAGTGGTGACTCTTTGTTCCTGTAAGCCTGAGTGCCGCACATTGCTCTGACCATATATATATATATATATATACACACACACACACACACACACACACACACACACACACACACACACACACACACACACACACACACACACACCCCTGGCAATCAGTGAACGTCTAGCCACACCCATTTCTGCCTGGCGCAACCGGAAGTTGAATCTAGTACAACAATGTGGACACAATATTAATATTACATATACATTTTCTGTACATGTAATATTGATATTTTGTCCACATTGTTGTACTAGATTCAACTTCCGTTTGCACCAGGCAGAAATGGGCGTGGCTAGATGATCACTGATTGCCAGGGGTATATAAGGGGTAGCTGGCTGTTTGGGTAGGTATACCTGCCTCTCTGTGGGATAGCGTCTCGAGGAAGGTCACTGCCAGTGACCGAAACGTCGACCACCGTAATGGCTTCCACTTTGTGAGGAATAAATCTCTCTTGAATATGCTGCAAAGACCCTGGTGAGTGCCTTTCCTTGGAAAAGTACAATTATGTAGTCTATTGAAAGGCATTGAAGCTGCACCCCAGGCAGATAGATTAAGACTCTAGAGAGTGTGAACCTACTGAATATATACACACACACACACACACACACACACACACACACACACACACACACACACACACACACGTATATTTATATTATTTTTTTCTAGGTGTGCTCTACCTACAGTAACAGTTGCACATTCTGCTGAAGTAGCCATTCTTAGAAATAGAGCACCAGCAGAAATACATGAAGAATATACAAACAAGAAAATACCATGGTACATACTATCTTATGTTCCTTCCATGTTTCTTTACCATCTTAACCATGGCTGTTTCCATTGTGAGGAAAGTGAGCTTTGTTTCACCTTGCTTCCCACCTTATCACCGATATCTTTTTCCCTGTATGCTATGTGCCAGTTGCCATGCTGCACAATCAATGTGAAGTAGCTCAGTGACATACTATTATGTGCTTTCTCCTTCACTCACAGTACAGATACAGAGGAAGTTTCAGGAAGTATAGGTCCTGTAGTGTACCTACTCTACTAGTACTGTAAGTTACCAACACACTTATTGTACAATGGCATACAGCGACTGATCTTTGTGTCGCTGTGCCTTTCTGCATGTAACCAGTCATTGGTGTGCTGTCCAACCAGGACTCATGCTAACATTAGGCTTGTCTAGGTGTTTGCCTTGAGAATCATTGATTAACTCAGTAGTTACCAAACTTTCTTGAATCACGGTGCACTAGAGCAACAGAATTGTTTCCACGGCACCCCTAGTCCAGAAGTTTCTTAATTTAATATTTCTTTCTAAATTTCTCAATAAGTAAATTGTATTTATATGTCATCCTTAGGTTCAATTTGTGTGGTGAGGGACAACATGTGCTTCTGTTTGTCCACATATTTTACGACTAGCAGACACCAGGTTTTGCCTATTACATTATCCACAAATAATTGTAATTGGTCCTGGACTACCAACCCAAGGCACCCTTGCAAGTACCCTGGGGCACACAGTTTGAGAACCATTGGATTAACCAATTTTTGCCTGAGTTTTTTATTTCAAACTTATCTTTTAAAAAATATTTTTAAGTTAGGTTGTTGCTACGTATAACTACTAGGGTTACCACCTCATCTCTTTAATTCTGGCCTCATATTAATTACACAGGTTCTGTGGCTGGTTGACTTCAAGACTCCATTTCACATGGTTTTAATCAGCCACAGATCCTGTGTAATTAATATGTGTCCAGAATTAAAGGGATGAGGCGATAACCCTAATAGCTAGGCAGCCAACTCCATTGTCTCCATCAGTTCTGCCTCTGATTGGGTTACTATAAGTGTACGCGCCAGCATCCTATCCACTACTACACAGGTTCTCAAACTCGGTCCTCAGGACCCCACACGGTGCATGTTTTTCAGGTCTCCTCACAGAATCAAAAGTGAAATAATTAGCTCCACCTGTGGACCTTTTAAAATGTGTCAGTGAGTAATTAATACACCTGTGCACCTGCTGGGTTACCTGCAAAACATGCACTGTGTGGGGTCCTGAGGACCGAGTTTGAGAACCCCTGCACTACTACATACATTGCTAATGTTCCATATGAGTATTACACTGGCAAAGTGGCACGTGTTTATGATGCACAGCTAAGTACCACACTCCCAGTCTACAAACAGAGGCCGTTACCTCCAAATTCCACCTACTAATGTTGGTAGCAGCAGGGGTTGTGGCACTACATTGGCGGGCGTAGGGTAGGGGGCCTAGGGTGCCCCCAGGGATTGTGCCAGATCTGTGCCTCAACACAGTGGTTCTCAAACACGGTCCTCATTACCCCACACAGTGCATGTTTTGCAGGTTACCCAGCAAGTGCACAGGTGTATTAATTACTCACTGACACATTTTAAAAGGTCCACAGGTGGAGCTAATTATTTCACTTGTGATTGTGAGACCTGCAAAACATGCACTGTGTGGGGTCCTGAGGACCGAGTTTGAGAACCTGTGCCTTAACAGGTACAGAGGTATCAGGGAGAATGCAAAGATATAATATGATCATTATGACTTTCCACTTTTATTATATATGAAGAGACACACTGTCCTTTTCTGACTACTATTCAGTGTATCCTCATATGGTATTTACAAGATTTATAAAGGAAATATGCAACTTTTGACTCTTTTCAGCAACAATCTCGATATTGTCCCATTTATTATCGGCAGTATTAACACAACCTTTTTTTTTTCCATTAAACACGCTGTTCCTGCGAAGTTCTAGAAGACTTTGTCTTCGGAGATCCGAATGCTCTGTCATGCTTTTACTTAACAATGCGAATAGTTAAGTCCGCAGTGTGAGGAGCGGCAATTGTATGCCCAGCTCCAGCCTCCCAACAGCTTCTAAATTGATTAAAATGTGTATAGGCTTTATATTACATTTATAGTTATGTGATTTATATAAAAAATGTATATGTAAACCACATATGTATAAATGTACAGTATACAGACTAATGCAAAGCCTATATACACATCAATTTAGAAGCTTTTGAGAGGCTGGAGCACACGTGCTGCTCGTTTCAAGATCCTGCAGAGACTGAAGGGAAAATTTCCCTCGTCCCTGCATTTTTCGTCAGAATTATGGATTTTTTTATATAACACCATTCTGAAATGGCGTTATAGAAAGAAAAAATGATTGGCAAGTTCAAAGTTTTTATGCTAGCTGTATAGCAAACCACAATAGAGATCAATGAATTAATCCCTACTGTGCGATATTCAGCTAAATGGATATGAACTGAGAAGATAATTGTGTAATCCTCTCCATTAACCCTTTGCTGAATAACAGGGTTATATAAAAAATGTGGAAACACTCCTTTCCGCATTTTTAACAAGATAATAAACGTCCTGAATAGAGCCCTTTGTCATACAGGTCTCAGTGACGTTAGATATATTTGGTACTGTTGTATTTTAGATAGTGAATCCACTTTCTAGTAAGATCTTTCAAGTAATTATAATGAAGCATGAGCATATCTGTTTTACAAGTGACAATGTTAAATTCCTTTGTCGTATAAACAACCCTTAATGAAGTCTAAGAACACAGTACGCTGTTTACTTAAGAAGTACCGTAAGGGTGCGCTAGTTGCGTAACGATCGCTCAGCCGTAGGCGAGACGCTCAAGCGTCACGTTCGCTCACGGCCCAGAGATCACAGGACAGCACGTTATTGGCTATGATTAGAGTAATGATTCGCTACGGCGTTGCGGACGCTCGAGACCACGAGGAGATCACCAGCGGCGCAGACGCTCACAACGCTATACCTTTATGACTAAACCTTTATCAATGAAATACACAGAATACCTTAATGTGAATACAGGGTGTAAGTGCAACCTTGTGTAACCTGACTAACTACAAAGCTGCTTGAGCATCACCGACGCTCAAGTGAACACAACACTATGAGAAAATACACAGATACCTGTTTAGGGTCCAAAGCCTATTATCTGTATTATAACTATTATACTTGCAAAAAGAATCACAGTACAAATGATACACTACAATATAACAGAGACTTCCTAACCAAATAACTATACAAGAAATACACTACAATACTATGCTGATCTAATACAATACAATACTAGTCAATGGGAGATACGAGAGAAAGAGAAGAGAGAGAGAGAGAGAGATGGAGAGAGAGAGATTGGCTCACAGTAAGACAATATGATTACGGAGAGAAACTTACGCACAAAGGGTATGATCGCATGCGCCTCGATATCCAGCTCCCGATTATCAGCAGAAAACCGTTGATGAGAGTGAAGTTGGATATGGTCGGCCTGCCTATTTATGCCCCACACACAATGCAATCTCATAGTCCCTACAATCCCATTGTCCATTGGACGAAGGAATTCGGCCCTGCATCATAACAAAAGGTCATAGGTTGATTCATACAGGTGGGCTGTGACGATTTCCAACAGCTCAGGTGGGTGGGAAACTGGGTTTCCCGCCGCATACCTGAGTATGAGTAAATAATAGAAATGGACATAAACTTCTTATGTCCATAACTATCCGCACGAGCGATTTATACGCTCCAAACCAACACCGGAATATTGCTAATTAAATACTCTTCCGATGGGTACCAAACACTGCTGTATGACTCTTGTCAGACCCTTCGTACAATACAAAGAGGAATTCCTCCATTCCGGGACTTTCTATATTAACCAAACTTTCAGAAACTATCAAAGGGATCATGATCTATAAACTACATTAATTGTGAAAATATGTAACGAATGAGTCGCACGCTACGATTACATAAACTCTACCGTAAATACGCATACCGTGCGCCCGCGGGTGCACGCTATTGCGGGTATGCGCCTTCACGGGAGAGCGTACGCATGCGCAGCGCAGACCAGTGTGCGGTGCAAATATGGCAACGTGCATAGAAACATTTTTCTGACTTTGACAGTCCACCCTTTGGCAGTCAATAATAACTGCCACTTTCTAAAACATTTCAAAAGGAGAAAAAATGTAAGTCAGGGGTTAATTGATTTCCATGGTGGGGTAAGGAAGAAGAGAGGAGTAGGTGTGAAGAGGGTATGACCTAGTGAGAAAGCAGAAGCATGTGTGTATGAGTCCATGTTTGGAGGGTCATGTATCATCGTGCCGTACGTGTGGTAAATCAAGCTTCGAGGTATTGCGAAGTATACATTTGAATTCCTTCTTATCCCGTGGTACAGGCCTGTGGATGGGCTGTCAAACTTTACCGAGCTCATTTCGGCTTTCAGTTGTAACAAAATGGGGATGCACATTTTAGTTGGTGATACATGAATGGGGGAAGTATGTGGTTGCTGATATCTGTGCCTGTATTCCCTATCGACTATGTGTGTCATTACCTGAGGGTTGTAGAAATGAAGAAAAGACATAATTACGGTAAATGCGGTGGTATTCTATGTCAGGGAAATGTACATCTGTTGTTGAAGTTTTGTTCGGTATCTGTTGAGAGTCGTCTTCTTTGCGCTGTATTGCTCCTTGGGCATGAGCAAATAGCTTTGTCAGTGCCATCAGATTTACAAAAATCTTGGGCTAGCGTGAGTTTAAAAATACTAGGGAAACTGGGGATCCATGGCAAAGTTCATCAAGTGTCCATATCATAGGTTGTCAAAACTTCATCTTTGGTGCTTGTCTGTTGTCTGTATAGCGTCTCGTCAACTTCCTCGTCCAAGGGGGTCTTTGTATCTTGGAGAAAAGCAGAAAAACAGGTGAAAGAAACGGACCGTATAATCGCATTTTCATCACATTCTGGTTTCTATCATTGGGTCATAAATCAAATCCAGGTTAATTACGGTTTCCTCACTCCTCAAGCTCATCACTTTTGTACTTTGTTTGCACCTCATTAAAGCCTGCCCGCATCTAAATATCAATCCAATCGATATAACGACACCTAAGATACATAGTAGAAACTTTCCAACATCCATTATGACTCCTTGAGCCCAGTCTCCTAAACCGGAGAACCAATTTCGCGGGTTCAACCATGACACCCAACCAGTCAGCTCATTACCTACAGCAGCAAGGGTGAGATTGTGTTTTCGACGAAATTCCCACTTCAATTGGAGAATATCGTCCATCTTTTGGTCTATGACTTCTACCGGATCCTCGGTGCTATTCGTGATATACGTGCAACACTTTATGCCGTACTGTGTTGCCAATGTAACACAATATCCGCCTGTTACTGCTGTAAGATAATTAAGAACCATCCTATGCTGAACTAGTTCTGTTTTATAAGCTTGAAGTTCTCTTCCAGTGTATCTAAACGTGTCATCATACATTTCAGTGATATTATCTAACAAATTGGCGAGTGCGGAAATGTATCTATAATTCATCACTCCCCGAGCGGTGCGAGTGAAATCTAACGCTACCAGAACCTGAATCCCGGTGGATTCATGGATAAGATCAGAGGCCGGATGCTCTAACCTTTCTGAGAGTTGTCTTTTAACTCGGTGCTCGTAATGAGTGTGAGTATAAGGAGCTTGGGCACCACGGTGTATGCCTTTCATTTTGTCATGTGTTACAGTCATCACTTCAGGCAATACTTTTCCAATATAACACAATCCTTCAGAGTTTGGGGCAAGCCACTTGTACGCCTTTCTCCCGCATATGAAATATGCATCATCGGGGAGAACATATGGGACGGAGAAGGACATGACCATGTTACAAACCTTCCAGGTGAAATCTCCTGACCCTAATTCTTCCATCTGTTTAAGGCACGTATCAGTTTGTACGATATGTGCACAGTATCCTGGTGATACCTCTCCAACTCTAGTAATCCTATTTCCTAAGGTATATCGATACCGGAAAGATTTTCCTCTACTGGCTATGTGGCGTACAAGCTCTGTATCTGTAGGCATTCTATCTGCTCTGTGTGAAAAGGTCATGGTAAGGTTGCTCCATGACACTTCCCAATTTCCCGGCTTACGGGGATTGGAGATATTAAAACATAAGAGGGACCTATCCACATGGTATTGGTGGAGCTTCAAACTAGGAGGGCTGGAGATATTAAACCTCCGGTCCACCGGTCTCCCACCACTTAGCTCAAGTACCTCCCCTAACGTTAAAGGAAATGGTACTAGCCCTGATTTGCTATGACCCTGAGGTACTTGAGAGCATACCCAACAATCTGTTTGGTTTAACACGTTACCCACTAAGGAGTGATAGTCACTCAGTGGATGCCGGTCCATATGGATATTAAAACTGGATTGGCATTTCTTTATGCATCCATCTTCAACCAAATTGTCACAAAGCCTACAGATACAGTTTTCTTCAGCTAACAATCCATCACAATTTCTTCTATCGGATCGTTTTCTGATACTCGCCTTTGCTTGTTGGTTTGGTTGATCTTGGAAAACTACGCCTCCATCATCATAATCGGAACCCATTCCAGAACCTCTCTCGACCTCCATGGTACTCTCGCCGGAACAGACTGCTCTGGTCAACATCATAGTTAACATCAAAATCCGGATCACAGTCTCTTGGGGCAAGTCCATCTTTGAGGAGGAAATGGAGAAGAATGAGAAAGGGGAAAAAGAAATTTTAAGGGAGAGGGGATGGGAAGTGGAGAAAAACAATAAAAGGGGGAAGGGAGTCAACAACTGCTTTCGGTCTTCAAGGCTCAGGTGCCGCCTCAGTCCTCCTGGAACAGACACTCCAGTGATACAACCTCTACCGTCTGTTCCTTATCACGGGACCTCTCTGGATCAGCAACCTTTTTGCAGTGGGATGAATGGACCCAAGTCTCTCTCTCAGCAACCTTCAATGCTGTGGTGCTAGTCAATAAGACCTGGTATGGTCCTTCCCATCTATCATTAAGACAACCTGAGCGTAGAAAATTTCGTATCATTACATAATCCCCAGGTTCAATGTCATGACAATTATTATCTGGTAAATCAGGAATCACCAATTTCAGATTATCATTTTGATTCCTCAACTGTTTACTCATGTTAACCAAGTATTTTACAGTTACTTCATTGTTACATTTCAAATCATCCTGAGGGTTAATCATGACATGCGGTTGTCGACCAAACAAGATTTCAAAAGGAGACAGATTAAGAGGGGACCTGGGAGTGGTTCTGATGCTATACAAAACAATGGGTAAAGCTTCTGGCCACGTCAATCCTGTCTCTGCCATTACTTTACTCAATTTATTTTTAATAGTGCTGTTCACTCTTTCGACCTTCGCACTCGCCTGTGGACGGTACGGAGTGTGCAGCTTGCTATCAATACCCATTAATTTACACATTCCTTGAAAGACATCACCGGTAAAATGGGTACCCCTATCACTTTCAATGATTCTAGGGATACCATATCTACATACAAATTCCTGTACAATTTTCTTAGCTGTAAACATAGCGGTATTTGTAGCTGCTGGAAATGCTTCGACCCAATTCGAGAAAACATCTATACAAACAAGTACATATTTCAAATTTCGACATGGGGGTAATTGAATGAAGTCGATTTGTATTACCTGGAAAGGGCCGCCGGCAGGTGGGATATGGGATGGTTCTGTAGGTATTGCCTTTCCAATATTCTTTCTCAGACAGGTAAGGCATGACATTGCTCTTTTACTCGCATGAGAGGAGAATCCTGGGGCGCACCAGTATGCTCTTACCAATTTGCACATTCCCTCCTTGCCTAGATGAGTCAACCCATGAGCTGCTTCAGCCAGACATGGAAGATATGCTCTGGGGGCCACTGGTTTACCATGTCCATCCGTCCAGAGCCCTGAGGACTCCTGGCCATATCCCTTTGCTTTCCAGACTGCTCTTTCCTGTGTGGAACACAAATTCTGCATCTCACACAACTTCTGTGTGTTGATGGTATTAAATACTATCAGTTGTGTGGTGTCTGTCTGTATGGGGGTAGCAGCTGCAAGCTTTGCGGCTTCGTCTGCTCGGCTGTTACCAAGTGACACTGGGTCTTGACTATATGTATGTGCTTTACATTTGATAACAGCCACTCTGTCGGGTTCCTGTATCGCTGTTAGAAGCCTTTTTATGTGAGCTGCATGCGCTATCGGTGTACCAGCTGCCGTCATGAAATTTCTGAGGCGCCATAGGGCTCCGAAATCATGTACTACCCCGAAGGCGTATCTAGAATCGGTGTAGATATTGGCTGACTTGCCCTTAGCCAATTCACATGCTCTGGTTAGGGCGACCAGTTCAGCAACCTGGGCTGAGTGAGGTGGGCCTAGCGGTTCCGCTTCTATGGTGTCTTGGTCATCTACGACTGCGTATCCAGTACACAAGTCTCCCGAGTCTGACTGTCTATGACAACTACCGTCAGTGTAGAACGTGAGTTCTGCATCTTCCAGTGGATTGTCACTGATGTCAGGCCTTGCGGTAAAATTTTGGGTCAAATATTCCATACAATCATGTGTATCTTCCTTTGCATTAAATCCTCCTTCCCCATCACTCTCACCTTCCACCCTTTGTGTCTGACCAGGCACACCTGGGAGAAATGTTGCAGGATTTAATGCGCTGCATCTCCTTATGGTGATGTTTACTGGGGCCATTAATGCCAATTCCCATCTTGTGAACCTTGCTGATGAGACGTGTCTGGTTTGGGCAGAATTCAATAAGGCAGATACCGCATGTGGTGTATGGATTGTGAGGTTGTGGCCTAGCACGACATCTTCGCTTTTTGTCACTAGCAATGCTATCGCAGCAACGCTTCGCAAGCATGTGGGGAGGGATCGCGCTACCGTATCTAGCTGAGCGCTGTAGTATGCAACTGGCCTGCTGGCATCACCGTGTTTTTGGGTTAGTACACCTGCTGCGCACCCAGCACTTTCTGTTCCGTATAGTTCAAAGGGTTTCCCATAGTCTGGCATACCTAGTGCTGGTGCCTGCGTTAGGCATTGCTTAAGTCTCTCAAATGCTGTTTCGGATTCGTCTGTATGCGAAATCCGATCAGGTTTGTTTGAAGAGACCATTTCCTGCAAAGGTAGCGCCAATATGGAAAACCCTGGGATCCAATTACGGCAATACCCACACATTCCTAAAAACGTCCTGATCTGTTGCTGGGTTTGTGGCAGTGTCATGTCTCTAATGGCTTGGATTCTATCAGCGGTCAGGTGTCTCAGTCCTTGTGTTAGACAGTGTCCCAAATATTTTACCTTAGTTTCGCATAATTGTAACTTGTCTTTGGAAACCTTGTGACCTGTGTCTGAAAGATGAAACAGGAGTTGTTTCGTATCCTTCAGAGAGGCTTCCAGTGAATCTGAACACAGCAGTAAATCGTCCACGTACTGTATCAATACTGATCCACTCTCTGGTTGGAAAGACTGTAAACAATCATGCAAAGCCTGAGAAAATATACTTGGACTATCTATGAAACCTTGGGGTAACCGAGTCCATGTGTATTGGACTCCTCTGTATGTAAAAGCAAACAAATATTGGCTGTCAGGGTGCAGAGGTACCGAAAAGAAAGCGGAGCAGAGGTCAATAACAGTGAAAAATTTGGCAGTGGGAGGAATTTGCATTAGGATGACAGCTGGATTAGGCACTACGGGGAACTGACTCTCAACTATTTTGTTAATCCCCCTTAGATCCTGCACTAGCCTGTAACCCCTCCCCCCACTCTTTTTAACAGGGAAGATGGGACTATTGGCTGTGCTGGACGTTCTTACCAGAATGCCCTGTTGCAGCAAGCGTTCTATTACTGGGAAAACTCCTAACTCCACCTCTGGCTTCAGAGGATACTGTGGGATTTTTGGAGCTATCCTACCATCTTTTACTTGTACAACTACTGGAGCTACATTTGCCATTAATCCAGTGTCCTGTCCATCTTTTGTCCAAAGTGACTCTGGTATCTGAGATGTCATCTCTTCTACTTGGGATGGATTCCTATTTGTCATAATGGAATGTGACATTAATTTTGATGGGGAGTCTAACATGTCTCGTACTTCCTGAGCGTGATTCTCAGGAATGTCCAAGAATACACCTTCAGGCGTACAATAAATGACGCAACCCATTTTACATAGTAAGTCTCTACCCAGGAGATTAGTTGGTGCAGATGCAGCCAGCAAAAAGGAATGCTTGGTATGCAAAGGCCCTATTGTAATCTCGGCTGGTTTGCTAACAGGGTAGTGCTGGACTACTCCTGTTACTCCCATGGCTGGAATTGTCCTACCAGTGGTTCTCATGCCCACTGTCGAATTTATCACTGACTTGGCCGCCCCTGTGTCTACAAGAAAGTTTAAAGTTTTACCAGCTACATTGATTGCAATCTCTGGTTCGCTTCCAAGACTGGCAATCAACTTAACTGGCTGCAGATTACAGGTATGGCCACACCCCTATTGGGTATGGTGACCTGCCTGTACCCCGCTGGCAGCGACTACTTGTGAGGGAGTTAGCTGGGAACTACCAGAGGCATGCCAGTCTCTGTTCGGGGGATATCTTTTTGTTTCCCCTGTATGTGGCTCAAAACTCCGCCTTTGTGGACCCTGCTCCCAATGTCGTGTGTCGTGTCGTTGTCTAGGGGTTTGAAAAGATTTTGGTACATTTCTTACTCTACATTCTCGTGCATAGTGTCCCGGTCTGTTACAGGAATAACAAGTTATTACAGTTGACTTACTTACAGAATTCGATGGTACATACGCAGGCTGCTTTGTGGTCAGCGCCTGTATACTTACTGACATCAACTTATCACTTTGCGACTCTCTGTGCCTGGTGATGTTTCTGTCGTGATCAATAGCAGCCTCTCTCAAAGTGGACACCGACAGACCTCGCCAACATGGTTGCGTGGTCTGTACCCTAGCTTTTAATGTTTCCTTTAAACCATCCATCAGTACAGATACTGCTACTTCTTGATGGTTTGGGTTGGTCCTAATGTCTTCTATACCAGTGTATTTTGCCATTTCTAATAGTGCCCGATGAAAATATTCTGTTGCCGTTTCGGACTCCTTTTGCTTAATGGAAAATATTTTATTCCATTTAGCAACGGCTGGGAAATACTCTTTTAGCTGCAAATTTATCCTTTTTACATTATCCTTGTCGTACACATCTGTAAGCGGTACATCTTTATCTAGTCCACAATCAGTCAAGAATTGAACTGAGTCGACATTGGAAGGTAAGCAAGCTCTTAGCACTATCTGCCAATCCTTATTATTGGGCTCTAAAGTGTTTCCTAGATCCCTGATGTATTTTTGGCTTGCCACTAAATCTTTTCTGGGGTCTGGGAATTCAGACACTATAGTCCTCAATTCCATTCTAGTAAACGGGCAATACATGGCAATGTTCCTAACGGGTGTGGCTCCTGATGCATCTGTTTTCCCATTGGGAACTACTATCACCTTAACTGGATTAACTCTAACAACTTCATTCTGTGTAGATTCTACAGCTTGTGGTGAAATTGTTTCAGTGTAATGCATGGTGCCATACTTACCCGTTGACACGACCTCACCTATCCCTCCGCTAGGGGCCTTCACTAATCTCGTGAGAGGTGCAGTTCCTACTGTGGTTTCTGATATGGTGGCCGCTAGAGAGAGCGCTGAAATTGTTGTCGAATCGTCTTCTTGATCACACTCCTGAGGAAAGTTCAAAACAGGGTACAACTTGCACGGGTTAATAATTGCCTGGGTTACTTGGTTAACATCATTGACATTTACAGGGTTACTAAGAGTTTGTGTTTTACAACCCAGTGCGTTTCTCTCCGCAATCAACTTCTCTCCTGCAATGTATGGTGGAGGAGGGGCTGTGGCTATCAGCTTCCTGACTGCCCCAGATCCCGCCGCCAGAGCCAAACCTCTCTGTATCTCACCTTCCTGCTGCCACAACTGTAAATAATCATGATGCTGAATTCGTCTCTTTGTTGATTTTATGAGACATATCCTCCTCCTTAAATTTTGTAACACTTCTGGACTGAAGCTACCTATTCTTGGGAATTTCTCCCTGTCTTGTACAGTCATTCTCTCCCATTCATCACATAAAGATTCTGTGTGACTTCCGTATTTTTCACACATGATGTACCTTGCCGACCCAACTGGTCGGTTCTCTGAATCAACCCGAACCGAGGTTGATCGCCCCCTACCTGAACAATTGGCCCCCATAATCTGCAGGTGTTGCTTACTACTCCTGTGATCTTTATATCACGGTCTTCAGCGAACCCTTACAGCAAACCAAATTATTCACAATAGGCCGGCGGTGGCGGTTTACCGAGTACCCCACTCACTCGCCCACCTCGACCAATACGACCTGATCACACCGATATGGTGCTGGCGTACTCGATACAGGGCCCCTATGGAACCTTCTGTTTACTGGAACATATGAGGGTTACCCGCAGGACACTTACTCTTTCCAGTAAAGGTGGGGTTGTTAGATAGTTCCTGAGTGACCAGCGAACTTCCCTTCCAAAAATAAAAAAATTACACAAATCACGTCAGAATGTACAAATAGCGTTTGTGACCACTTTACTCTAATGGTATTAGGTCAGATTACTAACTACTGCACACAATTACGTGCGGTACAATCGTTCAGTACATAAGCACTACTTGTTATTGTACTGAAAGATCAATGGAATCGAAAATTTCGGCTGCGAATTCCTTCAGCATGAGCTTGTATGGCCTATATGGGTTCTGCACCAACACCCCTGGCGTTGTGCCTCTTGTACCTTTATAGCGGACCTCTTTGTCTATTTTACCTGTTTACCTTATGACCTCCTGGTCTGTTACCTTATGACCTCCTGGTCTGTTACCTTATGGTCCGCTATACTCTAATGCTCAAATATTATTTAACCAGGGATGCCTCCCTAGCCACCGTATATGTCACTTACACGTATGTTCCTTGACGAGTACCCGACTTTCCTTTTGGTTCAACCTCTAAGTTATATAAACTTATGTGATAAAAACACACTCACTCAACACATGTACACTTTGTTTCTATATCTATTTCTGCGCAGAAATTGTCTTCAGCCCAGCTGTGTTACCAATTAGGAGCAGGATCTGTTAAACTAAATTTCAGATTTTTCCAAAAATAGATTTGCGTTATTTACCGCGTCGCGTTATCTACCGCTGTGCGTTATTTATCGCCTTTGCATTAATTATCGCTTTGCGCTAAAATCCAACTTTTCGTGACTTGAGCTACGTGGGCGTAACCGGACGCTACGTTGCGTAATGTACGCTGCGTGCGTCTGCCTCTGGATTGCGTACGCTAGTCTTTGTTAGAGACACGTGTACGCAAAACAAAGATCCACCGTAACACAATTTCTACCTTTATCAATGTAGATGATCCCTGATCATCTACCGCACACCACACTGACTGCCTTATCTCCCAGACAAGCCGTGTGTTGGTCTATATTTTAACTATTACCTCTACTATGAAATAACAGCAAATCTCTTTTAGCACTTTCTATCAACTATAAAAATTGGCAAACAGGAATAGTGATATACGAAATTTGAAAAAGAAATGCAGATATATATGTATGCGTGCGTGTATACGCAAGACAGAAGAGATACAGTTTTAAAAGACACAAGCGTTTTGTTCTTACTTCCGGTTCCCGGATTCCTTCAGCACTCTTTATCTAAGCGAAGCAGACGCTTATCCCGTCAGCACTGCGAGACAACCTCCCACCCTTTGCTGGGGGATAATGTCTGCTGATCCACCTAGTGCAGATATGAGAAGGACAGGACGAGTCCCCAATTGACAATGTTAAATTCCTTTGTCGTATAAACAACCCTTAATGAAGTCTAAGAACACAGTACGCTGTTTACTTAAGAAGTACCGTAAGGGTACGCTAGTTGCGTAACGATCGCTCAGCCGTAGGCGAGACGCTCAAGCGTCACGTTCGCTCACGGCCCAGAGATCACAGGACAGCACGTTATTGGCTATGATTAGAGTAATGATTCGCTACGGCGTAGCGGACGCTCGAGACCACGAGGAGATCACCAGCGGCGCAGACGCTCACAACGCTATACCTTTATGACTAAACCTTTATCAATGAAATACACAGAATACCTTAATGTGAATACAGGGTGTAAGTGCAACCTTGTGTAACCTGACTAACTACAAAGCTGCTTGAGCGTCACCGACGCTCAAGTGAACACAACACTATGAGAAAATACACAGATACCTGTTTAGGGTCCAAAGCCTATTATCTGTATTATAACTATTATACTTGCAAAAAGAATCACAGTACAAATGATACACTACAATATAACAGAGACTTCCTAACCAAATAACTATACAAGAAATACACTACAATACTATGCTGATCTAATACAATACAATACTAGTCAATGGGAGATACGAGAGAAAGAGAAGAGAGAGAGAGAGAGACGGAGAGAGAGAGATTGGCTCACAGTAAGACAATATGATTACGGAGAGAAACTTACGCACAAAGGGTATGATCGCATGCGCCTCGATATCCAGCTCCCGATTATCAGCAGAAAACCGTTGATGAGAGTGAAGTTGGATATGGTCGGCCTGCCTATTTATGCCCCACACACAATGCAATCTCATAGTCCCTACAATCCCATTGTCCATTGGACGAAGGAATTCGGCCCTGCATCATAACAAAAGGTCATAGGTTGATTCATACAGGTGGGCTGTGACGATTTCCAACAGCTCAGGTGGGTGGGAAACTGGGTTTCCCGCCGCATACCTGAGTATGAGTAAATAATAGAAATGGACATAAACTTCTTATGTCCATAACTATCCGCACGAGCGATTTATACGCTCCAAACCAACACCGGAATATTGCTAATTAAATACTCTTCCGATGGGTACCAAACACTGCTGTATGACTCTTGTCAGACCCTTCGTACAATACAAAGAGGAATTCCTCCATTCCGGGACTTTCTATATTAACCAAACTTTCAGAAACTATCAAAGGGATCATGATCTATAAACTACATTAATTGTGAAAATATGTAACGAATGAGTCGCACGCTACGATTACATAAACTCTACCGTAAATACGCATACCGTGCGCCCGCGGGTGCACGCTATTGCGGGTATGCGCCTTCACGGGAGAGCGTACGCATGCGCAGCGCAGACCAGTGTGCGGTGCAAATATGGCAACGTGCATAGAAACATTTTTCTGACTTTGACACAAGATATATTCAGCAATTTATAAATTAAATTGTAAGAATATATATAATTTATAAATTATATTTTCTTCTATATGGTTTCAGTATTATTTTGTATAGTAAATAAAGTTGTATGTTGCTTAATGAATGTTGAAGGTAATGAAAATTGGGGTGTGGATTAACAGATAGATAGTCAAAAGGTCTACAGTCAATAAGTCAACACCATATGGTCGACAGTCAATAGGTCGACAGGTACAAAAAGTCAACAGGGTCAAAAGGTCGGCCTGAAAAAGGTAGACTGTACAAAAGATTGACAGGGTAAATAGGTCAACATGAAAATGTTCGACATAAAAAAGTTGACACTTTTTTTATTTGTATTGTTATTTTGTATGTTTAACCATATATGACCCAAATGAGCAGAAACGCGTCCCCTCATCGACTCGCTTCATGTGCTAAGCTTTGGGTGCAGTGGCTTACTTTGCTTCGTTCACCACAAGCTTACTAAAGCTAATAGTTTGTATCATTTATAGTAAATTCAGCAAAAGTTGTAAAAACATGGAAAAACCCACCAAAAACATGTGTCAACAATACGTGTTTCGACCATTATCATGTCGACCTTTTGACCTAATATACCTGTCGACCTTTTGTACTGTCTATCTTTTACATGTTGACCTTTTGACCCTGTCAACGTGTTGACTGTCAACCATAGGGTGTCATCCTATTGACTGTAGACCTTTTGACTGTCTGTCTATCATCCACCACCCATAGATTGAGCAAACAATGAATATAGCAATCTGATTGGACATTGGATACTTAGAAATTAGGAATGCATGATCTCAGACGCATCCCTCTGGTGAAAGTGCTTCACACTGAAACCCATCAAGGAAATAAATTCCTAGCTACTCCCAGACAATATCAGTACAATTGTTATACTATTGGGACCTTTATGAGGTTACCACTTGGGAGACTTTTGAACTTCACTAACCTGATGATTCTTTTGAGCAAAACATCTACATTGCTGCAGTAGTTAGATCATATATACTGGGTTGACATGATCTAACCAGAGGTACTGTAATATCCCATAAGTACTCCATTCACTCCTAATATGAACTGTGTTCAAACATCATACCCCTCTCCATCTTGACCTGCTACAGTTGGTTATCAATTTAGCACCATCAACACATGTTATACATCTATTCCAGCTTGTGAGAAATTATAGCTTTGGCCCATATATTACTAGAGATTGCATACATGTAATGCTGATCTTAATTGTATTTATATTTATATGCTCACTGTGGTAGACAGTAATACTCATTCTCGTTCATCCCTAGTTTGACCACTTTTTTTCTTAGGAGACCTTGGCTTCATGCAGTTCCTTTAGACTTTGGTGAAAGTTATTATCTCTCAAAACTTCACAGAGGAAGTTTAAGACCTTTTAAATGTGCGCCGACCCCAGTGTTTTGGTATTAACTTTGTTTTTTTATTTCCTAAACCACCCTCATGTGTTTTGGTTTTGAATCTGTATTTTTGGAAAAATTGATAAAAACAGCTAAAATCACATAATTTGGGCTTTTTTGTTCATACAGTATTACTAACTTCAATAACATTTCCAGTCAGTTTTGACCACCTCGCAGCTCACAATTTTGTTTCATCCAGTTTAGACCAAAAGGTTTCACTGGGCTAACTGGCTGACTAAGCTAAGCGACAGCAGTTGGCAGCACAAACACGTGACAGTTCAAATTCAAACATGGCACATCTAGGAAACAGAGTGGTACTGCAGTGGTAGACAGGATGGCAGTTTAATAAACTATGCAACCCCATAAAAAGTAATCAAGAATGTTTTAATTAAGAATCAAAAACTACAGCAGACGGAAGGAAGGATTGATTCATAAATTAATTTAATTTCATTGTTTGATTCTGAAAATTTTAATCAGTGGGGCAAATTGGAGACGGTAACGATCAAAAATTCTTCTTTCATGGCGGTAATGATTGAAAATTCTTCTTTCTCAGCTTTCTCTCTTCTCAGTTGTAAAAGAAAGAAAAAAGCATTATCTTAGAATTTGATGGCAGATAAGAACCACTTGGACCATCTAATGTACACATACACTAGGGTTAATATTTTTGTTGTTAGTCTATTAAACTACCAGTATATTTTTGGATTGTGGGAGGGAACCGGAGCACCCAGAGGAAACCCACGCAAGTACGGGGAGAATATACAACGCCACACAATTAGGCTCATGGTGGGATAGTGCTCTGAGGAAGTATTACTAACCATTACACCATCCCTACTGCTCTAGTTCTTTTAATTTAATGGTTTGATTACAAAATATTTAATCAGTGGGGGTATTGGCGATGGTAATGATTGGAAATTCTTCTTTCATGGTAGTAATGATCAAATATTCTTCTTCCACTGCCTTTTCTCTTCTCAGCTGCTTGTTCAGAAAGAAAGAAAGGCTTATTAGTTTTATAATTCAGTTTAATAGTTTGATTGTCTAAAAACATTTATGGGGGATGGGGGGTCAGGGGCAAACGCAGGATTTAGTAAGGGGGGTTTTCGTGTGCATGTGTGTGCATATAAAAAAAAAATGTGCGTGTGTGTAATATATATATATATATATATATATATATAAGGCCTCCGATGTAAATTTAAAGTAGATTGCAATGGTGATGGCACTCACGGTCATACAAGATACGTGATATTAAATGCATCTACATTTTGTTTTTATTAAACTGTTGTCAGGAATCCAAACATTGAAAATGTCTTACCTTAAAGTGAAAGTATGTGAAAATATGTAAATGTATTAAAGGTAAGACCTTTTTAATGTTTGGATTCCTGACAACAGTTTTTTAATAAAACCAAAACGTAGAAGCATTTAATATCATGTTTCCTGTATGAGCGTGAGTGCAGCCGCCATTGCAGTCTAAAATATATATATAGGCTCAATGACCATGTATACAGACCAGGCGGCACTCCATCGGACTTAAACAAGTGAAGACAGATTTATTGTTCAGAAGCCAACGTTTCAAGGCCCTACGGCCTTTTCGTCAGGGCGTGACAGAGTGACAGTGTATGTCTGTACACTGTCACTCTGTCACGCCCTGACGAAAAGGCCGGAGGGCCTTGAAACGTGAGAGCAGTAGTATATCCGCCTGGGTTACATCGGGAGAGAGCAGTAGTATATGCGCCTGGGATACACCAGGAGAGAGCAATATTATATGTGCCTTGGTTACTCCGGGAGAGAGCAGTAGTATATGTACCTGGGTTACACCGGGAGACAGCAGTAGTATATGTGCCTGGGATACACCAGGAGAGAGCAATAGTATATGTGCCTGGGTTACTCCGGGAGAGAGCAGTAGTATATGTGCCTGGGTTACTTCGGGAGAGAGCAGTAGTATATGCGCCTTAGTTACACCGGGAGAGAGCAGTAGTATATGCACCTGGGATACATCGGGAGAGAGCAGTAGTATATGCACCTGGTTTACACCGTGAGAGAGCAGTAGTATATGCACCTGGGTTACAGTGGGAGAGAGCAGTAGTATATGTGCCTGGGTTATACCGGGAGAGCGCCAGTGGCGTAAGTTTGTCCCAGTTGCCCGGAGGCAAGAAAAATATTGGTGCCCCCCTATATATATATATATATATATATATAGAGAGAGAGAGAGAAACGTATGGTGGCACTCAGAAAGAACGACTGCAGAGGCAACGCTGATGCGGTCAACGTTTCAGGGATTGCTCCCTTTTATCAAGATGTCTTGATAAAAGGGAGCAATCCCTGAAACGTTGACCGCATCAGCGTTGCCTCTGCAGTCGTTCTTTCTGAGTGCCACCATACGTTTCTCTATATGCTCATTTTGAGAGGTTAGGCACCGGACCTGTTGTCACAGCTGCAAGCGTGAGTGCCAGACATTTGTCTTTTTATATATATATATATATACACATACGCACACACACACACACACACACACACACACACACACACACACACACACTTGCTCCTGTATAGCAAGCCTGAAGATTCTGACTACATGAAGCTACTACAAAACCGTTGCAACTAGACAGATCTATGTAGGGGTCCAGCCACACACTACATAGATCTGCTCAGTCACTCACAGTGCTGATTATTTCTCTGACAATTAATTTGCAAGTGTCATACCCAGGATTAGAACCCACAACCTATTGCACTGGAAGCATGCACCTTACTGATTGAGATATCTGCTCTTGCACAGGAAGTGTGAGAACTATAACATGAAGTTACTTGTAATTGTCAGAGAAATAACTTCATATAGTTAAAATTCTCATGTTTCCTTTATAGGAGCAAATAGCTTCAGTAAGTTGTCTGCTTCCAGTGTATCTATAATAAAGAGGGTGTGATTTGTAAGGTGTAGTGACTAGTGGGGGAGTCTGCTACGGAAGAGATACCGGCTGCTGTCAATTAACTTAATTGATTAATGTCGCTGAACACATGGAACAGGAGGAGAGGTGCCTCCTTCAAAGCAGGAGCCCGGCGGCAGCTGACTCTGTTGCCTCCCAGAGTTCTGCCTCTGGAGAGCGCATCAGTATATATGCCTGGGTTACACCGGGAGAGAGCAGTATATACACATAAAGTAGTGATGTGCACCGAAAATTTTTCGGGCTTTGTGTTTTGGTTTTGGATTCGGTTCCGTGGCCGTGTTTTGGATTCGGACGCGTTTTGGCAAAACCTCCCTGAAATGTTTTTGTTGGATTCGGGTGTGTTTTGGATTCGGGTGTTTTTTTTTACAAAAAACCCTCAAACAGCTTAAATCATAGAATTTGGGGGTCATTTTGATCCCATAGTATTATTAACCTCAATAACCATAATTTACACTCATTTCCAGTCTATTCTGAACACCTCACACACCTCACAATATTATTTTTAGTCCTAAAATTTGCACAGAGGTCGCTGAATGACTAAGCTAAGCGACCCAAGTGGCCGACACAAACACCTGGTCCATCTAGGAGTGACACTGCAGTGTCAGACAAGATGGCAGATTAAAAAAATTGTCCCCAAACAGCACATGATGCAAAGAAAAAAAGAGGTGCAATGAGGTAGCTGTGTGACTAAGCTAAGCGACCCAAGTGGCCGACACAAACACCTGGCCCATCTAGGAGTGGCACTGCAGTGTCAGACAGGATGGCAGATTAAAAAAATAGTCCCCAAACAGCACATGATGCAAAGAAAAAAAGAGGCGCAATGAGGTCGCTGTGTGACTAAGCTAAGCGACCGAAGTGGCCGACACAAACACCTGGCCCATCTAGGAGTGGCACTGCAGTGTCAGACAGGATGGCATTCAAAAAGATAGTCCCCAAACAGCACATGATGCAAAGAAAAAAAGAGGTGCAATGAGGTAGCTGTGTGACTAAGCTAAGCGACCCAAGTGGCCGACACAAACACCTGGCCCATCTAGGAGTGGCACTGCAGTGTCAGACAGGATGGCACTTAATAAAATAGTCCCCAAACAGCACATGATGCAAAGAAAAATTAAAGAAAAAAGAGGTGCAAGATGGAATTGTCCTTGGGCCCTCCCACCCACCCTTATGTTGTATAAACAGGACATGCACACTTTAACAAACCCATCATTTCAGCGACAGGGTCTTCCACACAACTGTGACTGAAATGACTGGTTGGTTTGGGCCCCCACCAAAAAAGAAGCAATTAATCTCTACTTGCACAAACTGGCTCTACAGAGGCAAGATGTCCACCTCCTCCTCATCGTCCGATTCCTCACCCTTTTCACTGTGTACATCCCCCTCCTCACAGATTATTAATTCGTCCCCACTGGAATCCACCATCTCAGGTCCCTGTGTACTTTCTGGAGGCAATTGCTGGTGAATGTCTCCATGGAGGAATTGATTATAATTAATTTTGATGAACATCATCTTCTCCACATTTTCTGGAAGTAACCTCGTACGCCGATTGCTGACAAGGTGAGCGGCTGCACTAAACAATCTTTCGGAGTACACACTGGAGGGGGGACAATTTATGTAAAATAAAGCCAGTTTGTGCAAGGGCCTCCAAATTGCCTCTTTTTCCTGCCAGTATCTGTACGGACTGTCTGACGTGCCTACTTGGATGCGGTCACTCATATAATCCTCCACCATTCTTTCAATGGTGACAGAATCATATGCAGTGACAGTAGACGACATGTCAGTAATCGTTGGCAGGTCCTTCAGTCCGGACCAGATGTCAGCACTCGCTCCAGACTGCCCTGCATCACCGCCAGCGGGTGGGCTCGGAATTCTTAGCCTTTTCCTCGCAGCCCTAGTTGCGGGAGAATGTGAAGGAGGAGCTGTTGACGGGTCACGTTCCGCTTGACTTGACAATTTTCTCACCAGCAGGTCTTTGAACCTCTGCAGACTTGTGTCTGCCGGAAAGAGAGATACAACGTAGGTTTTAAAACTAGGATAGAGCACGGTGGCCAAAATGTAGTGCTCTGATTTCAACAGATTGACCACCCGTGAATCCTGGTTAAGCAAATTAAGGGCTCCATCCACAAGTCCCACATGCCTAGCGGAATCGCTCTGTTTTAGCTCCTCCTTCAATCTCTCCAGCTTCTTCTGCAAAAGCCTGATGAGGGGAATGACCTGACTCAGGCAGCAGTGTCTGAACTGACTTCACGTGTGGCAAGTTCAAAGGGTTGCAGAACCTTGCACAACGTTGAAATCATTCTCCACTGCGCTTGAGTCAGGTGCATTCCCCCTCCTTTGCCTATATCGTAGGTAACTGTATAGGCTTGAATGGCCTTTTGCTGCTCCTCCATCCTCTGAAGCATATAGAGGGTTGAATTCCACCTCGTTACCACCTCTTGCTTCAGATGATGGCAGGGCAGGTTCAGGAGTGTTTGCTGGTGCTCCAGTCTTCGGCACGTGGTGGCTGAATGCCGAAAGTGGCCCGCAATTCTTCGGGCCACCGACAGCATCTCTTGCACGCCCCTGTAGTTTTTTAAATAATTCTGCACCACCAAATTCAATGTATGTGCAAAACATGGGACGTGCTGGAATTTGCCCAGATGTAATGCACGCACAATATTGGTGGCGTTGTCCGATGTCACAAATCCCCAGGAGAGTCCAATTGGGGTAAGCCATTCTGCGATGATGTTCCTCAGTTTCTGTAAGAGGTTGTCAGCTGTGTGCCTCTTATGGAAAGCGGTGATACAAAGCGTAGCCTGCCTAGGAACGAGTTGGCGTTTGCGAGATGCTGCTACTGGTGCCGCCGCTGCTGTTCTTGCTGCGGGAGGCAATACATCTACCCAGTGGGCTGTCACAGTCATATAGTCCTGAGTCTGCCCTGCTCCACTTGTCCACATGTCCGTGGTTAAGTGGACATTGGGTACAACTGCATTTTTTAGGACACTGGTGACTCTTTTTCTGACATCTGTGTACATTTTCGGTATCGGCTGCCTAGAGAAATGGAACCTAGATGGTATTTGGTACCGGGGACACAGTACCTCAATCAATTCTCTAGTTCCCTGTGAATTAACGGTGGATACCAGAAACACGTTTCTCACCACCCAGGCTGCCAAGGCCTGAGTTATCCGCTTTGCAGCAGGATGACTGCTGTGATATTTCATCTTCCTTGCAAAGGACTGCTGGACAGTCAATTGCTTACTGGAAGTTCAAAAAATGAGAAAGCGCTAATCACATCTGATGTGGATTTTATTTTTCATTCATTTCAATTTTTACTAAAAGCACATTAAATGTATTCAGTGCCGGCCGGCAATACACAAGAAAAATAATAAAATATTACAATAAAATTAATAATATTCTAGACATAACTTTTCATCTGCATATTGTGAGTATGATGACTCTAATTTATACTATATCTAAGTTTATAACAATGCACATAATATATTAGCCCGAGGATCCTCTTCTTATCCTCAGATATTTTGTTACTATTATGCTCAGGCAGATGGTAATCGTTTGTCTTTGTAACAATATTAGGCAATGCTTATGTCCGTGCGTTCCAAATTAATGGAGTGCATATATGAAGAATAAATTAGACAGTCCTGTTGTTGATTTATAACGGATATTAATTGCAGTTTATGAAAGAAAGCTGATATGAATATGGTCACTGTACCACAGTGTATAATTGAAAAGTACCGTATTGAAACCTCTGTTCAGACGCAATGGTAGAGATGCTTCTCCTGGCTGAATGTATGCCTTTAATTGGAGTTGAACAGGTGTCCGCTCGTATCCACGGTGTGTTTGCTTTTTCCTCCCGGCCGGTGTGCACCACCCTCGGCCTTATCCGGAGTCCGTGTGCGGTTGATGGAGGGATTTTTCTCACCTCCACAGGGACTGTGTTCAGCTGGCCGACTGATGAACTCGGTCTGCAGTGTGCTGTGACCGGAGATGCTGACAGACGCGTTTCTCCGCCTATTAGTGAATATCGGCGGCTTCCTCAGTGTCATAAACTTTCTCCACTAACTTCTCCTCATTAAATACCCATTACATTGGTATGTCCATGTGCATTCAATTAGTTGATTATTCCTTTTCTCCCCAGACACATGTCCTATCTTAATTTCATTAAATATTCCTTTCCATATTACCTGGGAAGCACTTTATATATACATATATAAAAGCATAATATGCAATTCAAATATTTAAAAAGACACATATAAAAACGATTTTTTAGAATACACTATTTTGTATTGCCAATATCACATGTATTGCTACACAGCTATAATAATTACATTCTTTTGCATTTATATTTTTTCATTTCTTTCCTTTTGTATTTATATAAATAAATGATTTTAATTATTATTATTTAGTTAGCATGAAAAAATAATAATGCATTTGTTTCTTCATTTAAAAAACTCCACTGATTTTGTTAGTATTTATAAAGAATTCCTATCAATTGTCAAAATCTCATAAACAATATATATCTCTCCACCATTGTTTATTTATTTATTTAGGTCTATACTTATTCAATAAATATTATACTAGGTCTTCTAGTTCTAATGTATCCTAGGAGTCCCACATGTACATATTCCTTAGTTTGTATATATACACACACATGTGCATAAGTGAACATATAAACACATGTGTGTGCATTTATTAGTGGACAGATTCCTTGTCCTCTCTATACTCCATTTAGTTCAACCGTGTCATTCAGGCCTAGGGGAACCATGGTGTCCAAAAGAAAAATCCAGTAGGCCTCACGCCTACGGAGCCTGTTAAAACGATCACCTCCTCTACTTGTAGTTTTAATGTGTTCAATACCTATCATGGTCATGTTCTCCCATCTTGCCTTTTGACACTGTATCACATGATCTGACAGGGGATGTTTGGCTCCTCTGATGATATTCCTCCTATGCTCCATAAATCTTATATGCAGGGTTCTTGTAGTCCGCCCCACATATTGTTTTCCACATTGACAGGAAATTAAATATATAACAAATGTAGAGGTACAATTAATGAAATCTTTAATGGGATATATTTCCCCTGTTGTATGGGATTTATAATTAACACTTTTTTTAGGTATATTAACACAAGACTGACAGTTAGCTTTGCCGCACTTATGATATCCTATTGGTCGTACGGGGAGCCATGTATTCTGTATTTTGGAAGTAGATGTCCTTTCCTTAACAAAATGGCTGGGTACTAATTTTTTACGCAAATTGTCAGCCTTCCTAAAGATCATAGATCCTTTCGGATTTATAAGTGGCTTCAATACATCATCCAAGAGTAACAAGGAAGTATTTTTCCTTATTACTTGACTGATTTTGTGTGCACAACTGTTATATTGTGTAATGAATGCCATGCTTCTATCATTCTTATTACCTATTGCATGACCTTTTTCTTTCTTGTTCTTAGGTACAAGTAATTGTTCTCTTTGCATTTTTTCGGCTTCTAAAAATGCTTTTTCTAATAAATCTTGAGGGTAACCTTGTTTAGAAAATGATTCCATAAGTGTAGTAGCTTGCATTCTATAGGTAGTAATGGAGGTGCAATTGCGTCTTAGACGTACAAATTGACCCCTGGGGATATTGTCCTTCCAACACTGTTTATGGGAACTTTGGTAATTAAGATATTTATTATGATCTACTTCTTTATTAAATGTTTTTGTAACCAGTTTTTCCTGCTCAATTGTCAGCTCTATATCAAGAAAACTAATGTTGCTTTTACTAAAATTAAACGTGAATTTTAATCCATACTCATTGTTATTTAAACTATTTGTGAACAATTGTAGTGAATCTAATGTGCCACCCCAAACAATAAACAAATCATCTATATACCGGCCATAGTAGATCAGATCCGCCCCGAGTCCACTACCCCACACATGTTCCTCCTCAAACTTACCCATGTATAGGTTTGCGAGACTCGGAGCGAATCTGGCCCCCATGGCCGCACCCCGTGTCTGCAAATAATAATGAGTGTCAAACATAAAATAATTATGTGATAAAATAAATTTAATTGCTTTTAAAATAAAGACACGTAGAGAGTCCACAAGATCACTTTGTTTTAAATAATACTCAACCGCAGATATTCCTTTGTCGTGTGGTATGTTCGAGTATAATGCCTCGACATCACAAGTTAGTAAATAATAATTGTTTTTCCACACAATCGTGTTAATAACATTCAAAAAATGTTGTGTGTCTTTTATGTGTGATCTAAGACCCTCCACGTGTCCCTGCAAATAGTGATCAACAAAAAAGGACAAATTATTAGTGAGTGATCCCACCCCCGAAATTATAGGTCGACCTGGTGGATTAATAAGTGACTTATGAATTTTAGGTAACACATAAAAAGTGGGTGTGATGGGGTGTGCACAAAATAAAAAGTTTTGAGTTTCTCTTGATATAGAGCCCTCCTCATATGCAAAGTCTAATAATTCATTAAGTTGTTTTTGGAATAGGACGGTGGGGTTTGAATCTATGCTCTGATAGAAATGCCCATCTCGTAGCTGTCTATAACACTCTGAGGTGTAATCCTCCGTGTTTAGGATTACAACCCCACCGCCCTTATCTGCAGATTTTATTATAATTGATGTGTCCCCTTGTAATGTTTTTAGGGCTTTTCGTTCCCCAGGGGTCAAGTTATCCCAATATTTGCACTCCTCCGATTTTTCACAGATGTCCCTAAAGTTGGCCAGTGTGGCTTTATAAAAGCTATCCACATATGGCCCCTTGTAAGCTAAAGGGTAAAAATCTGTTTTCTTTTTAAATAAATGATTCTTTACATCATAGATAGGAATCTTACTTTCTATTATGGGTCTCTCTGTGGCTCCTTCCTGCTCCAGATATTCGAGGATCTCCAACGCATTAGAATCATCCTCATCCAATATTATGGGCATTTCATCATTTTTGCTATTTTTTAAAGCTTTGAGGGCAAAATACCTTTTCCTACTTAATGTACGGATGTACCGATTTAGATCAACAAAAAGCTGGAACAGGTTAGGTTTGGCCACAGGAGCATAATTTAATCCCTTTTCAAGTAAATTCTTCTCTTCCTCTGTTAATACTCTCTTGGAAAGATTAAATATACCTTTCCCTGTTTCTTTGTGCTTTATTTTCTGCGGGGCGTTTTTAATCTGTTTCCGTCTCCCTCCTCCTCTGCATCCTCTACTTCTTTGTTTCTTCCTCTCTTCATGTGATATTTGTTTGTGTGCCACGTGTTGAATCCCCTGCGCTATAATAATTACATTCTTTTGCATTTATATTTTTTCATTTCTTTGAAATTAAGATAGGACATGTGTCTGGGGAGAAAAGGAATAATCAACTAATTGAATGCACATGGACACACTGCAGACCGAGTTCATCAGTCGGCCAGCTGAACACAGTCCCTGTGGAGGTGAGAAAAATCCCTCCATCAACCGCACACGGACTCCGGATAAGGCCGAGGGTGGTGCACACCGGCCGGGAGGAAAAAGCAAACACACCGTGGATACGAGCGGACACCTGTTCAACTCCAATTAAAGGCATACATTCAGCCAGGAGAAGCATCTCTACCATTGCGTCTGAACAGAGGTTTCAATACGGTACTTTTCAATTATACACTGTGGTACAGTGACCATATTCATATCAGCTTTCTTTCATAAACTGCAATTAATATCCGTTATAAATCAACAACAGGACTGTCTAATTTATTCTTCATATACGCACTCCATTAATTTGGAACGCACGGACATAAGCATTGCCTAATATTGTTACAAAGACACACGATTACCATCTGCCTGAGCATAATAGTAACAAAATATCTGAGGATAAGAAGAGGATCCTCGGGCTAATATATTATGTGCATTGTTATAAACTTAGATATAGTATAAATTAGAGTCATCATACTCACAATATGCAGATGAAAAGTTATGTCTAGAATATTATTAATTTTATTGTAATATTTTATTATTTTTCTTGTGTATTGCCGGCCGGCACTGAATACATTTAATGTGCTTTTAGTAAAAATTGAAATGAATGAAAAATAAAATCCACATCAGATGTGATTAGCGCTTTCTCATTTTTTGATCTTCTTGTTCTACTTCAGGGGTGAAATACCAATTACCCCTGAGAGAGCTGCTTACACACCTGTATAATCATAGCGCCAGGAGTTTTTCTTTTTCTTTTTCTTTTGCTTACTGGAAGTAGTACAAGTGGTCTTCCGACTTCCCCTCTGGGATGACGATCGACTCCCAGCAGCAACAACAGCAGCGCCAGCAGCAGTAGGCGTTACACTCAAGGATGCATTGGAGGAATCCCAGGCAGGAGAGGACTCGTCAGACTTGACAGTGACATGGCCTGCAGGACTATTGGCTTTCCTGTCTAAGGAGGAAATTGACACTGAGGGAGTTGGTGGTGTGGTTTGCAGGAGCTTGGTTACAAGAGGAAGGGATTTAGTTGGCAGTGGACTGCTTCCGCTGTCACCCAAAGTTTTTGAACTTGTCAATGACTTCTGATGAATGCGCTCCAGGTGACGTATAAGGGAGGATGTTCCTAGGTGGTTAACGTCCTTACCCCTACTTATTACAGCTTGACAAAGGCAACACACGGCTTGACACCAGTTGTCCGCATTTCTGTTGAAATAATTCCACACCGAAGAGGTGATTTTTTTTTTGTATTTTGACCAGGCATGTCAATGGCCATATTCGTCCCACAGACAACAGGTGTCTCCCCGGGTGCCTGACTTAAACAAACCACCTCACCATCAGAATCCTCCTTGTCAATTTCTTCCCCAGCGCCAGCAACACCCATATCCTCATCCTGGTGTACTTCAACAGTGACATCTTCAGTTTGACTATCAGGAACTTGACTGCGGGTGCTCCTTCCAGCACTTGCAGGGGGCGTGCAAATGGTGGAAGGCGCCACCTCTTCCCGTCCAGTGTTGGGAAGGTCAGGCATCGCAACCGACACAATTGGACTCTCCTTGGGGATTTGTGATTTAGAAGAAAGCACAGTTCTTTGCTGTGCTTTTGCCATCTTAAGTCTTTTAAGTTTTCTAGCAGGAGGATGAGTGCTTCCATCCTCATGTGAAGCTGACCCACTAGTCATGAGGAACATAGGAGAGGGCCTCAGCCGTTCCTTGCCACTCTGTGTCATAAATGGCATATTGGCAAGTTTACGCTTCTCCTCAGACGATTTTAATTTTGATTTTGGGTCATTTTACTGAACTTTTGTTTTTTGGATTTTACATGCTCTCTACTATGACATTGGGCATCGGCCTTGGCAGACGACGTTGATGGCATTTCATCATCTCGGCCATGACTAGTGGCAGCAGCTTCAGCATGAGGTGGAAGTGGATCTTGATCTTTCCCTATTTTACCCTTCACATTTTTGTTCTCCATTTTTTAATGTGTGGAATTATATGCCAGTAATATATTTATCAATAGCAATGGCCTACTACTATATATACTGCGCACAAAAACTGAAATGCACCACAGGTATGGATGGATAGTATACTTGACGATACAGAGGTAGGTAGAGCAGTGGCCTACTGTACCGTACTGCTATATATTATATACTGGTGGTCAGCAAACTGTGCAAAACTGAAATGCACCACAGGTATGGATGGATAGTATACTTGACAATACAGAGGTAGGAAGAGCAGTGGCCTTCTGTACCGTACTACTATATATTATATACTGGTGGTCAGCAAACTGTGCAAAACTGAAATGCACCACAGGTATGGATGGATAGTATACTTGACGACACAGAGGTAGGTAGAGCAGTGGCCTACTGTACCGTACTGCTATATATTATATACTGGTGGTCAGCAAACTGTGCAAAACTGAAATGCACCACAGGTATGGATGGATAGTATACTTGACGACACAGAGGTAGGTAGAGCAGTGGCCTTCTGTACCGTACTGCTATATATTATATACTGGTGGTCAGCAAACTGTGCAAAACTGAAATGCACCACAAGTATGGATGGATAGTATACTTGACGACACAGATGTAGGTAGAGCAGTGGCCTACTGTACCGTACTGCTATATATTATATATACTGGTGGTCAGCAAACTGTGCAAAACTGAAATGCACCACAGGTATGGATGGATAGTATACTTGACGACACAGAGGTAGGTAGAGCAGTGACCTACTGTACCGTACTGCTATATATTATATACTGTGTCAAATTTGAAAAATATTGCAGTACACACATCACGTACAAACAACACACAGATGGCCTCCGCGCGTGTGCTTATTCTGCTGTGCATGCACATATTCGCAATTTGCATATGGTCGGTCCTGCGCATCAGCGCGTGGTATGGGTATTTATGGTAGAGTTTGTGAACACATGGAGAGCTATCAAAACACATTACATATTTAATCCAAATAGTGCACAATGTACACATAGTCCCCCTGCACCACATATGAAATAAACAACAGTTTAAATGGTTTCAGAACAAAGGGATTCACCTTTACAGAATAGGAGGGGACAGAACAAGGTCATAAGGTGGTGTTTGGTATCCAGCTGTAGGGTATTTTAAGGGTAACATTCCGGTGTTGGTTTGAGGAAGATCGCATGTTCCTGCTGATAGTTATGTGCAGAAGCAGAATATAGATATAAACTGTATTTACTGTACATTATGTATGTGGCAGGAATCCAGAGGAGACCACCCACAAGAACAGTTGGAAAAGACATCGCCTACCTATTCAAGCCGACCTATGACCTCTCCTGTACTGTAAAAGTGCATTCCTGTGTCCAATGGACAAAGGGATTACAGTATCTATTGTATTGCTCTTGGAAGAAGTGTATAAAGAGAGACTGCTTCTGGCCTGGAAAATCACAAGACTCACAAAGTTATCTATTTGATGACCGAGGACTGGGCTGGGAAGCGCAAGCGAATCTACTCAAGTATGTACCATTGAATGTAGCCATTTACTCTTATATTGTATTGTATTGTATTATTTGTATTGTAACCCCCTTTCAGCAATAATCCACTGTGGTGTCGGAACCCAGCGGTTAAATCACAATTGGTGTCGTGTCTTCATTGCCCTGCTAAGGTTTAAAGTGTTTTATCATTGCATTGCATTACTGCTAAGGTTTAAAGTGTATCTCTGGGTGTGTGCGCGCTGTGTGTACTTTGTACCCCCAGCGCAGCGTTTGTGCGCTAAGTCCGTACAGTGATACGGGACTCCGTACGCAAACAGTGTATAAAGTACGTAGCGTGTGTACTAAGTTTAGCGGCCACAGCGGCTCCATGGTAAAGTGTATTCTAAGTGTGTATAAGGTATAGCTTTCTTTCCTGTAAGATAATCAACATTATCAATTGGGGGCTCTCCGGTTTTCCACATACTCACTACCTAACAGGTCACAGCAGACGTAATCTATCAGCAAAGGGTGGGAAGTTATCCTACGTATCCTTTTCTTGGTCGATGGATGCACTGAAAACCCTACTTAATTGCTGATTAGATGGCGTCTGCTCTGTATGGTTTGTAGAGATGCTGGTAGAACTCGTAAGGTAAACAGAAAAAAAAAGCTATTTAAAATCTGTGAAATTTCTTTTGGCGCCAAAAGCGTACACAGCACCCATACTCTTTGCATACTCTCTCACAGTGTTGCCATAACATTCAGATTGCTAGATTCATTTAAACTTGTGTGAAACCGGAGATATTTGTTGCTATATAGTTGCTATATAAAATAAATGTTAAGGAAGTAAGTGTAAGACACACACGCAGCCTGGCCTAGTTATAAAGGTTTATACAGAAAGAAACTGTGTGTTGTGTTAAGTGAGCAATTATAGTTGGTATTGCTCACATTTATAGAAGTTGTGGAATTTGTTTAATTGTGGACGTACGGTTTTGTACACGTGTCTCGGACAAAGTACGGGACTGCGTACGCAGCGTAAGAAGACACGCACGATCACGTGCTTACGCAAATTGCGTAAGAAATACGGTCGCTTAGTACAAATTACACAATAGTTCATTTAGTTTAAAGGCGGGACAGTAGCTATGCTACAATAGCACCAAACTACCCGGTTTCTAAAGAAATTTAATATAAAAAAAAACAAAATTTAGTATAAATAATTTTTTTTTAAATTGCCTCTGGAGGTAAAGCTGCCAACTTGAATGAATCCTAATTTTCTGTACAGAAAAATAACGTGTATTTGAGTGAGCGAATGCAGGAGTGAGTGGATACTGAACCCAAGAACTAAGTGGTCTAAGTGGACACACTGGGTTAGTAGAGGCCCGGTGGCGTAGGGTTCGCAACCCTGCGTTATTAACTAGGTGGTCTTAGTGGACTGAGTGGTATCCCATACAACTCTTAGTGGTCTAGGTGGTCTAAGCTAGGTGGTCTACAGCAATCGTAGGGCATATAGATAACTAGTATCTATAGGCTGTGCTATTGCATCACATGTCCGTTTGTTCAGCACAGAGCAACGTGATATTATTGTGTCATATGCGCTGTGGAAGAGCATACGCAGACGTGATTGTATAGACAAAGGGGTTTTTCTTTGATAACTTCGGGAAATCTCCCTGGTGGGCTTCACTGGAAAGGGTGAAATATAGTTATCTAATTTCTCTGTTTTTCACCCTACAAACAATTCCAGTTGAAAGATACCGAAAAGGAAATTTTCACTGCCTCTCTCAGGAAAATATTCCAAACAGAACTTCCGCCGAAAGAAATTACGGTGTAAGGTCGGATAGGAGCCCTAAGTTGGGTACATTGCGATCCGCTATCAACAGTGTATCGTTGTATTGGCCAGCGTGGGTGAGAGCGAGTGGAAGGCGCTCAGGTATACTTCCACCGTCTACTTATATTGAGTATTTTGGTGTTTGTGGGAATTTTTTTTAAGATATTAGAAGAGACCCACAAATATGGGAGCCAGTTGCTCAAGTAAGAGACGTTTAGACAGGGTTCAGGCAGAATTGTGGCCAAAAGGCTCAGCAAGGTTTATCATGTGTGAAAAATATGGTCCACACACAGAAGTTTTATGCAATGAGTGGATATGTATGACTAACAATGATAGGGAACCATTCCCTAGGGTGGGCAGCTTTGAACCAGAGGTATTACAGAACTTAAGGTTAAGGATTTGTCTGATAAAATCCAAGAAACGAAGGATTAAACATACAGATTGCTTAAATTTGTGGCAACAGGAGGGGGATATGCAAAGGGAATTAGCTCGCGCAACAGGTTCCAAACCTAGCGGGAAAACAATGGCGACCGCACCACCACCACCATATATTGTTGGGGAGAAAATGGCTACAGGCAATGATACATTGGTACAGAATAGAAGTGTAATTGCAAAATGTACTAACGCTAACCCTTGCCAGTTGTACCCTGTTTTAAATTTTCCCCAGGACTGCGAACAAGAGGATGAGTCCCGCACGATATCGGCACTCTCTCTAGCAGCCACCATACAAGACACTCAGGTGGGCACGGCCCAACCAGCAAGAGCAGTAGTCAGGCCCCCTAGTGGAGGGATAAGTGAGGTCGTGTCCACAGGTAAGTATGGTACCGTACATTATGCAGAAACCACAGCACCTCACATTGTAGAGTCAAATCAAAATGATGTAATTGAATTAAATCCTGTCAGGGTGATCGCAGTCCCCAATGGGAAGACTGACGCTCAGGGAGAAACTCCCGTCAGGAACATTGCCATGCATTGTCCCTGGTCCCAGTCAGAATTAAGGTCAATTATGTCAGAATTTCCAGATCCCAGAAAAGATCTAGTCGCATGCCAGAGGTTCATTAAAGAGTTAGGTAATGCCACCGAACCCACAAACAAAGATTGGCAAACAGTGCTACGGGTATGTTTACCCTCAAATATTGACCCCACGAAATTTATAACTGATTGCAACTTAGACGCAGAAGTACCTCTCACTGAGTACACTCAGGAGAATGTACGACAAATCAATCTGCAATTAGGAATATATTTCCCTACTGTTGTCCAATGGAATAAAATCTTTTCCATAAGACAAAAGGAAGGTGAAACGGCATCCGAATATTTCCATCGAGCACTGCAGGAAATGGCTAGATACACTGGGATCGAGGACATTAGAGACAATGTACATCACAGGGAGGTAGCTGTTTCAGTATTAATGGACGAGTTAAAGGAGGCACTCAGAACAAGGGTACAGACTTCTCTACCAAACTGAAGAGGTATCTCGGTGGCTGCATTGAGAGAGTCCGCTATCGAGCATGATAGGAACATCAGTAAGCACAGGGAGTCACAGGGGGAAAAACCGATGACGGTAAGTATACAGGCCCTTACGGCAAAACCCCATCAGCCGAAAACCCGGACCCCTGTTGTTTTGGACAGACCTAGAACATGTTACACTTGTAGGAAGGAAGGGCATTTTGCCAAAGACTGTAAGAGTAGTAGAACGCATAGCGAAGATAGACCCCTAGACAGAAAATATGAACCACATTACTACTCACATAATTGGGATCAGGGACCACATAGGAGAAGTTACGAGCCACATGCAGGGGAAATAAGGAGGTACCCACCAAGGAGAGATGGGCAGACCTCCAAAAATTCTCAGTTACCTCCCCCACATATCGTAGCTGCCAATGCGCTGCGGGAGGGTCTCACCACACAATAGGGGTTGGGCCACACCTGTAGTCTGCAGCCAGTGAAGTTGATTGCTAGCCTTGGTAGTGAACCTGAGGTCACGGTTGATGTAGCTGGTGTACCATTACCTTTTCTTGTAGATACAGGGGCGGCCAGGTCAGTGCTAAATTCGACTGTAGGTATAAAAACCACGGGTAAAACAATTTCGGCAATGGGAGTAACAGGAACGGTGCAACACTACCCTTTCAGTAGACCGGCAGAGATTACGATAGCGCCCCTGCAGACCAAACACTCTTTTCTGCTGGCTGCATCGGCTCCGACTAATCTGCTGGGCAGAGATTTATTGTGTAAAATGCGGTGTGTCATATATTGTACTCCTGAGGGTGTCTTCTTGGATATACCCGAGAATCACGTTCAAGAAGTGCAAGATATATTAGACACCCCTCAAAGGCTAATGTCGCACTCTGCTGTTATAGACAAGTGTCCATCAAAGGTAGAGGAAATGATCTCACAAATACCGGGTTCCCTTTGGACCAAAGATGGACAAGACACTGGATTGATGGCGAATGTAGCTCCTGTTGTAGTGCAAGTAAAAGATGGTAGGATAGCTAGATGGTAGAATTAGGAGTGTACCCCGTCATAGAGCGGTTGCTACAACAGGGCATCCTAGTCAGGACGTCCAGCACTGCCAATAGTCCCATCTTCCCTGTGAAAAAGAGTGGGGGGAGGGGTTACAGGCTAGTGCAGGATTTAAGGGGGATAAACAACATAGTTGAGAGCCAATTCCCCGTAGTGCCCAATCCAGCTGTCATCCTCATGCAAATTCCCCCTACTGCGAAATTTTTCACTGTTATTGACCTCTGTTCTGCTTTCTTTTCTGTCCCTCTGCACCCTGACAGCCAATACCTCTTTGCATTTACATACAGGGGAGTACAGTACACCTGGACTCGTCTCCCCCAAGGCTTCATTGACAGCCCAAGTATTTTCTCCCAGGCTTTGCATGACTGTTTACAATCCTTTCAACCTGAGAGTGGATCAGTGCTAATTCAGTATGTCGATGACTTATTGTTGTGTTCTGATTCACTCGAATCGTCCTTGAAAGACACGAAACAGCTTCTGTTTCATCTTTCCCAAACGGGACACAAGGTTTCAAAGGATAAGTTGCAGTTGTGCCGGACCAGGGTAAAATATTTGGGACATTGCTTGACTCAAGGACTTAGACACCTCACCGCTGATAGAATACAGGCGATTCGCGACATGACTCTGCCACAAACCCAGCAACAGATCCGCACTTTCCTTGGAATGTGTGGGTACTGCCGAAACTGGATCCCAGGGTTCTCCATACTGGCTTTACCTTTGCAAGAGATGGTCTCTTCGAACAAACCAGATCGGATCTCGCACACAGATGAGTCCGAACTGGCATTTGAGAGACTCAAACAGTGCCTATCACAGGCACCTGCATTAGGTATGCCAGACTATGGGAAGCCCTTTGAATTATACGGTACAGAAAGTGCAGGCCGGTAGCTTACTACAGTGCACAGTTGGACACCATAGCGCGGTCTCTCCCCACATGCTTGCGAAGTGTTGCAGCGATAGCTTTGCTAGTAAGTAAAAGCGAAGACGTAGTGTTAGGACACAACCTGACCATCCATACACCTCATGTTGTATCAGCCTTACTGAACGCCGCCCAAACCAGACATGTCTCATCCGCGCGGTTTACAAGGTGGGAATTATCACTGATGGCCCCTGTAAACATCAACATTAAGAGATGCAGCGCACTAAATCCTGCAACTTACTTGCCAAGTGTGCCTGGACAGGCACAAAGGGTGGAGGATGAGAATGATGGTGAAGGAGGATTTAGTGCAGACACTGATACGCATGACTGTATGGAATACCTGAATCAGACTTTCACTGCGAGACCTGACAATAGTGACAACCCACTGGAAGGCATAGATTTTACCTTTTACACTGACGGTAGTTGCCACAGACAGACTGACTCGGGAGACCTGTGTACTGGATACGCAGTTGTAGACGACAGAGGTATCATAGAAGCTGAACCCCTGGGCCCACCGCACTCAGCACAAGTTGCTGAGTTGGTCGCCCTAACCAGAGCGTGTGAATTGGCCAAGGGTAAGTCAGCTAATATATAGACAGATTCTAGGTATGCCTTTGGAGTGGTGCATGATTTCGGGGCCCTATGGCGCATCAGAAATTTCATGACGGCAGCTGGCACACCTGTAGCGCATGCGTCCCACATAAAAAGGCTCCTAACAGCGATACAGGAACTAGACAGAGTGGCTGTTATCAAGTGTAAAGCACATACTTACAACCAAGACCCAATTTCACTTGGTAACAGCCGGGCAGACGAAGCTGCTAAATCAGCAGCCAGCACCCCCATACAAACGAACATCACATCACTGATGACATTTAACACGATCAATACACAACAATTAATTGAAATGCAAGATTTGTGTTCTTCACAGGAAAGGGCAGTCTGGAGGTCAAAGGGATATGGCCAGGAACCCTCGGGACTGTGGACAGGTGGACAAGGTAAGACAGTAGCCCCCAGAGCATATCTTCCAAGCTTAGCTGAGGCGGCACACGGTCTGACTCATCTGGGTAAAGAGGGTATGTGTAAGCTGGTGAGAGCCTACTGGTGTGCGCCAGGATTCTCTTCTCATGCAGGTAAGAGAGCAATGACATGTTTTACTTGTTTGAGGAAGAATATTGTAAAGTCAATACCAACAGAGCCATCCCATATCCCTCTGACAGACGGTCCTTTTCAGGTAATACAAATCGATTTCATACAGTTACCACCCTGTAGGAATTTAAAATATGTGTTAGTTTGTATTGACGTATTTTTAAATTGGGTAGAAGCATTCCCTGCTGCCACAAATACCGCTACGTTCACTGCAAAGAAAATTGTGCAGGAATTTGTGTGTAGATATGGTATCCCTAGAATAATTGAAAGTGATAGGGGTACCCATTTTACAGGTGAAGTCTTTCAGGTCATGTGCAAACTGATGGGAATTAATAGCAAGCTGCATACTCCGTACCGTCCACAGGTGAGTGCAAAGGTGGAGAGAGTGAATAGCACTATTAAGTACAAGCTGAGCAAATTAATGGTTGAAACTAGATTGTCGTGGCCAGAAGCTTTGCCACTAGTGTTGTACAGCATCAGAACCACTCCCAGGTCTCCCCTTAACCTATCACCCTTTGAAATCCTTTTTGGTCGACAACCTCATGTAATGATAGACCCCCAGGATGATCTGAAATGTAATAATGAAGTGACTGTGAAATATTTTGTTGGGATGAGCCAGCAGCTGAGAAATCAACAAAGAAATTTAAAGCTGGTGATTCCTGACCTGCCGAACAGTAATTGTCATGACATTGAACCTGGGGATTATGTGATGATTCGAAATTTCTTACGCTCAGGTTGCCTCATAGACAGGTGGGAAGGACCATATCAAGTCTTGTTAACCAGCACAACAGCATTGAAAGTCGCGGAAAGAGAGACGTGGATCCACTCGTCCCACTGCAA
The DNA here is from genome assembly GCF_028390025.1 of Pseudophryne corroboree. Taxonomy (NCBI): domain Eukaryota; kingdom Metazoa; phylum Chordata; class Amphibia; order Anura; family Myobatrachidae; genus Pseudophryne; species Pseudophryne corroboree. Next base: position 485,279,292 of record NC_086447.1, on the reverse strand, counting down.
GAAGGTCGCTGACCCAGGGAGAAATCGTGACAAAGAGCAGAGTGTAGAGAATCTCGTATCACTGGAGTGTCTGTTCCGGGAAAGTTGAGAGGCAGGACTGTTGAAAGGCATCTGACCACAGAGAGTAACAAGAGCTAGAACGGTTGTCGTACCACTTTCTTTTTTCACCTCCCCCTACATTTTTCCTTTCTTTTCTCCTTCTTATTTTCCTTATTTCCCCTAACGCAATGGATCGATCACAAGAGACTGCGTTTCGGGTTCTGTTAGTAATTTTGGTTTTGATAAGGACAGTTTGGTTTGATGAGGGTCCCAGAGAGGTCTAGCAGGGATCTGGAATGGGTTCTGATGGCAAGTACGAATTTGTAGGATCTCAGGATCAGCACATCATTTTGGTAAAGGCTGGCATCAGTAAGCGCTCTGGTAGTCAAGGAGCTCGGAGGCACTGTGAGGGGTTATTGTCTGATGAATATTGTATTTGTAGGAATTGTGAGAATATAGTTGAGGATGGGTGCATCCAGAGATGTCAGTCCAACCTTAATATCGACATGGACCGGCATCCGTTGAGTGATTACCACTCACTAGTGGGTAAAGTCTTAAACCAGACAGAATGCTGGGTGTGCTCACAGGTACCTCAAGGTCAGAGCAAGTCAGGATTAGTACCATACCCTTTAGCAATAGATGAGGTACTTGAATTACGGGGTGGGAGACCGGTGGACAAGAAATTCAATATTTCTAGGCCCCCTAGTTTGAAGCTCCACCAGTATCATGTAGATAGATCCTTATTATGTTTTAATATTTCCAATTACCGAAAACCGGGAAATTGGGAAGTGACGTGGAATAACCAGACAATGACCTTTTCACACAGAGCTGATAGGATACCCATAGACTCTGAACTTGTACGCCAAATAGCCAACAGTGGGAGGTATTTTCGGTATAGGTATACTCGTGGAAGCAAGACCATGTGGGTTGGAAAAGTATCGCCAGGGTATTGTGCTCATATCATCCAGCCCGATACTTGTACTGAGCAGATGGGAGAACTGGGGATGGGTTTCTTTACTTGGAAAGTTTGTAATATGGTGATGTTATATTTTGTCCCCTATGTTCTCCCAGATGATGCCTATTTCATATGTGGGAGGAAGGCGTACAAGTGGCTTGCCCCGAGCTCAGAGGGATTGTGTTATATTGGGAGAGTACTGCCAGAGGTCATGACCATAACCCATGATAAGATGAAAGACGTTCACCGCAGTGCTCAGGCTCCTTATACTCATACTCACTATGAACACATCGTCAAGAGACACCTTATAGATAGGACAGAGCACGCAGCCTCTGATTTGATCCACGAATCCACCGGGATTCAATTCCTTCTCGCATTAGACATCACCCGTATTGCCAGAGGAATTATAAATTATAGGTATATCCATGCGCTAGCGAACTTGATAGATAATATCACTGAGATGTATGACGACACCTTCAGGTATACGGGAAGGGAGATACAAGCTTACAAGAAGGAACTGATTCAGCACAGGATGGTCCAGAATTATATCACAGCCGTGACAGGTGGGTACTGTGTTACTCTGGCAACTCAATATGGGGTGAAGTGCTGTACGTATATTACAAACAGCACTGATGACCCAACGGAGATTATCGATCAAAAGATGGACGATATCTTACAGTTGAAGTGGGAGTTCATGAGGAAACACAACCTTACCTTGGCGACTGTGAGTAATGAACTGACCGGCTGGGTCTCATGGTTGAACCCACGAAATTGGTTCTCAGGTTTAGGAGAGTGGGCTCAAAATGTTATTATGAGTGTAGGGAAGTTTCTCCTTTGTATCCTGGGAGTCGCCATAATTATTGGTTTGATATTTAGGTGTGTTCGAATTCTGACGCGGCGCAAGCACGGCACAAAATTGATGAGTCTAAGGAGCAAGAGTGCTGTTATAGCAGCAGATTTAATTTATGACCCATCCATAGAGACAGTGTTATGATAAGGATTGTAAATGAATTTCATGGCCTGTTTCTTTCACCCGTTTCTCTTGTGTTTCCCCCTCTGCCCAGATACATCCATCCGGAAAAGACATCTGCCCTACCCAAAATGTTTATGTGAATGTATTTTAGATATGTGTCTTATCTTCATCTCTGCAACCTCCAGTTAATAGCACACATAGTCGACAGGTGATATCCACATATACTAGCACTCACATATGTCTCCCCTCCGTGTATCATCAACTAAATGTGCACCCCATTTGTTGGAACAATCCGACAAGAGCTCGGTAGTGTTTGTTGGCCCCTTTACAGACCCTTAGTACGGGATGAGAAGGATTTAACGTATACTTCACAATACCTCGAAGCTTATTTAGAACATATACAGCACGATGATACATGCCCCTCAGACACGGATTCATACATACATGCTTTTTACTATCCCACTAGGTCATACATTTCCTACCTACCCCTCTCTCCCGACTATCCAAACCTCTGTAGATATTGTGTAGATATTTTTCTGTTTAGTGATTAGATAGTGGCAGTTATTGGTGACTGCTAAAGGGTGGACTGTCAAAGTCGAAAAATATTGCAGTACACACATCACGTACAAACAACACACAGATGGCCTCCGCGCGTGTACTTATTCTGCTGTGCGTGCACATATTCGCAATTTGCATATGGTCGCTCCCGCGGTCCTGCACATCAGCGCGTGGTATGGGTATTTACGGTAGAGTTTGTGAACGCATGGGGAGCTATCAAAACACATTACATATTTAATCCAAATAGTGCACAATGTACACATAGTCCCCCTGCACCACATATGAAATAAACAACAGTTTAAATAGTTTCAGAACAAAGGGATTCACCTTTACAGAATAGGAGGGGACAGAACAAGGTCATAAGGTGGTGTTTGGTATCCAGCTGTAGGGTATTTTAAGGGTAACATTCCGGTGTTGGTTTGAGGAAGATTGCATGTTCCTGCGGATAGTTATGTGCAGAAGCAGAATATAGATATAAACTGTATTTACTGTACATTATGTATGCGGCGGAAATCCAGAGGAGACCACCCACAAGAGCAGTTGGGAAAGACATTGCCTACCTATTCAAACCGACCTATGACCTCTCCTGTACTGTAAAAGTGCATTCCTGTGTCCAATGGACAAAGGGATTACAGTATCTATTGTATTGCTCTTGGAAGAAGTGTATAAAGAGAGCCTGCTTCTGGCCTGGAAAATCACAAGACTCACAAAGTTATCTATTTGATGACCGAGAACCGGGCCGGGAAGCGCAAGCGAATCTACTCAAGTATGTACCATTGAATGTAGCCATTTACTCTGTTATATTGTATTGTATTATTTGTATTGTAACCCCCTTTCAGCAATAATCCACTGTGGTGTCTGAACCCAGCGGTTAAATCACAATTGGTGTCGTGTCTTCATTGCCCTGCTAAGGTTTAAAGTGTTTTATCATTGCATTGCATTACTGCTAAGGTTTAAAGTGTATCTCTGGGTGTGTGCGCGCTGTGTGTACTTTGTACCCCCAGCACGGCGTTTGTACGCAAAGTCCGTACAGTGATACGGGACTCCGTACGCAAACAGTGTATAAAGTACGTAGCGTGTGTACTAAGTTTAGCGGCCGCAGCGGCTCCATGGTAAAGTGTATTCTAAGTGTGTATAAGGTATATCTTTCTTTCCTGTAAGATAATCGACATTATCAACTGGTGGTCAGCAAACTGTGCAAAACTGAAATGCACCACAGGTATGGATGGATAGTATACTTGACGACACAGAGGTAGGTAGAGCAGTGGCCTACTGTACCGTACTGCTATATATTATATATACTGGTGGTCAGCAAACTGTGCAAAACTGAAATGCACCACAGGTATGGATGGATAGTATACTTGACGACACAGAGGTAGGTAGAGCAGCGGCCTACTGTACCGTACTGCTATATATTATATATACTGGTGGTCAGCAAACTGTGCAAACTGAAATGCACCACAGGTATGGATGGATAGTATACTTGATGACACAGAGGTGCAAAACTGAAATGCACCACAGGTATGGATGGGATAGTAAACTTATCGACACACAGGTAGAGCAGTGGACTACTGTACCGTACTGCTATATATATAGTTATACTGGTGGTCAGCAAAATTCGCCACTGTCCTCCTACTATATACTACAATGCAGCACAGATATGGAGCGTTTTTCAGGCAGAGAACGTATAATACTGGTGGTCACTGGTCAGCAAAACTCTGCACTGTCCTCCTACTATATAATACTGCTGGTCCCGAGTCCCCACAATAAAGCAATTAGCGCAGATATTTGCAGCACATTGAGCACAGATATGGAGCGTTTTTCAGGCAGAGAACGTAGATATTTGCACTTGCAGCACACTGAGCACAGATATTTGCAGCACACTGAGCACAGATATTTGCAGCACACTGAACATAGAAACTGAGAGGACGCCAGCCACGTCCTCTCACGATCATCTACAATGCACGAGTGAAAAATGACGGTGACGCGCGGCTCCTTATATAGAATACGAATCTCGCGAGAATCCGACCGCGGGATGATGACGTTCGGGCGCGCTCGGGTTAACCGAGCAAGGTAGGAGGATCCGAGTTGCTCGGACCCGTGCAAAAAAAGGTGAAGTTCGGGCGGGTTCGGATCCCGAGGATCCGAACCCGCTCATCACTAACATAAAGACCCCAGTATACTGCCAGATACAAATAATGACCCCAGTAGTGCAGTGCCAGATAAACATACACCCCAATAGTGCCAAATACACATACGCCTCCAGTAGTGCAGTGTCAGATACACTGATGCCCCCAGTAGTGCAGTGTCAGATACACATACACTCCCAATAGTGCAAGATACACATACACATACTCCTCCAGTAGTGCAGTGCCAGATACCCAGATGCCCTCAGTAGTGCAGTGCCAGATACACAGATGCCCACAGCAGTGCCAGATACACATACGCCTCCAGTAGTGCAGTGCCAGATACACTGATGCCCCCAGTAGTGCACTGCCAGATACACATACACCCCCAATAGTACAAGATACACATACGCCTCCAGTAGTGCAGTGACAGATACACATACACCCCCAGTAGTGCAAGATACACATACGCCTCCAGAAGTGCAGTGCCAGATACACAGATGCCCCCAGTAGTGCAGTGCCAGATACACAGATGTCCCCAGTAGTGCAGTGCCAGATACACAGATGTCCCCAGTAGTGCAGTGCCAGATTCACAGATGTCCCCAGTAGTGCAGTGCCAGATACACAGATGTCCCCAGTAGTGCAGTGCCAGATTCACAGATGTCCCCAGTAGTGCAGTGCCAGATACACACATGCCTCCAGTAGTGCAGTGCCAGATACCCCCAGTAGTGCCAGATACACAGATGCCCCAAGTAGTGCAGTGCCAGGTACACATATGCCACCAGCAGTGCCAGATACCCCCAGTAGTGCCAGATACACAGATGCCCCCCAGTAGTGCAGTGCCATATACCCCCAGTGGTGCCAGATACACAGATGCCCCCAGTAGTGCAGTGCCAGATACACATATGCCACCAGCAGTGCCCCCAAGTAGTGCAGTGCCAGATGCACAGATGCACCCAGTAGTGCAGTTCCAGGTACACATACCCCCCAGCGGTGCCATATACACAGGCACTGCCCACTCAGTGCCAGATGCCCCCACAGTGCTGCTCACCTCCGCCGACGCCTGTGCTCTGCTGCTCCCGCTGCTGGGGCCCGGGGAGGAGAGCGCAGCGCGCGCCTCTCCTCCCCTCAGTCCGAATTTGATCTTCAATCACCGCTGCCACCCGGGATCACCTGCTGCTCCCGCTGCTGGTCCTGAGGCCCACGGAGGAGAACGCAGTGCGCGCTTCCCCTCACCTCAGCTGAACTCTGCGATCAGCTCCTGTGATTCGGACGGGATCCGGGGAGGAGAGCATAGCCCCGGCCTCACACAAAAGAGGGCGTGGCTAATGCTTGGCAGGGCCTACCGGTGGGTTCACCGGCTCCCCGGTGGCCCAGTCCGAGCCTGTACCAGGGGCTGGGACTGGGAGGCGGGAGCAGATGGATGGCACTGTGAGTGAGGACCGAGGGAGCTGTTGTGGCTAAGCATACACAGCCAGCAGCTCCCCCCGGATATTCATAGCTCTCTTTTACTGATGTCTCCGTCTCAAAAATAAAAGAAAATGTCTCATCAGGGGGGGGGGGGGGGGGGGTTTCCAGGTACTTTGAACCCCCCCCTGTGTGCGCCACTGGGGGTAGTATGGCTAGACACAATTGTGTCCCTGCTACCAAATTCCATCTCCATTCCATTTTACCAGAACGATTCCTTGCCTGTACTGGTAGGTTAAAAAAAACAACTTATTATTGGCCAACAAAATGCCATTATACACTTAGCCACAGATATGTAGACTAGAGGAACTGGGCAAACAAAAGATTACATGACTGTGACAGCCCACTGCATGGATGTAGCGCATTCAGCAGCAGTATCTAACACACAATTCCAGCTCATTCACAGGCAGGCTTCTCACTGTATCATTGGCTTCACTAAGAGGCATACCAGTGTAACTTGTTCGACTCAGGAATGTCATAGCAAGTTGGCTTACCCTGCTAATACTCTCTTAAGGATTTGTCATTTCGGATAATGCATATAACATTGTGAGAGCATTACAACTGGGTGAATTTGAACACTTTCCATGTTTTGCTCACACAAACTTGATTGTTCAGAATTTTTTATTAAAATGACAGGGGCATGCAGGAGATACTGTATGTCGCCACACACACACACACACACACACACACACACACACACACACACACACACACACACACACCTGGCTGCAGAGACATGTACAGCACCCAGTGTCCAGCGGCACCGCACTACAGTGGAGGGGCTCTAAATAAAACTACAGCTCCCAGCATCCCTTGCTTTTGACAGCAAGGGCTGCTGGGAGTTGTAGTTTTATTTAGAGCTGCTCCGCCATGTAGTGCTGTGCCGTCCGACACAGGCGATACCCCAGGACACTGGCGCTAACCCTCGTCACCCATGAAGCAGCAGGGAACAGCGTCGCCAGAGCACATAGTTACTGTCTTGTGGGATCGTGAAGCGATCCCGCAAGAGTATCTGTGCAAGGAGCAGCTCCTCGGCGGCCACTAACAGCTGAGCTGCTGGAGGGAGACTCCTCTGAAACAGTGTGTGTGTGTGTGTGTGTGAGGGGGGGGGGGGGACGGCCGCTCATGTGGCACCTCACTTAATCTGGCTCTGGATAGGGGGCAGGTGTTCCGAGATATATGTGCATCTCTGCAAACAGACAAATATAGACATTGTTTCTGTGCACACAATAAGCGAGCGCATACAGCCGACTTTCCTTCAACTCTCCATTATGACCTAAATCTTCAACAAATTATAAGCGGGGTCCAGAAATGGATCCTCATGTCCCTCAATGGAAGTCAAATGACAAACCAAATTTACTTGTTTTTAACCATGTATTTTGTAAACATTTCTAAGAAAATGATCATAAATGTTACCATGAGATCTGTGAAAAGGCCATTTACAAACATCTAGCAGATGAGAGGAGCATTACATAGGGGACGGGGCAGATGTATCAAGCCTTGGAGAATGATAAAGTGGAGAGAAATAAACTACCAACCTATCAGCTGCTAACTGTAATTTTTCAAACACAACCTGTAACACAGCAGTTAAGAGCTGACTGGCTGGTACTTTATCTGTCCACTTTATCTCTCTCCACTGCGTAGTACATCTCCCCAGTCTGAATGGGAGCACCAGATATTTGCAGATATTTTCATTCATATTCTTCCCAAATGCACACTAGATCCATAGGCACTGGAACAGGGAGGGCAAGGGGGTGCTCGCTTCCCCCCAAAAAATATATGAGAGGCGCCAGGCAAAGTACTGGGTCACGGGGTGCAGTGTGGCTGCCATCTACAATTAATATGGGTACTGTCAGAACGGAAATAATACTCTTTCCAGCAGCCAGCTGCTCCACCTCCTCCCTCCCCACAGCCCTTCTCCGCCTGCCAGTATGGGACTACTATTCCCTGCACGCAACTCTAACAGTGTGGGCTAGTTACTGTGGGCTGGCCCTTCTTCTGTGACCAGACATGTGCCGTCACCTCCCGCTTCAAAAGTTCCTCACCTCTTTCCCCTCAGCTCCCCATTTGTTCTCCAACTCTCTTTCCTCATTGCACCCCTTGACCGCACCCCATTTCCAACCGGGTTCAGCTGAAAATGTACCCGGTAAAGCCTCATTACCTTCCATGCACAGCCTCAACCTGGGTGTTAGCTACGAGTGGACCCTGTCTCTTTATCTTCTACATACAGGTACTCATATGTTAAAGTTATGTTTTTGGGGCATATTTATTAGACATATTTTGTGGGAAATCACCAGAAAAATAGGGATACCCTTAAAATTTAAGTATCCCTTGTAAGAATTACTGGGGTTCCGCAAGATATCGGCTGCACTTTCCCTGTTTCCCATCCTAATAGCGATGGTATTAGCCATTGTAGTCTATGGAATACTTATCACACAATTTACCAGGGAGGGATCCGGACAATCCCTCTTGCAGTAACAGCCACTGGCGCATGTGTTGTCTAATAACCACGCATGTGCAGTTGCAGTAGGTTTGCAGCATAAAGTAAAGTGATCCCTGATATGATCACTTTAGTTTAATTGCTGAGATGGGCTCCTATCAGAGCGCCTGTCCCTGGATGTGATTTTTAATACATCTTGGCTGAAATGAATTTCTTATTGCTCGAATAGCGGCAATAGGAAATTCTATTTATCCAGTCTAAACCTCAATAAACAGTAAATGTACCCCTTAATTACTTTTTCTTCTAATTTTGTCTTCATTCCCTATAGTGTCCTCTATGCTGTTTTGAAATAAATGTGTGTGTATGTCGGTGTATGGATAGATGGATAGATGGATAGATGGATAGATAGATAGATAGATAGATAGATAGATAGATAGATAGATAGATAGATAGAAATCTCATCAGGTTGGTGGTGTGACAGGTAAGCTCAGCTGCCCCTGAGGAGGCGAATTTCAGCAATATAGAGGCACCAAAATGAAATTAGATTTTGGCCTTCCCCCAACCAAAAAGGTTGTAGCGATCCTTACTAGAGCTACAGACAACTACCCAAGCTTGTGTAAACATATGTATTTTAGGGGGTCATTCCAAGTTGATCACACGTAGCAACTTTTTGCTGCTCGTGCGATCAACTAGACGCCGCCTATGGGGGAGTGTATTTTAGCATAGCAAGGCTGCAATCGCTTGTGCAGCCCTACTATGCTCAAAAAGTTTTGTGTAAAACAAGACTAGCCCTGCAGTTACTTACCCTGTGCGATGGATTCAGCGATGAAGGTCCCAGAATTGACCTCAGACATCCGCCCTCCAAACGACTGGACACGCCTGCGTTCGGATCTCCACGCCCGGAAAACGGTAAGTTGACGCCCCGGAATGACTTCCTCCTGTCAATCTTCTTGCGGACACCACTGTGACTGCTTTCTTCATACGCGGCATCGCTGCCCAATGCGGCCGCCGCACATGCGCAATTCCAACCCATTCGCACCACTGCGATGAACCGCAGCGTGCGAACGGGTCGGAATGACCCCCTTAATGAAATCGGTGAGTAATCTAAAGATAGATTATTAATAGTGATTTTATTGAAGCTCTTTGTAGTCAATGTATGGCTTAAGCTCTCAATCTTATTTATTTACAAGAATGGAACTGCACTGTGTACCAGATCAATAGTATAATCTTACAGGTAATGACAAGCGAGATGATTTGCAGACTTTTTACAAAAGACATATTTTAGTTCAGCATACTGTACAGAATGCCACTCCAAAGCAATAGAAATTCAGTAAGCGCTCACAGAATGTCTTCTCCATTCATAAGTGGATTCTACATTTGTAACTAAGGAAGCTCAAGTATGAACAGGGAGAAAGGGTGGGGTGTGAGATGGATTGTATTCTTCTGCGACACAAGTACCCTACAACCAAATTAAATGCATTCATGACCCATGTAGGTAAAAGTTTTCTCATCAGTAGTTATACTTGAAGAAGAGCTAACAATTCAAATGTTATAAAAATGACTTACAATAAATACATTTGTAATAGCCATAAAATCAGGGCTCTATGGTAAGGTACGATCAGTGGAACTATTTGAGAATAGCGTAAGGCAGTGTAGGAGTTATGAGGTTCCCCATTTGGGCTTTAAAGTTGACAATTTGTCTTTTAGAAAATTGCATTTTTCTCAACAATAAAAATGGACAAACAATAGACACATAAATTAAGTTTTACTCGTAGACATTCTTCAGTAGACAGGTGGGTTCCTACAGTATCCGGATGGTTGTCAGTGTATTGGTTGATAGACAGTAGGTCGACAGCATATGGTGGTCAAGAGATGAAAGGTCGACAGTGCTTAAGATAAACAGCTACAAACGGTCGACAGGTTCAAATGGTTGACATGACAATGGTCAATACACAAATTGTCGTTACGTGTTTACTGTTTTTTTCACGTTTTACCAAAATTTGCTCGATTTACAGGCAGAGTAAGCACCGGCCTATATGCCCCGCGCCTTTTAGGATTCCGCAACAATGGATAAAATGGGATTTTGGTACCTACCGGTACATCCTTTTCTCGTAGTCCTTACGGGATACTGGGGAATGCTTATTAGAAAGGGGGGTATAGATGGGTCAGCTGGAGCCGGTGCACTTTAAGAAATCTTCAACTGACTGTGTGCTGGCTCCACCCCTCTATGCCCCCTCCCACAGCTCAGTCTAGAAAAACTGTGCCCAAAGGAGACGGAACATACTTTGAGAGGAGGAAGAAACAGAACAGAACAATGAGAAAGAACATAACCAGCACAACAAGAAGAATTAGAAGGGACAGCAAAAACCTGATCCAAAAACAAGAAACGGATAGCAAACTGATCCAACAATCTGTCACACAAGAACTTAACGTTTGCAGGAAAATTTATGAAGCACAGATGTGGGCGCCCAGTATCCCCTATGGACTACGAGAAAAGGATTTACCGGTAGGTACCAAAATCCCATTTTATCTTGCATCCATAGGGATTACTGTGGAATGCTTATTACAATTGGGACATCCCAGAGCTCCCTTAACGGACGGGAGTGTGCGGAGACCCCTGCAATACTGAACGACCATACCGAGTGTCCTCTGATGCCAGGGCATCAAACTAATAGAATTTGACAACGTGTTTGTACTAGAGATGAGCGGGTTCGGTTTCTCTGAATCCGAACCCGCACGAACTTCATGTTTTTTTCACGGGTCCGAGCAGACTCGGATCCTCCCGCCTTGCTCGGTTAACCCGAGCGCGCCCGAACGTCATCATGACGCTGTCGGATTCTCGCGAGACTCGGATTCTATATAAGGAGCCGCGCGTCGCCGCCATTTTCACACGTGCATTGAGATTGATAGGGAGAGGACGTGGCTGGCGTCCTCTCCATTTAGATTAGGGTTGAGAGAGAGAGATTGACCTGAGGCTGTGATACTGTAGAAGAGAGTGCAGAGTTTAGTGACTGACGACCACAGTGACCACCAGACAGTGCAGTTGTTTGTTTTATTTAATATATCCGTTCTCTGCCTGAAAAAAACGATACACACAGTGACTCAGTCACATACCATATCTGTGTGCACTGCTCAGCCCAGTGTGCTGCATCAATGTATATATATATCTGACTGTGCTCAGCTCACACAGCTTATAATTGTGGGGGAGACTGGGGAGCACTGCAGTGCCAGTTATAGGTTATAGCAGGAGCCAGGAGTACATAATATTATATTAAAATTAAACAGTGCACACTTTTGCTGCAGGAGTGCCACTGCCAGTGTGACTAGTGACCAGTGACCTGACCACCAGTATATATAATATTAGTAGTATACTATCTCTTTATCAACCAGTCTATATTAGCAGCAGACACAGTACAGTGCGGTAGTTCACGGCTGTGGCTACCTCTGTGTCGGCACTCGGCAGCCCGTCCATAATTGTATATACCACCTAACCGTGGTTTTTTTTTCTTTCTTTATACATACATACTAGTTACGAGTATACTATCTCTTTATCAACCAGTCTATATTAGCAGCAGACACAGTACAGTGCGGTAGTTCACGGCTGTGGCTACCTCTGTGTCGGCACTCGGCAGCCCGTCCATAATTGTATATACCACCTAACCGTGGTTTTTTTTTTTCTTTCTTTATACATACATACTAGTTACGAGTATACTATCTCTTTATCAACCAGTCTATATATTAGCAGCAGACACAGTACAGTGCGGTAGTTCACGGCTGTGGCTACCTCTGTGTCGGCACTCGGCAGCCCGTCCATAATTGTATATACCACCTAACCGTGGTTTTTTTTTCTTTCTTTATACATACATACTAGTTACGAGTATACTATCTCTTTATCAACCAGTCTATATTAGCAGCAGACACAGTACAGTGCGGTAGTTCACGGCTGTGGCTACCTCTGTGTCGGCACTCGGCAGCCCGTCCATAATTGTATATACCACCTAACCGTGGTTTTTTTTTCTTTCTTTATAGTCATACTAGTTACGAGTATACTATCTCTTTATCAACCAGTCTATATTAGCAGCAGACACAGTACAGTGCGGTAGTTCACGGCTGTGGCTACCTCTGTGTCGGCACTCGGCAGCCCGTCCATAATTGTATATACCACCTAACCGTGGTTTTTTTTTCTTTCTTTATACATACATACTAGTTACGAGTATACTATCTCTTTATCAACCAGTCTATATTAGCAGCAGACACAGTACAGTGCGGTAGTTCACGGCTGTGGCTACCTCTGTGTCGGCACTCGGCAGCCCGTCCATAATTGTATATACCACCTAACCGTGGTTTTTTTTTCTTTCTTTATACATACATACTAGTTACGAGTATACTATCTCTTTATCAACCAGTCTATATATTAGCAGCAGACACAGTACAGTGCGGTAGTTCACGGCTGTGGCTACCTCTGTGTCGGCACTCGGCAGCCCGTCCATAATTGTATATACCACCTAACCGTGGTTTTTTTTTCTTTCTTTATACATACATACTAGTTACGAGTATACTATCTCTTTATCAACCAGTCTATATTAGCAGCAGACACAGTACAGTGCGGTAGTTCACGGCTGTGGCTACCTCTGTGTCGGCACTCGGCAGCCCGTCCATAATTGTATATACCACCTAACCGTGGTTTTTTTTTCTTTCTTTATACATACATACTAGTTACGAGTATACTATCTCTTTATCAACCAGTCTATATTAGCAGCAGACACAGTACAGTGCGGTAGTTCACGGCTGTGGCTACCTCTGTGTCGGCACTCGGCAGCCCGTCCATAATTGTATATACCACCTAACCGTGGTTTTTTTTTCTTTCTTTATACATACATACTAGTTACGAGTATACTATCTCTTTATCAACCAGTCTATATTAGCAGCAGACACAGTACAGTGCGGTAGTTCACGGCTGTGGCTACCTCTGTGTCGGCACTCGGCAGCCCGTCCATAATTGTATATACCACCTAACCGTGGTTACGATTACGGACATGTCGTCTACTGTCACTGCATATGATTCTCTCCCCATTGAAAGAATGGTGGAGGATTATATGAGTGACCGCATCCAAGTAGGCACGTCACACAGTCCGTACTTATACTGGCAGGAAAAAGAGGCAATTTGGAGGCCCTTGCACAAACTGGCTTTATTCTACCTAAGTTGCCCTCCCACAAGTGTGTACTCCGAAAGAGTGTTTAGTGCCGCCGCTCACCTTGTCAGCAATCGGCGTACGAGGTTACATCCAGAAAATGTGGAGAAGATGATGTTCATTAAAATGAATTATAATCAATTCCTCCGTGGAGACATTGACCAGCAGCAATTGCCTCCACAAAGTACACAGGGAGCTGAGATGGTGGATTCCAGTGGGGACGAATTGATAATCTGTGAGGAGGGGGATGTACACGGTGATATATCGGAGGATGATGATGAGGTGGACATCTTGCCTCTGTAGAGCCAGTTTGTGCAAGGAGAGATTAATTGCTTCTTTTTTGGTGGGGGTCCAAACCAACCCGTCATATCAGTCACAGTCGTGTGGCAGACCCTGTCACTGAAATGATGGGTTGGTTAAAGTGTGCATGTCCTGTTTATACAACATAAGGGTGGGTGGGAGGGCCCAAGGACAATTCCATCTTGCACCTCTTTTTTCTTTTCTTTTTCTTTGCGTCATGTGCTGTTTGGGGAGGGTTTTTTGGAAGGGACATCCTGCGTGACACTGCAGTGCCACTCCTAGATGGGCCCGGTGTTTGTGTCGGCCACTAGGGTCGCTTATCTTACTCACACAGCTACCTCATTGCGCCTCTTTTTTTCTTTGCGTCATGTGCTGTTTGGGGAGGGTTTTTTGGAAGGGACATCCTGCGTGACACTGCAGTGACACTCCTAGATGGGCCCGGTGTTTGTGTCGGCCACTAGGGTCGCTTATCTTACTCACACAGCTACCTCATTGCGCCTCTTTTTTTCTTTGCGTCATGTGCTGTTTGGGGAGGGTTTTTTGGAAGGGACATCCTGCGTGACACTGCAGTGCCACTCCTAGATGGGCCCGGTGTTTGTGTCGGCCACTAGGGTCGCTTATCTTACTCACACAGCGACCTCGGTGCAAATTTTAGGACTAAAAATAATATTGTGAGGTGTGAGGTATTCAGAATAGACTGAAAATGAGTGGAAATTATGGTTTTTGAGGTTAATAATACTTTGGGATCAAAATGACCGCCAAATTCTATGATTTAAGCTGTTTTTTAGGTTTTTTGGAAAAAAACACCCGAATCCAAAACACACCCGAATCCGACAAAAAAAATTCGGTGAGGTTTTGCCAAAACGCGGTCGAACCCAAAACACGGCCGCGGAACCGAACCCAAAACCAAAACACAAAACCCGAAAAATTTCCGGCGCTCATCTCTAGTTTGTACCCGACCAGTTGGCCACTCGGCATAGGTGTAATGCTGAGACTCCCCGGTCAGCTGCTCAAGGGGAGCCCACCAACCTTGAAGAGTGGGCTGTAATGGAATGTGGGATAGGCAAAGCAGCTGACAAATAAACCTGTTGGAGAGTGAGTCTGATCCAAAGGTCTATTGCCTATTTTTAAGCTGAGCAACCTATCTGGTTGGCATCGTACAAAATGAAAAGAGAATCTGACGTTCCAATACGAGCAGTACTGCTGACATAGATCTTCAGTGCTCGTACTACATGATCATGGAGTAGCTGACCAGAACCACCATCGTTTGTTGATATGAAAAGCTGAGATACAGTAACCTTCAGCAAGAATGTCTGCTGAGTTCTGAGCTCTGCACTGACATTGTGAAACAGAAGGTAGGGACTCTTGACTGACAATGCCCTTAACTCTGAGAGACCTCTAGCTGAATCCAAGACTAACAGCATTAGTGTCTTCCCTGTAAGATATCTTTCTTCTACCGTTTGTAGTGGTTCAAACCAAGAAGATTGTGGGAAATCTAAAACCAAGTTTAGATCCCAAGGTGTCGGAGGTGGTACAAAAGGTGGTAGTATGTCAAGCATACCTTTGAGGAATGTCTGAACCTCTGGCAACATGGCCAGGCGTTTCCGGAAAAGGATTGAAAAAGCTGAAATCTGAATGTTTAGTGAGCCTAAACTTAGGCCGACATCAACTCCTGACTGTAGGAAGCGTAAAAGGCGACCCAGTTTGAAATCCACTGGCAGATATTGTCGTCCTCACACCAGGAGACATACCTCTTCCATATTCAAAGGGAATGCTGTGAAGTGACTGCCTTTCTGGCTTGAAGCATAGTTAGTATTACAGCACCTGGAATGCCCTTCCTGGCTAGAATTTTCCTTTTCAACGTCCATGCCGTTAAATGTAGCTGGTGTAAGTCTGGATAGAAGAACGGCCTTGTTAAGGAAGGTCTTCCTGGAGCGTCAGATACCAGGGTTCTTCTACCAACAAGGAAATGAGATATGCCTACCAAGCTCTGCGTGGCCAGTCTGGGGCAATTAGAATTGCCTGAAATGTCTCCTATTATTGTAAAGGAAATGGAGGGAAAAAATATACTGTTTTTCTAATTCCAAGGCGTTGTTAGCGCGTCCACGGTTGTCGCTTGTGGATCTCTTATTTTTGAACAATAACTCTGAAGCCTCTAGTTGTTTCGAGAAGACATCATGTCTACCTATGGGCATCACCACCGATATACTATCTGTTGCAAGACCTGAGGATAAAGACCTCACTCCTCTGGGTGTAGGTCATGTCTGCTCAGAAATCCGCTTTCCCGTTCTACCGGTATAAAACTGGCTGAGATGGCCGTGGCATCTCTCTCTGCCTCGAGAAGTATCTTGAAATCCTCTCTCATTGCTGCTCTTCCACCTTATCGTTCTGTACGCCACTGATGTGGTGTTGTCGGACAGTACAAGAATGTCCTGGTTGTATTAGATGGAAGGCCTGATGTAAAGCATTGTAAATTGCAGTCAGTTTCAAGATATTTATGGAGACTTAATGTGGTTTCAGGACTAACCGACTAACGTCTGGATTCCTCTGGCTCTTTCCAGAGGAAGAAAACTCTGTGAGATACTGTGTCCAGAATCATACACAGAAACTGAAAGCTCTGAATAGGCTTAAAGTGGGATTTTGTGTATATTGAGAATCCCCACGTAATGTCTTAGTAGACCTGTTTTACGAGAATGATGCTGTCCAATAGCAAACCGCACCCTTATGAGGAAGTGTCCAGATACTAAACTATGTATTTTGAATTAGGAGTTGTAGCATCTTCTCCACCCTGACCTTTTGAAAACCTTCGAAGCTGATGAAGGCCTGAGAGGTGAGGCCTAGAATTGGTAGTGGATATTTTTGATTTAAAGTTGTAGGAATGCTAGATCTACACCATGACCTTTGTGAATGGTCATATTAGAATGTGAAGGTAGGCCTTCTTGATATCCAAAGATACCAAGAACTCCTCTTGTTCCAGTCCTGTGATGACTGCCCTAACTAATTTCTTGTTGAAGTTGAAGACCCTTAGGGTTCAGGGACTTCATTCAGGAAGGGTCCGACCAACTCATTTAGTCTCTGAACTGCCAAACAGGCTGGAATAGAATCCCTGGTTCCCTGACAAGTTGGAACTAAGACAAATACCTGTGTTTGCAGGATTCTGTGTATTGCCTCCTGTAGGGATACCTGTCTTTTGAGGAAACTGGTAAACCTGAAGGGCAAACCTGTCAGGCGGGTACTCTATTTTGTATCCTTGGGTGTTAGCCCAGACATCTTGGTAGGAGCTTTTCCCATGTGACTGAAATGTCTTAGGCATACTCCTACACTGAGATCCTCTAGGTGCGGAGGGAGAGTATCATGCTGTAGGCCTTGCCTGTAACAGCTGATTTCCGTCTCCTGGCATATGGGGCTATGGGCGACATTTGAGGCTCTGTAATGGGACCACCCTGGGACTCGAACTAAGATTATTGAGTTTACTGGCATTGTGCTCTTGTGAGATTAGCCACAGGAGCACATATGGCTGTGTCTCTAATCTTGCAACATGAAAGGAATGAAAGGACGCTGCAAATAAGGCCATCTAGCTTGTGAGCTGAAGGGGAAATAAATGTATTTGTCAGCAGCAACTTGTGAACCACTTATTTAAATCCACTCCAAACAAAACCTCATATATAGAAGGCTTTTCACCTCTCATTTGGACTTAGCATCCACTGTCCACTGACGAAGCCACAAGGCTATGTGGTCGGAGACAGCCATTGATGTCATTCGAAAGTTAATCAGACCTATTTGCTGATAGCTTTTGTGTTGTGCTAGAGTGACCCATTGTTTCTGGGTCTAGTTCAGGCTCTAAGGGTTTTGTAACCCAGCATCCAACCTTTACAGGGCGCAGGGCCACCACTCCAGCTGTATATTAAAGATGTAAGGTGGTTTCTATACTATGGTCTGAAGGCTCCTTTGGTGAGGTAGCCCCTTGGACCGGAAGCCATTATTTGTTTGGTAGGCGTGAAACCAATGGATTCACTGTTAGTGGATCTTCCCAAAGCTTCCTAAATCTAGAGGAGATGGGAATGATGACAAAAATTCTCTAGGGAATTCATTGTATTGCTGCATTAATCTGTTTGAGCGCCATGAGCCGCTGGAGCACTGGGTGAGGGGAAGCCTTTTCACCTCCCTTTATAGAGACTAAGGAATCTTATTTAATTAATGTTGGATTCTCTTTAACACTGAGGAACTGATACTTTAGACTTAACCGTGGGCCATTTTCGCCTTTTCCCCTGATTCCAACCAGTGACCTCTGCCTTTCCCTATAGGCGAAAATAATGGTCGAAAACTGACCTGTTTTTGCCTGTGTGTGTCAAAAACACATGGACGAGTGGCGAATCCGCTCATCCATTCCGACAAGTCGGAATTACCGTTACGACAGGTCAGAAACCTGGACTTCAATCAATAGTGAAGTGTCAAAGTACCGATGGAAATATATATACAGTATATCTTATTTAATTTTATATATATATATATATACCCTTTTAAAACTGGGTATATAATTTTGGAGACAATGGAAAGGTATCAAACAACTTTCGTGGTTTGTGAAACCCCAGACTGCACTTGAGTGTCCTTATCTGGAATCTCAAGAATCTCTCTTATCGTCAAATTGAGCGTTTCAACTCCCTGAGAAGGGGTGTTAGCATCTTAGATATCAAAATCATTTTACAGCTAGTATGTGTAATACTTGTGTAACATGCGCTTTTGAGGCACAAATGATAACAGGATTTTTTTGAACCCAGATCCACAGACCTTTACAGACTTTTTAAGAGCCTGTCCTGTCTGGCAACAGCCAGTTCTGAGGTAATATTTATTTTGTCAGTGTAAACAGCCAAACTGATGCCTCTGTTACTAAACTGTGATACAGACTTATACACTGCTCACAAAATAGTGATCCTACTAATGCAGCATTTTCCCGCCATTTTCTAGTTTACTCAGATAGTTAACATGAGAAGGTACAGAGAAGGAAGAAACAGCCCACTTAGCTAGGCAGAATTTTTCCAGAATCCACTAGCAATGATCCGGTTTTAATGTTAACCGCTTCCCCACATTTGTCCTCACACTGTTATGACAGGCTTGGATTTGTGAGGTACGCTCAGGCTGTGGTGTTAGGCAGTGTGGCTGTATTATCTGTAACAGCGGTGAGAAGGCGCCCACTGTGTGCTGTTCTTTGCTAACTTATTGTTTATACTGGCAGTGCTGATATATGTTACTGAAAGCAGTGTTCCCTCACTCTAACAGCCTGAAATAGCCAGTTTTGCACTTTGCTGGTCACAGTAGCTCTCTTGATGCAGAGCAGTGTGACCAGTGTGCGTCTGTGCCGCCATTTGAACACTGGGCACCCTGCTACTCTGTTTTTATTCACCAAACTTCTTATCTTAAGGCTCTGTTAGGGGTGGCGGCAGGCTGTGGGTCACAGTGCTAGTCCACCATCTGACTGCGGTGCGAGTACCCTCAGGACTAATGTCCTGTCAGCTGGGCACCCGGGGCCATACCTCTCTATTAGGTCTAGATGGGTCACCCCTAAGTCCCACGATGCAGACAGGTGGTTGCCAGCTACCATGTCTGAAAATTATAAAGCTTAAAATAAATATGACGAAAAACTCTGGAGCCCTCCAGAGATGTGACCGGCTCTGAGGACACATTTTTCTAAACTGAGCTTTGGGAGGGGGCGAAGAGGGGAGGAGCCAGCACACAGTCAGTTGAAGACTTCTTAAAGTGCATCGGCTCCAGCGGGTGGTCTTCAGTTTGCCGGCTGTCGGGGTCCCGGCGCGCAGCATACCAGCGCCGGAATCCCGACAGCCAGCATACCGACACTTTTTCTCCCTCTTGGGGGTCCACGACCCCCCTGGAGGGAGAAAAAAATAGTGTGGCGCGCGTATTGCACCACCGAGCCCACAGCAGCGAGCCCTCAAGGGGCTCATTTGCGCTCACCACGCTGTCGGTATGCCAGCGGTCGGGATCCCGGTGCCGGTATGCTGGTCGCCGGGAGCCCGGCCACCGGCATACAATACTTCACCCGGCTCCAGCTGACCCATCTATACCCCCATTGTAATAAGCATTCACCAGAATCCCCTATGGATGCAAGAGAAAAATAATATTGATTTGATCTTGAAAGGAAATTACAATCAAGCTTTTTTAAATTGTTTCCAAAAGATAGAAAAAATAAGATTTTAAACCTACCGGTAAATCTTTTTCTACTAGTCCGTAGAGGATGCTGGGGACTCCGTAAGGACCATGGGGTATAGACAGGCTCCGCAGGAGACATGGGCACTCTAAAGACTTTAGAATGGGTGTGCACTGGCTCCTCCCTCTATGCCCCTCCTCCAGACCTCAGTTAGAAAACTGTGCCCAGAGGAGACGGACAGTACGAAGAAAGGATTTTTGTTAATCCAAGGGCAAGATACATACCAGCCCCCACCATCCACACCGTACAACTTGGAACATACGAACCAGTTAACAGTATGAAACAAAACAGCATCAGCCAGAGACTGATCAAAACTGTAACATAACCCTTATGTAAGCAATAACTATATACAAGTCTTGCAGAACTTCGTCCGCACTGGGACGGGCGCCCAGCATCCTCTATGGACTAGGAGAAAAAGATTTACCGGTAGGTTTAAAATCTTATTTTCTCTTACGTCCTAGAGGATGCTGGGGACTCCGTAAGGACCATGGGGATTATACCAAAGCTCCAGACCGGGCGGGAGAGTGCGGATGACTTTGCAGCACCGATTGAGCAAACATGAGGTCCTCCTCAGCCAAGGTATCAAACTTGTAGAATGTAGCAAAAGTGTTTGACTCCGACCAAGTCGCCGCTCGGCAAAGCTGTAATGCCGAGACGCCTCGGGCAGCCGCCCAAGAAGAGCCCACCTTCCTAGTGGAATGGGCCTTTACCGAATTTGGTAACGGCAATCCAGCCGTAGAATGAGCCTGCTGAATCGTATTACAGATCCAGCGAGCAATAGTCTGTTTAGAAGCAGGAGCGCCAACCTTGTTGGCTGCATACAGGACAAACAGTGCCTCTGTTTTCCTAACCCGAGCCGTGCTGGCTACATACATTTTTAAAGCCCTGACTACATCAAGGGACTTGGAATCCTTGAAGTCACCCGTAGCCACAGGCACCACAATAGGTTGGTTCATATGAAAAGATGAAACCACCTTTGGCAAAAATTGAGGACGAGTTCTCAATTCTGCTCTATCCACATGGAAAATCAGATAGGGGCTCTTGTGAGACCAAGCCGCCAATTCGGACACCCGCCTTGCAGATGCCAAGGCCAACAACATGACCACCTTCCAAGTGAGAAATTTTAATTCAACTGTTTGAAGAGGCTTAACCCAGTGAGATTTTAGGAACTGTAACACCACCTTAAGGTCCCATGGTGCCACTGGGGGCACAAAAGGAGGCTGGATATGCAGCACTTCCTTTACAAAAGTCTGGACTTTTGGGAGAGAAGCCGATTCCTTCTGAAAGAAAATTGATAGGGCAGAAATCTGTACCTTAATGGAGCCTAACTTTAGGCCCATATCCACTCCTGTCTGTAGAAAGTGGAGAAAATGGCCCAGATGGAAATCCTCAGTAGGAGCATTCTTGGCTTCACACCAAGAAACATACTTCCTCCAGATGCTGTGATAATGTTTTGCCGTCACCTCCTTCCTAGCCTTAATCAGAGTAGGGATGACTTCCTCCGGAATACCCTTCCCCGCTAGGATTTGGTGTTCAACCGCCATGCCGTCAAACGTAACCGCGGTAAATCTTGGAACACGCAGGGCCCCTGCTGCAACAGGTCTTCCCTGAGAGGAAGAGGCCACGGATCTTCTGTGAGCATTTCCTGAAGATCTGAATACCAGGCCCTTCGAGGCCAATCTGGAACAGTGAGTATTGTCTGCACTCTGTTTCATCTTATGATTCTCAGTATTTTTGAGATGAGCGGAAGAGGAGGAAACACATAGACCGACTGAAACACCCATGGTGTCACCAGGGCGTCCACCGCTACTGCCTGAGGGTCCCTTGACCTGGCACAATACCTCAGAAGCTTCTTGTTGAGGCATGACGCCATCATGTCTATTTGTGAAAGTCCCCACTAACTTGTTATCTCTGCAAAAACTTCCTGATGAAGTCCCCACTGTCCTGGATGGAGATCGTGCCTGCTGAGGAAGTCTGCTTCCCAGTTGTCCACTCCCGGAATGAAGACCGCTGACAGAGCACTTACGTGATTTTCCACCCAGCGAAGAATCCTGGTGGCTTCCACCATTGCCACTCTGCTCCTTGTCCCGCCTTGGCGGTTTACATGAGCCACAGCTGTGACGTTGTCTGATTGAATCAGAACCGGTAGGTCGTGAAGAATATTCTCCGCTTGTTGTAGGCTGTTGTATATGGCCCTCAATTCCAGTACGTTGATGTGTAGACAAGCCTCCTGGCTTGACCATAGTCCCTGAAAATTTCTTCCTTGTGTGACTGCTCCCCATCCTCGGAGGCTCGCATCCGTGGTCACCAGAACCCAGTCTTGAATGCCGAACCTGCGACCCTCAAGAAGGTGAGCACTCTGCAGCCACCACAGGAGAGACACCCTGGCCCTGGGGGACAGGCTTATTTTCCGATGTATTTGTAGATGAGACCCCGACCACTTGTCCAGAAGGTCCCACTGAAACGTCCTCGCATGGAACCTGCCGAAGGGGATGGCCTCGTAGGTCACCACCATTTTTCCCAGTACTCTAATGCATTGATGGACTGACATTCTTTTCGGTTTTAACAGGTCTCTGACCATGTTCTGGAGTTCCTGGGCTTTTTCCATTGGGAGAAAAACCCTCTTTAGAACCGTGTCCAGAATCATGCCTAAGAAAGATAGCCGAGTCGTTGGAATCAACTGTGACTTTGGTAGATTTAGAATCCAGCCATGCTGCTGCAGCACTCTCAGGGAGAGCGACACACTTTTCTGCAATTGATCTCTTGATCTCGCTTTTATCAGGAGATCGTCCAAGTATGGGATAATTGTGACTCCCTGTCTGCGCAGGAGCACCATCATTTCCGCCATTACTTTGGTGAAAATCCTCGGGACCGTGGAAAGCCCAAACGGCAACGTCTGAAACTGGTAGTTACAGTCCTGTACAGCGAATCTCAGGTACGCCTGATGAGGGGGATATATGGGGACATGAAGGTATGCATCCTTTATGTCTAGTGACACCATAAAATCCCCCCCTTCCAGGCTGGAGATAACTGCCCGGAGCGATTCCATCTTGAATTTGAACTTTTTCAAGTACAGGTTTAGGGATTTTAAATTTAGAATGGGTCTGACCGAGCCATCCGGTTTCGGGACCACAAATAGGGTTGAATAGTACCCCTTCCCCTGTTGAACTAGGGGAACCTCGACAACCACTTGTTGTTGACACAGTTTTTGAATTGCAGCTAAAACTATCTCCCTTTCTGGGGAAGAAGCTGGTAAAGCCGATTTGAAAAACCGGCGAGGAGGCACGTCTTCGAATTCCAGCTTGTAGCCTTGGAATACAATTTCCATTGCCCAAGGATCCACGTCTGACTGAACCCAGACGTGGCTGAAGAGTCGAAGCCGTGCCCCCACCGGCACGGACTCCCTCAGTGGAGCCCCAGCGTCATGCGGTGGATTTAGTAGAAGCCGGGGAGGACTTCTGCTCCTGGGAACTAGCCATAGCAGTCATTATTTTCCCTCTACCCTTACCTCTGGCGAGGAAGGAAGAGCCCCGACCTCTTCTAGGCTTATGCGACCGAAAGGACTGCATCTGATATTGTGGTGTTTTCTTTTGCTGTGGGGGAACATAAGGTAAAAAAGTAGATTTACCCACGGTAGCTGTGGAAACCAGGTCCGCGAGACCTTCCCCAAATAAAACCTCACCCTTGTAAGGCAAAACTTCCATATGCCTCTTTGAGTCTGCATCACCCGTCCATTGGCGGGTCCACAGGGCTCGCCTAGCAGAAATCGCCATGGCGTTGGCTCTCGAACCTAGCAGCCCAACGTCTCTCTGAGCGTCTCTCATATATAAGACTGCGTCTTTAATGTGACCTAAGGTCAATAAAATGGTATCCCTATTTAGGGTATCAATGTCAGCTGACAAGGTATCTGCCCAAGCTGCTACAGCGCTACAAACCCAAGCCGATGCTATTGCCGGTCTGAGCAAGGCTCCCGTGTGTGCATAAATCGATTTTAAGGTAGTTTCCTGTCTGCGATCAGCAGGATCCTTGAGGGCCGCCGTGTCTGGATACGGTAGCGCGTTAAAGCCTTGTCCACCTTTGGTGAGGATTCCCACCGTAACCTGTCCTGTGCAGGGAAAGGATACGCCATAAGAATTCTCTTGGGAATCTGCAGTTTCTTGTCTGGAGTTTCCCAAGCTTTTTCAAATAACGCGTTCAGATCATGAGATGGGGGAAAGGCTACCTCAGGTTTCTTTTCCTTAAACATGTATACCCTTGTGTCAGGGACAGAGGGGTCATCTGTGATAAGCAAAACATCTTTTATTGCAATAATCATATAATGAATAATTTTGGACACCCTTGGGTGTAACCTTGCATCATCGTAGTCGACACTGGAGTCAGAATCCGTGTCGGTATAAGTGTCTGCTACTTGGGACAGTGGACGTTTCTGAGACCCTGAAGGGCCCTGTGACACAGTCAAAGCCATGGATTGACTCCCTGTTTTATCCCTGGACTCTGCTTTGTCCAATCTCTTATGTAATAAAGACACATTTGCATTTAAAACATTCCACATATCCAGCCAATCAGGTGTCGGCGTTGCCGACTGAGACACCACAATCATCTGCTCCACCTCCTCCTTAGACGAGCCTTCCGCTTCAGACATGCCGACACACACACGTACCAACACCCCCACACACTCAGGGATATATCTATATGGAGGCAGTCCCCCAATAAGGCCCTTTGGAGAGATTGGGCGGGATGTACTAAGTGGAAAATGCGGTAAACCCCCTATTTACCGCATTTTCCTGATGTACTAAGCCCCGTCCGGCAGGTCAGTGCCGCGGCATGGTTCGCCAGCTTTAGCTGGCGATAGTCCATAGAAGCCTATGGGCTTCTCTCTGCGGCGCTGTGTGAAGGATCCGATCGGATCCCTCCCAGCATGCCCCGCGGCCGCCCCCGTCACCCCGCTCATGCGCACACTGACTCCCGTGGCCGAATCCCGGAAGTCAGGCTGCCGCTGCGCATCGCGGAGGACAGCTCTTATCGGAAGAGCTGTCCTCCGCAATGCTGATCGCATATGTTAGTACATATGCGATCAGCATCGTGGCGCAGTACATCCTGCCCACAGAGAGAGAGTATGCCAGCACACACCCAGCGCCACCGGACACTGGAATAAAATCCCAGTTAGTACAGCGCTTTTATATAAATATATAAATACACTCACTGCGCCAATTAAATGTGGCCCCCCCTCTTTTTTGCCCTCTGTAACCGTGTTCAGCAGGGGAGAGTCCGGGGAGCCAGCTTCTCTGCAGTGTGCTGTGGAGAAAATGGCGCTGGTTAGTGCTGGAGGATCAAGCTCCGCCCCCTCAGTGGCGGGCTTTGGTCTCGCTCAAATTATTTATACTGGCGGGGGTTTTCTAATATACCGCCTCCGCAGTATCTAATCTATATGCCAGTGTCCCTTGAGGTTAATATTGCTGCCCAGGGCGCCCCCCCTGCGCCCTGCACCATTACAGTGCCCGCTGTGTGTGTGTGTATGTGTGGGAGCAATGGCGCGCAGCGTTACCGCTGCACGTTACCTCAGTGAAGATCTGAAGTCTTCTGCCACCTTTGAAGTCTTCTTTCTTCTTAATACTCACCCGGCTTCTATCTTCCGGCTCTGTGAGGAGGACGGCGGCGCGGCTCCGGGACGAACGGCGAGGGTGAGACCTGCGTTCCGACCCTCTGAAGCTAATGGTGTCCAGTAGCCTATGAAGCAGAGCCTATCATTTAAGTAGGTCTGCTTCTCTCCCCTCAGTCCCACGATGCAGGGAGCCTGTTGCCAGCAGTGCTCCCTGAAAATAAAAAAACCCAACAAAAAGTATTTTTCAGAGAAACTCAGGAGAGCTCCCCTGCAGTGCACCCAGTCTCCTCTGGGCACAGGATCTAACTGAGGTCTGGAGGAGGGGCATAGAGGGAGGAGCCAGTGCACACCCATTCTAAAGTCTTTAGAGTGCCCGTGTCTCCTGTGGAGCCCGTCTATACCCCATGGTCCTTACGGAGTCCCCAGCATCCTCTAGGACGTAAGAGAATATTAATCAACTCAAAGAAACTAAAACATTACATTAAAGATGTAATGTACCCATTAACAATTTAAAGTACATAAACCATAGACATCAGATTCACATTACAGTCTCCAGATCGTAGACTGTTGGTTGGTAAAATAAAAAATGTACTAGGAGATAATTTGCAAGGGGGGCCCCGAGATTTTGACTGCTTAGGGGCCTCCACAGGGTTTAATCCGACACTGGAAGTGGGCATCTGTTGGGAATAATAACCTGTGGTGTGCGAAGTGGTGGTGCAGCGAGCCACCTTGAATATAGCGTGGCGAGGATGTACGTTTGTACTGATGGATGTCACAGAAGATGAAATATACAAGATTTAGCCCAAAACCATGTGTCAATCATTGTCGTGTTGACCTTATGACCCTGTCAACATTTTATCTGTCTACCCCTTGTACATTTCGACCATATGTTGTCAACCTACGGACTGTCTATCTAGACATTGTAGATCAATTATACCACATCCCGTACCTGCAGCTTTCATATGTTCACATTCTTGAATAAGTGTAATGGAGTCTTAGATTCAGAATAATATAGATTACAGAATAAACCAGCTCTCAGTATTTCCCTTCAGACTGCAGTTAATCAGAATATGTAAATATAGTATCCTTACAGACAAGAATACATCTGTGTCTTCCAGCCATGTCTAAAAGGTCTTAGTGTTATGCTACTGGTTTCTAAGAGCAGGTTAATTCCATTCACTGTCTACATACCAATGACTAGATTTGGAGACAAGGGCGTAGCTACCATAGATGCAGGGGGTGCAGCTGCTATGGGGCCCAGAGCTGAGAGGGGTCCACCTTCCCTGTCAAAGTTACATGTGTTGTATACATTTTCAACCATTGGGTGGTACATAGGAGCCCTTACAACTTTTGCCTTTCGTCCTTCAATATATCTAGTTACATCCTTGGACCTGCTCATTCTACTGTGGTATAAAATGAACTGGAGGGCATTACAATATTACATGTAATAATATGAATTGGGGCACTCTAATGTGGCACAATATGAAGTGGAGGCACCATAATGTGGCATAATATGAACTGGGGGCCCTTTAATGTGGCATAATATTAGAGATGAGCGGGTTCGGTTCTCTGAGAACCGAACCCTACTGAACATCACGTCCCGAGCCCGGATCCGAGTCCGGCTCGGGACTTTCCGCCAGACTCGGAAACCAGAACGAGGCAAAACTTCATCATTCCCGCTGTCGGATTCTCGCGGGTTTTGGATTCCATATAAGGAGCCGCGCATCGCCGCCATTTTTACTCCAGTCCTGGAGAGTGTAGCGAGAGGACGTGTCTCCCTCCTCAGTGTCTATCTGTGCGGGAAAAGTGGTGTGGCGACGACCTGCTCCGTCTTATGTGTATCATTCCAGTGCTTTCTTGTGCTGCATCAGTCCAGTGGTAGTGTCTTGTGCTGCATCAGTCCAGTCACAGTGGTGGTGTCCTCTGCTGCCATATGTCCAGTGCTGCTGTATAAGTCCAGTCCAGTGGTGGTGTGTTGTGCTGCATCAGTCCAGTGGTGGTGTCTTGTGTTGCATCAGTCCAGTCACAGTGGTGGTGTCCTCTGCTGCCATATGTCCAGTGCTGCTGTATAAGTCCAGTCCAGTGGTGGTATGTTGTGCTGCATCAGTCCAGTCACAGTGGTGGTGTCCTCTGCTGCCATATGTCCAGTGCTGCTGTATAAGTCCAGTCCAGTGGTGGTGTGTTGTGCTGCATCAGTCCAGTGGTGGTGTCTTGTGCTGCATCAGTCCAGTCACAGTGGTGGTGTCCTCTGCTGCCATATGTCCAGTGCTGCTGTATTAGTCCAGTCCATTGCAGTGGTGCTGTGGTGCAGCCGTATAAGTTCAGTGGTGCTGTCCTGTGCTGTA
This sequence comes from Pseudophryne corroboree, assembly GCF_028390025.1. Lineage (NCBI taxonomy): Eukaryota > Metazoa > Chordata > Amphibia > Anura > Myobatrachidae > Pseudophryne > Pseudophryne corroboree. The sequence goes on along the minus strand of NC_086447.1, from coordinate 485,251,072 downwards.
TATTTTTTACTCCAAATAAAGTGGTTATTAATATTTAATCCAAATTATTTTTACAGGGTTTGCCCTGTGTAGTGTAGAGGTACGCTCTCCTGTGCCGCATATTGGTGGTCATTCCGAGTTGTTCGCTCGCTGCCGTTTTTAGCAGAATAGCGATCAGGCTAAGAATGGGCGATTCTGCTCATGCGTACGGGCCGCAGGGCGCACGTGCTAAGTATTTTCACTCAAAACTATGCAATTTTACACAGGTCCGAGCAACGCTTTTCAGTCGCTCTGCTGATCGGGGAGTGATTGACAGGGAGTGTGCTAAAAAATGCAGGCGTATCAGGCAAAAGCGCAGGAGTGGCTGGGGAAACGGGGGAGTGGCTGGCCAAATGCAGGGCGTGTTTGTGACGTCAAAGCAGGAACTAAAAGGACTGAGGTGATCGCAATCTAGGAGTAGGTCTGGAGCTACTCAGAAACTGCAGGAAAATATTTAATAGCAGAACTGCTAATCTTTCGTTCGCAATTATGCTAAGGTAAGATACACTCCCAGAGGGCGGCGGCCTAGCATGTGCACTGCTACTAAAAGCAGCTAGCGAGCGAACAACTCGGAATGAGGGCCATTGTTATATAACTCCAGAAAAATAATGGAGAACAAAAATTTTGGGGAATAAAATAGGGAAAGATCAAGAACCCCTTCATCCTAGTGCTGAAGCTGCTGCCACTAGTCATGACATAGACGATGAAATGCCATCAACATCATCTGCCAAGGCTGATGCCCAATGTCATAGTAGAGGGCATGTAAAATCCAAAAAGCCAAAGTTCAGTAAAATGACCCAAAAATATAAATTTAAATGGTCTGAGGAGAAACGTAAACTTGCCAATATGCCATTTACGACATGGAGTGGTAAGGAACAGCTAAGGCCCTGGTCTGTGTTCATGACTAGTGGTTCAGCTTCACCCGATGATGGAAGCCCTCATCCTCCTACTAGAAAAATGATAAGAGTTAAGATGGCAAAAAAACAGCAAAGAACTGTGCGTTCTAAGATGGTATCACAAATCCCCAAGGAAAGTCCAAGTGTGTCGGCGGTTGCGATGCCTGACCTTCCCAACACTGGACGGGAAGGGGTGGCTCCTTCCACCATTTGCACGCCCTCTGCAAGTGCTGGAAGGAGAACCCACAGTCCAGTTTCTGATATTCAAATTGAAGATGTCACTGTTGAAGTATACCAGGATGAGGATATCGGAGTTGCTGGTGCTGAGGAGGAAGTTGACGAGGAAAATTCTGATGGTGATGTGGTTTGTTTAAATCAGGCACCAGGGGAGACAGTTGTTGTCCGTGGGATGAATAAGCGCATTGTCATGCTTGGGCAAAATACCGAAAAAAAGCAACCTCTTCAGTGTGGAATTATTTCTCCACAAATCCGGACAACAGGTGTCAAGTCATCTGTTGCCTTTGTCAATCCGTATTAAGTAGGGGTAAGGACGTTAACCACCTAGGGACATCCTTCCTTATATGTCACCTGCAGCGCATTCATCAGACCAACTCCCTTAACGTCAATTTCCTCCTCAGTCAGGAACGTCAGTAGTCCTGCAGGCCATGCCCCTGGCATGATTGACGAGTCCTCTCCTAACCGGGATTCCTCCAGAGGATCCTTGAGTGGAACGCCTACTGCTGCCACTGCTGTTGTTGCTGCTGGGAGTCGATCGTCATCCCAGAGGGGAAGTCGGAAGACCGCTTGTACTACTTCAACTAAGCAATTGACTGTCCAACAGTCCTTTGCGAGGAAGATGAAATATGACAGCAGTCATCCTGTTGCAAAGCGGATAACTGAGGCCTTTACAGCTATGTTGGTGTTAGACGTGCATCCGGTAACCGCCATTGGTGCAGTGGGATTTAGACAATTGATTGAGGTAGTGTGTCCCCAGTACCAAATCCCATCTAAATTCCACTTCACTAGGAAAGCCATTCCTGGACTGTACAGGGACATTAAGAAAAGTGTCCTCAGTGTCCTGAAAAATGCGGCTGTACCCAGTGTCCACTTAACCACGGACATGTGGACAAGTGGAGCAGGGCAAACTAAGGACTACATGACTGTGACAGCCCACTGGGTAGATGTATGGCCTCCCGCAGCAACAACAGCAGCAGCACCAGTAGCAGTATCTCACAAACGCCAGCTCGTTCCTAGGCAGGCTATACTGTGTATCACCGGTTTCTGTAAGAGGCACACCACTGACAACCTCTTACGGAAACTGAGGGACATCATCGCAGAATGGCTTACCCCAATTCGACTCTCCTGGGGATTTGTGATATCGGACAATGCCGCCAATATTGTGCGTGCATTACATCTGGGCAAATTCCAGCACGTCCCATGTTTTGCACATACAATTAATTTGGTGGTGCAGAATTTTTTGGAAAATGACAGGGGTATGCAGGAGATGCTGTCGGTGGCCCGAAAAATTGCGGCCCACTTTCGGCATTCAGCCACTGCATGCCAAAGACTGGAGCGCCAGCAAACACTCCTAAACTTGCCCTGCCATCACTTGAAGCAAGAGGTGGTAACGAGGTGGAATTCAACCCTCTATATGCTTCAGAGGATGGAGGAGCAGCAAAAGGCCATTCAAGCCTATACATCCACCTACGATATAGGCAAAGGAGGGGGAATGCACCTGACTCAAGCGCAGTGGAGAATGATTTCCATCTTGTGCAATGTTCTCCAACCCTTCAGACTTGCCAAACATGAAGTCAGTTCAGACACTGCCAGCTTGAGTCAGGTCATTCTCCTCATCAAGCTTTTGCAGAAGCAGCTGGAGAAATTGAAGGAGGAGCTAAGACGGAGCGATTCCGCTAAATATGTGAGACTTGTGGATGGAGCTGTTCATTCGCTTTGCCAGGATTCAAGAGTGGTCAATCTGTTTAAATTAGATCACTACATTTTGGCCACCGTGTTCGATCCTAGGTTTAAAGCCTACGATGTATCTCTCTTTCCGGCAGACACAAGTCTGTAGAGGTGCAAAGACCTGCTGGTGAGACAATTGTCAACTCAAGAGGAACGTGACCCTTCAACAGCTCCTCCTTCATTTTCTCCTGCAACTGGGGCTGCAAGGAAAAGGATAACATTTCCGAGCCCACCCACTGGCGGTGATGCAGGCCAGTCAGGAGCAAGTGTTGACATCTGGTCGGGACTGAAGGAGCTGCCAACGATTACTGACACGTCTACTGTCACTGCATATGATGCTGTCACCATTGAAAGAATGGTGGAGGATTATGGCCCTCATTCCGAGTTGTTCGCTCGCTAGCTGCTTTTAGCAGCTTTGCACACGCTAAGCCGCCGCCTACTGGGAGTGAATCTTAGCTTATCAAAATTGCGAATGAAAGATTAGCAGAATTGCAAATAGACACTTCTTAGCAGTTTCTGAGTAGCTCCAGACTTACTCGGCATCTGCGATCAGTTCAGTCAGTTTCGTTCCTGGTTTGACGTCACAAACACACCCAGCGTTCGCCCAGACACTCCTCCGTTTCTCCAGCCACTCCCGCGTTTTTCCCAGAAACGGTAGCGTTTTTTCGCACACACCCATAAAACGGCCAGTTTCCGCCCAGAAACACCCACTTCCTGTCAATCACATTACGATCACCAGAACGAAGAAAAAACCTTGTAATGCCGTGAGTAAAATACCTAACTGCATAGCAAATTTACTTGGCGCAGTCGCACTGCGGACATTGCGCATGCGCATTAGCGACTAATCGCTCAGTTGCGAGAAAAAAATAACGAGCGAACAACTCGGAATGACCCCCTATATGAGTGACAGCATCCAAGTAGGCATGTCAGAAAGTCTGTATGTATACTGGCAGGAAAAAGAAGCAATTTGGAGGCCCTTGCAAAAACGGGCTTTATTTTACCTAAGTTGCTCCCCCCTCCAGTGTGTTTAGTGCAGCCGGTAACCTTGTCAGTGATCGGCGTAGGAGGTTACTTCCACAAAATTTGGAGAATATGATGTTCATCAAAATTAATGATAAATTCCTCCAGGAAGACCTTTACCAGCAGTTGCCTCCAGAAAGTACACATGGACTTGTGATGGTGGATTTCAGAGGGGACGAATTAATACTCTGTGAGGAGTAGGATGTACACACTGAAAGGGGTGAGGAACCGGAGGATGAAGATGAGGACGACATCTTGCCTCTGTAGAGCCAGTTTGTGCAAGGGGAGATTGATTGCTTCTTTATTGGTGGGGGAATTAATTGCTTCTTTTTTTGTGGGGACCCAAACAAACCAATCATTTCAGCCACAGCTGTGTGGCAGACCCTGTCGCTGAAATGATTGGTTTGTTAAAGTGTGCATATCCTGTTTATACAACATAATGGTGGGTGGGAGTGGCTCAAGGATGATTCCATCGTGCACATCTTTTTTTCTTTGCATTATGTGCTGTTTGGGTCCTAGTTTTTAAAAGTGCCATCCTGTCTGACACTGCAGTGCCACTCCTAGATGGGGCCAGGTGTTTGTGCCGCACACTTGTGTCGCTTAGCAAAGTCATCCAGCTACCTCGGTGCAACCTTTTGGCCTAAAAACATTATTGTGAGGTGTCCAGAATAGATTGGAAATGAGTGGAAATTAATGTTATTGAGGTTAATAACACCGCAGGATCAAAATTACCCCCAAATTCTGTGATTTTAGCTGTTTTTGTGTTCCCCCCCCCAAAAAAAATAATCATTCAGATCCAAAACCAAAACCAAAATCCGAAAGGGTGGTTTTGGTAAAACCAATCCAGAGCCAAAACACGAGCGAGGATCCTGATCTAAAACCAAAACACGAAAAGTGACCGCTGCATATCTCTGCATAATATGAAATGTGGGCACTGTATACAGTAATGTGAATTAAGGGTACTGTATTACATAATGTGTAATGGCAGCCCTACAATGTGACATACTATGGTCTATAAAATAAACAAGGGCAGGTCTATGTCGATAACATTATCTAAGACACTACTATAGTTCAGTAAGTAAACTAGGGCACTTTTATGTGGCATACAATGAACAACTGCTGCTTAGAAGTGTCTCTCTAGAAGCATTGGGACAGGGGACCCTTCAAAATGTTGCTATGGGGCCCACAAATTTCTGGCTACGCCCTTGTTTGGAGATGTACGCCCCAGCTACTCAGTTACAATGCATTTAATTGATGCATTAAGTTTAGGTTACCTGTCAGCACCGTACACCCAGAGCGAACCAGTATGGTAACCAGAGGACTTTCTATCAACAATATCTGTTTGCTGTAGAACAAACCATAATGATTCCAAACTATACAAGCAGTATTGGTGCCCATCTAGGGCCTAAATTCATCAACTGGTTAAAAGCAGAGATGACACCTACAGCATTCTGTACTTCTTCCAAAATTCTTCCAGTGCCTCCACACCACTTAAACGATATGTTACTGATATCAGTTTTTGTCTCAATTATAACTTATGTAGAGAAGCAATTATAGTGCTGAATTACTTTTTAATTACCAGACAATGTGGAAGTGTGTCATGAATGCACCTTGAAGCGTGGGACTACAACAAAGGCTCAGTATGGACCCTCCTCCTTTCCTAGTCACATAAATATGGAGGCGTGGCTTTCTGTGAAATCTGTCTGCCAATGATGGGCTCTCTGGTGCAGTGTGCCTCGTTATGTGGGAGCTTCTGCAATATAGTTGTAATATAGTTCTACAGTTATAATACAGTTATAGCAGTTCTGGAATCTCTTTCTAATCTGATGTTCAAAGGGGCTATATTTTCAATGTGGGGCATACACATTAATGCAGGAGTTCCCACACCTTTTTGAATCACAGTGTCGTACAGTATCATAATTCTTTTTCACAGCAACCCTAGGCCAAAAGTTTCTTAATGACAAATTCAGAAAAAAATATTGTTTTAAGTAAAATGTGTTATATGTCATACTTAGTTCAGTTATATAGTGAGGGACAGGATTAGTTTCTGTTTGTCCACATATTCTATGATTGGCAGCCACCAGCACTGGTTTTGCCTATTACATTGACCATAAATAATTTGAATTGGTCCGGGACCCAGGGCACCCAGTTTGGGAACCACTGCATTAATGGATTGTTTCTGGAAAGGACACTGGGGGTAATTCAGACCTTATCGCTAGGTTGCGTTTTTTGTAGTGATGTGCGGCGGGTACTTTTCGTGTTTTGGTTTTGGTTCTAATTCCACTTTCATGTTTTGGCTTGGTTTTGCCAAAACCACCCTTTCGTGTTTTGGTCTTGGTTTTGGTTTTGGATCTGGATGATTTTTGAAAAAAACATAAAACTAGCTAAAATCACAGAATTTTGGGGTAATTTTGATCCTACGGTGTTATTAACCTCAAAAACATTCATTTCCACTCATTTCCAGTCTATTCTGGACACCTCACACCTCACAATATTGTTTTTAGGCCTAAAAGTTGCACCAAGGTGGCTGTATGACTAAGCTAAGCGACACAAGTGTGCGGTACAAACACCTGGCCCATCTAGGAGTGGCACTGCAGTTGCAGACAAGATGGCACTATTCAAAAACTAGTCCCCAAACAGCACATGATGCAAAGAAGAAAAAGAGGTGCAATTAGGTAGCTGGATGGCCAAGCTAAACGACACAAGTGTGTGGCACAAACACCTGGCCCATCTGGGAGTGGCACTGCAGTGGCAGACAGGATGGCAGAATTAAAAAATAGGCCCTAAACAGCACATGATGCAAAGAAGAAAAAGAGGTGCAATGAGGTAGCTGGATGGCCAAGCTAAGCGACACAAGTGTGCGGCACAAACACCTGGCCCATCTAGGAGTGGCACTGCAGTTACAGACAGGATGGCACAAAAAAAACTAGTCCCCTAACAGCACATGATGCAAAGAAGAAAAAGAGGTGCAATGAGGTAGCTGGATGGCCAAGCTAAGCGACACAAGTGTGCGGCACAAACACCTGGCCCATCTAGGAGTGGCACGGCAGTTACAGACAGGATGGCACAAAAAAAAACTAGTCCCCAAACAGCACATAATGCAAAGAAGAAAAAGAGGTGCAAGATGGGGACGTGCACACTTTAACAAACCAATCATTTCAGCGACAGGGTCTGCCACACGAAATGACTGGTTTGTTTGGGCCCCCACCAAAAAAGAAGCAATCAATCTCTCCTTGCACAAACTGGCTCTACAGAGGCAAGATGTCCACCTCATCCTCATCCTCCGATTCCTCACCCCTTTCACTGTGTACATCCTCCTCACAGAGTATTAATTCGTCCCCACTGGAATCCACCATCATAGGTCCATGTCTACTATCTGGAGGCAATTGCTGGTAAAGGTCTTCCCGAAGGAATTTATAATTAATTTTGATGAACATCATCTTCTCCACATTTAGTGGAAGTAACCTCCTACGCCGATTGCTGACAAGGTTACCGGCTGCACTAAACACTCTTTCGGAGTACACACTGGAGGGGGGGGGGGGGCAACTTAGGTAAAATAAAGCCCGTTTGTGCAAGGGCCTCCAAATTGCCTCTTTTTCCTGCAAGTATACATACAGACTTTCTGACATGCCTACTTGGATGCTGTCACTCATATAATCCTCCACCATTCTTTCAATGGTGACAGAATCATATGCAGTGACATTAGACATATCAGTAATCGTTGGCAGGTCCTTCAGTCCGGACCAGATGTCAGCTTTCGCTCCTGACTGCCCTGCATCACCGCCAGCGGGTGGGCTAGGAAATCTTATCCTTTTCCTTGCAGCCCCAGTGGTGGGAGAAATTGAGGGACGAGCTGTTGACGGGTCACGTTCCGCTTGAGATGACAATTTACTCACCAGCAGGTCTTTGCACATCTGCAGAATTGTGTCTGCCGGAAAGAGAGATACAATGTAGGCTTTAAACCTAGGATCGAGCACGTTGGCCAAAATGTAGTGCTCTGATTTCAACAGATTGACCACCCTTGAATCCTGGCAAAGAGAATGAAGGGCTCCATCCACAAGTCCCACATACTTTGCGGAATCGCTCCGTATTAGCTCCTCCTTCCATTTATCCAGCTGCTTCTGCAAAAGCCTGATGAGGGGAATGACCTGACTCAAGCTGGCAGTGTCTGAACGGACTTCACGTGTGGCATGTTCGAAGGGTTGGAGAACCTTGCACAAGACGGAAATCATTCTCCACTGTGCTTGAGTCAGGTGTATTCCCCCTCCTTTGCCTATACCATAGGCGGATGTATAGGCTTGAATGGCCTTTTGCTGCTTCACCATCCTCTGAAGCATATAGAGTGTTGAATTCCACCTCGTTACCACCTCTTGCTTCAGTTGATGGCAGGGCAAGTTCAGGAGTGTTTGCTGGCACTCCAGTCATCGGCATGCGGTGGCTGAATGCCGAAAGTGGCCCGCAATTTTTCGGGCCACCAACAGCATCTCCTGCATACCCCTGTCATTTAAAAAAAAAATTCTGCACCACCAAACTAATTGTATGTGCAAAACATGGGACGTGCTGGAATTTACCCAGATGTAATGCATGCACAACATTGGTGGCGTTGTCCGATATCACAAATCCCCAGGAGAGTCGAATTGGGGTAAGCCATTCTGCAATGATGTTCCTCAGTTTCCGTAAGAGGTTGTCAGCTATGTGCCTATTATGTAAAGTGGTGATACATAGCGTAGCCTGCCTAGGAACGAGTTGGCGTTTGCGAGATGCTGCTACTGGTGCCGCTGTTGTTGCTGCGGGAGGCCATACATCTACCCGTGGGCTGTTACAGTCATATAGTCCTCAGTCTGCCCTGCTCCACTTGTCCACATGTCCGTGGTTAAGTGGACACTGGATACAACCGCATTTTGTAGGACACTGGTTACTCTTTTTCTGACGTCTGTGTACATTCTCGGGATCGCCTGCCTAGAGAAGTGGAACCTAGATGGGATTTGATACCGGGGACACAGTACCTCAAACAAATCTCTAAGTCCCACTGAACTAATGGCGGATACCGGATGCACGTCTAACACCAACATAGCTGTCAAGGCCTCAGTTATCCGCTTTGCAAAAGGATGACTGCTGTCATATTTCATCTTCCTCACAAAGGACTGTTGGACAGTCAATTGCTTACTGGAAGTAAAATTTATACAGAAAATACAAAGATAGTAGACCACTGCGCTCGCTGCGGCTGCAGTTATGTAGAACCCTGGTGTCACTCAACACCATATACCGTGAACATGAACAAACAAAGGGAACTACCCAACTGCGCACAGCTAAGGATGATTCATTAAGATGTCGAAAGTTTTTTTGAAAAAATACGTCTGTTTTGGATAATGAAGAGGGGGGTGTTGTTCAATCTTCTCCTTTCTCTTCCTTTTTTTCTTTTTTTCTAATTCCAATGGATCTCCTTCAATTTCGCCAAATGTCCCTCAAAAAACAGTGAAAAGAGCAATCTTGTGTAGTAGGTTCTAAATTTCAGGGGATTCTAGATTGTATAGCTCAATAAGATGGTTCGTACCGTACTCACGTATAGTACGGAGGATTTCACACGTATAAAGGTTTCTTTATGGACCCGAGACTTCTCCCAGCTGGATGGTTTATTATGCGTGTTCTTTCAAATTCTCACCAAATGGTGTCACAGCGTGGGAGATACCGGGGGAAAGAATATCCCAATTAATGAATATATCACAGTTGATTTTATCCAATTAATTATACTGGTAGCCAGTGGGAATAAACTGGCGTACCGTACTCACACTCCAAAAATGTTTAGTACACCCATAAAGGTATCTTTTACAAGTAATCCAAACTTCAGACAGATTCAACGGGTATAAGAGAGTGAAGGGTAAGCGTACCCCACTTACAATCTTCAATGATGTTTTCAAGCACGTAGCGGTTTCTTTTTCCAATCTCTTCCCATGAAGTGGACCTCCACTCACAAGTACTTCCAATCTCGGTATAATAAAATATATATCAAGAGTGGAAGTTTGATAAAAAGTATTTTATTAAATATAAACCGCAAAATAGCAGCAATAGGGCGAAAAAACTCCTAACAAAAACGACCAGAAGATGTTTTGGCACTATCAAACAAAAGATGAAATAAATCCGGATTATCTCACCTCAGTCAATAGTGGTCTGGATAGTTTGTAGGTAGTATATAGCCCTCACACCAACGCGTTTCGACCGGGAGGTCTTTTTCAAGGTGTGTTATGAGGGCAACTGTACCTCTACTTATACCCCAAAACAGGAAACAGTCATAATGTGGGAGTGGTCAGTCATAGTTAGAAACAACACATAAAAACACATTTTACATGGTTAAAAACCTCAGAATCTGTGATTAATATGTATCTGATATAATTAAGGGACGTTTCATGTGTTTATAAATTGTGTCCCTTATTTTATTTGTATATATATTGTGCTGTGCGTTCCACCTGTCCGTGGTGGAACGCACCATTTCCGCCGGAAGTGTGCAGGGGATCAGGAGGTGGCTCCCAGCATATTTCGCCGGAGGATGGTCCGCGTTATGTGCTGCCGGAAGTGATGTGCGTTCCACTCGTTCATAGTGGAACGCACTCACTGATAGATGGTCCGCGGCCTGTGTTGCCGGAAGTGTTGTGCGTTCCACTCGTCCTTAGTGGAACGCACTTCCTCCGGATGTGACGGGCATTAATGAATGGAGAGTCAAATGGGTGGTGCGCACAGTGGTGTGCGTTCCACTCATTCTTAGTGGAACGCACAACCCGGAAATGGCGGGTCTCTCTCCATATCCATAGGGATGGTCCGGTTTTATGGTTTAATGTGGGGAAAAAGGTTGTTTTTATATAACTACATGGAAAGTGAATTCATATAATATAAAATATACTTAAAATGGTGTGGTAAATAAAATAAAAAAGGTTACATAAACCTATAAAAAATTGATGGTGTGAAAACAATCGATGTTAGCTGATATTTACATATATTTACATATATTTTTATACCCTCCTATATTAGACCTAATCGGATGACATAGGAGGGATTGGGTAAAGGAAAACCTTCTGTAGGGAGGACCTCTATTTTACTGGGTTTTCACAGGAACCGTTATACAATTGATGGTATGAATACAATCGATGTTAACTAATATTTACATATATTTTTATACACTCCTTTATTAAACCTAATCGGATAATGCAGGAGGGATTGGGTAAAGGGAAACCTTCTGTAGGGAGGACCTCTATTTTACTGGGTTTTCACAGGAACCATTTAATTTCGAAGTCCAGATTCATTCCTCTCGGTTGTAGGGTTCCCAAATTGAAAATCGACCTCATCTCTGTCCTTGCTAATCTCTCCTCAATGTCCGTACTTCTCCAATTTTTTGGGGCTAATTGTATCCCACAGAATAGGGCAATCTCTGAGGGTTTGCACATATGATCTTTCTTAAAGTGCATGGAGATTCCATGAGTTTCCACCCCTTTCTTAATATTTCTGAGGTGTTCACTCATCCTTTCTTTTAATTTCCGTGTGGTCCTGCCAACGTATTGTTTGTTGCAGGTGCATTGAACCAAGTACACCACATTTTTACTATCACAAGTGATAAAGTCCTTGATCTCGAAGTTTTTCTTATTCGATGTGGAGGTGTACTGGGTAATGGTGGAATTTTTACTCTTGCAGTTTTTACACATTTGACACATACCGCATCTGTAAAATCCTTTTGAGCGAATAGTTCTGAGATTTTTTGGTCCTTCCACTACACTGTTGACCACCTTTTTTCTAATATTGTCTGCTTTCCGGTAGACAAAATGTGGTTTTTCTGACTACGGAAAAACTGTTCTAAATTGGATGATTATAAAGAACAAGGAAACACTTTGATGAAACAGTTGGAAGGAAAAGGTTACGGTAGGACACGACTAGAGGAACCATATCAGGAGTATATAACCATCGATAGAAACGTGATGTTGAAACCAACAGTAAAAAAGGACAACAAGAGAAAAGAAGAGAATAAGATTATGTTCATAACTAAATTTAACAGTCAGTATAAGGAGGTGGAACAAATTATCAAGAAGAACTGGAGCCTTCTACTTCACGACCCTATTGTAAAAGAATATCTTACAGAAAAACCACATTTTGTCTACCGGAAAGCAGACAATATTAGAAAAAAGGTGGTCAACAGTGTAGTGGAAGGACCAAAAAATCTCAGAACTATTCGCTCAAAAGGATTTTACAGATGCGGTATGTGTCAAATGTGTAAAAACTGCAAGAGTAAAAATTCCACCATTACCCAGTACACCTCCACATCGAATAAGAAAAACTTCGAGATCAAGGACTTTATCACTTGTGATAGTAAAAATGTGGTGTACTTGGTTCAATGCACCTGCAACAAACAATACGTTGGCAGGACCACACGGAAATTAAAAGAAAGGATGAGTGAACACCTCAGAAATATTAAGAAAGGGGTGGAAACTCATGGAATCTCCATGCACTTTAAGAAAGATCATATGTGCAAACCCTCAGAGATTGCCCTATTCTGTGGGATACAATTAGCCCCAAAAAATTGGAGAAGTACGGACATTGAGGAGAGATTAGCAAGGACAGAGATGAGGTCGATTTTCAATTTGGGAACCCTACAACCGAGAGGAATGAATCTGGACTTCGAAATTAAATGGTTCCTGTGAAAACCCAGTAAAATAGAGGTCCTCCCTACAGAAGGTTTCCCTTTACCCAATCCCTCCTGCATTATCCGATTAGGTTTAATAAAGGAGTGTATAAAAATATATGTAAATATTAGTTAACATCGATTGTATTCATACCATCAATTGTATAACGGTTCCTGTGAAAACCCAGTAAAATAGAGGTCCTCCCTACAGAAGGTTTTCCTTTACCCAATCCCTCCTATGTCATCCGATTAGGTCTAATATAGGAGGGTATAAAAATATATGTAAATATATGTAAATATCAGCTAACATCGATTGTTTTCACACCATCAATTTTATATAGGTTTATGTAACCTTTTTTATTTTATTTACCACACCATTTTAAGTATATTTTATATTATATGAATTCACTTTCCATGTAGTTATATAAAAACAACCTTTTTCCCCACATTAAACCATAAAACCGGACCATCCCTATGGATATGGAGAGAGACCCGCCATTTCCGGGTTGTGCGTTCCACTAAGAATGAGTGGAACGCACACCACTGTGCGCACCACCCATTTGACTCTCCATTCATTAATGCCCGCCACATCCGGAGGAAGTGCGTTCCACTAAGGACGAGTGGAACGCACAACACTTCCGGCAACACAGGCCGCGGACCATCTATCAGTGAGTGCGTTCCACTATGAACGAGTGGAACGCACATCACTTCCGGCAGCACATAACGCGGACCATCCTCCGGCGAAATATGCTGGGAGCCACCTCCTGATCCCCTGCACACTTCCGGCGGAAATGGTGCGTTCCACCACGGACAGGTGGAACGCACAGCACAATATATATACAAATAAAATAAGGGACACAATTTATAAACACATGAAACGTCCCTTAATTATATCAGATACATATTAATCACAGATTCTGAGGTTTTTTACCATGTAAAATGTGTTTTTATGTGTTGTTTCTAACTATGACTGACCACTCCCACATTATGACTGTTTCCTGTTTTGGGGTATAAGTAGAGGTACAGTTGCCCTCATAACACACCTTGAAAAAGACCTCCCGGTCGAAACGCGTTGGTGTGAGGGCTATATACTACCTACAAACTATCCAGACCACTATTGACTGAGGTGAGATAATCCGGATTTATTTCATCTTTTGTTTGATAGTGCCAAAACATCTTCTGGTCGTTTTTGTTAGGAGTTTTTTCGCCCTATTGCTGCTATTTTGCTGTTTATATTTAATAAAATACTTTTTATCAAACTTCCACTCTTGATATATATTTTATTATACCGAGATTGGAAGTACTTGTGAGTGGAGGTCCACTTCATGGGAAGAGATTGGAAAAAGAAACCGCTACGTGCTTGAAAACATCATTGAAGATTGTAAGTGGGGTACGCTTACCCTTCACTCTCTTATACCCGTTGAATCTGTCTGAAGTTTGGATTACTTGTAAAAGATACCTTTATGGGTGTACTAAACATTTTTGGAGTGTGAGTACAGTACGCCAGTTTATTCCCACTGGCTACCAGTATAATTAATTGGATAAAATCAACTGTGATATATTCATTAATTGGGATATTCTTTCCCCCGGTATCTCCCACGCTGTGACACCATTTGGTGAGAATTTGAAAGAACACGCATAATAAACCATCCAGCTGGGAGAAGTCTCGGGTCCATAAAGAAACCTTTATACGTGTGAAATCCTCCGTACTATACGTGAGTACGGTACGAACCATCTTATTGAGCTATACAATCTAGAATCCCCTGAAATTTAGAACCTACTACACAAGATTGCTCTTTTCACTGTTTTTTGAGGGACATTTGGCGAAATTGAAGGAGATCCATTGGAATTAGAAAAAAAGAAAAAAAGGAAGAGAAAGGAGAAGATTGAACAACACCCCCCTCTTCATTATCCAAAACAGACGTATTTTTTCAAAAAAACTTTCGACATCTTAATGAATCATCCTTAGCTGCGCGCAGTTGGGTAGTTCCCTTTGTTTGTTCATGTTCACGGTATATGGTGTTGAGTGACACCAGGGTTCTACATAACTGCAGCCGCAGCGAGCGCAGTGGTCTACTATCTTTGTATTTTCTGTATAAATTTTGCTCCTCACTCATTTAGTAGATCACAGCTGCCCTCCTCACTATGTTTGCTCACAGAAATTTCCGTAAAGAAAAATATGATGAATTATTTAACCACCGACAAGATTCGGTAGATTTAGCAGATGAAGATTTGGAAGGGATTATGTCTAAATTAGAAACAGCTTTACTTAAAGAAGGCAGAATTTGGTGGGAGGTTATCTCACTAGAAAGATACTTAGCGGAGGACATTATTCCTAGAGGCCTTAGGATAGACAAAATGCCCACCTTCTCGAACAGATCTCAAACCTTCGAAGAAGAATGGTTGAGAATCATTGATACATGTTCAATGTCACTTATGAAACTCATTGTTCGGGAAAGAGGGAAAGACCTTAAAGAATTAGAAACTGAAATTGACTCATTAAAATTATCAGTGGAACCCTTCCAGGACTTACAGGATTTTAAAGAAATGGAGAGTGATATTGTTAAAAAAATTGCCGATAGTGAAAAGGAACTCATGCAAAAAAAGAAAAAGAAATATATCAGGGATCTGAACGACTTCAAAGATGGAACTCAACATCGAATTACGAAAAAAGAAAGGAATTTTTTTATAGGAAAGGAATCGAATAAGAAAAATCAAGGGGTGAGATTCCATCAAACACAAATCTCCTCACAAAGAAGAGAACAGTACTACAGAGGGAGAAGATCACCATCCCATACAAAATGGAGGAAACCATCATTAAGAGACGGAGGTCGAAGAACATCCTATCGAGGTATGAGACATGATGAAAGATCAGGGGAAGAAGACCATATCAATAGACGTGACCACAGAAGAGATTGGGAAGAAGAAAGAAGGTCGTTTCGGGACAACAGACTGAGATACAGGGATCATAGAGATGAGAAGACCAGAGACATTGAATGGAACAGACCCCCAAGGAGATACCAACCTTCGATCTATGGAAGAGACGACGAGACTTTTTTAGATCAGGCAGGATCAATGAGAAATCGAAGATAACTAGAAGAGGTCATAGGGGGTTGAATTCCTCCAAAAAACATCAAAAACTACACAACAGAAATCGGAAGAAAAAGAAAAAGACAAAGGAGACCACAAACATTGAGGAAAAACATGAAGAATTCACCAAAATCTACAACCTGAGTAGTCATGTCCTTACAAAGGAAGAAGAAGACGTTCTGAAAAAAGGACTAAAATATGCCCCATCAAGTAATCTTGATAAATTTGAGGTATATATTGACCTTCAGCGTTTTATCAGGAAACTCACTCTTAAAAAATTCTTTCATGATCAAGAACAAAAGGAAAATGAACCAACCACTTCCACAACCACTTTTAAACCAAAGTCAATTTTCTACCCCACTTTCAAAAAGGGATGTTATATCGAAAGTTTCGAAAAAATGGTAAAGAAGGATTTAGAAAATACTGAATTTAAGAAGAAAGTCCATCATAATATGACCAAGAAAGAGAAAGAAGCCCTAAGAGGTCTGGAAGAAAACAAACTGATCGTTATCAAACCGGCAGATAAGGGCGGAGCAGTGGTTATTCAAAACCTGGATGGATTATAAAAACGAAATAGAAAGACAACTGGATGATAGTAACACCTATAAGAAACTAAGGAATAACCCATCAGAGAACATCAGTAAAAGGATGTCAGATCATATTGACAAATACGTACGGAAAAATATCATCACTGAAACAGAGAAGAAATTCCTTATTATTCCTCATCCATCTATCCCAGTTATCTATACTCTACCTAAGATCCATAAAGATCAGGATCACCCCCCAGGGAGACCTATTGTTGCGGGAACTAATTCCATTACTTCAAATTTGTCTATGTATGTCGACCATGCACTACAACCACTAGTACAAAAAACCGTCCTACCTAAGGGATTCCACAGAGGTCATCCTGGCATTAGAATCCATTGAATGGCAACCAGATTACCTCCTAATAACCGCCGATGTAACCTCCCTATACACAATAATCGATCACCAACATGGCATAGATGCCGTTACATCGTTTTTAGAAAAGGAAGAGATGGAAGGGGATTACAGAACATTCATCATTGAAAGTATACGATTCATTCTCTCGAATAACTTCTTCTGGTTCAACGAGACTTACTATCTACAACAACATGGCACAGCAATGGGCACCAGGTTCGCCCCAAGTTACGCGAATTTATTTATGGCAAACTGGGAGGAAAATTCCGTCCTCAGTGGCCATGAATTCGGGGCGAACCTGGTGCTATGGAAAAGATATATTGACGACGTTCTGTTTATCTGGAAAGGGGATTCAGAGAGCTTGAACACCTTCTGCGAACATCTCAACCACAACAGTAAGAACATTCAATTAACATTTGACATCAGTCAAGAATCCGTCCACTTCCTAGACTTACTAATATTTATTGAAGATAACCAACTTAACACACGTACATATATTAAACCTACAGATTGCAACTCCTATATCCCTTCTTCCAGTAACCATCATCCCAACTGGCTCACCTCAGTCCCAAAAAGCCAGTTTCATCGACTACGGAAAAACTGTTCTAAATTGGATGATTATAAAGAACAAGGAAACACTTTGATGAAACAGTTGGAAGGAAAAGGTTACGGTAGGACACGACTAGAGGAACCATATCAGGAGTATATAACCATCGATAGAAACGTGATGTTGAAACCAACAGTAAAAAAGGACAACAAGAGAAAAGAAGAGAATAAGATTATGTTCATAACTAAATTTAACAGTCAGTATAAGGAGGTGGAACAAATTATCAAGAAGAACTGGAGCCTTCTACTTCACGACCCTATTGTAAAAGAATATCTTACAGAAAAAACACATTTTGTCTACCGGAAAGCAGACAATATTAGAAAAAAGGTGGTCAACAGTGTAGTGGAAGGACCAAAAAATCTCAGAACTATTCGCTCAAAAGGATTTTACAGATGCGGTATGTGTCAAATGTGTAAAAACTGCAAGAGTAAAAATTCCACCATTACCCAGTACACCTCCACATCGAATAAGAAAAACTTCGAGATCAAGGACTTTATCACTTGTGATAGTAAAAATGTGGTGTACTTGGTTCAATGCACCTGCAACAAACAATACGTTGGCAGGACCACACGGAAATTAAAAGAAAGGATGAGTGAACACCTCAGAAATATTAAGAAAGGGGTGGAAACTCAAGGAATCTCCATGCACTTTAAGAAAGATCATATGTGCAAACCCTCAGAGATTGCCCTATTCTGTGGGATACAATTAGCCCCAAAAAATTGGAGAAGTACGGACATTGAGGAGAGATTAGCAAGGACAGAGATGAGGTCGATTTTCAATTTGGGAACCCTACAACCGAGAGGAATGAATCTGGACTTCGAAATTAAATGGTTCCTGTGAAAACCCAGTAAAATAGAGGTCCTCCCTACAGAAGGTTTCCCTTTACCCAATCCCTCCTGCATTATCCGATTAGGTTTAATAAAGGAGTGTATAAAAATATATGTAAATATTAGTTAACATCGATTGTATTCATACCATCAATTGTATAACGGTTCCTGTGAAAACCCAGTAAAATAGAGGTCCTCCCTACAGAAGGTTTTCCTTTACCCAATCCCTCCTATGTCATCCGATTAGGTCTAATATAGGAGGGTATAAAAATATATGTAAATATATGTAAATATCAGCTAACATCGATTGTTTTCACACCATCAATTTTATATAGGTTTATGTAACCTTTTTTATTTTATTTACCACACCATTTTAAGTATATTTTATATTATATGAATTCACTTTCCATGTAGTTATATAAAAACAACCTTTTTCCCCACATTAAACCATAAAACCGGACCATCCCTATGGATATGGAGAGAGACCCGCCATTTCCGGGTTGTGCGTTCCACTAAGAATGAGTGGAACGCACACCACTGTGCGCACCACCCATTTGACTCTCCATTCATTAATGCCCGCCACATCCGGAGGAAGTGCGTTCCACTAAGGACGAGTGGAACGCACAACACTTCCGGCAACACAGGCCGCGGACCATCTATCAGTGAGTGCGTTCCACTATGAACGAGTGGAACGCACATCACTTCCGGCAGCACATAACGCGGACCATCCTCCGGCGAAATATGCTGGGAGCCACCTCCTGATCCCCTGCACACTTCCGGCGGAAATGGTGCGTTCCACCACGGACAGGTGGAACGCACAGCACAATATATATACAAATAAAATAAGGGACACAATTTATAAACACATGAAACGTCCCTTAATTATATCAGATACATATTAATCACAGATTCTGAGGTTTTTAACCATGTAAAATGTGTTTTTATGTGTTGTTTCTAACTATGACTGACCACTCCCACATTATGACTGTTTCCTGTTTTGGGGTATAAGTAGAGGTACAGTTGCCCTCATAACACACCTTGAAAAAGACCTCCCGGTCGAAACGCGTTGGTGTGAGGGCTATATACTACCTACAAACTATCCAGACCACTATTGACTGAGGTGAGATAATCCGGATTTATTTCATCTTTTGTTTGATAGTGCCAAAACATCTTCTGGTCGTTTTTGTTAGGAGTTTTTTCGCCCTATTGCTGCTATTTTGCTGTTTATATTTAATAAAATACTTTTTATCAAACTTCCACTCTTGATATATATTTTATTATACCGAGATTGGAAGTACTTGTGAGTGGAGGTCCACTTCATGGGAAGAGATTGGAAAAAGAAACCGCTACGTGCTTGAAAACATCATTGAAGATTGTAAGTGGGGTACGCTTACCCTTCACTCTCTTATACCCGTTGAATCTGTCTGAAGTTTGGATTACTTGTAAAAGATACCTTTATGGGTGTACTAAACATTTTTGGAGTGTGAGTACGGTACGCCAGTTTATTCCCACTGGCTACCAGTATAATTAATTGGATAAAATCAACTGTGATATATTCATTAATTGGGATATTCTTTCCCCCGGTATCTCCCACGCTGTGACACCATTTGGTGAGAATTTGAAAGAACACGCATAATAAACCATCCAGCTGGGAGAAGTCTCGGGTCCATAAAGAAACCTTTATACGTGTGAAATCCTCCGTACTATACGTGAGTACGGTACGAACCATCTTATTGAGCTATACAATCTAGAATCCCCTGAAATTTAGAACCTACTACACAAGATTGCTCTTTTCACTGTTTTTTGAGGGACATTTGGCGAAATTGAAGGAGATCCATTGGAATTAGAAAAAAAGAAAAAAAAAGGAAGAGAAAGGAGAAGATTGAACAACACCCCCCTCTTCATTATCCAAAACAGACGTATTTTTTCAAAAAAACTTTCGACATCTTAATGAATCATCCTTAGCTGTGCGCAGTTGGGTAGTTCCCTTTGTTTGTTCATGCTTACTGGAAGTAGTACAAGTGGTCTTCCGACTTCCCCTCTGGGATGACGATCGACTACCAGCAGCAACAACAGCAGCGGCAGCAACAGCAGGAGTACCACTCAAGGATCCTACGGTGGAATCCCGGTTAGGAGATGACTCTTCAGTCTTGACAACTGACATTGACATGGCCTGCAGGAATACTGATGTTCCTGACTGAGGAGGAAGGTGACGTTGAGGGAGTTGGTGGTGTGGCTTGCAGGAGCTTGGGTACAGGAGAAAGAAGGGATTTAGTGGGCTGTTACAGTCATATAGTCCTCAGTCTGCCCTGCTCCACTTGTCCACATGTCCGTGGTTAAGTGGACACTGGATACAACCGCATTTTGTAGGACACTGGTGACTCTTTTTCTGACGTCTGTGTACATTCTCGGGATCGCCTGCCTAGAGAAGTGGAACCTAGATGGGATTTGATACCGGGGACACAGTACCTCAAACAAATCTCTAAGTCCCACTGAACTAATGGCGGATACCGGATGCACGTCTAACACCAACATAGCTGTCAAGGCCTCAGTTATCCGCTTGCAAAAGGATGACTGCTGTCATATTTCATCTTCCTCACAAAGGACTGTTGGACAGTCAATTGCTTACTGGAAGTAGTACAAGTGGTCTTCCGACTTCCCCTCTGGGATGACGATCGACTACCAGCAGCAACAACAGCAGCGGCAGCAACAGCAGGCGTACCACTCAAGGATCCTACGGTGGAATCCCGGTTAGGAGATGACTCTTCAGTCTTGACATTGACATGGCCTGCAGGACTACTGATGTTCCTGACTGAGGAGGAAGGTGACGTTGAGGGAGTTGGTGGTGTGGCTTGCAGGAGCTTGGGTACAGGAGGAAGAAGGGATTTAGGTGTCAGTGGACTGCTTATGCTCTTACCCAAAGTTTCACAACTTGACACTGACTTCTGATGAATGCGCAGCAGGTAATGTATAACAGAGGATGTTCCTAGTTGGTTAACATCCTTACCCCTACTTATTACAGATTGACAGAGGCAACAGATGGCTTGACACCTGTTGTCTGGATTTGTGGAGAAATAATTCCACAAGGAAGAGGTGGCTTTTTTGGTAGTTTGCCCAGGCATCCCAATGTGCTTCTTCATCCCAAGGACAACAGGTGTCACCCCCAGTGTCTGACTTAAACAAACCACATCACCATCAGAATCCTCATTGTCAACTTCCTCCTCAGTGCCAGCAACACCCTTATCCTCATCCTGGTGTACTTCAACAGTGACATCTTCAATTTCAATATCAGGAACTGGACTGTGGGTGCTCCTTCCAGCACTTGCAGGGGGCGTGCAAATGGTGGAAGGAGCCACCTCTTCCCGTCCAGTGTTGAGAAGGTCAGACATCGCAACCGCCGACACACTTGGACTCTCCTTGGGGATTTGTGATACCATCTCAGAACGCACAGTTCTTTTCTGTGCTCTTTCCAGCTTAACTCTTTTAATTTTTCTAGCGGGAGGATGATGGCTTCCATCGTCATGTGAAGCTGAACCACTAGCCATGAACATAGGCCAGGGCCTCAGCCGTTCCTTGCCAATCCATGTCGCAAATGGCATATTGGCAAGTTTACGTTTCTCCTCAGACGATTTAAATTTAATTTTTTGGTTCTTTTTACTGAACTTTGGCTTTTTGGATTTTACATGCCCTCTACTATCACATTGGGCATCAGCCTTGGCAGACGACGTTGATAGCATTTCATCATCTATATCATGGCTAGTAGCAGCAGCTTCATCACTTGGAGGAAGTGGTTCTTGATCTTTCCCTATTTAATCCTCAAAATTTTTGTTCTCCATTATTTTTTGGGAGTTATATAAGACAATGGCCCTCATTCCGAGTTGTTCGCTCGCAAGCTGCTTTTAGCAGCATTGCACACGCTAAGCCGCCGCCTACTGGGAGTGAATCTTAGCTTAGCAAAATTGCGAACGAAAGATTCGCAATATTGCGAAAAGACTTCTCTGTGCAGTTTCTGAGTGGCTCGAGACTTACTCTTCCAGTGCGATCAGTTCAGTGCTTGTCGTTCCTGGTTTGATGTCACAAACACACCCAGCGTTCGCCCAGACACTCCTCCGTTTCTCCAGCCACTCCCGCGTTTTCCCCAGAAACGGTAGCGTTTTTTCACACACTCCCATAAAACGGCCAGTTTCCGCCCAGAAACACCCACTTCCTGTCAATCACACTCCGATCTCCAGTACGAAGAAAAAACCTCGTAATGCCGTGAGTAAAATACCAATCTTCATAGCAAATTTACTTGGCGGAGTCGCAGTGCGAACATTGCGCATGCGCAGTTAGCGGAAAATCGCTGCGATGCGAAGAAAATTACCGAGCGAACAACTCGGAATGACCACCAATATGCGGCACAGAAATGACTGGAATGACTGATGGACAGGACACTACCACTGGTCTGATGCAGCACAACACAGCAACACTGTAAGGGATTTGTTGTGTTATTATTATTATACGGCAGCAGTGGACATATAGCAGCAGCGTATACCACTGTGACTGCCTCGTCACTGGAATGACTGATGGACAGGACACTACCACTGGTCTGATGCAGCACAACACAGCAAAACTGTGAGTGACTTGTGGTTGTTGTTATTATTATTATTATTATTATTATTATTATACTGTAGCAGTGGACATATAGCAGCAGTGTATATCGTCACTGGAATGACTGATGGACAGGACACTACCACTGGTCTGATACAGCACAACACAACACAACACCACTTTATACAGCTACACTGGATATATGGCAGCAGAGGACACCAACACTGTGACTGCCTGGACTGATGCAGCACAATACACTGACTACACTGGACTGGACTGAGCAGCACAACACAGCACAAGACTCGCCACTCCACTTTCCCGCCCACACACAGACACTGAACACTGAGGACACGTCCTCTCAATACACTCTCCGAGACTGGAGTGAAAATGGCCGCGACGCGCGGCTCCTTATATGGAATCAAAATCCTGCGAGAATCCGACAGTGGGATGATGACGTTTTGCTGCGTTCGTGTTTCCGAGTCAGGCGGGAAAACCGAGCCTGGCTCGGAACCGAACTCGGAAGGCAAGGTACGGTAGGGTTCGGTTCTCTGAGAACCGAACCAGCTCATCTCTAGTTTTTTGCATCCCTGCGATCAGGTAGTCACCGCCTACAGAGAGAGGGGTAACTCACTGTGCAAGTGTGCATTCGGAAGTGTAGCAGAGCTGCACAAACTAATTTTGTGCAGTCTCTGCGCAGCCCAGGACTTACTCTTTCAGTGCGATGATCCGGCCCGGAGCTGACGTCAGAAACCCTCTGTCCAAACGCCTGGTCCCTCGTGCATTTTTCTGGACACTCCTTGAAAACTGTCTGCGCATTGGGGTGCATACGCATGCGCAGTTCAGACCTGATTGCCTGCTATGCAAAGGCACACAGCAGCGATCAGGTCTAATTTAATGATGGACGATGTCAAATTTTGTGCTGCAATGGCAACTGACAATCACAGCAAAAACATTTGATGGTTCATGTGCAAGAATCCAGATTTGCACATGCACAATAAAGACTGTATATATTGTCGGAAGATTATTGCTTTCATATCATTTGGTGACAGTTAACACCAGACGCCACCGTTGAATGGAAATAACATTTCTGCAGTGGGGTACACTGTGTTCCACAGGGAATATATCGGGGTGTAGAGATGGCTCTTGATCCAGAGGCACCAACAGGCTAAAGCTTTAGACTGTCCCAGGGTGCATTGCGGGGCCTCCTCTATATAACCCCGCCTCCAGGCACTGTGACCTCAGTTTTAGAGTTGGTCACTTAACAGAGGGGGCTGCGCAGGCAGCCCTTAAAAAGCTATTTTGAAGACTTCAAGGGCTGCAGCACTTCATATGTCAGTGTGACATACTGTGCTGTGGCTCCATCACCTCCCCAGCGGCGTCGCACACTCCCGCTGGCTCTGTTTCCGGGTACTTGCAGCGAAGACGCTCCGGTTCCTATGCACACCACTGCAGGCGCTCTCCTGGATCACATGGCTCTTTCTCAGTGAGGAGGTAAGAGGTTCCCCCAGGCGGGACCCTCCATTAAATTGTGTTACGGTCGCGGTCTCAGGAGACGGACCGTGACGCTGGCGTGGACACTGTGGCCGTACAGGGACCCCACTATATCCCCCAGGGCAGGGGAGCACAGGTTGGATAATACATTTTCCATTTTTAATAAGGCTCCATAGTACCAGGTGGTGAGGACCAGCATAGGGAATAAGGCGCTTGACCTGCAGCCCCTCCCCCAGCTCCGGGCGCCATCTACTGCTGGTGTTCCCGCCCTGGAACTGCTTCACACTCTCCCTCACTCCCTGACTGAGACGCTGGGCGCCATCTTCTCACAGTAGCTGCGACTGGTTTCCGGGACTGCAGGGCAAGGTCTCCTCTGTATATCCACCTGATTTATCAACGCTGTGATTCTACAGACACTTAAGTATTCTACATGTCATTTTAAGACAGCGTTAGTTAAGAACAAGTCTACCTCTACCAGAATATATTGTATGAGAATTCTGATATACACATCCGGTCTCAGACCGCACATTGTTTTATATATATATATATATATATATATATAGTGTTGTCTGACTAAAATAATTATCTGCATTGTCACTGTGACTGTGTGTGCCTCTATCTGCTGTGTGATTTTCACTATCAGTGTATCCCAGCTGTATCTATCACTGTATTCTGTACCCTAGCATTAGGCGCGTCAGGGTCTCATATATAGCGCTGCACAGTGTTCTCCATTCAGTGTATTCTACTGTGTCACATAATACCGGATTTATTTGCTGGTGTTGTGTACTGTGTATCCGTGGACGCTCCTGTATCATGCAGCGCATGCGCAAAGGATTTGCCTGAGGAGGAAGCTTTGAATGATGGTCTGTGTATTATGTGCCATACATCTCCCAGTTAGCCCGCTGCTCCTGTAGCCAATCCGGAGCCACCTTGGGTGGCGTTCTCCAATATGCTTAATACGCTTGTGACACGCCTTACGCCCCCTATGGGACCTCCTGTGCCATTGCAGCCACATATTGTCCCTATGGTTAATCCGCCCTGGGCGGATACTCTGTCTACCCAGATACAACAATTGAATCAATCTTTGGTTAGACAAAAACCTACCCCATGTCCCTCTGCGGTCAAGGGGTTATCTAAGCAGGCCCCCTCCTCCTCACAATCCACTAATATGTCAGATGATACTGTAATACAAACCCAAAGAGATCCTATGGATTCTTTGCAATGTAGCTGCCAAATAGCTTTCGCTGATAGCATGGAATGTTGTGTTCACTGATACCTGGTTGTTGGGATAATCTATCAGGTTCCGTTTCACAGGATGTATGAGACCAGAAAATATAAATAGCTAACCTGCAAGTACCACTCCAAGGTACCAAAAGGGGAGGATGCCAGGGGCTACCAGCAGACACTGTTCAACAGTTTGAACACACCCCGCCCAAATCTAACTCTCTCTGCACATGTTATATCTGTCCCCCCCCTGCAGTGCACATGGAGGGTCATTCCGAACCGATTGCAGCGTGCTTTCATTCGCACAGCTGCGACCGGGTCACTACTGCGCACACGTGGGGGCCATAATGTGCACGCGCGCCGTCGCCGGGAAATGATGTTGACTACGAAGAAAGTGGTCGCAGCGGCGACCGCAAGAAGATTGACTGCAGGAAGGCGTGCCGGGGCGGCAATTCACCGTTTGGAACCATTTTCGGGGAGTGGTAAGGAAAACGCTGGCGGGTCCTGGCGAACAAATGGCGGATGTCTGACGTCAAAGCCGACCCTAACATCGCTGGATCCGTTGCACAGGGTAAGTTTGTGGTCTCAATTCTCACCGACCATAAGAATCTGGCATATTTAGAGTCAGTGAAGCGGCTCAATGCCAGGCAGGCACGATGGGCTTTGTTTTTTGCTCGCTTTAATTTTTTGATAACATATCGCCCTGGGTCAAAAAACATCAAGGCTGATGCGCACTCGCGGAGTTTTGCTCCAGTTCAAGAGACCACCGAGGAGCCATTGCCCATTGTGTCCCCATCATGTATTAAAGTGGGCATTACCCAGGACCCAGAGCCGGCCCTAACCAATATGATGCCCTAGGCAAGATTTTGGCTGGTGCCCCCTAGCACCACCGCTGGTTCCGCCTCTGACCTTGCACCTCTTTCCCAGCACCATCACCCCTCACCCATAGCAGTCCTTATTTTGGTGTTTGTACCCCCTATATTTGAAATAGGAACAGTTTGCACATTTGACGCACAGCCCAAAAAGGGGTGTGTTTTTGCTGGCAAGGGGCATGGCCACACAATAGTAACCCCAATTCCAAATACGCCACACAGTACTGCAACTTCATTCACTTTTGATCATGTGATAGTGTCCATAATTCATATTACATCCCACAGTAGTATCACTTTACCTTATAAACATTACTCCTCACAGTAGAGCCCCTTATTCACATTACATCACACTGAATTGCTCCTTATTCACATTACACCACACCCTATTGCTCTTTATTCACATTAGACGACACAGTAGTGCCCTTTCTATACGCAACGCCACATAGTAGAGCACCTTATACACATAATGCCACACATTAGTAATGCATTTATACACGTAATTCCACACAGTAATGCCCCTTACACATATGGGACACATTATTAATGTCCTTATAAACATAATGCGCCTTACACATTATGACAACCTTTATTAATGCCCTTATACACATAGTGCCCCCTACACATTTGCTGCACATTATTAGTGCCCCTATACACATAATGACACACATACAGTAGTAACCGTTTACACATATGCCGCACATTATTAATGCCCTTATACACATAATGACACGCATAATGCCCCTTACACATATGTTGCACATTATTAATGGATTTTTACATGACACACATAATGCTCCTTACACATATTCCGAGCACAATAGCACAACCAACCCACCTGCACACATCAATCACACTGCCACTAACACTGTAACCTCTGCCTCTGCTTGGATACAGATGGGTCCACATAAATCTTGCCTCAATGCTAACATCTGGCACATTTTTCTAATGAAAATGCATCTTATTTGCATTGATATGTGGCTAGGATGCACAAGCAGCTTCTGCTGATTAAAATGATATGCAGCATGCCTATATACTGTGCGAGACTGGCTGTATCTGCATATGAAATGGTACACACAGAATATAGGCATGCCACATATCATTTTAATCAGCAGAAGCTGCTGATGCCCCTAGGCATATCAAATGCCCTAGGCAATTGCCTAGTTTGCCTATGCCTATGGCCGGCTCTGCCAGGACCTCTTGTCATTAGTCCTTAGAGCACAGGAGCAGGCTCCTCCAGACCTTCCGGTAGGTCTCTTGTTTGTGCCTCCTAGGTTAAGACAGCGAGTGTTCCTGGAATTCCATGCCAGGTCCTGGCAGTCGGGGAAAGGGGTCCCATGTGTAAACATGGGACCCCTTTCAGTGCGTGGTCGGGTTTCCGTTTTATTATTTTGCCAAGTACGTGGATTATACAAAGGTCTGATTCTACACTGGATTATGTGAGTATAATTTTTTTCACAGGTACCCCAAGGATTCTACATGGAGAAGAGGACCGAGCCTCATGGGAACATAGGTAAGTATGTATGTATGGAGGTGTGCATGTATGTAATAAACTTATACTTTCACGGTGTGTGTGTCCTGTTTTTTTGGGGGTATTTTTTTAGTAATAGTACTACAGGTACCAGCGGGCCCATTTTTCTACCGCATGCTGGTACTTGTGGTTCTCCAAGTACCAGCTTGCGGCGGAAGCTTGCTGGGACTTGTAGTACTGCTACTAAAAACAATATTCACATTTTTTCAAAAGGCTATCAGCCCCCCATCCGCCGCCCTTGGATGGGGGGACAGCCTCAGGCTTCACCCCTGGCCCTTGGGTGGCTGGAGGGGGGGACCCCTTGATTTAAGGGGTTCCCACTCCTCCAGGGTACCCAGGCCAGGGGTGACTAGTTGGGTATGTAATGCCAGGGCCGCAGGGACCAGTATAAAAGTGTCCCCCCGCTGTGGCATTATGTACCCGGTTAGTGGAGCCCGGTGCTGGTTTCAAAAATACGGGGGACCCCTACGCTTTTTGTCCCCCGTATTTTTGGAACCAGGACCAGGCGCAGAGCCCGGTGCTGGTTGATTAAATATGGGGGAACCCCTGTCATTTCCCCCCCCCATATTTTTCCAACCAGGACCGGCTTAAAGAGCCCGAGGCTGGTTATGCTTAGGAGGGGGGACCCCACACAATTTTTTTTTTAGTATTTACACTAAACAGACCCTTTCCCATAGATAACCATGCACAGATCTCACTGATCCGTGCATGGTTATCCAAACTCGACTGGAAAAAGCAGGTCTATTTTTTTGCTGCTTTTTTTAACGAATCTAAAAAAAAACAGACCCGCACTTGAGCACTCAGAAACTAACACCCAAATACGAATGAATAGTGAATGCCCGTATTGTATGAAATAACAGCCGTGTTTGACCGATGGTTTATTCATTCGTATTTCGGAACTTTGCAAATCAAACTATTACGAATAGTCCAAATACTACCGAGATTGGTGCTTAGTGAATTCCCGGATTGGGACTTAGAAAAAAAACACAAAACGGACAAACTCGAATTCTTAGTAAATATTGGCCTAGAAGTGGCACTGCAGTGTCAGACAGGATGGCACTTTTAAACACTAGGCCTCAAACAGTACATCATGCAAAGAAGAAAAAGAGGTGCAATGAGGTAGCTGGATGACTAAGCTAAGCGACACAAGTGTGCGGCACAAACACCTGGCCCATCTAGGAGTAGCATGCAGTGTCAGACAGGATGGCACTTTTAAAAACTAGGCCCCAAACAGCACATCATGCAAAGAAGAAAAAGAGGTGCAATGAGGTAGCTAGATGGCTAAGCTAATTGACACAAGTGTGTGGCACAAACACCTGGCCCATCTAGGAGTGGCATGCAGTGGCTGAATGTCGACAGTGGCACGCAATTTTTAGGGCCACCGACAGCATCTCCTTCATGCCCCTGTAATTTTTCTAAAAATTAATTGTATGTGCAAAACATGGGATGTGCTGGAATTTGCCCAGATGTAATGCATGCACAATATTGGTGGACTTAGACGGCAGTACCCCTGAACTTATATGGCAGCACCACCCCTGGACTTATATGGCAGTACCCTTGAACTTATACGGCTGCACCACTGGACTGGTCTTATACTGCAGTACTCCTGGACTTATACGGCAGTACCCCTGGACTTATACGGCAGTACCACTGGACTTATATGGCAGTACCCCATAACTTACACGGATGCACCACTGGACTGGACTTATACGGCAGCAACCCATGACTTATATGGCAGTACTCCAGGACTTATACGGCTGCATCACTTGAATTATACAGCTGCATCACTGGACTTATACGGCTGCACCACTGGACTAATACGGCAGTACCCCTGGACTTATATGGCAGTACCACTGGACTTATCCGGCAGTACCCCTGGACTTATACGGCGGTACCCCTGGACTTATACGGCAGTACCACTGGACTTATACGGCAATACCCCTAAACTTATACGGCTGCACCACTGGACTGGACTTATACGGCAGTACCCCTGGACTTATACGACAGTACCCCTGGACTTATACGACAGTACCCCTGGACTTATACGGCTGCACCACTGGACTGGACTAATACGGCAGTACCCCTGAACTTTTACGGCAATATCACTGAACTTATACTGCAGTACCCCTGAACTTATATGGCTGCACCACTGGACTGAACTTTTACGGCAGTGTCACTGGACTTATACGGCAGTACCACTGGACTTATACGGCACTACCCCTAAACTTATAAGGCAGCACCACTGGACTTATACGGCAGTACCCCTGGACTTATGGCAGCACAGGACACCACCACTGGAATGATGCAGCACAACCCAGCACCACTGCACTGGACTGGACTTATACAACAGCACTGGACTTATGGCAGTACAGGACACCACCTCTGTGACTGGACAGATGAAGCACAAGACACCACCACTGGACTGATGCAGCACAAGACAGTACTGGAATGACACATAAGAGCAGGTCACCACCCCACGCGTCACACCACTTTCCCGCACAGACCGGAGTGATAAGGGCGGTGATGCACGGCTCCTTATATGGAATCCAAAACCTGCGAGAATTCAACAGCGGGATGATGATGTTTTGCCTTGTTCTGGTTTCCTAGCCTGGCGGGAAGTCCCGAGCTGGGCTTGGATTCGGGATGTGGTGTTCCGGTGGGTTCGGTTCTCAGGGAACCGAACTAGCTTATCTCTAGTGCAAATACGGGGTCACAAGGAAAGGGTGGTGCAGGAGACACTCAGGGCAGAATTAGAGTCATAAAGTGAATCAGCATGGAGAGCAGAGTCTGGGTCACAGAGAAGAAGGTCAGTCTAGAAAGCTATCACTGTAGAATAAGAGTCATCAGTAGGGGTCAGGAAATGAGTTACAGCTGCATACAAGAGCAAGGGAATACTAGCGTGTGAATGCTGTAACCAGCAAAGTAGTCCCATTGAAGGATGCTATATAAATCAGTTGATGCTGTTTAAAATTCATAATGATACCAACCCCCAGATGAGTGGATGGCACATAAAAGACATACTGTATAACGATAAGCATCTTGGGTGCATAGGATACAAAATGTGTCATCAATACAACTGCATGTACCTAACATGATCTTGTTATTATTCTGAAAAATCTGCTTTGCAGTGTTGTAAAAGTCTATGTTTGAGCTGAACATCAGTAATAATTGTTATGTTGATGGAACTCCAAGCCATAGATACGGGTGATCTTCAGTATGCCGGCTGTCGGGATCCCGGCGCACAGTATACCGGCGCCGGAATCCCGACAGCCGGCATACCGACACTTATTCTCCCTCGTGGGGGTCCACGACCCCCCTGGAGGGAGAATAAAATAGCGTGGCGCGCATAGCGCGCCACCGTGCCCCCATAGCGCGCCACCGTGCCCCCATAGCGCGCCACCGTGCCCGCTGCGTGGTGAGCGCAGCGATCCCGCAAGGGGCTCATTTGCGCTCGCCACACTGTTGGTATGCCGGCGGTCGGGCTCCCGGAGCCGGTATGCTGGTCACCGGGAGCCCGACCGCCGGCATACCATACTACACCCATAGATACAGTGGAGCAAGTTTATAGTAGGAGCCCAGAGGCAAGATAGTTGTTGATGACCCCCCCCCCTCCACTCGCATTCACTACCACACCCCATCCCATCAACACCCAGACACACACTCTCTGCAGGGGTGCCAAGAGGGTAGGGGGCGGGTGCTAATTACATGGGCCTGGGATTTTTTAAAGGGGCAAATACCGGGTTATCTACAGTGGGGGACATGGTCCCCTGTGTGGCTGCATGTGCCCCTTGTACAGCTGCAAGAGGAGGGGACACTAGGGCGGGAGGAGTGTGTACTCCAGGGAAATCTCACCCATAGGTGCCAGCTGCTGTGTGAGGGGCTGTGGGAGGAGACCTGCCTACTGCAAATCACATTTACATTCACCCTCCACCTTCCCTTCCACCATCCGAGCAGCATCCAGACAGGGAGGACTGCGACACATGCCCCCTGGACTCCCTGCTTATTCTTGCTTTGGAGCACATAAAGCAGAACCTGGAGCAATGGAGGAGGTCAGTGTGCCTCCTTCAGGGCTGGAGCCTGGAAGCGGATACTTCCCACTGACTCTTGTAGTTACACCCCTGCATAGATACTAATTAGAATGAATCTGCCTGGAATCCCATATATACAGCACCAAGCAGGCCTACTGTGTAATACTGTACATATGCCTGTGCCCAGATTATAGGTGGGGCACAAATGGGAGTGGCCGCCTCGGGTCCCCACACATTGGGGACCCCCACACTGCGGCAAATGCTGCCCCAGCACTCTGCACCCTACTACCTGGCCAACTCCACGTAGCAAAGCAGTGCAGTGGTGCGATTTGCAGGTATATGGGGAAGGGGGTGGGGCCTTATGTCGTGAAGTGCCCACCCCCATCAGAGACCTATGCCATAGCCAATCTGCAACATGTAGTGTCTCTCCTGCTCAGTCCCCTTCTTTCTGGCTCCCTCCCTCTCTCCCTTCCTCCCTCCCTCCCTCTCTCTCTCTCCCCCTCTCTCCCTGACACCCCCTCACTCTCTCTTGCTCAAACAACCTCTCTCTCTCCTTGACACTCTCTCCCCCTTTCTTTGTCACTCCTCTCTCTCTCCCTCTCTTTGTCACTCCTCTCTCTCCCTGACACCCTTTCTCTCTCTCTGACACCCTCTTTCTCTATCTCACTCCTCTCCTTCTCCCTAATACCCTTTCTCTCTTTCTCATTTTCCCATCTCTCCTCTTCACCCCCTTTCTCTCTCTCTCTCCCTGACACCCTCTTTCCCTCTTCTTGACACCCTCTCTCTTTCTCTCTCTGACTCGCCCCTTTCTCTTTCTCCCTGACACCCACTCTCTCCCTTTCTTTCTCACTCTTCTCTCTCTCCTCCCCGATGCCCTTTCTCTCTCTCTCTCTCTGACAACCTCTTTCTCTATCTCTCGATTCTCTTTCTCCCTGCAACTCTCTCTCTCTGTCTCTCTCATTCTTTCTCCCCTTGCTCTCTCTCTCTCTCTGTCCCTGATACCCTATTTGTCTCTCTTTCACTCCCCTACCTCTCTCTCCTGCACCCCTAAGGGGCATAGTAGTGACAGTGGCAGGAGCAGAGTTAATTGTATTGGTGGGGGTCACCACACCTTTGTAGCACCGGGCCCGGGGCTCCCTCTAGCCTTAATCCGGCCCTGCATATGGGATCAGTACGAAATCCCGCCGGACGGGATCCTGGCGGTCAGAATCCCAACACCGGAATCCCGACCGGCACAATCCCGACTGGGGGGCGAGTGCAACGCAGCCCCTTGCGGCCTCGCTGTGCTCACCACGCTGCGGGCACGGTGCCTCGCTACGTTCGGCACACTAATTTATTCTCCCTCTATGGGTGTCGTGGACACCCACAGAGGGAGAATATGTCGGGATTGTGCCGTCCGGGATTCCGTCCGGTGGGATCTTGACCGCATCCCCTGCATATGATGGATAGTGAAAGCCATTGGACTTGCAACTAGTGGAAACCTGTGTATGTCATATGCATATCTGTATTCTTCTACTGTTTCTTTAACAGGAAGGATGCATCACATTGATTGAATGATGACTATTGTCCAACCCTGGTGCAATTTCATGGTACAGAAAAGCTGTTTATGTTGGAGATGAGGAAATTGAATATAAGGAAGAGGAGCCAACTCTTGATAGCTGACGCTATCTTCCTCTTTATGCCTAGAAGGCTTTTCTGCATGAGAAAGTGTTTCAGTATATGACATTGCGTGCATACGTTCAGGTCTATTCATGAAGCAGTGAAAAGAGTGGAGAAGTGAGACAGTTGAAAAGTTGCCCATGGTAGCCAATCAGCTACTATGTATAATTTTGCACTTGATAAATGTTACTTCAAAGTTGATTGGTTGCCATGGGCAATTTCTCCATTTGCACATTTCTCCACTCTTTTCACTGCTTCGTGAATAGATCCTGTAGAGTCAGAAAGTATGGAGGAGATATTCCAAAATGCAATAGATTCCTTGTTTTGTGCTGGGATGTGTTGCGCTGGGACAATGGTTCTTGCAAATCGCTTTTAAAAACACAGTAGGGATAACTATGTAAAAATCCCTATTAAATGATACTGGAGGTCATTCCGAGTTGATCGCTAGCTGCATTTGTTCGCTGTGCAGCGATCATGCAAAAAAACAGCAGTTCTGCGCATACGTATGCGGCGCAATGCGCACGCGCGACGTACGAGTACAACGTCCGATGTAGTTTTACACAGGGTCTAGCGATGCATTTCAGTCGCATTGGCTGCCGCAGAGTGATTGACATGAAGTGGGCGTTTCTGGGTGGCAACTGACCATTTTCAGGGAGTGTTAGGAAAAATGCAGGCATGGATGGAAAAATAGAGGTGTGGCTGGGCGAACGCAGGGCGTGTTTGTGACGTCAAATCTGGAACAGAATGTTCTGAAGTGATCGCAAGCGTTGAGTAGGTTTTGAGCTACTCTGAAACTGCACAAAATAAATTTGTAGCCGCTCTGCGAAAGAACCGTTCGCATTTCTGCTAAGCTAAAATACACTCCCAGTGGGCGGTGGCAGTGGCGTCACAAGGCGGGTGCGGCCCGCACCCGGGTGTGACACCTGGTGAGGGTGACACCAAATGTCAGCTCCTCCGCAGTGACAGAAGCCAGGTGCTGCAGTGTGAAATTCTGCTACAGCACTGTCATAGCAGAGGAGCCGACAGCGCACTGAGACCGTCTCTGGGGGAAGCCCAGCATCTCGGGATAGCGTTTGCACGGCTGCTAAAAACTGCTAGCGAGCGATTAACTCGGAATGACCCCCACAGACTCTTAATAATCACAGCACTGACATGACTATTACTACACAGGCCCCTAACAACTTGTATGGGTTAGATTATTTATCAGTGATGTTCCAAACATGATACCAGCTCCTATTGATTTTATAACAAAAAATACATCTTCTTGTCTGCAGATTAATAGAACAGCCTTCTGGACAGAATAGGCATCCAGAATAGGTAGTATTATGATACTTGATAATTAGGCTTTCCAATACAAAGCCAAAGAGGAGCCTTCACTGGCAGAAGACTTACCACCAGCGGTTCTCACTAGTAATACAATTGGAATCCCCAGCTAGAACTCCTTTCTAATCTTACCTATATGGTAAAACGAAAAAAATAGGTTTCATTTTATGCAGGGCCGGTTCTTAGCCTTGTGGCGCCCCGGGCAAAATATGGGGGCGTGGCTTCAAATGGGGGCGTGGTCACGACGCTGAAAGAAAAAATAAATAAAAAAAAGTATACTTACCATCCCCGTTCCTGATCCAGACCGCTGCAGACCCCCATCCGCCGGCGGCGCCGCTCTTCTCCTCTCTTCAATCTATGGGAGAGACGTTATTACTAGAGATGAGCGGGTTCGGTTTCTTTGAATCCGAACCCGCACGAACTTCACTTTTTTTTTCACGGGTCCGAGCGACTCGGATCTTCCCGCCTTGCTCGGTTAACCCGAGCGCGCCCGAACGTCATCATGACGCTGTCGGATTCTCGCGAGACTCGGATTCTATATAAGGAGCCGCGCGTCGCCGCCATTTTCACACGTGCATTGAGATTGATAGGGAGAGGACGTGGCTGGCGTCCTCTCCATTAGAATAGATTAGAAGAGAGAG
Organism: Pseudophryne corroboree; assembly: GCF_028390025.1. Lineage (NCBI taxonomy): Eukaryota > Metazoa > Chordata > Amphibia > Anura > Myobatrachidae > Pseudophryne > Pseudophryne corroboree. The sequence continues at coordinate 485,215,692 of NC_086447.1, read as the reverse complement.
AGAGAGAGAGAGATTGTGCAGACAGAGTTTACCACAGTGACCAGTGCAGTTGTTGTTAAGTTAACTTTTATTTAATATATCCGTTCTCTGCTATATCCGTTCTCTGCCTGAAAAAAACGATACACAGCAGTCACACAGTGTGACTCAGTCTGTGTGCACTCAGCTCAGCCCAGTGTGCTGCACATCAATGTATAAAAGCTTATAATAATTGTGGGGGAGACTGGGGAGCACTGCAGGTTGTTATAGCAGGAGCCAGGAGTACATAATATTATATTAATTTAAAATTAAACAGTGCACACTTTTGCTGCAGGAGTGCCACTGCCAGTGTGACTAGTGGTGACCAGTGCCTGACCACCAGTATAGTAGTATATTGTTGTATACTATCTCTTTATCAACCAGTCTATATTAGCAGCAGACACAGTACAGTGCGGTAGTTCACGGCTGTGGCTACCTCTGTGTCGGCAGTCGGCACTCGGCAGGCAGTCCGTCCATCCATAATTGTATAATTATATACCACCTAACCGTGGTATTTTTTTTTCTTTCTTTATACCGTCGTCATAGTCATACTAGTTGTTACGAGTATACTACTATCTCTTTATCAACCAGTGTACAGTGCGGTAGTTCACGGCTGTGGCTACCTCTGTGTCGGAACTCGGCAGGCAGTCCGTCCATCCATAATTGTATTATTATAATATATACCACCTAACCGTGGTTTTTTTTTCATTCTTTATACCGTCATAGTCAGTCATACTAGTTGTTACGAGTATACTACTATCTCTTTATCAACCAGTGTACAGTGCGGTAGTTCACGGCTGTGGCTACCTCTGTGTCGGCAGTCGGCAGGCAGTCCGTCCATCCATAATTGTATTATAATATATACCACCTAACCGTGGTTTTTTTTTCATTCTTTATACCGTCATAGTGTCATACTAGTTGTTACGAGTATACTACTATCTCTTTATCAACCAGTGTACAGTGCGGTAGTTCACGGCTGTGGCTACCTCTGTGTCGGCAGTCGGCAGGCAGTCCGTCCATCCATAATTGTATTATAATATATACCACCTAACCGTGGTTTTTTTTTCATTCTTTATACCGTCATAGTCAGTCATACTAGTTGTTACGAGTATACTACTATCTCTTTATCAACCAGTGTACAGTGCGGTAGTTCACGGCTGTGGCTACCTCTGTGTCGGAACTCGGCAGGCAGTCCGTCCATCCATAATTGTATTATTATAATATATACCACCTAACCGTGGTTTTTTTTTCATTCTTTATACCGTCATAGTCAGTCATACTAGTTGTTACGAGTATACTACTATCTCTTTATCAACCAGTGTACAGTGCGGTAGTTCACGGCTGTGGCTACCTCTGTGTCGGAACTCGGCAGGCAGTCCGTCCATCCATAATTGTATTATAATATATACCACCTAACCGTGGTTTTTTTTTCGTTCTTTATACCGTCGTCATACTAGTTGTTACGAGTATACTACTATCTCTTTATCAACCAGTGTACAGTGCGGTAGTTCACGGCTGTGGCTACCTCTGTGTCGGAACTCGGCAGGCAGTCCGTCCATCCATAATTGTATTATAATATATACCACCTAACCGTGGTTTTTTTTTCGTTCTTTATACCGTCGTCATACTAGTTGTTACGAGTATACTACTATCTCTTTATCAACCAGTGTACAGTGCGGTAGTTCACGGCTGTGGCTACCTCTGTGTCGGCACTCGGCAGGCAGTCCGTCCAACCATAATTGTATTATATACCACCTAACCGTGTTTTTTTTTTCATTCTTTATACCGTCGTCATACTAGTTGTTACGAGTATACTACTATCTCTTTATCAACCAGTGTACAGTGCGGTAGTTCACGGCTGTGGCTACCTCTGTGTCGGCACTCGGCAGGCAGTCCGTCCAACCATAATTGTATTATATACCACCTAACCGTGGTTTTTTTTTCATTCTTTATACCGTCGTCATACTAGTTGTTACGAGTATACTACTATCTCTTTATCAACCAGTGTACAGTGCGGTAGTTCACGGCTGTGGCTACCTCTGTGTCGGCACTCGGCAGCCCGTCCATAATTGTATATACCAGTGACCTAACCGTGGTTTTTTTTTCTTTCTTTATACATACATACTAGTTACGAGTATACTATCTCTTTATCAACCAGTCTATATATTAGCAGCAGACACAGTACAGTGCGGTAGTTCACGGCTGTGGCTACCTCTGTGTCGGCACTCGGCAGCCCGTCCATAATTGTATATACCACCTAACCGTGGTTTTTTTTTCTTTCTTTATACATACATACTGCAGTGCCACTCCTAGATGGGCCCGGTGTTTGTGTCGGCCACTAGGGTCGCTAATCTTACTCACACAGTCAGCTACCTCATTGCGCCTCTTTTTTTCTTTGCGTCATGTGCTGTTTGGGGAGGGTTTTTTGGAAGGGCCATCCTGCGTGACACTGCAGTGCCACTCCTAGATGGGCCCGGTGTTTGTGTCGGCCACTAGGGTCGCTAATCTTACACAGCTACCTCATTGCGCCTCTTTTTTTCTTTGCGTCATGTGCTGTTTGGGGAGGGTTTTTTGGAAGGGACATCCTGCGTGACACTGCAGTGCCACTCCTAGATGGGCCCGGTGTTTGTGTCGGCCACTAGGGTCGCTTATCTTACTCACACAGCGACCTCGGTGCAAATTTTAGGACTAAAAATAATATTGTGAGGTGTGAGGTATTCAGAATAGACTGAAAATGAGTGTAAATTATGGTTTTTGAGGTTAATAATACTTTGGGATTAAAATGACCCCCAAATTCTATGATTTAAGCTGTTTTTTAGTGTTTTTGGAAAAAAACACCCGAATCCAAAACACACCCGAATCCGACAAAAATAATTCGGTGAGGTTTTGCCAAAACGCGTTCGAACCCAAAACACGGCCGCGGAACCGAACCCAAAACCAAAACACAAAACCCGAAAAATTTCAGGCGCTCATCTCTAGTTATTACGTCTCTCCCATAGAACAGCATAGACACTAGAGGTCAATTATGACCCCTAGTGTCTGTGCCACTATGCTGTGCGGTGCGCGATGACGTCATCGCGCATCGCACAGCAAAGGTCCTCTACATGAAGGGAAACTAGACCGTAGCGTCTAGTTTCCCTTCATGGAGAGGACCTTTGCTGTGCGGTGCGCGATGATGTCATCGCGCACCGCACAACTAAGGTCCTCTCAATGAAGGGAAACTAGACGCTACGCGTCTGATTCCCTTCAAAGCGGGGGGGCACAGCAGGGCACTGCGGGGGGCACAGTGGCGGATCTTGCCCTGGTGCGGCACCCTCTGGATGGCGCCGGCGCCCTCCGGAAGGCGGCGCCCCGGGCAAAAGTACCGCTTGCCCGTGGCAAGAACCGCCACTGATTTTATGTTATACATTATGCACAGACAATATATAAAGTGGAAAACTACAGAAATTGCAGAGTCTCCCGGACATTCTGAAAAAGTAATACATATAGTACCACACTATAAGTAACATAAGTAACTTATCTACCAACTCTGTACATCTAGACCAGCTACTAAACTCAGTAACTTTGTCCTGAGATAGATTGCATTTACTACTGCTGCTTATAATGACATAATAAGAAAAGGTGGGGTGGGGGTGGACTGCACACCCTATTACTAAAGATATTAAGAGGTGCTATCATGCTGAGGCTTCTAATACTATGCTGGTGGAAGAGAAATGCAGATGTACATTACTAGCACTAAGAACACTGATGGTAAGAATAATTTAAATAAACCCTCGAAATTAACATATACTGACATTATAAACAGATTATTACTGCACTTTTAGTTTGAATGCTCTGTATTGTAATAAATAGGAAATTAACTACCACGAACAGCCAAAACAACTTTATTGTATTTTGGGGGTTATTCCGACCCATTCGCTCGCTGCGTTTTCACGCAGTAGAGCGAACGGGTCCCTGCTGTGCATGCGCCAGCGGCATGGCCGACGGCCGTGGCAGGACAGCGATCGCCTTTGCCTGATTGACAGGCAGGGGCGATCGATGGGCGGGAGGGGGCGAAACGGCGGCATTTGGCTGCCGTTTCGTAGGAGCGGTCCGGCCAACGCAGGCGTGGCCGGACCGAATGGGGGGTGGGCCGCAGTCGCTGCGTGACGTCATACGCAGCCGCTGCGGGCCAGGGAGCGAGGAGTAGCTCCCGGCCAGCTCACTAAAGCTGCGCTGGACGGGAGTTACTCCTGAAGTGCAAAGGCATCGCCGCTGTGCGATGCCTTTGCGCTTCTGCAAGGGGGGCCGGACTGACATGCGGGGCGGACTAGCCCCGTGCTGGGCGCCCCCCCTTGCATGTCAGGAAAGTTGATCGTAGCTGTGCAAAATTTTGCACAGCTACGATCAACTCGGTATGACCCCCATTATCCTGAACTTCACAGTGCATGATGATGGATGATGTGATACCATTGTCCTATTAGAAACAGTAGTTTAGAAATGGTGGCTAAAACATTGTCTCAGGTGCTGCTCAGAATCTCTTCTATCCACAGATGCATCTAGTGGACGATATTTTCCCACAAACATCCATAAATATGCTATAGTCACAGCTGTTAAATGTGCATCATTCTCTCTCTATGTGTACATACTAATTTACTGCATACGTACATGTGTTATTAAGAAAAGGAATGTGTTTTTATAATGCAATGATGTATATGGCAGTATAGAAGAATGACTTTGCTAATTGGCTTAATTCCAGCATGGTTTATCAAACCATGTGATAATAGTAAACAATATGCATAAAGTGTATAAAGATAATTCAGGTGTTTTACTAACAAGGATAGAGGAATGATTCTTAAAAACATTAGGGAAATTAAAATATTAAATATTCATTTTCACACAAACAAATCTATACATGATGCAGTTATAAATGACGATTATGCTAATTGCAATCAACATCACGTAATGCAAACACACACACACACAGACACACACACACACACAGTATAGACTGGGAAGAAAAAATAAATTTGCAGCTGTTATAACCTATGTACACATGAGTAATGAGTTTATTATGATACTTGCTGAAATTAAAATGATGTATAATAGTTTTTCAAACTTGGGGTCTATACCAGTGGTGCTCAAACTTTTTTGAATTACGGCCCCTAGAGGATCAAAAAAAAAATTCATGGCACCCCTAGGCCAAAAGTTTCTTATTGAGAAATTTAGAAAGAAATATTACATTGTGTTTATACTGTATGCCATCCTTAGGTTTAATTGTGTGTTGAGGGACAAGACTTGCTTCTGTTTGTCCACATATTTTATGATTGACAGCCATCAGATCTGTTTTTTCTTATTACATTAACCATAAATAATTTTAATTGGTCCTGGACCACCAATCACTGCAAGTGTCCTGAAGCACGCAAGGGTTCCACGGCACACCGTTTGAGAACCACTTGTCTATACAGGTTGAGTATCCCTTATCCAAAATGCTTGGGACCAGAGGTATTTTGTATATGGGATTGTTCCGTATTTTGGAATAATTGCATATCATAATGAGATATCATGGTGTTGGGACCTAAATCTAAGCACAGAATGCATTTATGTTACATATACACCTTATACACACAGCCTGCAGGTCATTTTATCCAATATTTTTTGTAACTTTGTGCATTAAACAAAGTGTGTACATTCACACAATTCATTTATGTTTCATATACACCTTATACACACAGCCTGAAGGTCATTTAATACAATATTTTTAATAACTTTGTGTATTAAACAAAGTTTGTGTACATTGAATCATCAAAAAACAAAGGTTTCACTATCTCACTCTCACTAAAAAAAAGTCCGTATTTCGGAATATTCCGTATTTCGGAATATTTGGATATGGGATACTCAACCTGTACTATTAAGGTAACTAGCTGCTTCAGTGTTAGGCCAGAGGGTCATTTTATTATCACGTACTACAGTATCATATACTACAGTACAAAAATAATTAGAATAAAAACTAGAAATTATAGATCATTGTGTAATTATGGCTACTTATTTTCACCTCTAGAGTAGGGATTTGCAACTGGAAGCGTCTGCCATTGCTAGTCTTCTTGATGGCAAACTCTTTCCAATTCTAGTAGCAATCTCTGTAATTGAGGCAAAACAACAAAAATTATTTGAATGTAAAGTCAGAGATACTTCCCAACCCTATAGTCTGTTTAATATAGTCAAACGGAGATTACACTTTTTCCCTTTTGATTTTTAAATGAAAAATCAGCTGTACATTTTAATATGTGATGATGTGCCCAGCGTAGTTTCCTCATGATGAGTCTACCCTTCTGACGGATGGCGGCCTTTGTGGCTACCTCATACCCTTATAGCCTCAATAAACATTTTCCATAGTATAGCTTTATTTTTTTATATGGTGTGCTATATAGATCAATGATTTCCATTTATGCTCAATATTTTTTTTTTCATGCCTTCTGTGTCCTGGAGAATGAGCCCTTAAAGACACCAGTGTGAATTTATTGAAGGACAATGGGTCCATTTTATAAGAGGCTACATAATTTATTTTCTCCTGTGTCTCATGGAGACAGGAAATGTTTCTCTTGTATAATCTGACTGATTTATCTGTACAACAATCAGACAGAAAAGGACTGTTTCAAGGTACCTTCATGATTTATACTAGGGTAACCTGAAATACTCTTTCCATCAATAGAACTTTAAGGAGCATTTCAATTGAATTTGCTGTGCGGAATTCTGTTAGCATTTGCGATTGGATGTTTTAATTGGGAGTACATTAGCGGTTATAGGCAGGAAACTGTTTGTGGAGAGGGTACTTTACCACATGAAGTGAAACACTATAAGAAGCTTGGGGGCTTTTTAACTCTCACTCCTTTGTGTCAAACAAGCAGCTGTGAAGATTGAGCTATCTCCTGCTCTATTCTACCACTGGATGTTACAAAATAATTGACTAAGAGGGTAATCAGGATTATGTTTTAAATAGGAGTCACGTCTTCAAACTGAAATAATGTCCTTTTGTAAAGGCAGTTCTCTAGCCCCTGTTCACATGGCTTGTCTGAAAGCCGTAATTGGGAGGGTCTGAAATAAGAAGCAATGTTTCTGTGTTGTAGATGGTTGAACAACTACAATAAAGAAAGAATAACTTTTGATCTCAGAACCATATTTTTGTTGGAGTCTTTTCATGGAAGTAAATATATGATTTTCCATCTACCCTACCCTAGACAATCCTAACACTGTAAATTATTCTGTATGCTATATCTCTGCTATTGTACAAGAAACGAAAATCATTCCTGGATAGCAAAGCTTGAGACCACTTGAAAATAATGTGGTATTGGTTAGAGCTCTGTTGTATGTATTCTTTTGGTTACACTTCTTGTCTTCTTTAGGAGTAGGAGCAATTAAGTTGTTGCAGTGGCACCTAGTTCTCTGATCACAGACCAGGTTCCGCTCAGAAAGCTAAGACATTCAGGACCTCCATCAGTGGTGCACGCAATTCAGCAAGCGCACAGTAGGAGTGATAATTGGCATACTGCGCATACACTGGCCAGAGTAAAGGCTCAGTGCGTATGTGCAAAATTTTCACTGTGCCCCCTGACGAAGCCTTCAGTGCCCTGTGAATCTGGCACATGCAAAAAGTATAGGAAAGTGGGCGTGTAGTGGGTGCTCCCCTTATATATAATGCCTACAGTAGTAGTGCTGTTTATACACATGATGCCCATAGTAGTAGTGCCGCTTATACATATAATGCCCCCAGCAGTAGTGCCGCCTATACATAATGCCCACAATAGTAGTGCTGCTAATACACATAATGCTCACAGTAGCAGTGCTACTTTTACACATAATGCCCACAGTAGTAGTGCCGCTTATACAAAATGCCCACAGTAGTAGTGCCACTTATACATAATGCCCACTGTTGCAGTGTCACTTATACATAATGCCTACAGTAGCAGTTCCACTTATACACATAATGCCCACAGTAGTAGTGCCACTTATACACGTAATGCCCACAGTAGTAGCGCCCCTTATAGCTTGGTGCTGATACGTTGTGTCTCTCCCCCCAGCCAGCTCCAGGGTGCATGCACAAGATCTCACTACTCTCACATGCAGCCCGGAGCCGGCAGCGGCCATAGCCTGGCTGTGGTGTATCAACAATGACACCTGCAGCTGTCAAAATTGATAGCTGTAGGTGTCAGAGCGGTCAATGCAACTGACCATTTATATATTGCCCTGCATATTGGTGTTCTATCTTACAGATAGCCGCGCCAATAATGACAGAGGTGCATAGCACCCCATCACCAAGCACACTCCGCCGCTGTAATACATGGGGAGATGCAGTATCAGTGGACATAACATGCACTGATACCACTTATCCCCCATATCAGAGGATCATACATCTACCCCATCATGCCCACAGTAGTAGTACCCCATATACACATAATGTCCACAGTAGTAGTGCCGCTTACACACATAATGTCCACTGTAGTAGCGCCCTTTATACATAATGCCAATAGTTGTAGTGCAGCTTATATACATAATGCCCACAGTAGTAGCACCGCTTACACATATGATGCCCACAGTAGTTGAGACCCTTATACATAATGCCCATGTAATCCCCTTTACTACCTTAGTACCCTGTTAGGGATGTGGGCTACCTAATTATCTCAAGTGCCTCTACCCAAGCTGTAATTAGATTGTTGGACTTGCTTGGGTAAGCCCGTTTATGTAGGCAATCTGATAGTGTCCTACATGTATGTGTGTGAAATTACAGTTTTGTCACATTACATGTATATTATAGCATTTAAACCTATACCTGCTAATGTATAATTGTAGCAGTTGTAGCTTTTTCCTGGCACTGCATAACAGGTCTCAGAGGAACATGTCGCAATAGATGAGTGCACAGAGTTTAATGTCATTTTAACACATAACAATGTTATCTACATAAACGTTTTTTTATGTTCTGTTTCCATACACAGCATACGTGTCGCTATTGTAGATATCAACTACAACCTACATGTCTGTTACCTATATTACTGGATATTTAATAGTAAGCTATAAGTAATTTTCCTACATTTATATAACCGCATTACATATAATCACAAAATGTATAAACCAGTGATTTTCAACCTTTTTTTACTTGCGGCACACCGAACATTATTTTAAAATTGCCAAGGCACACCATCAGTTCCCCACAGAAAAAAACAAAAAACACACATTGGCCTTCATAGTATAAAAAACCCCACACATACGTTGGTCTACACAGAAAAAACACACATTGCTCCCCACATAAATCATGTTGCTCCCTACATAAATCCTATTGCTCCCCACATAAATCAATCACATTGCTCCCCACAAAATCATGTTGCTCACACATAAATCAATCACATAAATCCTATTGCTCCCCACATGAATTATTCACATTGTTCCCCCCCATAAATCCTTATTCTACCCACATAAATTCTATTGTTCCCCACAGGAGAAATAAAATAACAAATATTAGCTCCTACCGGTCAGCTGTCCTCCTCCCTGTCCCTCAGTAGCGGGGATTGTTCATAGTGGATTGCTGCGAATACTTAGCAGCTGTCGGTCCGGCAGGTGTGGATGTGGGTTGGCAAGGAAAGCTGTGTATGCAGGCAGGAACTGGAAGATGTGTATGCAGGCAGGTGGGCTGGCTGGGTGGTGAGACGCGGCGGCTGTGACCTATGATATCACACCGCTGCGTCTTCAAGGCATAGGTCACAGCCGGAGCATCACTGATCCTCTAAGAAAAGCCCAGGCCAACAGTTCACTCTGAAGGTGCAGGAAGCTGCTCTAGCTCCGCGGCACACCTTGCAATGTGCCGCGGCACACTGGTTGAAAAAGCCTGGTATAAACACTCTAGATCACAGGTTCTCAAACTCGGTTCTCAGGACCCCACACGGTTCATGTTTTGCAGGTCACCTGTAGATTTTTCAAATGTGACAGTTGGTGATACACAGTGCAGCTGCCGGGTGACATGGAAAACGTGAACCGTGTGGGGTCCTGAGGACCGAGTTTGAGAACCACTGCTCTAGATTATACTGCAGTATTCTGTACAGTATATACAGTATTGGCCTGGATGCTCCCGAAGAATGAAGCCATATTTAACCCTGGTCACTACCTGGACCCTTTCAGACCGCACTTAAACCCGGGTTATTGCTGGCAGTCTGAAAGGGGTATTATTGTCAGTGATACACTTCTGTGCTTCAGCATCTTTGCAAACCACCATCACTCTGGACACAGGGTTTCTCCAGCTGGCCTTCAGCAGGATCCTGAAGTACATTTCAATGGCCTTGCTGGTGTGTCTCAACCAATTTATACACATACCCAGGGCCGGCCCAAGCTTATTTTTTTGTTAAGTGAATATAGTTTTTGGCGCCCCTTCAAAGGATAAACTTTATAAAGGAACAGCATGCGCCAAAAGTGCTCACTGCAAAAGGGGGTGCGGTCTCACAAGGAAGGCGTGTGACCACACAATAATACCTCCAGGGGTACAAAAAGATAGTGGGTAACATGGAGATAGTAGGTGACTGGGGAGGCGGGGGGGGGGGAAGAGAGATAGTGGGTGGCTGGGGTGGCAGAAGTGACAGGGAAATAGTGGGTGGCTGGGGCAGCGGGGGGGGGGGACAGGGAAAAAGTAGGTGACTAGAGTGGTAGGGGGGATCAGTATGATTTGCTGATGGACGGGATGCCGGCTGTCAGTATACCGACAGCGGCATCCCGTCCATCAGAATCGCAACAGCCCCCCATTGGGGGTGCCTAACCCTCCCCGGTGGTGACTAACCCTCCCTGCTAACTGCCTAACCCTAACCCTCCCCGCTTGATGCCTGACCCTAACCTCCCCATCTTAGTGCCTAAACCTAACCCTCCCATCCCGGTCCCTAACCCTAACCTTTCAGTCCCTGATCCCTAACACTAACCTCCCTTATCCTGCCTAAACCTAACCCCCCCATGGCAGGAAGCACCCATGTCCCGCTGTGAGGACGTTCTGGATGCTGGCTGTCGGTAATGTGATGCTGGCATCCCGATCGGTGTCGGTATGTTGACGCTGGCATCGCGTCCTCCCTCGGGATCCCGGCATTGGTATATTGACAGCTAGGATCCCATCCGTCAGGAAGCCAACTGCTTCATGGCAGGCGTGACAGGAAGATAGGTGACTGAGGAGGCAGGGGTGACAGGGACATAGTAGGTAACTGGGGAGGCAGGGGTGACAGAGAGATACTAGATGATTGGGGAGGCATGGTGCCGATAGATAATAGGTGATTAGGGAGGCCACATAACTAGCAGCCAGCTGTAGGAACAACAGTGAAGGAGTACCAGTGGGATAGGGCCCTGCAAATTCCTTTCGGGACTGGCACTGTTATAGTAGGAACCGTTGAAAGAAGCAGGCAGTAGGTGGCCTCTGCTCTCAGCAGCAGGAGGACAGTATGCTTATCGTGCAACAAGATGGCTTACTGCTCACCTCGCACCATGTTTTGGGATCTGTCTGTGGGCAGTGAGGCAGGGGTATGTGCCTTGGGCTGTCCGTGAGCTCATCTCGGAAGGCGGCATCGGTCAGTTAGTAGTCCGGGGTTGGAGAAGGCAGTGGTAGCACTCTATGCGGCTGCGTACCTCGTATAATGGTCTTGCTGGCCCTGGTAACAGCAGTGGGTGAAAGGGAGAGAATGACAGCAGTGGGAGACAGGGAGAGGGTGATGCCACGGAGATGGTGACAGCAGTGGGTGACAGGGAGAGAGTGAAGCTTGTTTCAAACATATTGGAGAATTAACCACAGATCTTCTGTAGATGTAGGCTTGCTCAAATCCTTCTGTCTCTTCATGTAATCCCAGACAGATTTGATGATGTTGAGATCAGGGCTCGGTGGGGGCCATATCATCACTTCCAGGACGCCTTGTTCTTCTTTACGCTAAAGATAGTTCTTAATGCTATTGGCTGTATGTTTGGGGTCGTTGTCCTGCTGCAGAATAAATTTGGAGCCAGTCAGACGCCTCCCTGATGGTACTGCATGATAGATAAGTACCTGCCTGTATGGTCTGTGTATATGGTAACCATATGTTTTGCACTCTCAAACCAATGGTGTCACTATTCCAGCACCCACTTCACTGCCAGGAGCTCTTGGCTACCTACATCATAATGAATTTCGACTACAGAAAACTTGCCAGAAAAGACTGCACAAAAGTGCATCTTGTTATCCTTTAGATCAATTATTAATAAAGCAGCACCTGCCCCTACGTCAGGGGCATCAGCTTCAAAATAAAAAGACTTCCAAGAATGAGATGAATCAAAATGGGTGCCATACAAAATGCTTTTTTTTTTAAATCTGAAAAAGCTTTAACTGATTCCATGGCCCAATTCGAAGGACCAGCTCCTTTTCCTGGTTAAACAGTCACAGGGGTGACCAGTGTACAGAATCCAGGGATATATCTTCTATAATTAGCAAATCCAAGAAATATCTGTAATGTCTTAAATTAGTAGGCTGAATCAGCAGCGTAGCAACAGCCCCTGCAGACCCGCGGTGGCTTGGAGATGCCAGAGCTGGCAGGAGTGCCCACTCACCCACAGGCTCACAGGATGATTCTCACCTCAGCGATGAATTCCGTCACCACGTCCAAATCTCTGCTCTTCAGCGCCCACATGAACTCCTTGTCAGACATGGTGTGAGCGGAAGTGGGACAGTATGACAGGGGGCACGGCCTGGCAATGGCACAACTCTCCCATAATTCTCTATCTGTCACCTACACACACAGCACCCCCCCCCAGCCACACGTCACTGCACCCAGGGCACTTTACTGCTCCAGAGCGGCCTGCAGCCTAGAAACTAGCACCAAGGGGTGTTCCTTGGAGCCATGCTGCTGGTGTAACCCCGGCTATAGTTATACAAAGACTTTATATTAGACTGTGTATACACCTGACACTGATCATGTACGCCAGACACTGGCTGTTTGAGGTGCACCTTATACTGACTATATACTGTATACCAGGCATCGGCTATATGCACCTTATACTGACTATACACTGTTTGCCTGACAACGACTATATACTGTACGCTTGAATTTATTATATATATATATATATATATATATATATATTCTGTTATATATATGTTCTTATTACAGTAACTTACCAATACTGTGTTCTTAAGGGACAGATGACGCCCTTGTATCTTGGGAGTGTCAAAATAACAAAATAGACTATTATTATATTTCTACTGTTAGATATAATCTCACAAGTGGCACCACTCACTCTTGTTTCCACAAAAATACTTGTTTTACTTTGCACGGCGGCCTGGTGAGAGACATCTTCAGCATTATAGATAACATGATTAGAAACAATGATCGTACCACTAGAAAGAATGATTGGTGTAAGAGATTCTTTAATGAAAACAAAGTGACCAATGATATATCCACAACATGTAATGTAGATTACTTATTCTGGGGAATGGAGAGACTCCTCACGAAGGAGCTCAAAAGTTTGTGGGTTATCAAGGGACTTGAACACTATATTTCAATGGACAGAGCCCCCAGAGGCCTAAGACTGTTAAAACAACCCACACTTGGAAATACTAATCCAGAGTTCATAGAAAAATGGGACCTAGCACTACACACGGGTGGTAGTCATGTGACCGCCGGTCGGTTGACCGACAGTCACATGACCTCCTCCGTGAGCCCGACGGCTTACTATCCCGATGGTCGGCATGCTGACCAACAGGGACTATTTCCACTCGTGGGTGTCCACGACACCCATAGAGTGGGAATAGAACCCGTGGCGACCGCAGGTCGCCACCGAGCCCGCAGCGTGGCGAGCGCAGCGAGCCCGCAAGGGGCTTGCTGAACTCGCCCCTCCCCGCCGGGATCCTGGCGTCGGTATGCTGCCGGGATCCCGGCGTCGGTAAGGTGACCGGCGGTCAGGAGACCGCCGGTCACCCGTACTACACCCCTACACACATGTTCCATCAACCTGATGAAATTAGTAATTGAGGAAAAGAAAAGGGCCATAACAGTTTTATAAAGTGAGATTAAGAGCAAGGAAACAGAACTAGAACCTTTCAAGGACAAAGAGTATTACAAAATCAATAAAAAGGTCCTGACCAAAAAAATCAAACACATAGAAGAAGAGGTCATTAAAGGGAAAGAAAGAAAATGTATACGGGACAAGAATGACTACGACCAGGGCAGAACAAAAAACTGGAGCAGATTCAAAGCACCAGAGAGACATCTACAGAACAGAGAAAAACTATTGGAAGACGATACCAAATAGAGGGAAAACGTCCAGAAACACGAATACAGATTCTCCATCCATTCCACGACCAAGAACAAATAACAGATTCACAGCCCTACAGAGACTAGGCTCCGACACTTACCATTTTTTATCCCCAGGGATCGGCACACGCCCAAAAGACACCGGAAAATTCCATCTGAAAGAGGACGTGATGCATGCAAACACCCTAAAAAGACACTATTCAGAAGAAGAGGCAAGCGGGGCGGTAGGAGGGAGATAGCTCAAGAGAAGAGCACTCCAATACCAGATCCAGCGAAATACCGCATCTTTAACTTAACTAAGCACATTTTAACAAAACCAGAAATTTCTCTCTTGGTTAAAGGTTTATCATTTGCAGCCACGGGGGACCACAACAAATTCGAGACATTTATTGACCTTAATAAGTTTATAAGGAAATTTACACTTAAAAAGACTTTTTTCCAGGAAGGAAGACGCCATCATAAGTAATTATAAGAGTGGATCCAAGTCAGGGTTGAAACCAGTATACAAATACTACCCCTTGGAATCCAAAGGAAGTAATATAAGCATATTCTATGATTTGGTGAAAAAGGACATCCGCGACAATGATATGAAGCCGATAGTGGAAAGAAACCTGAATAACAAAGAGAATGAAGCACTGAAGAAACTACAATAAAACAACAAAATAGTTTTAACACAAGCTGACAGGGGGGGGGGGGGGAGGGTAGTAATCATGGATCAAAACTGGTACAGTATATTAAAGAAGCATTGAGGCTCTTAGGGGATAACAAATCCTATACCATACTGCCAAGTGATCCTAAAGATAACTATATAGAAAAACTAAGGACTCTACTCCTATGAGGATTATGCACAGAAATTATCACGAAAGATTAACTTCAGTACTTAATGCAGTCCAATCCCATTAAACCCATATTTTGTTTTCTGCCAAAAATACATAAATCTCTCTCTAATCCCCCCAGCCGATCCATAGTGACGTGCATTGACTCCCTTACATCAAACCTATTGGAATATATGGATGTCATCCTGAATAAATACGTAAAAGATTATCCATCCTACTTGAAAGACACCACTATGGTCCTCAACCTAATAATAGATATGGAATTGAGTGACAACTACATCTGGGCCACAATAAATGTGCAATCTCTGAACACCTGCATCGAACATTCCAAGGGCATAGCAGCATGCAGTGATTTTCTAGAAACGGAAACATCACTTTCAACCCTACACAAGGATTTTATTTGTGATATCATACATTTTACATTATTATAATTTTACATTTTTGGATCATTTTTATTTACAATGTTGTGGAACCGCGATGGGGACCATTTTACATGCAGTTTTGCAAATCTTTTTATAGGGTGCAGGGAGAATTATTTTATATACAGTCAACACCGTTTTAAGGAACACATTGTTTTTTACAGAAGATGTATTGATGATATTTTAATTAAATAGGATGGCACTTTAGATCTTTTTAACCATTTTTTACAATACCTGGGTAGTAACGATATGAACCTTTCATTCACCTCTAATACTAACAAAGGATCCATTGAAATCCTGGACCTCATACTAATAAGAACAGAAGTAGAATTAAAACTAAGAACTTCATTAAACAAGTGGACCAAAACAGCTACCTCCACTTCAAGAGCAACCACCTGAAAAGGTGGAAAGATAACATACAGTACCTTACTCCCAGTTTTACAGGATCAGGAGAAACTGCAATGATTGGCAAGACTGTGAAGAACAACTGGACCTATATAAAAGCAGGTTTGAGGAGAAGGCTTACCCTGCTGACAACCTACAATAACACACCGAGAGCTGGTCCGTGCAAGGCCCCTCCTTGGAATAGAGAATTGCCACAAGGGCATAGACTGTTATCTTAGACAAGGAGGTTGGTGATAACACATAACCAAATACCTCAAGAATTAATTAATATAAATTATTATCAAGATTGCGAGAGGGTTGGTGTTGCTCCCCAGAGTCAGACACAATAGCATACACACACGAGAAAAAGAAGACTCTATTATGGGGGCACTCAAAATGAATGACTTCAAAGCCAAATTGGACCAGACAACTAAAAGAGAGTATATGAAAATGTAACCTTTATTGATACCATTAAAATGGGCACAGTGGTTAGACTAGGACATACACAACATATACACACATAAGAAATATAAAGCACATAATCTGTGAACCTAAATCCAGTTCTAACGTGCAAGTTAAACACCTCAATAGAAATTATTCACTGAAAAAAATCGTATATATTTCCAAAATGAAATTGATTTGAGGGGTAAATCACAGACCAGTCATAATTATCCGGAAATTGTCCGTATTAATCCGTGCTCAATTAGTACCATGGGATTATATACTATGTTATAGAGCCATATTGCCCCTTGTATATACAAAATAAAACAGTGCTCCTGTCGTCAGTTCCGTAAGAGTTTGAACACACTTCAATGGTGTTGAAATATTGAGCCGATATAGGTATATTGTCCTCCTATTTACACTCCAACTTTAATAAGACAGCAAAAGATATAATCCTAAATACTTGCTGACAGTATAATGAATCATATCATAAGTGCCTGATTTTCACAGCACTGTAAACCTTTACCTTAATTAGGATTGGGGTATATTGGAGTCATAATAATTCCCAAACCTTCCTATAAATTGAACTCATACTGTGACAAGCATCAAAGGATATTCAACCATGGTAAGTATTGAGATTGTAAAGGAATTTCTCGCTGTAGTCACAGTATTGCCCTTTATGCAGCTATAAATCATAGAATAATCCCCAACGGAATTCAAGTGGGAGGAAAATGACAGTGTGCCCATCGATCCCATTGGTGAATCACTTCTGCTGTCACACCGTCTTGGCAGTCAGTCGCCTATACTGGTCCAGCGGCTGGTGGATGAGAGAGCGACAGCCGGGTAGGAAGGAAGGAAAGAAAGCCGTACTGCTTTGCTTGTTAGAGTGGTAGTGACACCCTGTTGTCTGTTGACATTGCAAGGTGCCACTCCGCAATTCAAGGATGAGAGCTGACAGAAAGAGGATTAGTTACCTATTCAGCATTAACCCATGAGGGAACCAGAGCATTGGAGAGTCATTGGTCTGTGATGCCCACGTAGTTCAGACACAATTGAAGTGCGGATAACATGTTTCACCTTCTGGCTTGCTCACATCACTGCACTGGTTTGGCATGTCAATGCTCCAGTTCCCTCATGGGTTAATGCTGAATAGGTAACTAATCCTCTTTCTGCCAGCTCTCATCCTTGAATTGCGGAGTGGCACCTTGCAATGTCAACAGACAACAGGGTGTCACTACCACTCTAACAAGGAAAGCAGTATGGCTTTCTTTCCTTCCTTCCTACCCGGCTGTTCCCCGGCTGTCGCTCTCTCATCCGCCGGCCGCTGGACCAGTATAGGCGACTGACTGCCAAGACGGTGTGACAGCAGAAGTGATTCACCAATGGGATCGATGGGCACACTGTTATTTTCCTCCCACTTGAATTCCGTTGGGGATTATTCTATGATTTATAGCTGCATATTGGGCAATACTGTGACTACAGCGAGAAATTCCTTTACAATCTCAATACTTACCATGGTTGAATATCCTTTGATGCTTGTCATAGTATGAGTCCAATTTATAGGAAGGTTTGGGAATTATAATGACTCCAATATACCCCAATCCTAATTAAGGTAAAGGTTTACAGTGCTGTGAAAATCAGGCACTTATGATATGATTCATTATACTGTCAGCAAGTATTTAGGATTATATCTTTTGCTGTCTTATTAAAGTTGGAGTGTAAATAGGAGGACAATATACCAATATCTGCTCAATATTTCAACACCATTGAGGTGTGTTCAAACTCTTACGGAACTGACGACAGGAGCACTGTTTTATTTTGTATATACAAGGGGCAATATGGTTTTATAACATAGAATAAAATCCTGTGGTACTAATTGAGCATAGATTAATATGGACAATTTCCGGATAATTATGACTGGTCTGTGATATACCCCTAAAATCAATTTGATTTTGGAAATATATACGATTTTTTTCGGTGAATAATTTCTATTGAGGTGTTTAACTTGCACGTTAGAACTGAACTTAGGTTCAAAGATTATGTGCTTTATATTTCTTATGTGTGTATATGTTGTGTATGTCCTAGTCTAACCACTGTGCCCATTTTAATGGTATCAATAAAGGTTACATTTTAATATAGTCTATTTTAGTTGTCTGGTCCAATTTGGCTTTGAAGTAATTCATTTTGAGTGCCCCAATAATAGAGTCTTCTTTTTCTCGTGTGTGTATCCTGCTGACATCCTACAAGAAGCTATTAAGAAAACTAAAACCCTGGAGAGAAGAAACCTACTAGAATATAAGGTTAAGGAGAAGAAAAAGGATCCTATAGCATTCACCACTACAAGCAATCGCCATGAAGACATCATAAAGAACTCACTCAGGGACCACTGGGGCATTTTATTGATGGATCCAGTCTTGAAAGAGATACTTCCACCACGTCCAGAGAATATCTATAGGAAGTTGAAAAATCTCAAGGACCTATTAGCACCCAGCATGCTATCAAACGTGACGCATAAAAATGACCTCATGCCAAAATGTGTAGGATCATATAAATGCGGACAGTGAAATATCTGCAGATATCTCCACCCAAACCGGAAATGCTTCAGTGATGTTGGCAATAACAAGGAGTACAAAATCAAATAATTCATAAATTGTAATATGTCATCGGTCATATATTTATTGGAGTGCACTTGCGAAAAGAAGTATGTGGGCAAGACCAAGAGACCGTTAAAATTGAGGATTCAAGAACATATCCGAAACATAAAAAACAAAGTGGACAGTCATGCAATTTTGAGACACTTCACCACAGAACACAATTCGAACCCAGATGAACTAACCTACAAAGCCATAGAACTTGGTAAATTGGGGGAAAGAGGCGGAGACTTGGCAAATAACCTGTCACAACGTGAAATGTTTTGGATATTCCACCTAAGAACAATGCACCTGTTGGGCCTCAATGAGAATGATGAGATTGCCCCATTCCTGTGAAGGTGTCGTTCCAATTCCTCTTATCACCTCTTTGTAAATATCACTTTTATAGCTCTCTTTATTGCACATATTTAATAAATAATTTTTTGAGAAAAATATAGTATTGCATCATATGTCATACGTGAAGTAATTACAGCCAAACCACACTGGAAATGCTCAATCTCGACCGATCTTGGAAGCTAAGCAGTGTTGGGCCTGACCAGAACCAGGAAGGGTGACCGCCTGGGAAGGTCAGGTACTGTATTGAAAAAATCTTGTGACTTTTAGCATGTGAAAATATGATAAGCACTACGTAGTATAACTCACTGCACACATACTAGCACCAATATGCCGGTAGATCTTAAAATATGCACATTGACACTTTTAATGCTATGTGATAGTTCCCCTTGTCAGCACTAATTTATATAGCACTGTCACTTTAAATATGGATATACTTTATAGCCTTATTGCCATCTTACGCATCTTTATGTAGCACTGTCACTTTTAATCTGGATATACTTTAAAGCCTTGTAGCCGCTTTACGTATCCCTATATTTAATAACATGCACTAACTGGTTTTAATCTAGCACTGTCACTTTTAAACCGGATACACCTTACAACCGGATACACCTTACAACTGTAGTTTACCTTACAATTGGATACTTACTGAAAATTACATACCCTAAACAGGAAGTGATGTCATAATTAGTTTCCTGACTGTGGGGGGTATAAATAAGAGCCCTGTCCCAGTTTGTCACTACCCCTTGAAGAAGTCTGAAGGACGTAATGCGTTGGCATTTCCCCCTATGACCTCCTGCAAACGAAGATAAGACTCTCCTATGCTCTATTATATATACACATATATATGTATATATATTTTATATCTTGATTTTTATTTAATATTATTTCTGTGTTTTAAAAAGAATCATTTTCTTGCTGTGAAACAAACGGTCTAAAATAAATATCTGTTATTAAATTTTATTCTGATAACCCACTTTCCTTATATTAGGTTTACACTAGGAATTTTTGACACCATTGGTCGCTTGAACCCTCATCCCCAATTCCTCTATATATAGATTTTAAACTGGACACGGGGAGACTATACTCTCTTGATGAAGCGGTCACTTGTACTAGCAGCTTTGTAATCTACAAAATATCCTGTAGTTGTGGTTTAATCTACATAGGGAAAACTAAGAGGCAGTTGAAAATAAGAATTCAAGAACACATGCGTAATATCAAAAACAAAGTAAGAACACACAGTTTACCAAGGCATTATGCTGATAAGCATAAATCTGAAGTCTTAACTACCAATTTCAGCTTCACTGTATTGGAATACATTAAGGAACCTAAAAGAGGGGGTAGTAGGGAGCTGGCTCTTTCCGAACGAGAAAGTTACTGGATATATACTATTAACTCTTTGACTCCCTTTGGTATAAATGAGGGGATAAATATTGCCTCCTTCATCTAATCCATTTTCTGTATAAATATATAAATGGGTAAATAAATATAGGCCTATTGTTAAGCCTATTCTTGTATATGTAACTTTATATTGGTGTAATGTTATGTCATTACAAGTGTGTGAATTGTTTGTAAATATGGAGGTATTGAACCTTTGAGTAGTGATTGGAACTTAATAATAAGGGTATATAACCTTAGATTGTATTTAATTTATAACATGGTAGTTTATATTAATGAGGGGCTCATATGATATGAAGGGTATAAGTTTAGAGTGATATAGACATAGGGTCACATTGATGTACATATTGGTGTTGTGCAGCTGGTGGAGCACTATATTAGGGAGTGCATTCCAACTTTTTTAATATAGGAATCCGGAGGTTATGAATCCCACCTAGTAGTCAGGGCAATATAGGGGTGGAACGTAGGAATAAGCTGTGCGTCATCTAGTTGTCATGGCAACTATTTTGACGAGATGCTATGGCAAATATGACGAGGTAAAGCGCACGATAGGAAGCGCCCTCCTCGTAGCGTCTGATATGCCCGCCTGGTTATCAAATGCGCCGCTCGGTTGTTATGGCAACCGTTAGTACTGGGAGCTATGGCAACCATTAAGATGAGATGGAGTGCGCGAATAGGGAGCGCGCTCTCCCTCCTTCGTAGTGTTTGGTGTACGCCCGCTAGCCATGACGATGGCGGAAGTGACGGCGGTGGAACGCATATACCGGAAGTATGCACCCGGTTGTGGAACGCATGTTGAATACATGCGTTTCCACATGGGTATTATACTAAATATCTTACTGGAATGCGCCTGATGTATTATTATATTAAAGGTGATGTTAGGGGTCCGTAAATTCCCCATTTAAATGTATGATGTAGTAGTATATTAGGTGAGGAGGATTAACCAATCCGAAGTAATTGGAAATGAGGTCACCAACTAGGAGGTATAAACAGAGGATCAAGCTTCACTCTCAGTAATTCACTGGATCTTGAGAAGTGTCAGCACTAAAGTAAGTTACACTGCTCTATTGGTTCAATACTTCTATATAGCATTAACAAAAAGAATGTATGTATCTTAAATGGTTTTTATTTATCTAACTGTGTGAACATATAGAATTGTTAATCCAGCCCATTGGGTTTTTGATACAAGGCAGTAAGATAATATATATTTGGATAAAAGGCGAATTATTATGAATTAAAAATGTTTTTAATATATGAATTTATAATATTTTAGGCACTCAAACTTCACGATTTGAGGCCAGCTATTTTTTAAATCTATCCAGTTGATAAAGCCTAATATTTATCTTACTTAAAACCCTCTAAAAAGGTGAAAGAACACAGTACGCTATTGGCGTATGGTATACCGTAAGGGTACGCACGTTGCGTAACAATCGCTTAGCCGTAGTCCAGACGCTCGAGCGTCACGTTCGCTCACGGCCAAGAGATCACAGGCAAGCACGCTATAGGCTGCCGACTAACGTAATGATATGCTACTAGCGTAGCGGACGCTTGGGACCACGAGGAGATCACAAGCGGCGCTGATGCTCACGATGTTAAACCTTTATAACTATACCATAAACAATGTATTTATGCAATAAACCTTGGTGCAGTGATAGGGTGTAAATGTAACACAGTGTAATCTTGTTAGTATGAGCGTATGTGACGCTCAGAGAACCCCTTAGCAATATAATAATCAGTCAAATACCGGTCTAAGGGTCTAACGCCTTTTAAGGAAATGAATGAACGTTCAAAAAGAATAATACAATACAAGTCATACACTACCAAAATAACATTGACTACCTAACCAGATAACTACACATGAAATACAATAGCAGTACAATAACACTTAAGAGAAAGAGAGAGAAAGAGGAGAGGAGAGAGAGAGAGAGAGATATGGCTCACAATAACAATGAAGGCAATATGGTTGCGGAGAAACTTACGCTCAAGGGAAACAATCGCATGCGCCTCTGGATATCCAGCTCCCGATTATCAGCAATGAGAACCGTTGAAGAGAATAGAGAGCTGGCCCAGAGTGGCCTGTCCTTTTATACCCTACACATAATACAGTACAATGGTCCCTATATTCTTATTGTTCATTGGACACAGGAATTCGTCTTCGCATTATAACAAAAGGTCATAGGTTGATTCATACAGGTGGGCTGTGACTATTTCCAACTGCTCAGGTGGGTGGGAAACTGGGTTTCCCGCCGCATGGGTAATAAAGTGCAAATAATAGTAAATGTCCATAAACTTCTTATGTCCATAACTATTCGCACGAGCGATTAATCCGCTCCAAATTAACACCGGAATATTGCTAATTAAATACTCTTCCGATGGATACTAAACACCACTGTATAACCCCTGTCTGACCCTTCGTATCAAACAAAGAGGGATCTCTTTGTCTATGAACATGCTACATTAACTAAACTTTCAGATTCTATCAAAGGGACCATAATCTACAAAATACATTATATGGTAAAAATATGTAACGATCGAGTCGCACGCTAGGCGCACATAAACTCTACCGTAAATGCGCATACCGTGCGCCTGCGGGTGCACGCACCAGCGGGTATGCGTACGCACGGGAGAGCGTGGGCACGCGCAGCGGGGACACGCATGAGGTGCAAATATGGTAGTGTGCATCATGATATTTTTCTGACTTTGACAGTCCACCCTTTGGCAGTCACCAATAACTGCCACTTCCTAAAACATTTCAAAAAGAGAAAAATATATGTCATGTGTAAATACATTTCTATGGTTGGGTAGGGGAGGAGAGGAGAAGGTAGGAAACGGGTATGACCTAGTGAGATAGCAGAAGCATGTGTGTATGAATCCATGTTTGGGGGGGTCATGTATCATCGTGCCGTACGTGTTTTAAATCAAGCTTCGAGGTATTGCGAAGTATACATTTGAATTCCTTCTTATCCCGTGGTACGGGTCTGTGGATGGGCTGTCAAACTTTACCGAGCTCTTTTCGGCTTTTAGTTGCAACAAAATGGGGGAGCACATTTTAGTTGATGATACATGAATAGGGGGGAATATGTGAGTGCTGATATCTGTGCCTGTATTCCCTATCGACTATGTGTGTCATTACCTGAAGGTTGTAGAGATGAAGATAAGAAACAATTATGGTAAATGCAGTGGTATTCTATGTGAGGTTAATATGCATTTGTTGGTTTAAGTCTTGTCTGAAGTCTTGTTTGAAGTCTCCTTTGGGCTTTTGCTATTAACGGTATGCAAAAAGCCTTGTCAATGTCCATAGACTTACAAAAAAAGTTGGGCTAGCGTAAATTTAAAATTTCTAGGGAAACTGGGGGTCTATGGCATAGTCCATCTGTTTGTCTGTGTACAAGGTTGTCAAACTTCTTCTTTAGTCCATCTGTTGTCTGTATACAAGGTTGTCAAACTTCTTCTTCCAAGTGGGTCTTTTTACCTTGGGGAAAAACAAAGGAGAAACGGGTGAAAGAAACGGACCGTAGAATAGCATTTTCATCACAACAGTGTCTCTATCGTTGGGTCGTAAATCAAATCCATTGGAATTACAATGTTCTCACTCCTTAGACTCATTACTTTAGTACTTTGTTTACACTTCGTTAAAGCCTGAACGCATCTAAATATCAAGCCAATCGATATGACAACACCCAAGATACATAGAAGAAACTTCCCTACATCCATTATAACTCCTTGAGCCCATTCTCCTAAACCAGAGAACCAATTTCGCGGGTTCAACCATGACACCCAACTGGTCAGCTCATTACCCACAGTGGCAAGGGTGAGATTGTGTTTCCTTCGGAACTCCCATTTTAATTGGAGAATGTCATCCATCTTTTGGTCTATGACCTCGACCGGGTCCTCGGTGCTGTTTGTGATATACGTGCAGCACTTTATTCCATACTGAGTTGCTAGGGTGACACAATACCCACCCGTCACAGCTGTGAGATAATTGAGAATCATCCTATGCTGAACCAGTTCTGTTTTATAAGCTTGGAGCTCCCTTCCAGTATACCTGAATGTGTCATCATACATTTCAGTGATATTGTCTAATAAATTTGCAAGCGCAGATATATATTTATAATTTATCACTCCTCTGGCGGTGCGAGTGACATCTAACGCGATTAGGAATTGAATCCCGGTGGATTCACTGATCAGGTCAGAGGCCGGATGCTCTGTTCTCTCTATCAAGTGCCGTTTAACGATGTGCTCATAATGAGTGTGGGTATAAGGAGCTTGGGCACTGCGGTGAATATCTTTCATTTTAGTATGTGATACAGTCATTACCTCAGGCAGTACTTTTCCAATATAACACAATCCTTCAGAGTTTGGGGCAAGCCACTTATACGCCTTCCTCCCGCATATGAAATATGCATCATCGGGGAGAACATATGGGACGGAGTAGGACATAACCATATTACACATTTTCCATATGAAATTTCCTAACCCTAATTCTCCCATCTGTTTACTACACGTATCAGTTTGTATGATATGTGCACAGTATCCTGGTGATACCTCTCCAACTCTCATGGACCTACTTCCTAGGGTATACCTATATCGGAAATATTTTCCACTACCAGCTATGTGGCGTATAAGTTCTGTATCTGTTGGCATTCTATCGGCTCTGTATGAAAAGGTCATGGTTTGGTTATTCCATGACACTTCCCAATTTCCCGGCTTTCGGGGATTGGAAATGTTAAAACATACTAGGGATCTATCCACATGATATTGGTGGAGCTTCAAACTAGGAGGACTGGAGATATTAAACCTCCTGTCCACCGGCCTCCCACCACTTAGCTCAAGTACCTCCCCTATAGTTAAAGGGAAGGGCACTAATCCTGATTTGCTATGGCCTTGAGGTACTTGAGAGCATACCCAACAATCTGTCTGATTTAACACTTTACCCACTAAGGAGTGATAGTCACTCAATGGATGCCGGTCCATGTGGATATTAAAACTGGATTGGCATTTCTTGATACACCCATCCTCAACTACACTGTCACAGAGCCTACAGATACAGTTCTCTTCAGCTAACAATCCTTCACAATTTCTTCTATTGTCAATGCTACCTGATCGTTTTCTGATACTCGCCTTTACTCGGTGATTATGTTGTTCTTGGAAATCTACGCCTCCATCTCTGTCATCAGAACCCATTCCAGAACCTCTCTCGACCTCCATGGTACTCTCGCCGGAACAGACTGCTCTGGTCAACATCATGGTCAACAGAAAAATCCGGATCACAGTCTCTTGGGGCAAGTCCATCTTATAGGAGGAAATGGAGAAGAATGAGAAGGGGGAAAGAAATACTTGAGGGAGATGGGATGGGAAGTGGAGAAAAACAATAAAAGGGAACAGGGGATCGACAACTGCCTCCGATCTTATTATTTTCAATGCTCAGGTGCCGTCTCAGTCCTCCTGAAACAGACACTCCAGTGATACAACTTCCTCCACCGTCTGTTCTTTATCACGGGACCTCTCTGGATCAGCAACCTTCTTACAATGGGACGAATGAACCCAAGTCTCTCTCTCGGCAACCTTCAATGCTGTCGTGCTAATCAATAAGACTTGGTATGGTCCTTCCCATCTGTCAATAAGGCAACCTGAGCGTAGAAAATTCCGTATCATTACATAATCCCCAGGTTCAATGTCATGACAATTACTATCTGGCAAATCAGGAATCACTAACTTCAGATTGTCATTTTGATTCCATAGCTGTTTACTCATGTTAACCAGGTATTTTACAGTCACTTCATTGTTACACATCAAATCATCCTGAGGGTTAATCATAACATGCGGTTGTCGACCAAACAGAATTTCAAAGGGGGACAGATTAAGAGGGGACCTGGGAGTGGTTCTGATGCTGTATAGTACAATGGGTAAAGCTTCTGGCCATGTTAATCCTGTTTCTGCCATAACTTTGCTCAATTTATTTTTAATAGTGCTGTTCACTCTTTCCACCTTCGCACTCGCCTGGGGGCGATATGGAGTGTGCAGCTTACTATCAATTCCCATCAACTTACACATTCCTTGAAAGACATCACCTGTAAAATGGGTACCCCTATCACTTTCAATTATTCTAGGGATACCATATCTACACACAAATTCCTGCACAATTTTCTTAGCAGTAAACATAGCGGTATTTGTGGCCGCCGGAAATGCTTCGACCCAATTTGAAAACACATCTATACAAACAAGTACATATTTCAAATTTCGACAAGGGGGTAGTTGTATAAAATCAATCTGTATTACCTGAAAAGGGCCGCCTGTAGGTGGGATATGGGATGGTTCTGTTGGTATTGCCTTTCCGATGTTCTTCCTCAAGCAGGTAAGGCATGACATTGCTCTCTTACCTGCATGGGATGAGAATCCTGGGGCGCACCAATATGCTCTTACCAACTTGCACATTCCCTCCTTGCCCAGATGAGTCAGCCCATGTGCTGCTTCAGCTAAACATGGAAGATATGTTCTGGGGGCCACTGGTTTACCCTGTCCATCTGTCCAGAGTCCTGAGGACTCCTGGCCATATCCTTTTGCCTTCCAGACTGCCTTTTCCTGTGTGGAACACAAATTTTGCATTTCACACAACTTCTGTGTGTTGATGGTATTGAATACCATCAATTGTGTGGTGTCTGTCTGTCTGGGGGTACCAGCTGCTAACTTAGCAGCTTCGTCTGCTCGGCTGTTACCAAGTGATACTGGGTCTTGGCTATATGTATGTGCTTTACACTTGATAACAGCCACTCTGTCAGGTTTCTGTATCGCTGTTAGAAGTCTTTTGATGTGAGCTGCATGCGCTACCGGTGTACCAGCTGCCGTCATGAAATTTCTGAGGTGCCATAGGGCTCCGAAATCATGGACTACCCCGAAGGCGTATCTAGAATCGGTGTAGATATTGGCTGACTTTCCCTTAGCCAATTCACATGCTCTGGTTAGGGCAACCAGTTCAGCAACCTGGGCTGAGTGAGGTGGGCCTAGCGGTTCTGCTTCTATGGTGCCTTGGTCATCTACGACTGCGTATCCAGTACACAAGTCTCCCGAGTCCGTCTGTCTGTGACAACTACCGTCAGTGTAGAAAGTGAAATCTACATCTTCCAGTGGGTTGTCACTGATGTCAGGCCTTGCTGTGAAATTTTGGGTCAAATATTCCATACAATCATGTGTGTCATCCCTTGTATTAAATCCTCCTTCCCCATCACTCTCGTCCTCCACCCTTTGTGCCTGTCCAGGCACACCTGGGAGATATGTTGCAGGATGTAATGCACTGCATCTCCTTATGGTGATGTTTACGGGGGCCATTAATGCCAATTCCCATCTTGTAAACCGCGCTGATGAGACGTGCCTGGTTTGGGCAGAATTCAGCAAGGCTGACACTGCATGTGGTGTATGAATTGTGAGGTTGTGTCCTAGCACTACATCTTCGCTTTTTGTGACTAGCAATGCTATCGCAGCGACACTTCGCAAGCATGTGGGGAGGGATCGCGCTACCGTGTCTAGCTGAGCGCTGTAGTATGCTACCGGCCTGCTGGTATCACCGTGCTTTTGGGTTAGGATGCCTGCCGCGCAACCAGCACTTTCTGTTCCGTACAGCTCAAAGGGTTTCCCATAGTCTGGCATACCTAATGCTGGCGCCTGCGTTAGGCACTGTTTGAGTCTCTCAAATGCCATCTCGGATTCGTCTGTATGCGAAATCCGATCAGGTTTGTTTGATGAAACCATCTCCTGCAAAGGTAATGCTAGAATGGAAAACCCTGGGATCCAGTTACGGCAATACCCACACATTCCTAAATACGTTCTGATCTGTTGCTGGGTTTGTGGCAGAGTCATGTCTCTAATTGCTTGAATTCTATCAGCGGTCAGGTGTCTCAGTCCTTGTGTTAGACAGTGTCCCAGATATTTTTCTTTAGGCTGGCATAATTGTAGTTTGTCTTTGGAAACCTTGTGTCCTGTGTCTGAAAGATGAAACAGGAGCTGTTTCGTATCCTTCAGGGACGCTTCCAGTGAATCTGAACACAGTAGTAAATCGTCCACATACTGTATCAATATTGATCCACTCTCTGGTTGGAAAGACTGTAAACAATCATGCAAAGCCTGTGAAAATATACTTGGACTGTCTATGAAACCTTGCGGTAATCGAGTCCATGTGTATTGGACTCCTCTGTATGTAAATGCAAACAAATATTGGCTGTCAGGATGCAGGGGTACCGAAAAGAAGGCGGAGCAGAGGTCAATAACAGTGAAAAATTTCGCAGTGGGAGGGATCTGCATAAGGATGACAGCTGGATTTGGCACTACGGGGAACTGACTCTCAACTATTTTGTTAATCCCCCTTAGATCCTGTACTAGACTGTAACCCCTCCCCCCACTCTTTTTCACAGGGAAGATGGGACTATTGGCAGTGCTGGATGTTCTTACCAGAATGCCCTGTTGTAGCAAGCGCTCTATTACGGGGTATACTCCTAACTCCACCTCTGGCTTCAGAGGGTATTGTGGGATTTTTGGAGCTATCCTACCATCTTTTACTTGCACAACTACTGGAGCTACGTTTGCCATTAATCCAGTGTCTTGTCCATCTTTAGTCCACAGTGACTCTGGTATTTGGGATGTCATTTCTTCTACCTGGGATGGATTCCTATTTATCATAACAGTATGTGACATTAATTTTGATGGGGAGTCTAACATGTCTCGCCCTTCCTGAGCGTGATTCTCAGGTATGTCTAAGAATACACCTTCAGGAGTGCAATAAATGACGCACCCCATTTTACACAATAAATCTCTTCCCAGGAGATTAGTCGGTGCCGATGCCACCAGCAAAAATGAATGCTTGGTATGCAAAGGCCCTATTGTAATCTCTGCTGGTTTGCTAACAGGGTAGTGCTGGACTACTCCCGTTACTCCCATGGCTGGAATTGTCTTACCAGTGGTTCTCATGCCCACTGTCGAATTTATCACTGATTTGGCCACCCCCGTATCTACAAGGAAATTTAATGATTTACCAGCTACATCAATTGTGACCTCGGGTTCACTTCCAAGGCTTGCAATCAATTTAACTGGCTGCAGATTACAGGTATGGCCACACCCCTATTGGGTATGGTGACCTCCCTGAATCGCGCTGGCAGCAACTACTTGAGAAGGGGGTAAATGGGAACTACCCGAGACTTGCCAGTCTCTTTTTGGGGGATACCTTTTTGTTTCCCCTGCATGTGGCTCATGACTCCGTCTCTGCGGTCCCTGATCCCAATTTCGTGTGTCATGTCCTTGTCTAGGGGGTTGATATGATTTTTGTGTGTTTTTCTATCTACAGTCTCGTGCAAAATGTCCCTCTTTATGACAGGAATAACAAGTTACCACATTTGACTTACCCACAGGGTTTGGAGATTTATACAAAGGTGGCCTTGTGGTCAGGGCCTGTATACTTACGGCCATTAACTTATCACTTTGTGACTCCCTGTGTCTGGTGATATTTCGATCGTGATCAATAGCAGCCTCTCTCAAAGTAGCCACCGACAGACCTCGCCAACATGGTTGCGTGGTCTGTACTCTTGTCTTTAATGCTTCTTTTAAACCATCCATTAACACAGATACTGCTACTTCTCTATGATTTACATTTGTCTTAATGTCTTCAATGCCTGTGTATTTAGCCATTTCTAGTAGTGCCCTATGAAAATAGTCAGCAGCTGTTTCTGCCTCTTTTTGTTTTATGGAGAAAATCTTGTTCCATTTAACTACAGCTGGAAAATACTCTTTTAACTGTAAATTTATTCTCTTTACATTGTCTTGGTTGTACACATCCGTAAGGGGTACATCCTCGTCTAATTTACAGTCAGCTAAAAATTGTGCTGAGTCGACATTGGAGGGTAAACATGCCCTCAGCAATATCTGCCAGTCTTTGTTATTGGGCTCTACCGTATTCCCTAGGTCTCTAATGTATTTCTGGCTAGCAACTAGATCTTTTCTAGGGTCAGGGAATTCAGACACTATTGCTCTTAATTCCATTCGGGAAAATGGGCAGTGCATGGCAATGTTTCTGACAGGAGTGACTCCTGAAGTGTCCGTTTTCCAATTTGGCACTGCTATTACCCTAACGGGATTAAGTTTACTTACATCATTCTGAATAGATTCTACAGCTTGTGGTGAAATGGTTTCAGCATAGTGTATGGTGCCGTACTTACCCGTTGATACGACCTCACCTGCTAGGGGCTTTTGATACTAATCTCGGGGGTTGGGACGTGCCTACTGCTGTTTCTGATATGGTGGCTGCTAGAGAGAGCGCCGATATTGTTGCCGATTCGTCCTCTTGATCACACTCCTGGGGAAAGTTTAAAACAGGGTACAACTTGCACGGGTTAATACTTGCATTACTCATCTTATTCATATTATCCTTAACATTTATGCAGTTACTAAGTGCCTGTTTATTACAAATTAGTGCATCATTCTCCGCAACCAACTTCTCTCCCGTTATGTAAGGTGGCGGTGGTGCCGTAGCTATCAGTTTCCTGATAGGGTTAGATCCCGCCGCCTGAGCCAATCCTCTCTGTATTTCACCCTCCTGTTGCCATAACTGTAAATAATCATAATGTTTGATCCGTCTCTTTGCTGATTTAATGAGACATATCCTTCTCCTTAGATTTAGTAACACATCTGGGCTAAAGCTGCCTACTCTTGGGAACTTCTCCCCGTCATGTACAGTCATTCTTTCCCATTCATCACATAAAACCTCTGTGTGTGAACCGTATTTTTCACACATTACATACCTTGCCGACCTGATTGGTCGGTTTACTGAATCAACCCGAACCGAGGTTGATCGCCCCCTACCTGAACAACTGGCCCCCATAACTTGCAGGTGTTGCTTTCACTACCTCTGACCTTCAATCAGGGTCTTCAGCGAACCCTTACAAAAACCAAGATGTTCAAGATAGGCCGACGGTGGCGGTTTACCGAGTACCCCACTCACTCGCCCACGCCGACCAATACGCCCACACACTGCCTTAGCGCTGGCGTACTCGACCCAGGGCCCCTGCGACCTGAACCGCTATTTACTGGAACATGCGAGGGTGATCCGAAGAGCACTTACTCTTTTCAGTAACTATTGGTTGCTGGATAGTTCCCAAGTGACTAGCGAACTTCCCTTAAAATAAAAAAATTTACACAAATCACGTTAGAATGTACAAATAGCGTTTATGACCCCTTTCGTACGCAAATGGTACTGGGTCAAATTACTAACTAATGCACACAATTACGTGCAGTACAATCGTTCGGCACATAAGCAACTAATCTTATGTGCGGAGCGACCAGTGGAATCGAAAATTGTGGCTGCGAATTCCTTCAGCCTGAGCTTCAATGGCCTATATGGGTTTTGCACCAACCCCCTGGGTTGTGCTCTTTTCTATCTATAGCAGACTTCTTAGTCTGCTGTACCTAGACCTCCTGGTCTGTATGACCTCCTGGTCTGTTCTACAGTAGACCTTCTGGTCTGCTATACTCTAATGCTCTTTTTTTAATGTTTAACAAGGGATGCCTCCCTAGCCACCATGCACGTCACTTACATGTATGTACCTCACGAGAACTCGACTTCTTGTGGTTCAACCCAAAAATTGTAAAAACATATATATGCAAACACTCACTCACCACATGTACACTTTACTTTTGTTTCTATTTCTGTGCAGAAATTTCTTTCCTTTAGACCAGATGAGTCATAAATTTAGAGAAGGATCTATTAGTTTTAGATTTCGGACACTAAAATTGACTTGCGCTATTTATCGCGTTGCCACTTTTTCGCCTGTTAAAATAATACTATCGTGTGATTTGAGTTACGTGGGCGTACCCGGACACTCCGTTGCGTAATATACGCCGCATGCGTCGGCCTTTACGTTGCGTACACTAGTCTAACCTTTTTGTTAGAAACACGTGTACGCAAGGCAGATATCCACCGTAACACAATTAACACGTTTATCAATGTAGGTGATCCTCGATCATCTACCGAGCACCACACAGATCTCTCCTTGTATCTTTAGGCAAAGCTGTGTGCGTGCTTTACAAATTACCCCTTAATGTATTACCTTTACTCTTTAACTACTGATAGCAACAAATCTTTCTTAGCCCGTTAACAATTGTGAAATGGCAAACAGGAGAGTGATATGAAAATACACAAATGAAAAGAAATGCAGATGTATGCGTGCGTGCGTACGCAAGACAGAACAGAGAGAAAAAAAACAGTTTTAAAAGACACTAGCGTATTGTTCTTACCTCCGGTTCCGGATTCCTTCAGCACCCTTTACTAAGCGAAGCAGACGCTTATCCAGTCAGCACTACGAGGAATATGATCTCCCGCCCTTTGCTGATGGATAATGTCTGCTGAAATTACCTAGCACAGATATGTGAAGGATGGACGAGCCGCCAATTGATAAAGCCTAATATTTATCTTACTTAAAACCCTCTAAAAAGGTGAAAGAACACAGTACGCTATTGGCGTATGGTATACCGTAAGGGTACGCACGTTGCGTGACAATCGCTTAGCCGTAGGCGAGATGCTCGAGCGTCACGTTCGCTCACGGCCAAGAGATCACAGGCAAGCACGCTATAGGCTGCCGACTAACGTAATGATATGCTACTAGCGTAGCGGACGCTTGGGACCACGAGGAGATCACAAGCGGCGCTGATGCTCACGATGTTAAACCTTTATAACTATACCATAAACAATGTATTTATGCAATAAACCTTGGTGCAGTGATAGGGTGTAAATGTAACACAGTGTAATCTTGTTAGTATGAGCGTATGTGACGCTCAGAGAACCCCTTAGCAATATAATAATCAGTCAAATACCGGTCTAAGGGTCTAACGCCTTTTAAGGAAATGAATGAACGTTCAAAAAGAATAATACAATACAAGTCATACACTACCAAAATAACATTGACTACCTAACCAGATAACTACACATGAAATACAATAGCAGTACAATAACACTTAAGAGAAAGAGAGAGAAAGAGGAGAGGAGAGAGAGAGAGAGAGATATATGGCTCACAATAACAATGAAGGCAATATGGTTGCGGAGAAACTTACGCTCAAGGGAAACAATCGCATGCGCCTCTGGATATCCAGCTCCCGATTATCAGCAATGAGAACCGTTGAAGAGAATAGAGAGCTGGCCCAGAGTGGCCTGTCCTTTTATACCCTACACATAATACAGTACAATGGTCCCTATATTCTTATTGTTCATTGGACACAGGAATTCGTCTTCGCATTATAACAAAAGGTCATAGGTTGATTCATACAGGTGGGCTGTGACTATTTCCAACTGCTCAGGTGGGTGGGAAACTGGGTTTCCCGCCGCATGGGTAATAAAGTGCAAATAATAGTAAATGTCCATAAACTTCTTATGTCCATAACTATTCGCACGAGCGATTAATCCGCTCCAAACCAACACCGGAATATTGCTAATTAAATACTCTTCCGATGGATACTAAACACCACTGTATAACCCCTGTCTGACCCTTCGTATCAAACAAAGAGGGATCTCTTTGTCTATGAACATGCTACATTAACTAAACTTTCAGATTCTATCAAAGGGACCATAATCTACAAAATACATTATATGGTAAAAATATGTAACGATCGAGTCGCACGCTAGGCGCACATAAACTCTACCGTAAATGCGCATACCGTGCGCCTGCGGGTGCACGCACCAGCGGGTATGCGTACGCACGGGAGAGCGTGGGCACGCGCAGCGGGGACACGCATGAGGTGCAAATATGGTAGTGTGCATCATGATATTTTTCTGACTTTGACACAGTGTTGCGTCTAAACATACAGTATATGGGTATGTATTCAAACATTATTTTTTTCACAATGGTGGTTTTAATAATTCTTGGTGAGTCTCTTACTCCAATAAAATCTTTCTATTGTATGTCTATTATAAATTTATAGGCCTATCCTTCTTTTATTGCTACAACATTCACCCTGATAATGGTCTACTTGAGCCCGATCGGTACGTATATCGTTTACTTCTCTATCACATGGGTGAAAATTATCTGGAAGAAAATCCCATGTATAATAAATAATTATTTTCACTATAGGTCCAATATTGGTCTAGGTTTTTCTTGATTCTTTTAATAAGGATTCCGTCTGGAGATAATAGTTTCAGACACTTATTGGTATGTATATTATGTATTATCATTATTCACGTCACCTGCTCTACCTTCACTTTATAGTCTGGCACCATTAAAATAGCCACTACATTTTTTTTAGGTAATTATCATTTCAATTACTGTTCAAATTATGGACATTAATTCGTAATACGTTGTATCTAACCAATGGGTCTGGATGGTTATATATAATTATGTATTGTGAATATATTAAGTTATTGTACTTTTTGTTCATTCAGATCTAATACCCCTGAGGAAGTCCTAAGGGACGAAACGCGTTGGGTTCTGCATCTGATCAAACCTAATTGGTGCATATTGGAATTCATGCATTTCAGATTGAATATCCATCCTGTATGGTGAAAATGTTATTAACACTGCGAAATGGAGAAAGTATTCTGTTTTATGAATACATTTTTACTTAAAATATTGATTGTTTGTAAAAGAATAGTAATTTGTTAGCGCCCTCAGAATTGTTTTGTGTATGTATATATATATACATATATGTACATATATATATATATATATATATATATATGTATGTGTACATATATATATATATATATATATATGATAAAAATGCGGCAGCACTCCAAGACTTGTTCCAAACAATACAAGTGTATTAAGAAAGCATGGTACAAAACACTAACGTTTCAAGACCACACGCGCCTCTTTTTCAAGGTGAGTAGACAGTTACATTTTTCTCTTAAGTCCTAGGGGATACTTGGATCCATTTAGTACCATGGGGTATAAACGGGTCAACTAGGAGACATGGGCACTTTAAGAATTTGATAGTGTGGGCTGACTCCTCCCTCTATTCCCCTCCTACCAGACACAGTTTAGAAAATGTGCCCGGAGGAGCCAGTCACGCTGAAGGAAGCTCTTGAAGAGTTTTCTGCATTTATTTTCTATGTTTGTTATTTTCAGGCAGGGCTGGTTGGCACCAGCCTGCCTGCTTCGTGGGACTTAGGGGGGGGTACGGCCCAACCTCTTGAAGGGTCAGGGTCGGACTGGCCCACAGGGGTACCATGGAAACCACCGGTAGGTCCCACTGCCTGGGGGCCCACTCCTTCCTCTAGGAATCAGGTTCCAGACTGTGCACTTGTATTATACATAGTAGATATGTTGCATTACACTGCACTAAACTATTGTGCATTTTAAGCCTCTGTGGAGGCTGGCCACACACCCTTTGAAGGCTGGCCACACCCCTAAGTATGGGCCCCTATAACTACATTTCCCCCGGTGGGCCCTTCATGCCCCAGTCCGACACTGAGCTTCTGAGGGAACTACTATTCGCAAGCCCCACCACGGCGAGCGTACATTCCCACAGCACGCCGCCACCCCTAACAGAGCCAGAAGAATGAAGAGTGGTGAGTACTGAGCCGGCGTCCCGGTTAGCGGGGCGCCGGCCATTATGGCGGCACGAGGGTACGAGACGCATGGCTTCTAAATGGGGTGGAATGCGTCTCCAGACACAGTACACAACTGCGTCCCAGTACACTGTACACAGTACCCAAACAGGCAAACACTGCTCCATTTTAAGCACAA
This sequence comes from Pseudophryne corroboree, assembly GCF_028390025.1. Taxonomy (NCBI): domain Eukaryota; kingdom Metazoa; phylum Chordata; class Amphibia; order Anura; family Myobatrachidae; genus Pseudophryne; species Pseudophryne corroboree. Next base: position 485,179,232 of record NC_086447.1, on the reverse strand, counting down.
AAATTACCTCAACCAGTATAAAAAAAGCGTAAAGACTGCGCGCCATTGAAGGGGTGGGGCTTCACTATGAGAGGATCCAGCAGCTCACCAGCGCCATTTTCCCTCTGCAATGGATATAGACGCTGACTGACAGGGATGCGCAGCTCCTCTGGTGTGACTCCAAATTACCTCAGCGGTACCAGGGGGTCATAGCAGGGGGGGGAGCGACTATCAGTGTACTAAGTACCCTATCAGGGTACTTAGTCTGCGACCCTGCTAATCTTGGCATTAGCAGTAAGGGCACGGTGGGGGCTGGCTCCAAACAACTCTGTGTCTCCCTTGTGGGTTACTTGTGCTTAACCTTTTCCTGCGTGTGTGTGTACTGTCACATTTACATTATGTCAGGCAAAGAGTGTGTTTCTTGTACAGCGGAGTGTTCCTCTTCACCAGGGGGCTCACTACTGGGTACTCAGGGTTCACAGAAGAGCTGGGCTGAACCGGAGTGGGTTAATTCTCTTAAAGAAATTATCTCCACTCTTTCTACAAAATTGTCCTGCAATGAGAAAGAGATGCAATACTTAAAACAGACTGTGGATGACAAAGCAATGAGAAAGGCAAGTCAGATGCTTGGTTGCATAGGGAGAGGAATCAGTAGCAGGAAAAAAGAAGTGATAATGCCACTGTATAGGTCATTGGTACGGCCCCATCTAGAATACTGTGTCCAGTTCTGGAGACCCTATCTCCAGAAGGATATAAATACATTAGAGAGTGTACAAAGAAGGGCAACTAAAATGGTGCATGGCCTACATCACAAAACTTACCCGGAAAGGCTAAAAGATCTTAACATGTATAGTTTGGAGGAGAGAAGGGAAAGGGGGGACATGATAGAAACTTTCAAATATATCAAGGGTCTTAACAAAGTTCAGGAGGGAAACATTCTTCAAAGGAAAAGAAGTATTAGAACTCGAGGGCATACATTGAGACTGGAGGGGGGGAGGTTCAGGGGAAATTTAAGGAAAAATTACTTCACAGAAAGGGTAGTGGATAAGTGGAATAGCCTCCCATCAGAGGTGGTAGAGGCTAAGACTGTAGGGCAATTTAAACATGCTTGGGACAGGCATATGAATATCCTTACAAAGAATTAAGGTTAAAAAAGGGTTGAGATTGCCTAAAGGATAAAATAAAAAAGGGGCAGACTAGATGGGCCAAGTGGTTCTTATCTGCCGTCAAATTCTATGTTTCTATGTTTCTATGAGTTTATGAACAGAGACTCAGTCCTTAAACCAGCATCTCAGTCCCCTCCCATTTGTCCGCAAAAGCGATCTCTGGCCCATATCCTGCAGTCTGACTCTGACGCTAACAGGTCAGACATGGAGGAGGGTGAGGTGGATTTGGAGGGGGGGATGCGGCTTTGTCACAGGGAATAGAGGCTCTTATAGAGGCTATCAGAGATGTTCTGCATATTCCTGATAAGGTGTCAGAGGAGTGTGAGGAATCTTATTTTAATGTAAAAAAGAAGTCCTCAGTCACTTTGCCTGCGTCAAAGGAATTGAATACTCTGTTTGATGAACCATGGCTTAATCCTGATAAGAAAATTCAGATCCCTAAAAGGTTGCTCTCATCTTTTCCTTTTCCTCTGGAGGATAGGAAAAAATGGAAAAATCCACCGATAGTGGACGCATCAGTCTCTAGGCTGTCACGTAAAATTGTATTGCCTGCTCCTGGTGCAGCCTCCCTAAAAGACATGGCTGATCGTAAAATTAAGACTACACTCAAATCATTGAACACAGCTGCTGGGGTGGCCCAAAGACCCACTATTGCATGTGCATGGATCAAAAAGCCATTGCAAAATGGTCAGGTAACCTAATTGAGGGGTTAGATTCCTTGTCTAGGGGGGATGTTGTTTTACTTCTGCAGCATATACAGGACTCTGCGAGATTTATGGTGGAAGCCATAAAATAAATAGGCTTGCTTAATGCACGCACCACCGCTATGGCAGTGTCAGGGGCTTGTGGCTATGCCAGTGGTCTGCTGATGCGGACTCCAGGAAAGGCGTAGAAGGCCTACCATTCACAGGAGAGGCCTTATTTGGAGATGAACAAGACAAATAGATCTCCACAGCTACTGCGGGTAAGTCTACGTATCTCCCTTCTGCAGCTGCCCCTATCATTAAGACTTATTCAGCTTCTAAGTTGCAGTCCTTTCAGATGGGCAAATCCAGAGTTGCTTCTACATCCTCCAGCGGGAGGTGCTCTGTCTGCTGTATCTGAAAGCGGTGTTCTGTTTGCTGTAGCTGAAAAAGGGTTGCTCTGTCTGCTGTATCTGAAATCGGTGTTCGGTCTGCTGTAGCTGAAAAAGGGTTGCTCTGTCTGCTGTATCTGAAAGGGTTGATCTGTGAGTCCATCCAGGGGCTCAACCCCAGTGTAAAATTAAAATAATAAAAGCTAAAAACAAAAAGCCTAAAAATAATTAAAAACATATTTTTTTTGTGCTGTACCGTCCCCAGCATATCATGGGGGGCATATCATGTCTATTCTGGCACTGCTGGGGGGCATAGCATGTGTATCTGGCACTGCTGGGGGGCATATCATGTGCATCTGGCACTGCTGGGGGGCATTTCTTGTGTATCTGGCACTGCTTGGGGGCATATCATGTCTATCTGGCACTGCTTGGAGTCATATCATGTCTATCTGGCACTGCTGGGGGGAATATCATGTGTATCTGGCACTGCTGGGGGCAGAGCAGGCCACAGGCATAGGCAAACTAGGCAATTTCCTAGGGCATTTGATATGCCCAGGGGCATCAGCAGCTTCTGCTGATTCAAATTATATGCGGCATGCCTATATTCTGTGTGTAGCATTTCATATGCAGATACAGCCACAGTCTCACACACTATATAGGCATGCTGTATATCATATTAATCATCAGAAGATGCTTGTGCATCCTAGCCACATAGCAATGCAAATAAGATGCATTTTCATAAAAAAAGGTGTGCCCAACGTTAGCATTGGGGCAATATTTATGAGGACACATCTGTATCCAAGCAGAGGCAGAGGTCACAGTGTTAGTGGCAGTGTGAGTGCTGTATGCATGTCAGTGGGTTGGTTGTGCAGTAGTGTTCAGAATATGTGTAAGGAGCATTATGTGTGTCATGTAAAAATGCATTAATAATGTGCAACATATGTGTAAGGGGCACTATGTGTGTCATTATGTTTAAAAGGACATTAATAATGTGCGGCATATGTGTAACAGGGTACTACTGTATGTGTGTCATTATGTGTATAGGGGCACTAATAATGTGTAGCAAATGTGTAGGGGGCACTATGTGTGTCATTATGTGAATAAGGGCATTAATAATGTGCGGCATATGTGTAAGGGACATTATGTGTAAAAGGACATTAATAAAGGTTGTCATAATGTGTAAGGTGCATTATGTTTATAAGGACATTAATAAGGTGTTTCATATGTGTAAGGGGCATTACTGTGTGGAATGTGTGTAAATGCATTACTAATGTGTGGCATTATGTGTATAAGGTGCTCTACTATGTGGCGTTGCATATAGAAAGGGCACTACTGTGTCATCTAATGTGAATAAAGAGCAATAGGGTGTGGTGTAATGTGAATAAGGAGCAATTCAGTGTGATGTAATGTGAATAAGGGGCTCTACTGTGAGGAGTAACGTTTATAAGGTAAAGTGATACTACTGTGGGATGTAATATGAATTATGGACACTATCGCATGATAATATGTGAATAAAGTTGCAGTACTGTGTGGCATAATTGGAATTGGGGTTATTGTGTGGCCATGCCCCTTGGCAGCAAAAACACACTCCTTTTTGGGCTGTACACCAAATGTGCAAACTGTTCCTATTTAAAATATAGGGGGTACAAGGTCAGAGGCGGAACCAGCGGTGGTGCTAGGGGGCATCAGACAAAATCTTGCCTAGGGCATCATATTGGTTAGGGCCGGCTCTGGCTGGGGGGCATATCTTGTGTATCTGGCACTGCTTTGGGGCATATCTTGTGTATCTGGCACTGCTTTGGGGCATATCTTGTGTATCTGGCACTGCTTTGGGGCATATCATGTCTATCTGGCACTGCTGGGGGGCATATCATGTCTATCTGGCACTGCAGTAATGGGGTCATTATGTGTATCTGACACTATACTGGAGACATTATGTGTATCTGGCACTGCTGGGGGGCATACCATGTCTATCTGGCACTGCTGGGGGTGCATATCATGTCTATCTGGCACTGCAGAGGAGCATATCATGTCTATCTGGCACAGCACTACTGGGGTCATTATACTGTATGTGTATCTGGCACTATACTGGAGACATTGGGGGGAATTCAAATGTTCAAAAAGTCGGTTGGGTGTCTATTTTTTCCTGACTATTAGATAGGAAAAAAAAGACACCTCACTGACTTTTCAAACAATGAAATATCCCCCAATATGTGTATCTGGCACTATACTGGAGACATTAGGTGTATCTGGCACTATACTGGAGACACAGTGGCGTATCTATAATGGGTGCTGTGTGTGCAGTGCACACGGGCCACTGGGTCCAGAGGGGGCCCACACCGCACACACTGCACCCATTTCTTCTATGTACTTACCTTTCTGGTGTCCGGGAGTGGGTCCTCTCCTCTCCCGAGTCCCGTAGTCAGCAGCCGCAGCAGCGCTGTTAGTGCTCTGTCTGAGCACTAGAGACTCCGGCACAGTGCCAGAGTCTACAGCGCATGCGCAGGTCTCCCAAAAAACGGCCGCTGCGTCATTTTTTCAGAGATGTGGGCATGCGCTGTAGACTCTCGCACTGTGCCAGAGTCTCTAGCGCTCAGACAGAGTGCTAACAGCACTGCTGCCGGCTATGGGATGGGAGAGGAGGGGGCCCACACCTGGAGACTGCACACGGGTCCCCTCCTCTCTAGATACGCCCCTGTGGAGACATTTTGTGTATCTGCCACTATACTGGAGACATTATGTGTATCTGGCACTATACTGGAGACATTATGTATATGTGGCACCATACTGGATACATTGGGGGTCATTCCGAATTGATCGCTAGCTAAAAATGTTTGCTGCGCAGCGATGATGCAAAAAAAGGCACTTCTGCGCATGTGTATGTGGCGCAGTGCGCACGCGCGACATACTTTCACAACGGGCGAAGTATTTTTACACAAGATCTAGCAACTCTTTTCAGTCGCAATGGCAGCCGCAGAGTGATTGATAGGAAAGGGGCGTTTCTGGGTGTCAACTGACTGTTTTCAGGGAGTGCTCGAAAAAACGCAGGCGTGCCAGGAAAAACGCAGGCGTGGCTGGGCAAACGCAGGGCGTGTTTGTGACGTCAAATCCGGAACTCAACAGTCTGAAGTGATCGCAAGCTAGGAGTAGGTCTGGAGCTACTCTGAAACTGCACAATTTTTTTTGGTAGTCGCTCTGCGATCCTTTCGTTCGAACTTCTGCTAAGCAAAAATACACTCCCAGAGGGCGGCGGTTTAGCATTTGCACGACTGCTAAAAACTGCTAGCGAGCGATCAACTCGGAATGATCCCCATTATGTGTATCGGACACTATACTGGAGACATTAAGTAAGGAACACTACTGTGGCTGTTATGTGTAAGGCTGCTAATTGTGTGTGTAGAGGGGTGTGTGAAAATATATTTATTTATAGTTTGAAGTTACAAGGTCACGCCCACTTTTGCAGGAGCGTGCACGCCTTCGGCGCGCACATGGGGGTACACGTTGGAATTTTCTCGCTCAGGGTGCTAGTAGGCCTGGAGCCGGCCCTGGCAGGGGGCGCCAGAAACATTTTTGGCTGGGGGGAGAAAAATGTATAGTTACGCCACTGGGCTGAATCCAATCCTGGATTGATTTGAGTTTAGACTGATCCATAGTAAATCATTGTAACCCAACAATGTCACCTGTCACCTTTAATTAATCATTTTAATAACCTTTAATTACTTTTCTCTTTGTTTTTGCAGAACTGAAATCACATGGTTACGATGTGATGAAAGGAAAGGTTGAGTAAACCAATCTATCATCTAGGTAAGCCATAAGAAATGTATTTAAAAATTCCCTCAGAACACCGGTGGTCATTCCGAGTTGTTCGCTCGTTGCCGTTTTTCGCAACGCAGCGATTAGGTGGAAAATGCGCATGCGCATGATACGCAGCGTGCATGCGTTCATTAATTTAACACAAAACTTTGGAGATTTGCACAAGCTCGAGCGACGTTTTTTCATCGCTCGAGTGATCGTAGTGTGATTGACAGGAAGTGGGTGTTTCTGGGCGGAAACTGGCCATTTTCAGGGAGTGTGCTAAAAAACACAGGCGTGCCAGATAAAAACGCAGGAATGGCTGGAGAAACGGGGGAGTGGCTGGCCGAACGAAGGGTGTGTTTGTGACGTCAAACCAGGAACTAAACGGACTGAGGTGATCGCAATCTAGGAGTAGGTCTGGAGCTACTCAGAAACTGCAAGGAATTATTTAGTAGCAGTTCTGCTAATCTTTCGTTCGCTATTCTGCTAAGCTAAGATACACTCCCAGAGGGCGGCGGCCTAGCGTGTGCAATGCTGCTAAAAGCAGCTAGCGAGCGAACTCGGAATGACCACCAACATTTATAGCATCTCAGAATACTGCTGGAGCATTGCTAAGACAGAATGGCATTACCAGGTATTCATAAAGACCAGTGTGCATATTAAACACAGTCTTCCATTCATCCCCCTCTTTTATCTGGATAAGATTATAAAATAACTATCAATTTTTGTGAAAATAACAGCTTGTTGTAATTTGATTGGACAACTCAGGGATAAGTGGCAACTGGTACTGATTTTTTACAGTGATGTTATTTAGACACCTGTGATCCACAAGTCCCTCTTCATTCTTCAGAATAAAGAACAGACCAGATCCTAGGGGGCATTTTGAAGGTCGAATAATACCTTTCCGCAGACTTTCAGTGATAATGCTTGGAGCTCAGGAGGCAATAATAAAAACAGTCATCATTTGGGTAATTTGAAACCTGGAATTATATCCACAGTACAGTCATACTCTGAGTGGCCGCAGGACTTCAGCTGACTGTTTGCTGAGCACCAGTGGCGTAACTATAGAGAGGGTGCAGGGGACGCAGCTGCTATGGGGTCTGGTGGCTTGCCAAAGGCAATCCTACTGCACCCTGTAAAAAACATTTTTCTTCTTCATTTTCTTTAAATTACTGTTGCAGTGCTGGGTTCGGAGCCCGGCAGTGTACTAACTGGTAGGGAGGCGGAGCAGCTTGTTCTACAGAATCTGGAAGCGTGGCTGATGGACACGCACTGATTGTGCTTATACAGTGCCACACCCATCAGCTGCGCACTACTGCGGCCACTACTGCAGGCGCATCAACACTTCCAGATTCTCAGGAACACGAGAACAAGCAGCTTCGTCTCCCTCCTCCCTACCAGTAAGTAAACTGCCTTTCCCTGAACCCAGCACAGCAGCAGTAAGTAAAAATAAAAAATTAAGAAAAAAATAATATAAAATAAATAAATAATACATTTTAGAGGGTGCAGTGGGATTGCCTTTGGGGCCCCCCCGAAGCCGCCAAGCCCCATAACAGCTGCATCCCCTGCACCTTGTGTAGTTAGATGGTCCAGCCATGTCTGTCCGTCTATGCCCCCTCTTATCCTTCCGTCCATGTCCCCTCCCGTCCATCTATGCCCCCTCCTGTCCGTCTATGTCTCCATAAGGTGCTCTGTCTGTCCGCCAATGCCCCTGTCTATCCTTCCGTCTATGCCCCTTCCAGGGCCGAAATTAGGATTTTCGTCACCCGGAACAAAGTAGTAATTTGGCGCGCCCCCCGCCCCCCAAAATAATAATATAAATAAATAAATAAAATAAAAATAAAAAACCCTATCAGACTAAAATAATCAGATTATCAAAAGTTTTGAAAAAAGGGGATACTACTGGACAATATTCCTCTATGTGCCTCAAATGCCATATGCGTCATATGCCCTGCCAGCGTGTTCACATACATGCTCCTCTGTGTGTCCCCATACACTGCACTATATCATAACACTTGATCACTGCACTACATTCCCCTATCCACTGCACTACATCACTATACTACATCCCCTACATGCTAAACTACATCACTACACTACATGCCCCTATACACTGCACTATATGCCCTATATGCTACACTACATCACTACACTACATCCCCTTATATGCTACACCACATCAGTGCACTACATGCCCCTATATACTGCAATACATTACTACACTACATACCCTATATGGTATACTACATCACTGCACTACACCCCTCTATAAGGTACACCAAATCCCCCCATCTGGGAGGCAAAGCGGAGGTTGATACTGCTACCTGGGAGCACAGTGCACTTCTATAGCTTGCATGGTGCACCGCACGCTAGTTGCAGCATTGCATGGCAAAGAAGAGAGTTTAAGACAGTAGCCGGCATAGAAGAGAGCCCAGGTACTGGAGCTCACCTGCACAGCGTTGGAGCCAGCTGTGGGCAGACAGTTGGGTCAGAGACATTGCCAAGGGTGCTGTCTGCTGCCTCACTGGAGCAGCACAGCACTAACTGTAAAAATAAATAAAAAAACCCTGCTCCTCTGTAACTCCTTGGCGCCCCCTCAAATCCTGCACCTGGGGCGCATGCCCCCTTAGCCCCCCTAGTTGCGGCCCTGCCCCTTCCCATCCTTCTGTCCATGGACGTGGTGTGTTTAAACTGAAATCTAAATTGCAGTGTAAAATTAAAGCAGCCACTATTTACCCTGCACAGAAACAAAATAACCCACCCAAATCTAACGCTCTCTGCACATCATAATGCCCCCCCCCCCTGCAGTGCACATGGTTATGCCTATTAGCTAACATATCTGCTACTGCGATCAGATCTGAATTAGGCCTTATTATACGAGTATCCAGTGGTTTCACTTGCCCATCGCTGGCCTGTCGGCCAGTGTGTACCAACGATATGTCTGTGAATGCCGTCGTTCACAGACATATCACGTTGGCCCTGCTGCACACACGATGACCAATATATCTACAGATATATTGGTGCATTGTTGTGTGAGTACGGCCGGTCAACCACCCGCCCGTACACATGCTCCAAAGCCCGCCGGTGATTAGCGGCTCAACTGGGCGGGTGCATGTAAATGCCTGTCCAGTTTGTGAAATTAGTTACGATGGATCAAGCGGTGTGTATGCACAACACACTGCCCGATCCTTCTATAGATAAATCTGCAGATCCATTAATGTGCAGATATAGCGATCAGTGTGGACTGTGTACCCACAATAATATGTGTGCGCTATTTAAATAAATAAATAAATAAATAAATAAGCAGTAAGGAGCCTAGCAAGGCAAATCAGTTGCAGAAAAATTCCAGTTCAGGAAGGCAAGGTGAAATATGCTTAGCAACATCAGTACATAAAAGCCAAAACTACTGAAAGAACATGCTGCTAACAGAGACAGAACATAACCGTTTCAAAGTCTTATGGGTAAATTTACTAAAGCTTCTAAAAATGAAAAGTGCTGATGTTGCCCATAGCAACCAATCAGATTCTGTCTATCATTTCTCTATTGCATCCTAGATCTACAGTGAAAGATAGACAGTCAGTAGGTCGACCGCAAACAGTGACACGCAAAAGGTCGACAGGTTCAAAAGGTTGACATGGAAAAGGTAGATAGTAGAAAAGGTCGACAGGTACAAAAGGTCAAAAGACTCAAAAGGTCAACACAAAAATAGTTGACACAAAAATGATCGACACAGTTTTTTTATGTTTGGTGTCATTTTGTATGTTTCACCATATCTGAGTCAAAAGTAGTGGAAAAATACATGTACACCGCGGGTAAGGTTGCTATTCTCATTCATAGTCCACGTGAACGGTAAATATTGAAAAAATTTAAATTTAAAAAAAAAACTTGTGTTGACTATGTGTGTCAACCATTGTCTTGTTGACATTTTGAATCTGTCGAACTTAATCACTTGAGCGGTTGCTACTGGTTCTGTTCTCACTCTATAAATGTCATGGACCTGCCGACCGTCGGGATTGTGAGGGGGCAGGATGTAGGGGGAGGTAATGTGACCGGCGGTCACCTGACAGCCGGTCATATAACTACATCCCATAATAACATGATCTATACTAAGCATGAATCATACCTTTCCATTGCATTTTTTCACATTTATTATCTTGTAATGTGTATAGCATACAAAATAACAGCAGACAATAGAGTAAGTGTGTCTTCCAAACAATGTCATCACAAGGGACAGCGTTTGCCAAGGATATATTTTAAACCCATAGAAGTCCAAAATGGCTATTCACATTTCAGCTGGAAGTCTTTCTTTCTCATACTAAAGGCAGTATCATGTTAACCGCGGTCATTTTAAGCGTCTAATTACCTCCCCGGGGCTATCCAATTAGCTCTGATGTCGGCACTTATCAGGGATTTGTTTTCGCCTGCCTCAGGCAGGAAAAACAAAATCCCCAAATAAGCTTACATTTTTTACCCGATAGTGGCCTTTTTGCTGATCCTATGTGTTTTTTCGCCTGAAAATGGTCAATTTTTCAGGCGGAGAAAATGGGGACTAATTGGCTAACCCGAGAATTTTTATTCGGGACTAATTGGATACCCCCTTATATTTCTAAAGGGACACTGCATTTTCTGGTAAAATAATAAAAGGTCCAACACAGACACGTTTGACATGTATTTTAAAGGCAGTACATCTGCCCCTATAGAGGGCAAGCTATAAGAAAAAAACTAAAGTGAACATTATTTAAGGTGAACAATTGGAACTTTTTGTTTTTGTAGCCCCTGTACGGATGTGTAATTCATAGTTGCCTACCCTCCCTCATTCTGCAGGAGACTCCCTGAAATAGCAGTAATCTCCCTGATTGCATCTTACCCCTATTATAAATCAGAGATACATACATTTAAATGGCATCATCAGTGCAATTTCCCTGCACTGGTTGTAAGGCACAATGGTCTCTACGACTACATGCATTTTAAATAAGGATTTTCGTGGCTACTTACAGTATATGGAACCTCTTGTAAAATACAATACACAAACAAATCCTGCAAAATATCAGTGTCTTTTCTTCAACAAATAGATCTTACTAACTTTGGGGCTCATTTACATTTGGATGTAAGTCATTTTCGTGACATGCCTCTCTGATGTAGCAGTATGCGCCAGCGCTTATAGGTGTTACTTTCACAATCTCCCTGAAATGCTTTTTCAAAAGTAGGCAAGTATGGTGTAATTTGTCAGTGTGTTTCCTCTATCTGTCAATGCCTATCCCATACCCAACAGCATATGCGACAGTGTACATGCAGGTGTAAATAACAATGAATATATATATTTATCTATTCACGGTACAGTCTAGTGCAGTTTGTTGTCTTCAATCTAAAATCCCGTTCTGCAGAAATAACTTGTGTACATATGTTCTTTGCAGTATAATCTCTTTGCTACTCTTCAGCTGCATAGTTTTTTTGGTATCTGATATCTTTTTCCTGATAATTCACTCTTTGTAGCCTTTAACCTCCTCTTTGGGATCTCTCTCCTGGTACTTTTTGCATACGTAGCCGATAGGCTAAAGTGGCTAATGCTATCTTCAGATACAAGCTTAGTAAATGTAGCTAAAATGCAGTTATGGGGGGTGCTTTTGCGAGCGAAAATGGGAGACTGCAGCAGATATTTCCGATCCCATGTACATTTACATTTTGAATATACTTATTATTTGTAGGTTCCCCCTGAAAACCCCATTGAAAACTGCAGCATTTTGTTGCTTTAAATCACAGTGAAAAAAATGAAGATTTGCCTTATCACGTTTATGATAAATATACATGTAAAAACTTTGTTTTATATTGAATAGAAATATATACATCTATACTGGATGCAGCTTGATACAGGTTGTGTCATTTGTAGGCATGTGCCATATAATGACAATGATATCAGTAATCTCTTTTTAGAATCGCTATGATAAAAGCAATCTCTAAAACCTCCTCTATGAAATTATGACCAGCTGTTTTGGGAAGATATTATTCATCTGGAAATATTCCAAGAAAGGGGAGTAAAATGGAAATAGCTTAAATTATGTTTTCTGAACATCAACTTCTATTGAAAAGCCGCTTTTTATTGAAAAATTACACAAAGCCAATTATCATTTCAGCAAGTATCTAAGGCTTAAATAAAATGATAATGAAAGAATACAATTAAACAAGTTGGATGCAAAAACGTAATCTCATATACAGCAGTGACGTCAGGGTAGGCAGGGGAGGTAGAGCCTCATATGTCATACCCCAGTACACATATAAAAATGAATAGAATACTACAAAGATGATATTTGTAGTTTGTATTATTCACATCATCTTTGTATTATTCTAATCATTTTTACAGCAAAAACTCACCAACACAGTGTGTGTGTGTGTGTGTGTGTGTGTGTGTGTGTGTGTGTGTGTGTGTGTGTAAATCTGGCTCTGATACTAACTAGTGCCTCACCAGCCATTAACCACAACTCACTGTTACAGAGGTATATTTAACCCCACAGTTATAGTGCATCAATCTGAAGGTATATCCCGCCAATACTGCTGGAGGACCCACCTTTTCCACTGTTAAATGCGCAGTCTGTGCTTTCCTGTGTTGCCCTCCTCACAGGGGTGCAGTTAGAGGGGACATGGGGGAGCTGCAATGACACCGCAATCCTTAGGAGCAGTGTCAGTGGGGTGGGAGGGAAGCCAACATATGGTTATTCTCTCCCAAGTGCCTTATGCTGCGGTAAAAGGCTGCACTGCCCCTGTCTCTGCAAGGCATGTACCCCTCACTGACAGCAGCCACGGTAGGATCTGTCCTGCACTGCCTGATCATAGGCGTGCACAGCACATTTTATTAGGGTGTGCACCGCTGGAGGGGCGTGTCTTGCATCGCCTATTGGTGTGATCAGTAGCTGATCTTGCTACGGGCACACAGGTTTTTTGCCCGGGGCGCCGCTTCCAGAGGGCGCCACCGCCGTGGCAAGAGCCGCTACTGGTGGTGCCCCTCGGTGCTGTGCGCAATGACAGCATTGTGCACAGCACGGTATTGTGGGATCGGCACATAGACGCTAGGGGTCATAATTGACCTCTAGTGTCTATGCTGTGCTATGGGAGAGACGTCACGATGTCTCTCCTATATATCCGAGGAGCGGCGCTGGCGGCCAGAGACAGAGGACAGCAGCGGTCGGGAAACAGGAGTGGGGATGGCGAGTATTTTTTTATTTATTTTATTGTTTTATTGTTTGGGGTGATTGGCGCTACTGGGGGCACATTATTGGGGGCACAGTACTGGAGGCACAACTTCTGAAGGCACAGCTACAGGGGGCATAACTGGCCATGCCCCTTCTCCAAAGCCACGCCCCTATTTTTTCGCCCTGGGTGCCACAAGGCCTAGATCCGGCCCTGGGTGTGGCTACCACTATTTTACAATTAGTGTAAGTAGGAGAGCATAAAAATGCAAAAATAAGGGTGGTGCGCTGAATGGTATAAATATGTGGGATCTACCCTTACTACGTCAATCCCAGAATGCAGACGTTAGCATGTGACCAAGGTTAACTTTACATAGAGCATGTTAACTGGATCGGCATTACAACTGTAGACATGCTGGGTGGGCAGTATGTGTAAAGTTGTGCTCTTGATCTGGCTAACATGCTGTAAGTAGCATGTTAACAACATGCCGGCACCTACATTCTGGGATCGACATATTCACTGTCCATCCTGTAACTACTTCTTGCACCCACTAATCCCTCATGCAGCTTGGTCCCCTGACACGTCTTATACCTCACACATCTTATCCCTCACACAGTTCTTCCCTCTGACACATCTTATACCTCACACATCTTATCCCTCACACAGCTCTTCTCTCTGACACATCTTATACCTCATCCCTCTAACACGTCTTATACCTCACACATCTTATACCTCACACATCTTATACCTCACACTGCTCTTCCCTCTGACACGTCTTACACCTCACACATCTTATACTTCACGCAGCTATTCCACCTGACACATCTTATCCCTCACACAGATTTCCCCCTTCGTACAGCTCTCCCCCCTTAATATCATGGAGGATGTGCCTGATTCCGACACATCATTCACAGTATTGTCCAGACTGTATGCACTATGTCGCTAATGATGCACATGTCGTCAGCGAAATTGTCTGCAGGCTGTTCATGCAGGTCCGACGGATGACATAGCCAGCGAGGGCCATGCTGCTGAATGCAGCATGGCCCCCACTCCTCCACCTTTGATTGTTGCTGGCGGCATCAGCAAGTGCCCCCAGGGGACTAGGTTTAGGACACCCCCCGAGGGACTTAGGGATAGGCTGCAGGGGGGGGGGGGGGGGTAAAGGTGGTGCAGGGAGAGGAATTAAGGTTAGTCATCACCTGGGGGACTTAGGGTTAGGCTGCAGGGGGGCTGGGGTTAGGTTTAGGGTGTGGGGAGGGGGGGTAGGTTTAAGCGCTACCCGGGGGGGGGGTGTTAGGGTTAGGTTGCTGGAGGGGGAGGGTTAGAGGAAGGTCACCTAAAAAGCAGGGTTAGGGTAGGGTACGGGAATGGTTGGAGCACTTACCAACCCCTGATGGTATTCTGACTATCGGAATGCTGCTGTCAGTCTCCTGACCACCGGCATCCCGACAGCCGGCATTTCATACCTAACCCCTTCAACCATGTAGCTCCCCCGATGCAGCTCTCTTTTGTGCGCTTTGTGCTGTCCTCCTTAGCTCTGCACCACTTCCACACTGTCACTGATGCCCCTTTATGGCATTTGCGTGGGTACCCCATGATGTTGCTCTCCTTTCTGGGCCTTGGCGATGGGCTCCTCTTCCTGCAGCAGCACTGACAGACGCTTGACGGTGACGTCACTTCATTAGCACCGCCAAGGCCTAGAGGAGGACTGAGGGAGGCAGGGCTAGGGGAGGCTGTCTAGCGCTGCAGGCTCGACAGTCGACACACATCTTTTGATGTAAGAGATGTGGCAATCAGCGACTTTTTTATTTAGTCACTAAATGGACAGGCTTAGGCTGGTATTGTGCCTGTGTGCGAGGCTGGGGCAAGCTGCAGGAGTTCGGCCACGGACAGCACTCACTTTGGTGGGAGTGACGCGGGTTACGCTCGCCATGCCACCTTTCCCTCTGGCAGGTGGCAATGCGGAGTCACCGGAGTCTCCCCCGGGGGTTCCCACAGCAACGTTACTGCCACTGCCCGGCACTGAGAGCGGCATATAGGAAGCAACATTAGCGCCACTGTGACATCTATTGGGGGCTTCACAGTGGCGTCAGATGGCGTAAGGAGCGAGCACGTCCCTCCCCTAGTATTAAAGGAGGGGTGGGTAAGCCTTGTGGGCCGGGGGACATGATCGCTGCATGTGTTTGTTACTGGTGCTCTGTGCACCATAATGACTGCTGCAACTGCGGACCTGGTGTGTGTGTGCAGGGTGCCGGTCATTAGGGAGTGCCTGGGCACACCAGTCACCCCCCGTGCGCACGCCTATGTTAGGGATGGCATAAAAGCATTGATGGTTTGCACCCATCATTGAGTATTCCTGTTGTGGAAATAGTGACCGTCAGGCAGATCAAGGAAGGGGGTATCATATGAAAATATGGAAAAGGGTGGGGGACCTGAAAACCCCCCTCTTCTTAGCCAGCAGCTCAAATAATGACCACAGTAGCAATAGTCAGGACTCAGAGCAATAGATGAGATCTCCAACAGATAAGTTATGGTATGGGGGTGGGGTAGAAATTATGGTAGTTATCGTAAGAATAAGGGGGTAAAGGGTTAATGCTTTAATGAGGTTAGTTAAGATGAAGATTTTTTTATGAGACTGAGGGGGAGATGTATCAATTCTGTGAGAGAGATAAAGCGGAGAAGTTACCCATAGCAACCAATCAGCTTCGAAATGTGATTTTAAAGACTGTGCTAGATAAATGATAGCTAGAAGCTGATTTGTTGTTAGGGGCAACTTCACTTTCTCTCTCTCCAAGATTTGATACTAATTAGGTAATGCAGAGATTTATGTACATGGATAGAATTATTTTATGGTCTTCAGGCTAGGGATGAGTAGTTTGAATTCTATGGAATCTGAACCGATCCGAACAGTGGGATCAGAGCGTTCCCACCATACTCGGATCCCAGCGAGAGGCTGAATGTCATCGTCCTGGCATCAGATTCTCATGGGACTTGGATTCTGTAAAAGGCACCGTGGCCGCATGCTGGTGTGTGCTGCGCTAAGCTCTGCTCGAAAAAATCATATATAGGAGAACATCCTCATTAATTAAAGAGGGGAGCACTGTCAGTCACTAAATAAATAAAATAAATGTATAGGGGGATACACTACTGCAACTGCTGTGTCCAGAGTCTCACAAGGGGCTGTATTGGTAGTGTGGAGGCACTATTAATAGTGTCTGTAACTGTAGGGGGTACACTGCATGCTGCTGTATGCTTGCTATATTATTACCGTATATACTCGAGTATAAGTCGACCCGAATATAAGCCGAGGCACCTAATTTTACCACAAAAACCTGGGAAAACTTATTGACTCGAGTATAAGCCTAGGGTGGAAAATGCAGCTCTAGCCGTACACAGACCTCATAGTGCCAGATATGCCCCACAGTGCCAGATATGCCCCACAGTGCCAGATGTATGCCCCACAGTGCCAGAAGTGCCTCATAGTGCCAGATATGCCCTCTTAGTGCCAGATATGCCTCCACAGTGCCAGATATGCCCTCATAGTGCCAGATATGCCCCCACAGTGCCAGATATGCCCTCATACTGCCAGATATGCCCCACAGTGCCAGATGTGCCCCACAGTGCCAGATATGCCCCACAGTGCTAGATGTGCCAGATATGCCCTCATGCTGCCAGATATGCCCCACAGTGCCAGATGTGCCAGATATGCCCCACAGTGCCAGATGTGCCAGATATGCCCTCATGCTGCCAGATATGCCCCACAGTGCCAGATGTGCCAGATATGCCCCACAGTGCCAGATGTGCCAGATATGCCCCCTCAGTGCCACATATGTCGTCCCCCCAAGTGCCAAATATGCTCCCCCACTGCCAGTTACTTACCCTCCGTCGCTCACGCGCTGTTTTCTGAAGGAGGGACACGGAGGGCACAGCGCGCGCCTCTCCTGTGTCCCTCCTGCGTCTCCAGCGGCAGCGGCGTGTGTGTGTTAAATGAAGTGCCAGTTCGTGAGCCAATCAGAGCTCACAAATGGGCACTTCATTTAATAGACCCGCCGCTGCCGCCGGAGACACAGGAGGGACACAGGAGAGCCGCGCGCTGTGCCCTCCGTGTCCCTCCTAAACACTGACTCGAGTATAAGCCGAGGGGGCTTTTTCAGCACAAAAAAAGTGCTGAAAAAGTCGGCTTATATACGGTATATTGTAACTGTACTGTGTCCAGAGTCTCATAAGGGCTGTGCTGAATAGCCAGTGTACTGTTTGCTGCATTATACACTGCTGTATTTAACTGCGCTGTGTCCAGACTCACAAGAAGCTGTGCCCTATTGTCCCGGTGTATAGGGATGCGCTGCTGTATACTGCACTATACTCTGCTGTAAATTGTACTGTTTAGTGCACTGTGTTCATGCGCATCTATAAGCACTGTGATTCCACACAGTGATTTATGAACTGCAAGTTAAAAATACTATATATATATATATATATATATATATATATATAGTTAAGTTCTATTGTTTATTTATTTGTACTGTTTGCACTGCAGTGCTTTATCCGATTTTGGTGTGTTCATATGTATTAATAAGCCCTGTGATTCCATGCAGTGATCTGTGAACTGCATGTTAAAAACCATAAAAATAAGAATATAGTAAAGGTCTGTTGTTTGTACTATTTTATGGGCTGTACCCTAGTGCGCTTTCTTCAAGTGCATCTATAAACCCTGTTTCAAACACAGTTTGAAAAGAGCTGCAAGTTCTAAAAAAATATATATATATTGTAGAGTTCTATTGTTTGTAATATTTGGTGCCCTGTACCCTAGTGCACTTTCTTCACGTGGATCTAACCTTGTGATTTACACAGTTTGAAAGGAGCTGCAAGGTATAAAAAAAAATATATCATTAAGTTCTATTGTTTGTACTATTTGGTGCACTGTACCATAATGCGCTTTCTTCATGTGCATCTATAAACCCTGTGATTCATGCAGTTTGAAAGGAGCTGCAAGTTATATAAAAAATATATCATTAAGTTCTATTGTTTGTACTGTTTGGTATGCTGTACCCTAGTGCACTTTCTTCACATGCATCTATAAACCCTGTGATTCATGCAGTTTGAAAGGAGCTGCAAGTTATATAAAAAATATATATAATTAAGTTTTATTGTTTGTACTGTTCGGTATGCTGTACCCTAGTGCACTTTCTTCACGTGCATCTATAAACCCTGTGATTCACGCAGTTTGAAAGGAGCTGCAAGTTATATAAAAAATATATCATTAAGCTCTATTGTTTGTACTGTTCGTGTGCTATACCCTAGTGCACTTTCTTCACATGCCTCTAACCCTGTGATTCATACAGTTTGAAATGAGGTGCAAGTTATATAAAAAATATATTGTTATGTTCTATTGTTTGTACTATTTGGTGTGCTGTACCCTAGTACGCCTTTTTCACGCGCATCTATAAACCCTGTGATTCACACAGTTTGAAAGGAGCTGCAAATTATATAAAAAAATATATCATTAAGTTCTGTTGTTTGTACTATTTGGTGCACTGTACCCTAGTGCGCTTTCTTCACGTGCATCTAACCCTTTGATTCACACAGTTAAAATGGATAACAATCCATTTAGAGAACACCAACCTGCTGCCACCAGTCATGATGATGATGATAGTCCAGCATCTACTAAAGTTAGTGCTCAAGGGCATAGCAGAGTCTAAAAACCAAAACCCCAATATACAGTGGTAAAGAAAAAAAACACCTTTTATAAAGGGAAGGTTTGGTGCAGAAAAACTAAAATTGCCAACATGCCATTCACCACACGCAGTGGCAACGAAAGGCTCAGGCCTTGGCCTTTATTTCTGAGTGGTGGTTTTTCACCTGTCAGTGAGGCATCTTCTTCCGCCTCTTATGATGCCTCAGACTCAGAGTCTAGAAGAGGTGTAAAAAAACTGAAAACCACTAAGGCAGTAGAACAAACTGTGAAGGCAGAAACAGAAATGTCATAAATACTTGAGGAGAGTCTAAGTGTCCCCAAGTGCTATGTGTGAGTCTGACTTTTCTGATACTGTACTTGCAGAGAAGCCGTCTTCCACCGTTTCTGCTCCCTCTGCATATGTGGGGATGAGCAGCATAAGTTTTGTTGATGACATAGAAATTGAGGATGCCACCATGGAATTGCAAGAGGATGTAGGGGAGATTTGTGTAGATGATGCTGGCACTAATGAGGATGTTGAGGATGCTGTTTGTGTTAGCAAGGCACCAGTGGAAGCATCTGTTGACCTGATAAGAAGGCCATTGTCATGCCTGGACATATGACCATCAAATCTACCTCTTTTGTGTGGAATTATTTTTAACCAAATCCTGACAACTTTTGTCAAGCAATCTGTAGCCTTTGTAGAACCACAGTAAGCAGAGGTAGGGACCTCCACATCATCTGCAGTGAGTTCATGACAAGTATTTTATAACATCCACAATTGGTGCTAAAAAACAGCAAGCAGTCCAGCATCAGCTAGATCCCTTCTCTCTACTAGATCCCAGCACCTGCAATCTCCACCACCATCACCTGCATCCTCAATATCCTCATTAATGATCAGAGATAATACTGTAACCAATTTGTCAATGCTAGGTGATACCTTTTCTTTCCAGGATTCCTTAGAAGAATCCTTGAGCGCTAGGCCTGCTGCTGCTGGGGGTGGATTTTTATCCCAGAAGTAGACCAAGAAGACTGCTAGTAGTTGTTCCACAAAACAATTGACTGTTGAACAATCCTTTGCAAAGGGGAGCAAGTATGACAGTTTCACCCAGTCGCACAGGGGATCACTGACGCCATGACTGCTATGTTAGCATTAGATCTACATCCAATATCTGCAGTGGGTTTTACACAGTTCATTGATGCCCTGTGTCCCTGGTACCAAATTCCATCTCGGTTCCATTTTACCTGAAAAGCCATTTCTAGGCTGTACTAGGACATTAAAAGAAATCTAATTATTGCCCTACAAAATGCCATTGTACCCACTGTCCACTTAACCACAGATATGTTGATAAGCGGTAGTGGGCAAACTAAAAATTATATAACTGTGACAGCCCACTGGGTGGGTGAATCGCCTACATCAGCAGCAGCAACATTATCTAACAAACGCTAGCTCATTCAGAGGCAGGCTACTCTGTGTATCACAGGCTTCACTGAGAGGCATACCACTGACAAGCTCTTAGAAAAACAGTGGGATGTCATAGCAACATGGCTTACCCCACTTGGACTCTCCTCAGGATTTGTGGTTCTGATAATGCCACAAATATCGTGAAAGCATTACAGCTGGGTGAATTCCAACATATCCCCTGTTTTGCTCACACGATTAACTTGGTGGTACAGGGTTTTTTATAAAATGACAGGGGCATGCAGGAGATGCTGTCTGTGGCCCAAAAGATTTTGGGACATTTTTGGTATTCAGCAACAGCATGCATTAGTTTACAGCACCTGCAAGAACAGTTTAATTTGCCCTGTCATCAACTGAAGCAAGAGGTATTAACAAGGTGGAACTCCACCCTTTATATGCTCTAGCGAATGGAGGAACAGCAAAAAGCCATCCATACAACAAGCCATGACTTAGGAAGAGGAGGGGGAATTTACCTTACCAAGCGCATTGAAGAGTACTTTCTGTTTTGTGCAAGGTGCTCTAACCCTTTGAATTAGCCACCTGTGAAGCGAGTGCTGATTGGATCACTACATTTTGGCAACCGTACTTGATCCTAGGTTTAAGTTGTATGCTGTATCTTACTTTGCAACTGACCCAGATCTTAAGAGATGCAAAGAGCTCCTGGTGAGCAAGTTGGAAGCTCAAGTGACACGTGGCGCTACAACGTCTCCTTCAGTTTCTTAAGCAGCAGCCAGGAAAAACACGTACCTTTCCCAAAAGACCTAGTGGTGATGCATATAAGTCAACACAACATTTTGACATCTGGTTGGGTCTAAATGAATTGCCCAGCATTTGTGACACCTCTACCGTAACTTTATCTGATACGGTCACCATAAAAAAAATGGTGGTGAATTCTTTTCATGACACCATAAAAATAAGTATGTCACAGAATCCCTTCAAGTACTGGAAGGAAAAAAAAGGCAATTTGGAGGCCCTTGTACAAACTGGCTTTGCATTACTTAAGCTGCCCACCCTCCAGTGTGTACTTGGAGAGAGTTTTCAGCACAGCCGGGAACCTTGTCAGTGATCGGCATAGGAGGTTTCTACCTCAAAATGTGAAAAAGATAATGTTCATCAAAATGAACTGGAAATTCAATGAGGAAGACCTTTCCCAGCAATTACGTCACAGTACTCAGACTTCTGTAATGGTGGATTCCAGCGGGGATGAATTAATATTGTGTGAGGAGGATGTACACACTGATAAGGGTGAGGGTGAGGATGGCAATAATGATGACATCTAGCCACTGTAGAACTGTTGCCTTAAGCTGAATGGTAACTTGTTTTGTGGGGGCCCAAACAAAGCAAGCACTTCTGGCACAAAAGCTGCAGTCGCTGTCACTGGAAGGCTTGGCTTGTTAAACTGTAGTGATGTGCACCTGAAATTTTTCGGGTTTTGTGTTTTGGTTTTGGGTTCGGTTCCGCGGCCGTGTTTTGGATTCGAACGCGTTTTGGCAAAACCTCACCGAATTTTTGTTGTTGGATTCGGGTGTGTTTTGGATTCGGGTGTTTTTTTCAAAAAACCCTAAAAAACAGCTTAAATCATAGAATTTGGGAGTCATTTTGATCCCATAGTATTATTAACCTCAATAACCATAATTTCCACTCATTTTCAGTCTATTCTGAACACCTCACACCTCACAATATTATTTTTAGTCCTAAAATTTGCACCGAGGTCGCTGGATGGCTAAGCTAAGCGACACAAGTGGCCGACACAAACACCTGGCCCATCTAGGAGTGGCACTGCAGTGTCAGGCAGGATGGCACTTCAAAAAAATAGTCCCCAAACAGCACATGATGCAAAGAAAAAAAGAGGCGCAATGAGGTAGCTGTGTGACGACTAAGCTAAGCGACCCTAGTGGCCGACACAAACACCTGGCCCATCTAGGAGTGGCACTGCAGTGTCAGACAGGATGGCACTTAAAAAAATAGTCCCCAAACAGCACATGACGCAAAGAAAAAAAGAGCTGCACCAAAGTTGTTGTGTGAATAAGCTAAGTGACCCAAGTGGCCGACACAAACACCTGGCCCATCTAGGAGTGGCACTGCAGTGTCACGCAGGATGGCCCTTCCAAAAAATACTCCCCAAACAGCACATGACGCAAAGAAAAAAAAGAGGCGCAATGAGGTAGCTGTGTGACGACTAAGCTAAGCGACCCTATTGGCCAACACAAACACCTGGCCCATCTAGGAGTGGCACTGCAGTGTCACGCAGGATGGCCCTTCCAAAAAATACTCCCCAAACAGCACATGACGCAAAGAAAAAAAGAGGCGCAATGAGGTAGCTGTGTGACGACTAAGCTAAGCGACCCTAGTGGCCGACACAAACACCTGGCCCATCTAGGAGTGGCACTGCAGTGTCACGCAGGATGGCCCTTCCAAAAAATACTCCCCAAACAGCACATGACGCAAAGAAAAAAAGAGGCGCAATGAGGTAGCTGTGTGACGACTAAGCTAAGCGACCCTAGTGGCCGACACAAACACCTGGCCCATCTAGGAGTGGCACTGCAGTGTCACGCAGGATGGCCCTTCCAAAAAATACTCCCCAAACAGCACATGACGCAAAGAAAAAAAGAGGCGCAATGAGGTAGCTGTGTGATGACTAAGCTAAGCGACCCTAGTGGCCGACACAAACACCTGGCCCATCTAGGAGTGGCACTGCAGTGTCAGACAGGATGGCACTTAAAAAAATACTCCCCAGACAGCACATGACGCAAAGAAAAATGAAAGAAAAAAAGAGGTGCAAGATGGAATTGTCCTTGGGCCCTCCCACCCACCCTTATGTTGTAAAACAGGACATGCACACTTTAACGAACCCATCATTTCAGCGACAGGGTCTGCCACACGACTGTGACTGAAATGACTGGTTGGTTTGGGCCCCCACCAAAAAAGAAGCAATCAATCTCTCCTTGCACAAACTGGCTCTACAGAGGCAAGATGTCCACCTCATCATCATCGTCCGATTCATCACCCCTTTCACTGTGTACATCCCCCTCCTCACAAATTATTAATTCGTCCCCACTGGAATCCACCATCTCAGGTCCCCGTGTACTTTCTGGAGGCAATTGCTGCTGGTGAATGTCTCCATGGAGGAATTGATTATAATTCATTTTAATGAACATCATCTTCTCCACATTTTCTGGAAGTAACCTCGTACGCCGATTGCTGACAAGGTGAGCGGCGGCACTAAACACTCTTTCGGAGTACACACTGGAGGGAGGGCAACTTAGGTAGAATAAAGCCAGTTTGTGCAAGGGCCTCCAAATTGCCTCTTTTTCCTGCCAGTATACGTACGGACTGTCTGACGTGCCTACTTGGATGCGGTCACTCATATAATCCTCCACCATTCTTTCAATGGTGAGAGAATCATATGCAGTGACAGTAGACGACATGTCAGTAATCGTTGGCAGGTCCTTCAGTCCGGACCAGATGTCAGCATCAGCAGTCGCTCCAGACTGCCCTGCATCACCGCCAGCGGGTGGGCTCGGAATTCGTAGCCTTTTCCTCGCACCCCCAGTTGCGGGAGAATGTGAAGGAGGAGATGTTGACGGGTCGCGTTCCGCTTGACTTGACAATTTTCTCACCAGCAGTTCTTTGAACCTCTGCAGACTTGTGTCTGCCAGAAAGAGAGATCCAACGTAGGTTTTAAATCTAGGATCGAGCACGGTGGCCAAAATGTAGTGCTCTGATTTCAACAGATTGACCACCCGTGAATCCTGGTTAAGCGAATGAAGGGCTCCATCCACAAGTCCCACATGCCTAGCTGTTAGGGTCTCCTGCCCTGTGCTGCCACGTCGTCATGGCAACCGGGAGACAAGTGCTAGCGGAGTAACCTGAGCGCAGCTGATACTCCGGTTCGGGTCTTTTGCTGTGCAGTGGTTACAGGCTCTGTGCACGGCAGGGGATCCGGTGCTGGTTTTTGTGCTCACAGTCTGTGAGGTCTGAGTGGGGCGTGGACAGCACCTGCTATATAAGGCCTCTTCTCAGGTTAAGCAGATGCTGCTGAATCTTTGTTGGTTAGTCAGTTCCTGAAAGTTAGCCAGTACTGTGTAGCTTTGTATTTATTGTTGCTTACTGCAAATAGGCCTGGGGATTTGGTATTACACTCTGCCAATCCAGACCTAGCAGTAAGACTGGAGTCAGTCGTTTAACTTGCTGGGGTTCTTTTGCTACTCTGTGAACTTAGCAAGTTTGCGGCTGTATTCTCAGATTTGCCTGCCTAAATCCTGCCTCACTGTGCAAGGTGTGCAGGTGTCAGTTTAGTGGCAGTAAGCTGAACCTGTGCACTGCAAGTGAGGATTAGGATTGTGGAGACTCTCCTTGTGTCTATCATTCCATCTCTGACCAAGGAGTTTACTGCCACACCCGTTGGTAACCCTTTAGGGTTTTGCTGTTGCCCTTAGCAACAGCATTTTGGATTCTCTACGTATTAAAACACAACATCTTGCTTTTTCCATCTGAGCATTACTAATACTAGGGAGACACCCAGTTTCTTAGCCTCTGGGCTTCTCTGTTCACTTTGTGTTTATTTTGTTACCCTATCACCTTCTGTGTACGTAATGTCATATTCCCCAGTCTGTCTGTGAGTTCATTTGTTTTGCATCCCTATCCGTTCAGACACCAGTACATTCCTGCAGGCACTGGTGTGCATAACAGTTCAAACACCAGTACATTCCTGCAGGCACTGGTGTGCATAACAGTTCAGACACCAGTACATTCCTGCAGGCACTGGTGTGCATAACACTAGCGGAATCGCTCTGTTTTAGCTCCTCCTTCAATGCCTCCAGCTTCTTCTGCAAAAGCCTGATGAGGGGAATGACCTGACTCAGGCTGGCAGTGTCTGAACTGACTTCACGTGTGGCAAGTTCAAAAGGTTGCAGAACCTTGCACAACGTTGAAATCATTCTCCACTGCGCTTGAGACAGGTGCATTCCACCTCCTTTGCCTATATCGTGGCCAGATGTATAGGCTTGAATGGCCTTTTGCTGCTCCTCCATCCTCTGAAACATATAGAGGGTTGAATTCCACCTCGTTACCACCTCTTGCTTCAGATGATGGCAGGGCAGGTTCAGGTGTTTTTGGTGGTGCTCCAGTCTTCTGTACGCGGTGCCTGTACGCCGAAAGTGGCCCGCAATTCTTCTGGCCACCGACAGCATCTCTTGCACGCCCCTGTCATTTTTTAAATAATTCTGCACCACCAAATTCAAGGTATGTGCAAAACATGGGACGTGCTGGAATTTGCCCAGATGTAATGCACGCACAATATTGCTGGCGTTGTCCGATGCCACAAATCCCCAGGAGAGTCCAATTGGGGTAAGCCATTCTGCGATGATCTTCCTCAGTTGCCGTAAGAGGTTTTCAGCTGTGTGCATATTCTGGAAAGCGGTGATACAAAGCGTAGCCTGCCTAGGAACGAGTTGGCGTTTGCGAGATGCTGCTACTGGTGCCGCCGCTGCTGTTCTTGCAGCGGGAGGCAATACATCTACCCAGTGGGCTGTCACAGTCATGTAGTCCTGAGTCTGCCCTGCTCCACTTGTCCACATGTCCGTGGTTAAGTGGACATTGGGTACAACTGCATTTTTTAGGACACTGGTGAGTCTTTTTCTGACGTCCGTGTACATTCTCGGTATCGCCTGCCTAGAGAAGTGGAACCTAGATGGTATTTGGTAACGGGGGCACACTACCTCAAGCAATTGTCTAGTTCCCTGTGAACTAACGGCGGATACTGGACGCACGTCTAATACCAACATATTTGTCAAGGCCTCAGTTATCCGCTTTGCAACAGGATGACTGCTGTGATATTTCATCTTCCTCGCAAAGGACTGTTGGACAGTCAATTGCTTACTGGAAGTAGTACAAGTGGTCTTCCGACTTCCCCTCTGGGATGACGATCGACTCCCTGCAGCAACAACAGCAGCGCCAGCAGCAGTAGGCGTTACACTCAAGGATGCATCGGAGGAATCCCAGGCAGGAGAGGACTCGTCAGACTTGCCAGTGACATGGCCTGCAGGACTATTGGCTTTCCTGGGTAAGGAGGAAATTGACACTGAGGGAGTTGGTGGTGTGGTTTGCGCGAGCTTGGTTACAAGAGGAAGGGATTTACTGGTCAGTGGACTGCTTCCGCTGTCGCCCAAAGTTTTTGAACTTGTCACTGACTTATTATGAATGCGCTGCAGGTGACGTATAAGGGAGGATGTTCCGAGGTGGTTAACGTCCTTACCCCTACTTATTACAGCTTGACAAAGGCAACACACGGCTTGACACCAGTTGTCCGCATTTCTGTTGAAATAATTCCACACTGAAGAGCTGATTTTTTTTGTATTTTGACCAGGCATGTCAATGGCCATATCCTCCCACGGACAACAGGTGTCTCCCCGGGTGCCTGACTTAAACAAACCACCTCACCATCAGAATCCTCCTTGTCAAGTTCCTCCCCAGCGCCAGCAACACCCATATCCTCATCCTGGTGTACTTCAACTGTGACATCTTCAATTTGACTATCAGGAACTGGACTGCGGGTGCTCCTTCCAGCACTTGCAGGGGGCGTGCAAATGGTGGAAGGCGCAAGCTCTTCCCGTCCAGTGTTGAGAAAGGTCAGGCATCGCAATCGACACAATTGGACTCTCCTTTGGGATTTCGAAGAACGCACAGTTCTTTGCTGTGCTTTTGCCGCAAGTCTTTTCTTTTTTCTAGCGAGAGGATGAGTGCTTCCATCCTCATGTGAAGCTGAACCACTAGCCATGAACATAGGCCAGGGCCTCAGCCGTTCCTTGCCACTCCATGTCGTAAATGGCATATTGGCAAGTTTACGCTTCTCCTCAGACGCTTTTAATTTTGATTTTTGGGTCATTTTTTTACTGATCTTTTATGTTTTGGATTTTACATGCTCTGTACTATGACATTGGGCATCGGCCTTGGCAGACGACGTTGATGGCATTTCATCGTCTCGGCCATGACTAGTGGCAGCAGCTTCAGCACGAGGTGGAAGTGGATCTTGATCTTTCCCTATTTTTTTAACCTCCACATTTTTGTTCTCCATATTTTAATGCGCACAACTAAAAGCCACCACAGGTATACAATGTAGATGGATGGATAGTATAGTATTATATTACTTATGGATGACGAGTGCACTGATGACACAGAGGTAGGTACAGCCGTGGCCTACCGTACTGCTTATATATATATAATATACTGTATATAACGGACCTGGTGGACACTGTAAGCAGACTGCTAAACTAGTATGAAGAAAAAAAAACTCACCACAGGTAGGTATACAATAATGTAGATGGATGGATAGTAAGTATAGTATTATATTACTTATGGACGACGAGTGCACTGACGACACAGAGGTATGTACAGCCGTGGCCTACCATACTGCTTATATATATAATATACTGTATATAACGGACCTGGTGGACACTGTCAGCAGACTGCTAAACTAGTATGAAGAAAAAAAAAAACCACCACAGGTAGGTATACAATACAATGTAGATGGATGGATAGTAAGTATAGTATTATATTACTTATGGACGACGAGTGCACTGACGACACAGAGGTAGGTACAGCCGTGGCCTACCGTACTGCTTATATATATATAATATACTGTATATAACGGACCTGGTGGACACTGTCAGCAGACTGCTAAACTAGTATGAAGAAAAAAAAAAACCACCACAGGTAGGTATACAATACAATGTAGATGGATGGATAGTAAGTATAGTATTATATTACTTATGGACGACGAGTGCACTGACGACACAGAGGTAGGTACAGCCGTGGCCTACCGTACTGCTTATATATATATAATATACTGTATATAACGGACCTGGTGGACACTGTCAGCAGACTGCTAAACTAGTATGAAGAAGAAAAAAAACCACCACAGGTAGGTATACAATACAATGTAGATGGATGGATAGTAAGTATAGTATTATATTACTTATGGACGACGAGTGCACTGACGACACAGAGGTAGGTACAGCCGTGGCCTACCGTACTGCTTATATATATAATATACTGTATATAACGGACCTGGTGGACACTGTAAGCAGACTGCTAAACTAGTATGAAGAAAAAAAAACTCACCACAGGTAGGTATACAATAATGTAGATGGATGGATAGTAAGTATAGTATTATATTACTTATGGACGACGAGTGCACTGACGACACAGAGGTATGTACAGCCGTGGCCTACCATACTGCTTATATATATAATATACTGTATATAACGGACCTGGTGGACACTGTCAGCAGACTGCTAAACTAGTATGAAGAAAAAAAAACCCACCACAGGTAGGTATACAATACAATGTAGATGGATGGATAGTAAGTATAGTATTATATTACTTATAGACGACGAGTGCACTGACGACACAGAGGTAGGTACAGCCGTGGCCTACCGTACTGCTTATATATATAATATACTGTATATAACGGACCTGGTGGACACTGTCAGCAGACTGCTAAACTAGTATGAAGAAAAAAAAAAAAACACCACAGGTAGGTATACAATACAATGTAGATGGATGGATAGTAAGTATAGTATTATATTACTTATGGACGACGAGTGCACTGACGACACAGAGGTAGGTACAGCCGTGGCCTACCGTACTGCTTATATATATAATATACTGTATATAACGGACCTGGTGGACACTGTCAGCAGACTGCTAAACTAGTATGAAGAAAAAAACCCCCACCACAGGTAGGTATACAATAATGTAGATGGATGCAGTGGCGGATTTAGGGGGGGGGGGGGGCACCAAGGCACGTGCCCCCCCTGTCATTTTTAGTTGATTTTTGTATTTTTTTTTCTTTTGTGCGCACGCCGCGGCGCACCCACCCGACATGAGGCTGCTGCTGCTGGTCCTGAAGGATGTTACAGTGGCGTAACTCCTGCCCCCGCAGCCCTCGCGGTGGCTTGGGGGCGAGGGGCTGCGGGGGCGCCACTGATTTAGTGCAGACTGACATGCGGACGAGCGTCCGCATGTCAGTCTGCGGTCTCGTTTCCTCCGCTGCTGTTAGGAGGGACACGGAGGGCACAGCGCACGCCTCCCTGTGTCCCTCCTGGGTCTCCGGCGGCCGCGGGTCTCATAAAGGAAGTGCCGTTCGTGAGCACTTCCTTTATTAGAGTGACCCGCGGCCGCCGGAGACCCAGGAGGGACACAGGGAGGCGTGCGCTGTGCCCTCCGTGTCCCTCCTAACAGCAGGGGAGCGACGGCGGCGGAGGAAGCAGGGGGGACGCACTGAGGGGGCATATCTGGCACTGGGGGGGAATATCTGGCACTGGGGGCATATTTGGCAGGGAGGGGGGGGGGAGAATATCTGGCACTGGGGACATATATGGCACTAGGGGGAATATCTGGCACTGGGGGCATATATGGCACTGGGGGGGGGGAATATCTGGCACTGGGGGCATATGTGGCACTGGGGGGGGAATATCTGGCACTGGGGGCATATGTGGCACTGGGGGGGAATATCTGGCACTGGGGCATATGTGGCACTGGGGGCATATATAGCACTGGGGGGGGATATCTGGCACTGGGGGCATATGTGGCACTGTCGGGGAATATCTGGCACTGGGGGGGTATATGTGTACCTGGCACATGGGGGGGAGGCTATATTTGGCACTGGGGGCATGTGAGTACCTGGCACCGTGGGGGAATATCTGGCACTGGGGACATATGTGGCACTGGGAGCACAGCCCTAGCAACAAGGACTACCTCCTAGCAACGAGCATGACACCCAGTGCATGAAACCCCTGGCAACGAGCATGACACCCAGTGCATGAAACCCCTGGCAACGAGCATGACACCCAGTGCATGAAACCCCTGGCAACGAGCATGACACCCAGTGCATGAAACCCCTGGCAACGAGCATGACACCCTGAGCATGAAAACCCCTGGCACCGTGCATGGAACCAAGAGCATGAAACCCCTGGCAACGAGCATGACACCCAGTGCATGAAACCCCTGACAACGAGCAGGTATTTGAAAAGTAATTAGAAGCCTTACTGTAGGACTTAATGTGTAATGGGCATTACGGTGTGTGGCATAATGTATCACGGACATTGCGGTGTGTGTCATAATGTGTCACAGGCATTACGGTGTATGGTATACTATATCGCTGGCATTGTGATATGTGGTATAATGTCTCAGGGTCATTGCAGTGTGTGGCATAATGTATCACGGACATTGCGGTGTGTGTCATAATGTGTCAGGCATTACGGTGTGTGGTATACTATATCACGGGCATTGTGGTATGTGGTATAATGTCTCAGGGTCATTGCAGTGTGGCATAATATATAACGGGCATTGCGGTGTGTGGCATAGGGTATAACGGGCATTGCGGTATGTGTCACAGGCATTACGGTGTATGGTATACTATATCACGGGCATTGTGGTATAATGTCTCAAGGTCATTGCAGTGTGTGGCATAATGTGTCACAGGCATTGTATGTGCTATAATGTATCGGGCATTGCAGTGTGTGGTATAATGTATCACGGACATTGCAGTGTGTGTCATAATGTGTCACAGACATTGTATGTGCTATAATGTGTCAGGGGCAGTGCAGTGTGTAGCATAATGTATAACGGGCATTGCAATTCCTGTCATAATGTGTCACAGGCATTATAGTGTGTGGCATAATGTGTCGGGGGCATTACGGTGTGTGGCATAATGTGTCGGGGGCATTACGGTGTGTGCATACTGTGTCATGTGCATTATTGTGTGTGGCATAATGTCTAAGGGCCATTGCAGTGTGTGGCATAATGTATACTGGGCATTACTATAAGGAGGAAAAATGACAAATAATGTAAGGGGCATGAATCAGGATTATTTTTCTTTCCTGTGGTGGCCAACGTCTGGGCGTGCAGGTTGCAAAACTGGGGTATAAGGTAGTCTTTTCCTGCAATGCCACGCCCATTCCAACTAAGCCACGCCCATTCCAACGAAGCCACGCCCCTTATGGTGCCCCCCCCCCCCCCCCCCCCCTGTAATTTTCTTCTGGATCCGCCCCTGGATGGATGGATAGTAAGTATAGTATTATATTACTTATGGACGACGAGTGCACTGACGACACAGAGGTAGGTACAGCCGTGGCCTACCGTACTGCTTATATATATAATATACTGTATATAACGGACCTGGTGGACACTGTCAGCAGACTGCTAAACTAGTATGAAGAAAAAAAAAAAACACCACAGGAGTGTTTTTCAGGCAGACAAACGAGTACTGGACTGGTGGTCACTGTCAGCAAAACTGTGCACTGTACTCCTGCTATAACTGCTCCCCAGTCCCCACAATTAGGCAGTGTGAGCAGTGCACTCAGCACAGATATATCATGCAGCAGTGCAGCACACTGAGCACAGATATGGTGGAGCGTTTTTTTTAAGGCAGAGAAACAAAGGATTAAACTAACTCACTGGTGGTAAACCCTGCACTGTACTCCCTAACAGCTGCTCCCCGTCCCCAATCCTCCCCACATAACTAAGTCACTCAGTTTACTCTGTTCTTTTCTAATATAACGGAGAGGACGCCAGCCACGTCCTCTCCCTATCAATCTCGATGCACGTGTGAAAATGGCGGCGACGCGCGGCTCCTTATATAGAATCCGAATCTCGCGAGAATCCGACAGCGGGATGATGACGTTCGGGCGCGCTCGGGTTAACCGAGCAAGGCGGGAGGATCCGAGTCGCTCGGACCCGTGTAAAAAAAAGGTGAAGTTCGGGCGGGTCGGATCCCGAGGATCCGAACCCGCTCATCACTATTAAACTGTGCATCTCCTTTTTACTATCCAACATAAGGGTGGGTAGAAAGTGCCTAAGACAATTCCATCTTGCACCACTGTTCATTTCTCCCACTGTGTGTGTCAGTGTTTCATAGATATGCTGTAAACTGCCGCATATTTGTGCCCCTGCTCTATCGCTAAGTAAACCAGCCAGCTTGCTGCAGACTTCAGCCTAAAGTGGATGAAACCAACATTGTGAGCTTTAAGGTGGTCAAAATTGTCTGCAAATGACTGGAAATTAATGTAATTGAGCTCAATATTACTCTAGGGACAAAAAAAAGGCCCAAATTAAGTGATTTTAGCTTTTTTTTTTTTTTTAAATCCAAATCCAAGCCAGTCACAGTGGTTTGGCAATTCCAAATCCAAAGCCGGCTGACGAATCAAAACCAAAACCAAATCCAGCATAAATGGCCCGGTGCACATCCCTAGTTGAGGATAATTTATCATGGGGATTATGAAGGTAATAATTGTAAAGGGGATAATTATATCAAATGGGGTTATTATGATGATGCTGAAGTAGTTTTTCATGAGGGGTTACTTAATAAGGGAATGATATTGTCAGATTGAGATTGTAAAACGCTCAAAAATGCCCTCTGTATTGTATGTCACACATTGATGATATCTGTATTGTATGTCACTCACTGATGTTCTCTGTATTATATGTCACTCGCTGATGCTCTCTGTATTGTATGTCACTCACTGATGTTCTCTCTATTATAAGTCACTATATTATATGGTAATCACTGATGCTCTCTGCATTATTTCTCACTCACTGATGTTCTCTGTAGTATATGTCACTCACTGATGCTCTTTGCATTATATGGTAATCACTGATGCTCTCTGTATTATATGTCACTCACTGATGTTCTCTCTATTGTATGTCACTGTATTATATGGTAACCACTGATGCTCTTTGTATTATATGTCACTCACTGATGTTCTCTGTATTATACAGTATGTCACTGTATTATATGGTAATCACTGATGCTTTTTGTATTACATGTTGAGTATCCCTTATCCAAAATGCTTGGGACCAGAGGTATTTTGGATATGGGATTTTTCCGTATTTTGGAATAATTGCATACCATAATGAGATATCATGGCGATGGGACCTAAGCCTGAGCACAGAATGCATTTATGTCACATATACACCTAATACACACAGCCTGAAGGTCATTTTAGCCAATATTTTTTATAACTTTGTGCATTAAACAAAGTGTGTCTACATTCACACAATTCATTTATGTTTCATATACACCTTATACACACAGCCTGAAGGTCATTTAATACAATATTTTTAATAACTTTGTGTATTAAACAAAGTTTGTGTACATTGAGCCATCAAAAAACAAAGGTTTCACTATCTCACTCTCACTCCAAAAAGTCCGTATTTCGGAATATTCCGTATTTCGGAATATTTGGATATGGGATACTTAACCTGTATATGTCACTCACTGATGCTCCCTGTATTGTACGTCACTGTATTACATGGTAATCACTGATGCTCTCTGATTTATATGTCACTCATTGATGTTTTCTGTATTATATACCACTGTATTATATGGTAATCACTGATGCTCTCTGTTTTGTATGTCTCTCACTGGTACTCTCTGTATAGTATGTCACTCGCTGATGTTCTCTGTATTCTATGTTAATCACTGATGATCTCTTTATTATATGGTAATTACTGATGCTTCTGTATTATATGTCACTCGCTGATGTTCTCTGTATTATATGCCACCCTCTGATGTTCTCTGTATTATATGGTGGTCATGGATGTTCTATGTATTGTATGGTAATCAATGATATTATTTTTATTATATGGTAATCAGTGATGCTCTCTTTATCATATGGTGCTCTTTGTATTTTACAGTACTGTATGTTACTCACTGATGCACTCTGTATTATATGGTGGTCACTGATGCTCTGTGTATTGTATGTCACTCACGGATGCTCTCTGTATTATATGGTAATCACTGATGCCAGAGGCAGAACTCTGGGAGGCAACAGAGTCATCTGCCGCCGGGCTCCTGCTCTGAAGGGGGGCACCTCTCCTCCCATTCTGTGACACCATTGAATTATGTTAATTGATAGCTGCCACTATCTCTTCAGTGGCCAACTTCCTCACTGGTCCCTGCACCTTACAAATCACACCCTTTTTATTATACTGAATATACACATTTTACAAGTATCACACCCAGGATTAGAAACCACAACCTATTACATTGTAAGCACTGTTTGCTCCTGTATAGGAAATATGAGAATTTTAACTATATGAAGTTACTTCTCTGACAATTACACGTAACTTCATATAGTTAGAATTCTCATGCTACCTCTACAGGAGCAAATAACTCCATCAGTTAAGTGTCTGCTGTTAATGTAACAGGTCATGGGTTCTGATCCTGGGTATGACTGCTAAGAAATGTGTGATTTAAAATAAAAGACAATTAATTGTATAAATACAGTATATACATTTTTTTTCAGAACACTCCACACACACACACACACACACACACACACACACACACACACACACACACACACACACACACACACACACAATATACACGCACACATACATACATATATTTATCTTGATATAGGAAATAGGGGGGCACCAATATTTATCTTGCCTCCGGGCAACTGTGACGAACTTACGCCACTGACTGATGCTGTCTGTATTATATGTCACATAATTGTTTTCTATTATATGGTACCATTGATGCTCTCTGTATTATATGTCACTCACTGATGTTCTCTATATTATATGTCACTGTATTATATGGTAATCACTGATGCTCAATAATATATGTCACTCACCTATGCTCTTTTTATTGTATGTCACTCACTAATGCTCTCCGTATTATATGTCATTCACTGATGCTCTCTGTATTGTATGTCACTTACTAATGTTCTCTGTATGATATGGTAATCACTGATCCTATCTGTATTATATGGTATTCACTGATGCTGTCTGTATTATATGTTACTCATGGATGTTTTCTGTATTATATGGTTATTACTGATGCTCTCTGTATTATATGTCAAACACAGATGTTCTTGGTATTATATGTCACTCACTGATGTTCTCTGTATTATATGGTAATCACTGATGCTGTCTGTATTATATGGTAATCACTGATGGTCTCTGTATTATGTTACTCATGGATGTTTTCTGTATTATATGGTTATTTCTGATGCTCTCTGAATTATATGTCACACACGGATGTTCTCTGTATTATATGTCACTCATTGATGTTCTCTGTATTATATGGTAATCACTGATGCTCTTTGTATTGTATGTCACTCACTGATGCTCTATCTATCATATGGTAATCACTGAAGCTCTGTGTAACAATTACTCACTAATGTTCTCTGTATTGGGTGGTAATCACTGATGCCCTCTGCATTGTAAAGTAATCAGTGATGTTCTCTGTTTTATATGTCACACACAGATGTTCTCGGTATTATATGTCACTCAATGATGTCACTCACTTTTGCTCTTTGTATTAAATGTCACTCACTGATGTTCTCTCTATTGTAAGTCACACACTGATGCTCTCTGTAGTATATGTCACTCACTGATGTTCTCTGTATTATATGTTACTCATGGATGTTCTCTGTATTATATGGTAATCACTGATGCTCTCTGTTTTATATGTCACACACAGATGTTCTCGGTATTATATGTCACTCACTGATGTTCTGTAAGGTCTCACGAGTAGGGCCCTCTTCCCTCATGTTCTTATCCTTTTCTTACTTTAATAATCTTCATCTGCACCAAATTCCGTGGTTTTCTGCCACCTGATACTTATTTCAGTGTAATTTGCTGATGTAGCTACATTTATTTACCCTGTACTTGTCCTGTATTGTCTTCAACTGTAAGTTGCTGTTTTCCCGTTTTGATTATTTGTTTATGTACTTTGTAACTGAGCGCTGCGGAACCCTTGTGGCGCCATATAAATAAAGGATAATTATAATAATAATGCTTTCTGTATATTATATGGTGGTCACGTATGTTCTCTATTATATGTCACTCATTGATGTTCTCTGTATTATATGTCACTTACTGATGCTCTCAATTTATATGTCACTCACAGATGTTCTCTGTATTATATGGTAATCATTGATGCTCTCTGTATTGTATGTCACTCACTGATGCTTTCTGTATCATATGGTAATCACTGATGCTCTATTATATTTCACTGACTGT
The DNA here is from genome assembly GCF_028390025.1 of Pseudophryne corroboree. NCBI lineage: Eukaryota > Metazoa > Chordata > Amphibia > Anura > Myobatrachidae > Pseudophryne > Pseudophryne corroboree. Next base: position 485,142,861 of record NC_086447.1, on the reverse strand, counting down.
CGTTCCCTGCATTATATGGTAATTACTGATGCTCTCTGTATTATATTTCACTCATTGATGTTCTCTGTATTGCATGGTAATCACTGACGCACCCTGCATTGTATGGTAATCACTGATGTTCTCTGTAGAATAAGGTGATAACTGATGCTGTCTGTAGTATATGTCAATCACTGATGCTTTTTGTATTATATGTCACTCACTGATGTTCTCTGTATTATATGGTAATCACTGATGCTCTCTGTATTATATGTCACTCAGTGATGTTCTCTGTTGTATATGGTAATCACTGATACTCTATTATATATCACTCACTGATTTTCTCTGTATTATGTGGCAATCACTGATGCTCTCTGTATTATATGGCAATCACTTATGTTCTCTGTATTATATGGCAATCAATAATGTTATCTGTAGTATATGATAATCACTGATGCTCTCTGACGTATATAGGCCCTCATTCCGAGTTGTTCGCTCGGTATTTTTCATCGCATCGCAGTGAAAATCCGCTTAGTACGCATGCGCAATGTTCGCACTGCGACTGCGCCAAGTAACTTTACTATGAAGAAAGTATTTTTACTCACGGCTTTTTCTTCGCTCCGGCGATCGTAATGTGATTGACAGGAAATGGGTGTTACTGGGCGGAAACACGGCGTTTCAGGGGCGTGTGGCTGAAAACTAGAGATGAGCGGGTTCGGTTTCTTTGAATCCGAACCCGCACGAACTTCACTTTTTTTTTCACGGGTCCGAGCGACTCGGATCTTCCCGCCTTGCTCGGTTAACCCGAGCGCGCCCGAACGTCATCATGACGCTGTCGGATTCTCGCGAGACTCGGATTCTATATAAGGAGCCGCGCGTCGCCGCCATTTTCACACGTGCATTGAGATTGATAGGGAGAGGACGTGGCTGGCGTCCTCTCCATTAGAATAGATTAGAAGAGAGAGAGAGAGAGAGAGAGATTGTGCAGACAGAGTTTACCACAGTGACCAGTGCAGTTGTTGTTAAGTTAACTTTTATTTAATATATCCGTTCTCTGCTATATCCGTTCTCTGCTTGAAAAAAACGATACACAGCAGTCACACAGTGTGACTCAGTCTGTGTGCACTCAGCTCAGCCCAGTGTGCTGCACATCAATGTATAAAAGCTTATAATAATTGTGGGGGAGACTGGGGAGCACTGCAGGTTGTTATAGCAGGAGCCAGGAGTACATAATATTATATTAATTTAAAATTAAACAGTGCACACTTTTGCTGCAGGAGTGCCACTGCCAGTGTGACTAGTGGTGACCAGTGCCTGACCACCAGTATAGTAGTATATTGTTGTATACTATCTCTTTATCAACCAGTCTATACTAGCAGCAGACACAGTACAGTGCGGTAGTTCACGGCTGTGGCTACCTCTGTGTCGGCAGTCGGCACTCGGCAGGCAGTCCGTCCATCCATAATTGTATAATTATATACCACCTAACCGTGGTATTTTTTTTTCTTTCTTTATACCGTCGTCATAGTCATACTAGTTGTTACGAGTATACTACTATCTCTTTATCAACCAGTGTACAGTGCGGTAGTTCACGGCTGTGGCTACCTCTGTGTCGGCAGTCGGCAGGCAGTCCGTCCATCCATAATTGTATTATTATAATATATACCACCTAACCGTGGTTTTTTTTTCATTCTTTATACCGTCATAGTGTCATACTAGTTGTTACGAGTATACTACTATCTCTTTATCAACCAGTGTACAGTGCGGTAGTTCACGGCTGTGGCTACCTCTGTGTCGGCAGTCGGCAGGCAGTCCGTCCATCCATAATTGTATTATAATATATACCACCTAACCGTGGTTTTTTTTTCATTCTTTATACCGTCATAGTGTCATACTAGTTGTTACGAGTATACTACTATCTCTTTATCAACCAGTGTACAGTGCGGTAGTTCACGGCTGTGGCTAACTCTGTGTCGGCAGTCGGCAGGCAGTCCGTCCATCCATAATTGTATTATAATATATACCACCTAACCGTGGTTTTTTTTTCATTCTTTATACCGTCATAGTCAGTCATACTAGTTGTTACGAGTATACTACTATCTCTTTATCAACCAGTGTACAGTGCGGTAGTTCACGGCTGTGGCTACCTCTGTGTCGGCACTCGGCAGGCAGTCCGTCCATCCATAATTGTATTATAATATATACCACCTAACCGTGGTTTTTTTTTCATTCTTTATACCGTCATAGTGTCATACTAGTTGTTACGAGTATACTACTATCTCTTTATCAACCAGTGTACAGTGCGGTAGTTCACGGCTGTGGCTACCTCTGTGTCGGCAGTCGGCAGGCAGTCCGTCCATCCATAATTGTATTATAATATATACCACCTAACCGTGGTTTTTTTTTCATTCTTTATACCGTCATAGTGTCATACTAGTTGTTACGAGTATACTACTATCTCTTTATCAACCAGTGTACAGTGCGGTAGTTCACGGCTGTGGCTACCTCTGTGTCGGCAGTCGGCAGGCAGTCCGTCCATCCATAATTGTATTATAATATATACCACCTAACCGTGGTTTTTTTTTCATTCTTTATACCGTCATAGTCAGTCATACTAGTTGTTACGAGTATACTACTATCTCTTTATCAACCAGTGTACAGTGCGGTAGTTCACGGCTGTGGCTACCTCTGTGTCGGAACTCGGCAGGCAGTCCGTCCATCCATAATTGTATTACAATATATACCACCTAACCGTGGTTTTTTTTTCATTCTTTATACCGTCATAGTCAGTCATACTAGTTGTTACGAGTATACTACTATCTCTTTATCAACCAGTGTACAGTGCGGTAGTTCACGGCTGTGGCTACCTCTGTGTCGGAACTCGGCAGGCAGTCCGTCCATCCATAATTGTATTACAATATATACCACCTAACCGTGGTTTTTTTTTCATTCTTTATACCGTCATAGTCAGTCATACTAGTTGTTACGAGTATACTACTATCTCTTTATCAACCAGTGTACAGTGCGGTAGTTCACGGCTGTGGCTACCTCTGTGTCGGAACTCGGCAGGCAGTCCGTCCATCCATAATTGTATTATTATAATATATACCACCTAACCGTGGTTTTTTTTTCATTCTTTATACCGTCATAGTGTCATACTAGTTGTTACGAGTATACTACTATCTCTTTATCAACCAGTGTACAGTGCGGTAGTTCACGGCTGTGGCTACCTCTGTGTCGGAACTCGGCAGGCAGTCCGTCCATCCATAATTGTATTACAATATATACCACCTAACCGTGGTTTTTTTTTCATTCTTTATACCGTCATAGTCAGTCATACTAGTTGTTACGAGTATACTACTATCTCTTTATCAACCAGTGTACAGTGCGGTAGTTCACGGCTGTGGCTACCTCTGTGTCGGCACTCAGCAGGCAGTCCGTCCATCCATAATTGTATTACAATATATACCACCTAACCGTGGTTTTTTTATACCACCTAACCGTGGCAGTCCGTCCATAATTGTATACTAGTATCCAATCCATCCATCTCCATTGTTTACCTGAGGTGCCTTTTAGTTCTGCCTATAAAATATGGAGAACAAAAAAGTTGAGGTTCCAAAATTAGGGAAAGATCAAGATCCACTTCCACCTCGTGCTGAAGCTGCTGCCACTAGTCATGGCCGAGACGATGAAATGCCAGCAACGTCGTCTGCCAAGGCCGATGCCCAATGTCATAGTACAGAGCATGTCAAATCCAAAACACCAAATATCAGAAAAAAAAGGACTCCAAAACCTAAAATAAAATTGTCGGAGGAGAAGCGTAAACTTGCCAATATGCCATTTACCACACGGAGTGGCAAGGAACGGCTGAGGCCCTGGCCTATGTTCATGGCTAGTGGTTCAGCTTCACATGAGGATGGAAGCACTCAGCCTCTCGCTAGAAAACTGAAAAGACTCAAGCTGGCAAAAGCACCGCAAAGAACTGTGCGTTCTTTGAAATCCCAAATCCACAAGGAGAGTCCAATTGTGTCGGTTGCGATGCCTGACCTTCCCAACACTGGACGTGAAGAGCATGCGCCTTCCACTATTTGCATGCCCCCTGCAAGTGCTGGAAGGAGCACCCGCAGTCCAGTTCCTGATAGTCAGATTGAAGATGTCAGTGTTGAAGTACACCAGGATGAGGAGGATATGGGTGTTGCTGGCGCTGGGGAGGAAATTGACCAGAAGGATTCTGATGGTGAGGTGGTTTGTTTAAGTCAGGCACCCGGGGAGACACCTGTTGTCCGTGGGAGGAATATGGCCGTTGACATGCCAGGTGAAAATACCAAAAAAATCAGCTCTTCGGTGTGGAGGTATTTCACCAGAAATGCGGACAACAGGTGTCAAGCCGTGTGTTCCCTTTGTCAAGCTGTAATAAGTAGGGGTAAGGACGTTAACCACCTCGGAACATCCTCCCTTATACGTCACCTGCAGCGCATTCATAATAAGTCAGTGACAAGTTCAAAAACTTTGGGTGACAGCGGAAGCAGTCCACTGACCAGTAAATCCCTTCCTCTTGTAACCAAGCTCACGCAAACCACCCCACCAACTCCCTCAGTGTCAATTTCCTCCTTCCCCAGGAATGCCAATAGTCCTGCAGGCCATGTCACTGGCAAGTCTGACGAGTCCTCTCCTGCCTGGGATTCCTCCGATGCATCCTTGCGTGTAACGCCTACTGCTGCTGGCGCTGCTGTTGTTGCCGCTGGGAGTCGATGGTCATCCCAGAGGGGAAGTCGTAAGCCCACTTGTACTACTTCCAGTAAGCAATTGACTGTTCAACAGTCCTTTGCGAGGAAGATGAAATATCACAGCAGTCATCCTACTGCAAAGCGGATAACTGAGTCCTTGACAACTATGTTGGTGTTAGACGTGCGTCCGGTATCCGCCGTTAGTTCACAGGGAACTAGACAATTTATTGAGGCAGTGTGCCCCCGTTACCAAATACCATCTAGGTTCCACTTCTCTAGGCAGGCGATACCGAGAATGTACACGGACGTCAGAAAAAGACTCACCAGTGTCCTAAAAAATGCAGTTGTACCCAATGTCCACTTAACCACGGACATGTGGACAAGTGGAGCAGGGCAGGGTCAGGACTATATGACTGTGACAGCCCACTGGGTAGATGTATGGACTCCCGCCGCAAGAACAGCAGCGGCGGCACCAGTAGCAGCATCTCGCAAACGCCAACTCTTTCCTAGGCAGGCTACGCTTTGTATCACCGCTTTCCAGAATACGCACACAGCTGAAAACCTCTTACGGCAACTGAGGAAGATCATCGCGGAATGGCTTACCCCAATTGGACTCTCCTGTGGATTTGTGGCATCGGACAACGCCAGCAATATTGTGTGTGCATTAAATATGGGCAAATTCCAGCACGTCCCATGTTTTGCACATACCTTGAATTTGGTGGTGCAGAATTTTTTAAAAAACGACAGGGGCGTGCAAGAGATGCTGTCGGTGGCCAGAAAAATTGCGGGACACTTTCGGCGTACAGGCACCACGTACAGAAGACTGGAGCACCACCAAAAACTACTGAACCTGCCCTGCCATCATCTGAAGCAAGAAGTGGTAACGAGGTGGAATTCAACCCTCTATATGCTTCAGAGGTTGGAGGAGCAGCAAAAGGCCATTCAAGCCTATACAATTGAGCACGATATAGGAGATGGAATGCACCTGTCTCAAGTGCAGTGGAGAATGATTTCAACGTTGTGCAAGGTTCTGATGCCCTTTGAACTTGCCACACGTGAAGTCAGTTCAGACACTGCCAGCCTGAGTCAGGTCATTCCCCTCATCAGGCTTTTGCAGAAGAAGCTGGAGGCATTGAAGAAGGAGCTAACACGGAGCGATTCCGCTAGGCATGTGGGACTTGTGGATGCAGCCCTTAATTCGCTTAACAAGGATTCACGGGTGGTCAATCTGTTGAAATCAGAGCACTACATTTTGGCCACCGTGCTCGATCCTAGATTTAAAGCCTACCTTGGATCTCTCTTTCCGGCAGACACAGGTCTGCTGGGGTTGAAAGACCTGCTGGTGACAAAATTGTCAAGTCAAGCGGAACGCGACCTGTCAACATCTCCTCCTTCACATTCTCCCGCAACTGGGGGTGCGAGGAAAAGGCTCAGAATTCCGAGCCCACCCGCTGGCGGTGATGCAGGGCAGTCTGGAGCGACTGCTGATGCTGACATCTGGTCCGGACTGAAGGACCTGCCAACGATTACGGACATGTCGTCTACTGTCACTGCATATGATTCTCTCAACATTGATAGAATGGTGGAGGATTATATGAGTGACCGCATCCAAGTAGGCACGTCACACAGTCCGTACTTATACTGGCAGGAAAAAGAGGCAATTTGGAGGCCCTTGCACAAACTGGCTTTATTCTACCTAAGTTGCCCTCCCACAAGTGTGTACTCCGAAAGAGTGTTTAGTGCCGCCGCTCACCTTGTCAGCAATCGGCGTACGAGGTTACATCCAGAAAATGTGGAGAAGATGATGTTCATTAAAATGAATTATAATCAATTCCTCCGCGGAGACATTGACCAGCAGCAATTGCCTCCACAAAGTACACAGGGAGCTGAGATGGTGGATTCCAGTGGGGACGAATTGATAATCTGTGAGGAGGGGGATGTACACGGTGATATATCGGAGGGTGAAGATGAGGTGGACATCTTGCCTCTGTAGAGCCAGTTTGTGCAAGGAGAGATTAATTGCTTCTTTTTTGGGGGGGTCCAAACCAACCCGTCATATCAGTCACAGTCGTGTGGCAGACCCTGTCACTGAAATGATGGGTTGGTTAAAGTGTGCATGTCCTGTTTTGTTTATACAACATAAGGGTGGGTGGGAGGGCCCAAGGATAATTCCATCTTGCACCTCTTTTTTCTTTTCTTTTTCTTTGCATCATGTGCTGATTGGGGAGGGTTTTTTGGAAGGGACATCCTGCGTGACACTGCAGTGCCACTCCTAGATGGGCCCGGTGTTTGTGTCGGCCACTAGGGTCGCTAATCTTACTCACACAGCTACCTCATTGCGCCTCTTTTTTTCTTTGCGTCATGTGCTGTTTGGGGAGGGTTTTTTGGAAGGGACATCCTGCGTGACACTGCAGTGCCACTCCTAGATGGGCCCGGTGTTTGTGTCGGCCACTAGGGTCGCTAATCTTACTCACACAGTCAGCTACCTCATTGCGCCTCTTTTTTTCTTTGCGTCATGTGCTGTTTGGGGAGGGTTTTTTGGAAGGGCCATCCTGCGTGACACTGCAGTGCCACTCCTAGATGGGCCCGGTGTTTGTGTCGGCCACTAGGGTCGCTAATCTTACTCACACAGCTACCTCATTGCGCCTCTTTTTTTCTTTGCGTCATGTGCTGTTTGGGGAGGGTTTTTTGGAAGGGCCATCCTGCGTGACACTGCAGTGCCACTCCTAGATGGGCCCGGTGTTTGTGTCGGCCACTAGGGTCGCTAATCTTACTCACACAGCTACCTCATTGCGCCTCTTTTTTTCTTTGCGTCATGTGCTGTTTGGGGAGGGTTTTTTGGAAGGGACATCCTGCGTGACACTGCAGTGCCACTCCTAGATGGGCCCGGTGTTTGTGTCGGCCACTAGGGTCGCTTATCTTACTCACACAGCGACCTCGGTGCAAATTTTAGGACTAAAAATAATATTGTGAGGTGTGAGGTATTCAGAATAGACTGAAAATGAGTGTAAATTATGGTTTTTGAGGTTAATAATACTTTGGGATCAAAATGACCCCCAAATTCTATGATTTAAGCTGTTTTTTAGTGTTTTTGGAAAAAAACACCCGAATCCAAAACACACCCGAATCCGACAAAAATAATTCGGTGAGGTTTTGCCAAAACGCGTTCGAACCCAAAACACGGCCGCGGAACCGAACCCAAAACCAAAACACAAAACCCGAAAAATTTCAGGCGCTCATCTCTACTGAAAACGCTACCGTTTCCGGAAAAAACGCAGGAGTGGCCGGGGAAACGGTGGGAGTGCCTGGGCGAACGCTGGGTGTGTTTGTGACGTCAACCAGGAACGACAAGCACTGAAATGATCGCACAGGCAGAGTAAGTCTGGAGCTACTCAGAAACTGCTAAGTAGTTAGTAATCGCAATATTGCGAATACATCGGTCGCAATTTTAAGAAGCTAAGATTCACTCCCAGTAGGCGGCGGCTTAGCGTGTGTAACTCTGCTAAATTCGCCTTGCGACCGATCAACTCGGAATGAGGGCCATAGTAATCACTGGTGTGTTCTCTATATTATATGTCACTCACTGATGCTCTCTGTATTATATGTCACTCACTGATGCTCTCTGTATTATATGTCACTCATTGATGTTCACTGTATTATATGGTAATCACTGATTCTGTCTGTATTATATGGTAATCACTGATGCTTTCTGTATATTATATGGCGGTCATGTATGTTCTCTATTATATGATAATTGATGCTCTCTGTATTGTATGTCACTCACTGATGCTCTCTATATCATATAATATCTAATGATGCTCTCTGTATTATATGTTACTCACTGTTGTTCTCTGCATTATATGGTAGTCATTGATGCTCTTTGTATTATGTGGCAATCACTGATGATCACTATATTTTATGTTACTCACTTATGTTCTCTGTATTATATAGCACTCACTAATCTTCTCTGTAGTATATGGTAATTATTGAAGCTCTCTGTATTATATATCACTCACTGATGTTCTCTGTATTGTATGTCACTCACTGATGCTTTCTGTATTACATGGTGACCACTAATGCCCTCTTTGTTATATTTGTCCTTAAATAACAATTGGAGCATTTTCCCCCCCAGTAATATACATTTTTTGGAATTTAGATTTTATCTTTTAAATTCAACTATCAAAGTGTTTTTGTTACTCTTGGGCAGAGTGGATTATTTATATTTTAGAATTGATTGCTTAATAGAGTGAATTTTGTTTAGAACAATGGTTCAACCCAACCCTAACATTTTCCCAACAGGTCATGTTTTGAGGATTTCTGTCTGGTGGGATAGTTACTGACCCAACAACACAGACTCACCTGTGCATGATTAAAGAAATTCACAAAACATGACCTATTGGTGGTGCTCTCCATAATCAGCTACTTGTGTCTCCCTCATGCCTAACATTAATTGGCTGGCATCCTGCTCATCTTTAAGGGGGCACACACCACTGCATTATGTTGTTTTTTTTATACTTGCGACCAATAACGCTCAGAAATGGTGCCAAATGGAGCCTCTCTCTAGTATTAGGTAATTTCGTGGTCTCCGGCTCTCAATGTTTGTTCTCCTGATTTGTGTAATCCTTTATTTGACCCAGCTCTCCATTTGCATACTGATTTTGTACACTCAGTATGTGACTTCTTGGATGTGACATTAGCTATTCTGACTACTTTTTTGCTACACGCTTATGGCATATCCACATCTCATAGTTAGTAAAAGTTGCATGTGCAAGTCAATAAGCAAAAGTCTTTCAAGTATAATATAGGATAGTCCATAAATCCTATTCTCATAATCACATAAATTTGATCACCACTACATATTGGGTTACACTGGTAACGTAAGCTTACTGCAATTCCCCCTGTAAACCATACTTAATGTATATTTTAAATAAAACTAAAAACAGCTGTTATTATTAAATATGTATCTTTCCAACATGTGAAAAAAAAATCAACAGTGGATTCACAGGTTCTAAGTGTTCCATGATACAAATGCTGTGTCTCCTGAGAGATCTATTAAATACAACATAAAACATAAAAACACTCATGGTGTAGTATTTAAGTTGATCCTATTTAAGTTGATCCAGAATAAAACCAAATGGATGTGAACTAATATTCAGGGGGACCCGTACTGCAAGTGTTGGTCTACTGATATACGTAGACAAAAGTGTATCTATTGGTGCAGATTCAGCCACCACATTCCTTCCTTGAGAGAGACTCCCCTCCTCACCGACACCTCAGGTTAGGTATACATACTGTATGGGAGACAATACAAACTTCCAATGGTATAATACCATTTTATTACAAATACATGCAAACATGGGGTAATAATTGGTCTCTCACCATCACATATTGCCTACAACCCAGGTAGACAAAAAGAGCAGAGATTGCGACTAAAAAAAGTGGAATGGAAGTGATGGACTGGCTTCAGAGGTTGTATACCTCACAAAAGTAGAAGTTAGTCGATCTATGTCTGGCATTAGGTTTAACCAATTAGCACACATGTGTGCTATAAATATCAGGAACTGTGTGAGTCTTTCTGTGCCTTGAAAAAGACACCACTGGGGTGTCGAAACCGGCTGGCAGAAAGGACTTGTTATTCTGGGGACGTTTGGAAACAGTCGCGCAGTGCATTTTCAGGGATTCCTGATGTGCCATTTGTGATCTTGCTTTTTTTGTCTACCTGGGTTATAGGCAATATGTGATGGTGAGAGACCAATTATTACCCCATGTTTGCATGTTTTTATGTGTGTAATAAAACGGTATTATACCATTGGAAGTTTCTATTGTCTCTCATATGTATCACTACCTTACTTGAGGTGATGATAAGGAGGGTAGTCTCTCTCAAGGAAGGAAGATACAGATGGTGGTTGAATCTGCTCCAATAGATATGCTTTTGTCAGGGCCGATGCAAGGTTTCTCAGACCCTAGGCAAATATTCGGGATATCGTCATACATACGATATCCCGGTGCTTGGGATACCGGCTGTCAAAACACCGAGAGCGGCATCACGAAGATTAAGGGCCTAATTCAGACCTGATCGCAGCAGCAAAATGTTCAAACTGAAATCTAAATTGCAGTGTAAAAATAAAGCAGCCAGTATTTACCCCGTACAGAAACAATAGAACCCACCAAAATCTAACTCTCTCTGCAAATGTTATATCTGCCCCCCCCCCCCCTGCAGTGCACATGGTTTTGCCCATTAGAGAACAAATTTGCTTCTGTGATCAGGTCTGAATTAGGCCCCACAATCCCAACATATGAGAATTAGGTAAACTAGTCCTGGTCCCTAACCCCCCCCCCCCCCCCCCCAGCTAAATCCTAACCTTCCTCAGGGGTGCCTAAACCTAACCCACCCTTCCCGCAAGCTAAATCTAACTTTCCCTTCCCTGCAGCCTAATCCCAACCCTCCCCAGGGGTGCCTAACCCTAACACCCCTACCTGCAGCCCAAACCTAACTAACACACCCCTGCAGCCTTATCCTAACCCTCCCCAGGGATGCCCAACCCTAACACCCTTACCCACAGCCTAACACTAACCCTCCCACCCCTGCAGCCTAACCCTAACCTCCCATCCTACCCATTAGACCCATCCTACTACGCTATACTGGTACCCCCAGCCCCGCTGTTCTAAATGGAAACACACATATATATATATATATATTAAAACACAGGGTAGGGTGATGCTGTGTGACATTGGGGCTGTGCCTCACACAGCCCACCCTCATCCCCCAACCATGTAGACGCTCCCTTGCATGACCACAGCAGCGGTGGCAGGGGCAGACTGTCCTGATAACAGTCCCACGTGGCGGTCACTGTGTGGGAGTATGTGGCCCATGTAATTTTTCTCCTACCTTTTTTCCATCGCATTTTCACTGCGTCATCTTTGTCAAGATGACAACTGTGTAATGTACTCTGCTGTCTGAACCGCTTGTACTGTATGCAGTTTGCCTGAGAAGCAAAGTGCATACAAGCATTGAAACGCGTAGATACAGTGTTCGCATTTTGGCTGACAGTCCATATCCGTAACCGTACCCACTACATATATTGACACCCGGGTTACATCTTCTAGTGGATTGTACATAACATCTTTACGGTATGGTTGTCTGTCCAAATTTTTATTGCATTTAAAAATAAACATTTTGGGCTTTTAATATGGTCCCACTTGTTTTATTTTGCTTCTATATCATGAGTCATTGGTCCCCAGTCTTATCCAGTGAGAACGTTACAGGAGTCTAAAAGAAACCTTTATGTGCTTTTTACCCATCTAATACAAGAAAGCATACATGTAAGAATCAGCTTAAGTCCATTCCCTCCACATCTGGGGTGCTGTTAAAGGAAGAAAGTATCTCTAACCGGATTGGGACTTTTCTATACACCTGCCTTACTTCTTTCATCAGCAAGGGTGCTAATAAGCCTCCATTATACAGTGTTACACTATATTATTGTTTTTATTTTCATGTGATCTACATTGGAGCATATGCATTGATGGACTCTCCTATGAAATCACCATATTGAGGAGGGTGTCAAAATTGTGGACATTTTGGAGCGCAAGTGAGACCGTACTTTTTCTTTTGTAAAAAAAAATATGTAAGCTACATTCTATATGCAGCTTGTTGTACCCACAGAATAGTGTAGCAAAAGGACAGAATGGGCCTGGAGAGGGTTAAACCCCTCAGGCGGGGGGCGGATCTGGGAAAACACCAGTGTCTGTTATTCTATGGGTGCAGAGGTTAGGGGTTGTCCCTGAATTGTATCAGGAAGCTGGTAATCTGTGTCAGTCTCTACTGTTTACTCTATTGGGACATATTTTAATGAGTTTAGGTCGATAAACATTTATGTGTAATAAAAGTGTACACATGATAAACTTGGACAAACATAACTAGGGAACTCAAGAAATGATAGTCATATTACTAGTAACGTTACCATAACCAAATGTAATAGCCACTTCCGAGTGGGTGTGTGGTCATGCCCATTGGTGTCGTGGGAGAATAAGAATCATCAGGGGAATGTGGTCAAACTGTCAGTAGCAGAGACTATGAGGGAGATCAACCTTTACAGAGAACAGGTGGAGAAGTTGCCCATAGCAACAAATCAGTGTCTAGCTATCATTATATGGACTATACTAGATACATGATAACTACATGATGATTGGATGCTATGGGCAACTTCACCTGTCCTCTTTAGAAGATTTGATACCTCTCCCCGAAAGATCTGTAAGTGACAGGAGTCAGCAATCTTAAGGTGCATACACACGGTGAGATAATTGACTTAGGTGCGATTTTGACTATGCGTGCTTGCGATTTTGGCTATGTGCGATTTTGGCTATACTTTGTAGCAGATATTCAAAATTGACTTACCTGCACAGTCTGCGGGAGTGCACATCGGGATCAAATCAGTATCGCAAGCTGGCCACCACCTTGCAATATGCACTAACTTTCCTTGCAATTTTGACTGAGAGGGAGCTCATATACTCCCTGGGCAAGGGAGAAGGGTGGGGCATGGTGGGAACCACAATGCGCATCAAATGCCCAGGATTGAGATAGAGGAAAATGAAGCAATGAGATACACCAAATCGGTGAGGTAGAGAGACTTCCAAGAAGAGGAGTAAGAGCAAAGAAGAAGATAGAGGAGATGTACACCCTTATCTAAAGACCTTTCCAGCATCCATTAAAGGTGGTCACTCTGAGGTATTGTGGCTACAAAAAAGACTGTGTAAGCCTACGTGTGTGAGGAGGCTACATGACATGGTGTATGTATAGTGCAGTTCAATGGCTGGGATACACAGAGAGACAGACCTGGTTGAAAGAGACACCCTTGCGCTATATTGTCCACTGAGTGGCAAAGACAGGTAGAGTGTGAAAGACACATGTCCTGGCAAAGGCTCCAATTAGAGCCGAAACGCGTCGACAGATACCGGTATTGTGACCTGGAATATCTTTTAATCATCTTGGGGACCTGAAGGTATTGTTTCTACCGTTCACGTTTTTAGGGGGTCCGGACTTCCCCTCTTGCGGTGTATGGTGGTTATTTTTTCCTTCTGTGGAACACAAATTTTTTTAGACATCTTTTTTCCTTTTATATTATTATGATGTATGTATTAAGTGCATGTATTTCTACTCCAACTATGGAGTGTATGTAACTCAATTTTAAGAAGAATACATAAAAGACTTATTTTTCTATCCCTGTTGACTGGTTTCATTGGAAAATATTTTTTAATGGTTTTCTTCACTGGATGTTGCACTCTTTATGAACTATTGCCATAAGACATCACGGACGAAAGAAACCCAGATAGGAGGGAGATTTCTATTTGTTCGTGTGAGTAGGGTACGCACCATCTATAAACAAGATAAAAGAAACCTTTATTGGGTGGGGCATTCACTTCCTCATAAGTGAGTTGGGTACGCACCCCCCATTTACATTTCGGTGGAGGTTACACTGGGTTTTATTATAAAGAAACCATTACACACGTTTAGTGGAATTCCACATTGTGAGTTGGGGTACGCCCTATTTATTAATGCCATCTTTCCTTGGGATTTAAAGGGCTATTTAGGTTAATAGCCATAAGACATCTCTACATATTGTGTATCACTCTTTTTCCATATAACTCACGGGAACTGAGAAATTCCAGGATTAGGAGAAGATTAAGGAGATGCGTATGAAGCCGCCGTTTTGACTAAACCAAAGAAACCTTTTGAGGCTTGTCATCTTCCCTCTCTCAAGTGAGTTGGGTACGCATTTCTTCCACACAACTTCTAGTGGAGGTCCCATGTGGTCTGATATTGTTATATATATTTTGGGTCATACCACTGTGAGATAGGAGTCTTCAGGGAGAGGTTATACAAGATCGTGGGATAAAGAAACTGCTACGTGCACAGCATTAAACATTCGATTGTGAGTTGGGGTACGAGCCGCAGATCTTCTGAATTTTCCTTTGGGGATCCAGTTGGCTATATGTTATGAAACAGATTCAAGATATTTCTACACATTTGTTCTTCTTTTTTTCTTGTTTCATACATTGGACTGGAGCTGAATAAACCCTCCACTAAAACCACTTTTAGAAGACGGAGACCAAGGATTACTATTGTGGATATATAAGGAATGTATCATTTCTTTTCTTATTAGTGAGCGCTCATACGAGTATTTTCTTCCGTTAAATTGTTGTAGAGTGTGAAAGAACCCCGTGGGAAGACAAATACCACATGTGGATGGAAGAAGAGGAACTGTGGAGTAAGAGAGCTGCATTGTAAGAACTATGCAGATGGAGCGATGAGATGATCTGTAAATATATATTTACACACTACAAACTAATACCCCTTTTCCACTGCCGCAATAACCCAGGTAATTGCCAGGTCTACCAATGTCGTGGCTTGGTGTAAAAGGGTCATTGAAAAATAACCCAGGTAATGGTGCAGTGTAAACGGCATGACCCGGGTTATGCTTAAAAACTGCTGATTGGCTGTTTATGCAGAGGTCCGCCTCAAGGGAGTGTCCGTGAGTGACATGCAGACCCGGGTTCAGACTTGAGAATAGCGTGGGGCCAAGGTGCAGTGTTAAAGGGGTCAGACCCAGGTTTTTGGTGGAAAAGGGGTATTAGCCATGTGCTGACGTGGAAATTTAGGCATTAAATTAAGTTCAAATATTTGAAATTAAGAGATGGTCTGGCAATCTACTTATTCCAACAACTCATTGTGCTACACTGCAATCATCATACACCCGTACCAACACCTGTGTCTGCATCTTGTGACTTTGATATTAAATCTGCATATGCGACAACACTTTGTACACATAGCACCAAACTCCATGAGCTAGCTGGGGTTTAGGAAAGTGACAGAGAAGTGTACTACCTGCACAGACCCCTCACAACACGTGCACCGTGGCACAAGCTTTTGAGGTTCCGAGTCATTATTTATCAGATTCAGATGAGGGACTTAATTCAAATATGTATGTAAAATCAATGCTTTTTTATTTTTTTATTTATTACCAGCTATGTATATAGTACACACATATTCTGCAGCGCTTTACAGAGAATATTTGGCCATTCACATCAGTCCCTGCCCCAGTGGAGCTTACAATCTATATTCCCTACCACATGTACATATACACACACACACATTCACACTAGGGTTAATTGTGTTTTGGAGCCAATGAACCTACCAATATATTTCTGGATTGTGGGAGGAATCCAGAGTACCCGGAGGAAGCACACGCAAGCATGGGGAGACTATACAAACTCCACACAGTTAGGGCCATAGTGATAATTGAACCTATGACCTCAGTGCTGTGAGGCAGTAATGCTAACCACTGGCCGTCCATGCTGCTCATATCTGACATTATTAGATCTTGTCCTGGACATTTCTCAAATCACACTGCGCTTGTCCAGACAACAAGTCTTTCTTTAACTTGCCTGAAGGACCTCCGTGCACCACAACACCACCAAGTGTCGGCCTCCAGGATTGCAGGATCCATAGGCTTTAATATCACAATTGTATGTGTTCTGCAATGTCAGTAAAACTGTGCAAACAATGCAATATGCTATACAAATGTTATACAAACATGAAAAATACATACAGTATTACCCTCAGCAACAATGATGGATTATAGTCTAATAAGCAATAGAACGCGTTGTAAGACAAACCCACTTTTTATGACACTCCAGCGAGAATTGTGCAACTGAACACCCACAAAAACTCAAAGACAGATATGCAGTAATGTATGTAATTTTTGTACTGTTGTATTCTCTGATTTGGTGTTAAATATATTACCTATGACAGTTCAGACATCATTAATAAAAAGAGCAGCAGGAGGAAACAGCCAGCCTTAGCAAATCTGTTCAACAGAGATATATGAATATTGTGCATAAACTGTGGAGGTAATAACGTTGAATATAACAAAGTATTTTTTTTATCATTTACTCATCATGTAACATTGTCGCTGGAACATGTAACATGGTGTTGTGTTTATATTATCCTCTTTATTCTTGTCTGCCTATTATATTTAAGCAGAAATATTTTTCTCTACAGACATTTTCCATGGGAATGCAGTGATGTAAATGAAGATAATTCCAGAGACAGTTTTATGACCCAGCTACCAGTCTGGGGAGGCCTGGGGTCAGCATCCTAGTTGGTGACATGTACAATGCCATATACACAACTGAATTCCCTCAGATTTAATGGAAGTGTAACCTGCGTCCACACTCCTCCCACCTGTCCCTTGCTAGACAGCTAACTTTCCTTGGCTTTTGCTAAAGGTCGGTGCTGACAAATCTATCTATTTGGGGCAAATTGTCAGTGAGAAACTTCCGCTCGAACTATTTCGGACAAAACTGGCTGTTTGAAAGGGTAAATCCCATTGCATGAAGGTCTGAACAATGGCCAAATGTGTTGATGTGCTGCTGGTGGTTTGGACGGGACAAAGAGCGGATTAATTGGGGCCTTGGCTGGCTGATTCGAGATGGCTCCACTCAGCCAGCACTGCGGGGTGCCCCATTGACTGGTACCACAGCCCCACTTTTCACAAACTCTAAACAAAAGTCAATTTCTCTCTTTTTTTTGGAGAGTGAGCGAGAGAGAGAAAAAGAGGGAGAGGGAGCCTGTGTTTGAGCTGTGCAAGGTGACTTGATGGATTATAAGACCCTATTGTTTGCTTCTGTATGCCTGCTATAAAGTTAGTTACTTTCTATACACATAGAAAAAGAAGTGAAAGATAAAACATTGTCTACTCTCACAGATAAGACAGAAGAACTGATGCCAGAAAGGCATGATTTATTGGATTCCCATTACTCTTAGAATATACAATTTAACATGATCAGTTTGGGGCTGTAATGAAAGGAAAACAGCCATTATAAACAGCATGACAAGCTCATTTATGTATAAAAATAACAAACATGATCATCGAAAAGAACCTATTAGTCCGTCTGGTCCGCCCTTTTCTGTATAATATACAGGACATTGAACTTTTGTAGGCATTGAACTTACGTTACAAACTGCAACATTCTCATTTATATTTAATAAATGTGTTCTGTCATCTTAACCTATATGCACATCTACTGAGAAATCAGTTGATTCCAGGATATGTAGGAGTCCGAGCTGTTCAGAATCCTGAATCACTTGTATAGAGCACAGTGTCTCACAATAGAATTCAAAAGTCACAAGGAATCGCGTTAAAAACGGGTCATTTGTAGTTAATAATTAGGCAGGGATTCCCTGGGAAAGCAAACAAAGCAAAGTAGTATAATGTGTTTCTCCCTGGGATAATTAATATAATACAGGCACATTCAAATTACTCCGACAAGAGCAGAATTATAATATGTCATGTCTTATCTACTTAACTGTGTATTTATCTATTTACTAATTTATCTTTATCCATAACAGTTATGGATTAAAGAGTAAGGTCTGTATTAAAGAACTGATTTACACACATGATAAGTAATGGTCCATTTTATCTATAATGAAAGAACTCCATAACTGATAAAGTTACATAATCTATTATTTAACACAAGTGTTCATCAGCGTCCGAATTGACCACTTGCTTGTGTGGCTTGCAGAAGTAATTGAATTTAATATTTGTGGAGAATCCATAAAATATGTGTCCCAAAAACACTTGTCCTACCCTAGTAGTAATCTTGCTTGGTTTAGAAAATTGTACTAAAACCACATTACTGTCTGTTTCTATTTTTGCATCTATAATTGTAACCTTTTTACTCCTTTTTTTTTTAAATAAATCATTTACAATTTAATAAGACAAAAAAACACATTTATCAAAATGTCCTTGATCATGACAATGAGTTTCATTTTTTTTTTATTGATGCTGATTGCAGCCTAAAAAATCTTCAATTTAACACAAAGATGTTTGCAAGGAGCAAATACTAGCAGGCCTGTAGCAGTAACTCCCCTCTTTGACAGGCCAGCCTCAATTGTTCAAATGCGTGTAATAAAAATAAATGATTCTGCAAACCACTCCCACCTTCTCCGAGTGGGAGCACAATGTTTTCTGTGGCTTTTGCCTTCCACTCCCATAGAGACATCAGATCTTTACCTACCAACTTGGGGCTGTTTCTTCTTACAGCAGTAGGAACCCATGATAGTGTTCTCCCAGGCTGGCTGATACTGGCTGAGAATTTGAGGGTAGGAACACAATATAAAGTTATTTATAAAGAAAATTATTTTCTCTGTTATTGTTTTTATTACATGGGTTGATATTTACTAAAGGTCGATTTTCATCTATTTTGAATCGGTCTAAATTGATATTGAGTTTCAGGGACTATAAAATTCATATACTAATATATATATATATATATATATATATATATATATTCATTTTTAAATGTTATATGTGTGTTTTAGACCCAGAAACACCACATCTATTTAAATTGATGAAAATAGACCTTTTAGTAAGTTGACCCCATAGTGTTGTTTTATTATAGATGCAAATTCTCTTTTCTGCTGAATGGATGCATTTGGTGCCCTCTGTGCAGTATACTGAAAAGCTTCATACACACAAAAGTAACATACGTATTAGAGACAATGCGGAATATTTCTCACAATCTGCATTTTTTATGTGGATATGATAAATATGTTTTGCTTAAATTCGCAAAGTAAAAATTAATATTTTCAAGCGAATTTACAAAAAAACTCTTGCAAGGACTCAGAAAAAAGCCTGTCCTGGCAAAGAGCTGGAAGCAGTGTGATGGCATCACGCTATCATGCTGCTTTCTGATTGGGTCCCGACACACACTGCACATGTATGGCCATCGCTGGAGCAGACATCAGTGGACGTTCCCTCTCCAACAAACAAAAATGCAAATTAGTAGATTATAGGGGGTTCAGTATGTATCTTCATCTACATCTGCATCCCGCCCAATCCTCCCTCCCTGGTACCTATCCCTAACCTACCCATCCCTACACCCTGAGCTCTAACCCCCCTTCTAATGCCTAAACCTAACCCCTCCACCCCACCCCCCACGGCAGGATGCGAGCGCGTCCCGGTGGAAGCAGGTTCGGGATTCCAGGAGTCGGTATTTTGACGCCGGGAAAATCACCTATTTTGGCATTTTGGCATCGGTATTCTGGACTCAAGGCGGGATTCCGGCATCGGTACTGTGGCCATTGGGATCCCTTCTGGCATTATTTTAACTGCGTCCCATCATTGGCTACTGTAGGGTAAAGCCATCTGGAGATGGTGTTATCCTATCGGGGCCAAGCTCTGAAATGCTTTGCATTCTGGAGCTTGGTAAATCTGACAGCTTTGCAGACCCCACAGAAACCTATGGGGGCAGTGGCTGCTGTTAGAAATGGAGAAACAGCATCAGATATTGTATATAATTGCTGTGATCCTTCCATAGTACATTCGGGGGATCCTTAATATTTGCAGGTATCCCGCTAATATAATTTGATAAATAGCGCCCCAGTATCAGTCACTCTCATTCTCATGTTTTAGTTAAGGCATAACTAATGCTAGACCAAGAAGTCTTTTAGAACAAAATCAGGAACCTTTATTTAATTTAAAGTTATGGGATTAAAGGGGTAGGAGGGTGAACTTTGAAGAGACAGTGATGTATGCGTAGACCACCAATAATCGCTCAATTGCGAAAGCATCGGCATAGCACACAACTGTGAATAAGGCCCTTTATTCCTTGAAAATCCCTTAGCATTCACACTATATTATTAATATTATTGCTATTATTTCTTGACTACTTATAAAAAAATGTAAATGCTTAGAACATTACTTCATGCTCTGTACTCTGAGAACCATAATAAATTGTCACTGGAGATAAACATGTTCTTGCTCACTTTGGTCCTGTATGTAGGTGACAAAGAGGGCTATGCACAATAACATACCTGTCTTTATTCACGTAACAGGATGTTATAAAGACAGATCAATGTTAAAAGGAAATAGAGATGTACCAAGCCTTGAAGAGTGATAAAGTGGAGAAGCTGCCGAAACCTACCAATCAGCTTCTAGCTTTCATTTCAAGGACTGTGCTAGATAAATGACAGTATCTGATTAGTTGCTTTGGGTAACTTCTCCACTTTATCAGCCTCCAAGGCTTGGTACATCTTCCCCAATGTCATTTAAAGTTCAGAAAATTAAATTATGAAACTGAAAATATGGACATCCCTAATCTTCCAATAAAAAGCGATTGCATATAATTGGTGATCCTTTGAGCAATGTTTATGGAAAAATAAAATGAAAGGCTGATTGCTCAGTGCCAACGCTAGTTCCACACAATTGATAAGCTACACACTCAGGATTATTGGTTCAGTCAACGCGGTGAGCCAGCGGCTAGCACTTTTTAATGGAAATGTGGTATAATGTGTTTCCCGCACAATACAACCTCCCTGAGTATGTCACACAGAGGGATCTGCCTTGTGTGTATACTGAGCAGACTTTCTGCTCAATACAAAGCCACATAACTGTGGCAAAATGCAATGGCCCCTGAATAACTCCCTGGCTTTGTAGATCTACACATTCCAAAAGAGCTGGTTAAAAAAGTACATCTGAATTTAGATGCATTTGTTAACTTGCATTATGTGTAGAAATATTGGTATAAAAGGTGTTTCAATTATTTTCTATGGCAGAGACCTATGCATTCTGTGCAGTCACAAAGACTAAATAGAGTTATTTTTCCCTGCCTATAATCATCTCTTCTTTTACCCAGGCAGAAAAAGTAAGTTTACTGCTGCACACAATAGCCCTCTCCAGCCTTAGGTTTGGGAGACCTGAGTGACCTAGGAAAGTTAATTAGTGGACTAACAAAGACTAAGGCAGAGTAGAATACATCGTCTCTCCTCTAGCCAAAGATGTCATCCATTAATTAGGGAAATCGTTAAGGTGGCCTTTATTGAGGCCATAGAAAACCTGCAGTTGGCGGTCGGCAGTTTTGATCAGATTTGCCCCTGCTAAATAATGCTACCCTTAATGGTAAGGAGGACTTCAGGGGGTGGGATGGGGAGGGATGTGTTCAGCAACATTACAGTTAAATAGCCACCAATTGTGACAGCTTTGATTCTCAGGGCATACTTTGTCCATGATGTAATCTTTATTGAACCTGAGGGAGAAGGGGAGGGAGATAGCAAAGGAGGGAGCATTAGAAAAGTTGGAAGAGAAATCTGACAGAAACACTGGGAAAGGGATTGGATTATTGTACACAAGAGGGAGGAGAAACAGCTCGGAGAAACATGGAAGGATGAGTGGACATTGAGAGATAAAGGAATACATAAGGGTAGATTACACAAAACCACTGAAACAAAACAAAAACAAGATAAATGTAATATATAGTATAGAATGTTCCAGATGTTACAGAAGGTAGAAAAGAATCAAATGCTTTATAAGAGCACAATGCACTTGGTTGAGATTATGGAAATGTTCCATGAGTACAATGAATGAAAGATAGGGAGATCAATTTCCTAGGTGCCTTTGTGGGATGTAGAAGACAGTGCCATGCAAATGGGAAGATTCACTCAGATCTATCTATAGGTAGGGTGACCATAATATCCCTTTAATTTGGGACACCTAAGATTTACACAGGTTCTGTGGCTGGCTAAACTCTAACCTGAATTTCACCTGGTTTTAGCCACACAGAACCTATGTAAATCACTTGTGTCCCAGATTAAAGGGATATTATGGTCACCCTACTATAGGCCAGTGAGTCTCAACCTTGGTCATCAAGGCACACTTACAGTCCTGGTTTTAATTATATCTATGCTTGAGCACAGATGGTTTAATCAAAATAATTGAGGGGTACTAATTAGATAATATGTGCTCAAATATGACTGTCCTTAAAACCTAGACTGCTGGTGTGCCTTGAGGACTATGGTTGGGAACCGCTGCTATAGGCAATGAAACACCATTGTGCTTTCCAGTATAGGAGTATATGAGGCCTATATCACTTGAATATGCTAGAGATATAACATATCCAATAAGTACTCTATTAGCTGGGTAAGCACGTCCTTATCTCAATTGGACATTTACACAATGAATGCACTGAAACCTAATTTTTCAAATCCAATATATTACTTATTAAAATGTCAGTGAATCATGTCAAAATAATATACTAACAACAAAGGAGTCTCAGAATTTGGGCAAGTAACCTCCACACTGGCGCACTCAGGGTGGTTTTCTGGGTACATGGAAGCCCCCCATGGCATATCAGAAATCCCATCACTAAACAGAGATTGCCCATGGTACACTACACCTGCACACACCTTCAGGAGGGCATGAACTGCAGCAGGAATTCTGTGCCACCAGACCGCCAGCAGTGTGCAATAAGGTGGCGGCAAGAGGAAGTGCTGTCTCTAGTGTCCCTCATTGAAGTGGATGGACCTCAGCAGTGACATATTCGTGACAGCGTGGGCTTAGAGTCTGATTATGGCAGCCCTCCCGGGGATCGGTGAATTGGATCAGTGCTTAGCAAGAGAGGAGTCTGGAGGAGTGCAGGAGTGAGCAGAGCAGATAAGCCAGTGTTTTAGAACAGCTCAAGTGATTCATAAGAGAAAGCCACTCTGCAGTGTGCAAGGAGCCCATAAGAGGAGGTGACCAGAAACAGTGTTTGCTGGTTTGTCTAGTGCTGGGGGTGCTCAGAGACTTGGGAACTGCCCTGATGCAGCATCCAGGGAGAAAGAAAGAAAGAAAGAAAGAAAGAAAGAAAGAAAGAAAGAAAGAAAGAAAGAAAGAAAGAAAGAAAGAAAGAAAGAAAGAAAGAAAGAAAGAAAGAAAGAAAGAGAGGTTCCTTATTCAATCAGTGATAAGGGAATGCATTGTAACTAAATGTACTGTACTTTTAATCCATTTAATGTTTTCTCCCATATACTGCCCATTTAAGCTTTAATCCTGCCTAAAGTATCATGGGAGTCTTGTGGCCTAGAATTATCAGAAATGATAGCCACGCCCCCTTGATGGTCATGCCAACATTAGTGACATGGAAATCTGCCTCTAGAAATTTCTGCGTTTGCCCTGCTTTATTCCAATGCAACTGGTCAATAAAGTTATAAAAGGATATTCTGAATGTCTATAAGCCTAAGAACAGCATTGGAAAACTGGCATTTTACAGAAGATTTAAATCTTCCAAATTGTCAGTAGTTGTGCATTTATGCTATAACAAATTATTTATTTAATTGATGGATAACAAATACTGTTTTCTGATATAGCTCTAAGTCTAGTTCTGGGTAAAGAGATCAGTAAAGAAATCCTACCGTGAATTTAGTTACTACATTTCTTATTCTTAACTAAAGTAAAACTATTGTGGTATGTATTAAAATGATTCTGAGAGATTGCATTAAATTGTTTTCCTAGTTTACCCACCAAATTGTTTTCTAGTCAACCTTCCCAAACAACTTTGAACATTGTCCTTAGCATGGTGCTATCCGTTCCAGCTTATATTATATTAGACAGGGCCTGACCTCAGTGAAGAGCTGCTTAACAGTGATTAAAGTAACATATTTTTGCCATAATATGATCCAGTGCATAATGGGGGTCATTCCGAGTTGTTCGCTCGTTATTTTTTTTTCTCGCAACGGAGCGATTAGTCGCGAATGCGCATGCGCAATGTCCGCAGTGCGACTGCGCCAAGTAAATTTGCTATGCAGTTAGGAATTTTACTCACGGTTTTTTCTTCGTTCTGGTGATCGTAATGTGATTGACAGGAAGTGGGTGTTTCTGGGTGGAAACAGGCCATTTTATGGGTGTGTGCGAAAAAACGCTACCGTTTCTGGGAAAAACGCGGGAGTGGCTGAAGAAACGGAGGAGTGTCTGGGCGAACGCTGGGTGTGTTTGTGACGTCAAACCAGGAACGACAAGCACTGAACTGATCGCAGATGCCGAGTAAGGTTGAAGCTACTCAGAAACTGCTAAGAGGTGTGTAATCGCAATTTTGAGAATCTTTCGTTCGCAATTTTACTATGCTAAGATTCACTCCCAGTAGGCGGCGGCGTAGCGTGTGCAAAGCTGCTAAAAACAGCTTGCGAGCGAACAACTCGGAATGACCCCCAATATGCACAGAAAGTTGTAGTGTCCAAAAGGAAAATAAAAATGAAAAACCTCTCAGAGTAAAACTAATGCTAACTATCTAACCTAAACAACCACTGCAGTCAGCCAAAGTAATATTGTTCAGTTCAGCCAATGAAATAAACTCATACAAAAACATGCCCCTGCACTGCCATAGGCTGCTAAGACCAGTGATCAGCACCCATGCCAGCCCCAATCCTAGAGGTTTAACTCAGCTCTTTTCTTTTGCCAATCATTTGGTTTCTCTTTGCATGGAGGGACTTCTCAAAAGCATGATGGGGGCTTGTATCCTTGTATGTACTCTATACTGAGGCATCACCACGAGTGTGCGGACCACACCTGGATGTCACCCTTCCAGAAAATGGCAGCTCCTCCGCAGTGACCATGACCTGGGTGGTGAAGTGTGATATTATCCTGCAGCGCCCAGCTCCTGTCACTGAGAAGGAGCCAGCAGTGCAGATACTATCCTCCAGGGGGAACACAGCATTTCTGGAGATGCTTGGCACGCCCCCAGTGTGACGTAAATGGGAATTTCCAGTGAGGGCATGCTATCATAGTGATGTCAGCAGGGGACTTCCCATGAGGTTATGCCCTTCCTGCAAGGCCATGCCCCTTTTGGAGCATGTGCCGGAAGGCTATTAGGTGCACCAGGTGTTACCAACCCCGGTGCCACCACTGGTTCTATACACATAAAAAAATCCATCTATGCAATTTATTCAGCTATGCATATGTCCCTTGATGAACTTTTGATTTTTATGGATACTCATTTTGGTTGAAATACAAATTGTAAGCTATGCTGCAGAAGATAAGTGCAAAAACCAGACTTGTTAACAAATATCCAAATAAAATGTATACATGTATTCAAAAGAGACATACAATATACTAGTCACTAAAAATCAGCAGTTGTTTGACCGTAGATGAATAAATGACAATACATTTAGCATAGTCACTGTATTTTACCTACATTCTATTAATATGAGGTAATCAATTGTAAAAAAAAAAGGGATGTGCCCTAACTCTATTGAACTTGTGGCTTTACACCCCTGATCCACTTTACAAGTGTCCACAAGTCTTAATAATACATTAAACAATATGGGCCTTATTCAGGATGAAATGGAGATTTCTCAGGCAGTGCACCCGCGCTGCGTGTGCACATGCAAGGAGATGCAACCGCATCTCAGTAATGTGAACGCCTCTGCCTGATTGACAGGCAAAGGCAATCAAAAGGCCGTTGGGGCGGTGACGTCACATTGTGTGGGCGGGGTGGTAAAAACGGGGGCGGGTCTGGGCTGTTTTGGGGTTGCCGCGTAACGCAATACGCTGTGACATAAAACATGGTTGTGAAGGCAGAGGCATCCCTAATTCAGCCATACGATCACAATTAAATTGTGCCAGACACCGCAGTGTCTGCACAGGGAGGCACTGTGCACCCCTCAGCCAGGCACAGATCCAGGGAAGGTGGCGCGATCAGTGCCATCCCTAACTCCCCTTGCAGGCTGAGGAGACTGCTGCATTCAGTGGCAGCAGCAACCTCCCTGACCTATCACAACCTTGCACACAGCAGTGCATGCTGGGCTGGAAGAGAGACTGCAGGGCTGCAGGCTGACAGGTAAGAAGTGTGTGTGTGTGTGGAGGGGGGGGGGGGGAGTAGTTCGGACCCTTACCCCTACAGAGCGCCTTCAACAAGCCCATGTAATTAGTACCCGCTCCCCCCTCTCAGCAGCACTGAGGAGGGGGCCTGCATGGAGACTGCACATGGGCCAACTCCTCTCTTAAAATGCCCCTGCACTATCCTTTTAGAACAACCTAATAAACATTTAACTTTTTGTCCTAAAATATTGTGTAGATTAAACCTATTTATTGTTTAAAAAAAGCAAGCGAGTGAGATGATGTTGGGATTGGTTTTATTACTTTTGTCACTTTGTGAGGTAAATTTACTAAAGTTTCTAAAACAGAGAATTGGTGAAGTTGCCCATAGCAACCAATCAGATGCTGTCTATATTTTTCTAAAAGGCAATAGAGAAATGATAGACAGTATACAATTGGTTGATATGGGAAGAACACCCTTGGTGGGGCGTGGTCTGGACAACGCAGGTTAGACTGTACAGGCAGGGAGCTACTTGGCGGGTGCAAAAGCATTGCAGCCGTGCAATGCTTTCGCACCCGTGCAGGGTGGGGGCAGGGCCTGACTGCGGGGTGGACTAGCCCTGTGCTGACTAGATTGCTTAGAACTTAAGGTCGGATCTGTCGTGTGTATGCCCCCCAGCGATAGTGATGCGCGGGGCTATCGCCGGTGCTAGATTAAGCCTGCATGTAGGCTCAATTCTAGCAGGTCGCTCACTTCAGCGCTGTGTGAAGTGAGCGTCCCCCTGTCCCCCCTCGCTCAGCACACATCATGCTGTGTGCTGAGCAGTCTGTGATAGATCGCTCAGCACACATCTCTTTAGTGGGTACCCCCCTTAAGGCTCTAATGCAAAAGAAATGATGGGAGTTGACTTTAGGCCTGATTTGTCACAACTGAGGGTTTAGGCTGACGGGAGGAAGCCTCAGTTGTAGGGGCTGGAATGAAGTTAAACTTAGATGGTTTAATCAGACCCCTGGACATGTAAGTGTGGAAGGAAACCCAAAGGTGTGACCATGACAAGCAGGTTAAAAGTCAAATGAAAGTTTATTAAACAGACTCCGTATAATCACAACAGCGTTCACAGTCAGTATTAGCAGTGGCAGATAATACAGTTCCTGGATCACTAAACCATAAAAAGGTATAACAGGGCACTGGTAGGTTGCAGAACAGATGTTATAGTCCTTGGGTAGAATAACCTTACCAGGCCAGGCTGTAGTAGTGGAGACAACCGAGGAACATGCCAGTAGATGTATGAGATGATGCTGGTAACTGGAATGCACTGTAGGAGTCACTGGACGGAACCAGCCAGATGGTGGAGACACGGAGTTAAAACTAAAAGATGCTAGGGTGCGTGGAAACAGATGAAATGAAGAGTGGTTACCGGTGGTAGTGGATACTGCTGGTAAGTAGAAATCCGCTGGGAGAACACCGGCTCTTTAAGGAGGCTGAATTCTGTTGGAAGCAGGTTGCTGGAAACAGATGGGTTAATAGCTGAAAGCTTGGAAGCTGGAAGCAAACGAAGTAATAGCTGAAAGCTGAATCAGTCACAGAGGATTGCAGAGTCAGGCTGCACCGCAGGATGGAAAGCAGGTGCGGGTCTCTCTGTGGATGCTGGAGACAGGAGCTGGAACCTGGAGAAACAAACCACAGGAGAGAGAGACTGGAACAAGGTATGACATTCAAAGCACTGACATCTATCTGGCCTAGACACAGGATACTTATACCTGCTGCTATGCAGGCATTGGCTAGGCAATTATGCAGATTCAAGAGATGGTGGATTGGAGGAATTGGAGCATGTGATCAAATCCAACATGGCTGCGCCCATGCTGGAACCTGGAGGGAAAACTGGTTTGAAATGAAATGTGCAAACATAATGATAATGGCGGCGCCGGCCACGGAGGACAGGAGACGCCAGATGACTGTTATATGCTGAGACACTTGGAGGGCAGCAGAGGCCGCGGCAGGCATGATACATGATTCTGAGAACCTGCAGCAATAACACAGTAACGGCGGCGGAGGACGGGAGACGCCATGTTGGATTCAAACATGGCGCCGCTGTGGTAGTGTCTCAGAATGACAGGAGGGATGTGCAGAGTGTTGACACAGATGAGACCCGGATTTGGAACGCTGGGCCAGTCTCAGAAGACACCTAAACGGCAGGTAATGGCGTCCAGATACCCGGATCGTGACAGCACCCCCCCTTTAGGAGTGGCCCCAGGACACTTCTTAGGCTTTAAAGGAAACTTTGAGTGGAAATTTCGGACCAAGGCAGGAGCATGGACGTCTGAGGCATTGGTCCAAGAGCGTTCTTCAGGACCATAGCCCTTCCAGTCAATGAGATACTGTAGCTGACCGTAACGGAAACGTGAGTCCAAAATCTTGGCCACCTCGTACTCGACTCCCCGTTGAGTCTGAACTTTGGGAGCTGGAGGAAGTGCGGAATGAAACCGATTTAGGATCAGCGGTTTCAACAAGGAAACATGAAATGTCCTGGGTATTTTCAAGAAGGGTGGTAACTGTAATCTGTAGGCAACAGGATTGATGACTTGTTCAATCTTGAAGGGACCGATGTAGCGAGGTGCAAATTTCATGCTGGGAACTCTCAACCTCAAATTCTTCGTGGACAACCACACACCCACCTTGAGAGCAGGAACCGCTCTACGCTTCCTATCGGCAAACTTCTTATACCTGGATGAGGCTTTAAGCAGGGCTGCGCGGACGTTCCTCCAGTTATTTGAAAACTGACGCAAGGTGACATCCACTGCTGGAACAGAAGTTGCGGGAAGCGGTTGAAATTCTGGGACTTTAGGGTGGAATCCATAATTAATGAAGAATGGTGTAGAAGAAGATGAGGAATGGTATTGATTGTTGTGGCTGAACTCGGCCCAAGGAAGGAGTTGAACCCAGTCATCTTGAGAGGAAGACACATATATACGGAGGAAGGCCTCCAAGTCCTGATTCACCCTCTCGGTTTGACCATTGGTCTGAGGATGGTAAGCCGTGGAAAACTTTAACTTGACTTGGAGGGCTTGACACAAACTTCGCCAAAATTTGGCTACAAATTGTACTCCACGATCCGAGATGATCTCTTCAGGAAGACCGTGAAGTCGGAAGATCTCTTGTATAAATACTTGAGCCAACTTGGAAGCTGACGGAAGACCGGTGACAGGGATGAAATGTGCCATCTTGGTGAACCGGTCAACTACCACCCAGATGGTATTAAACTTGTTGCAGATAGGTAGATCGGAAACAAAGTCCATCGACAAATGGGTCCATGGTCGACGGGGAACAGATAATGGAACCAGTTGCCCCGCAGGCGACTGGCGGGAGACTTTGTGTTGGGCACACTTTGGGCAGGAGGCAATAAATTCCATAACGTCCTTCTTCAGAGTTGGCCACCAGTAGGATCTAGAAATAAATTCAAGGGTTTTCTGAATGCCTGTATGTCCAGCAAAACGGGAAGCATGGGCCCAATGCATGAGCTTCTTCCTTAGAACTGGCTTAACAAAACTTTTCCCTGGTGGAGGCGTAGAGTCCATCCCTACCGTGGAGAATGCCAACGGATTAATAATAGGATGCTTGTCTGCAGACTCGGACTCATTTTCTTGCTCCCATGAGCGGGAAAGGGCATCGGCCTTACGATTCTGAGAACCCGGACAGAACTGGAGTTTAAAGTCAAACCTAGAGAAGAAAAGTGCCCATCTGGCCTGACGAGGATTCAGACATTGTGCGCCTTTGAGATATAAAAGATTTTTGTGGTCGGTAAGTATGGTGATTGAGTGGGAAGCTCCCTCCAACAGGTATCTCCACTCCTCCAGAGCGAGCTTGATGGCCAGCAACTCCTGATCGCCAATGGCATAGTTGCGCTCAGCTGGGGAGAACTTCCGGGAGAAGAAACTGCAAGGATGTAGATGTCCATCTTTGGCCCTCTGGGATAACACTGCTCCTACTCCAACGGAGGAGGCATCTACCTCTAAGATAAAAGGAGAGTCGGTGTCGGGCTGTTTCAGAACTGGTGCAGAGATGAACCGTTGCTTCAGAAGGTGAAAGGCCTGTGTAGCTTCCTCAGACCACTTGGACGGATTAGCACCTTTCTTGGTTAATGCAGTGATAGGCGCCACAATGGTGGAAAAGTCTCGTATAAATTTTCTATAATAATTGGCGAACCCTAAGAACCTCTGGACCCCTTTGAGGGTTAAGGGTATAGGCCAATTCTGGATTGCTTGGAGTTTCTCAGGATCCATCTCTAGTCCGGAACCGGACACAATGTAACCTAGAAACGGAATGTTTTTAACTTCAAACACACACTTCTCCAATTTACAATAGAGGTGATTGACACGGAGACGGGAAAGAACCTCTTTTACCCAGAAACGATGATCTTCGAGATTATTAGCAAAGATGAGGATGTCATCTAGATAAACCACGACATGGCGGTACAAGATGTCCCTGAAGATCTCATTCACGAAGTGCTGGAAGACTGCTGGAGCGTTGCTCAATCCGAAGGGCATGACGAGGTACTCATAATGTCCGTCACGGGTGTTAAAGGCGGTCTTCCACTCGTCACCCTCACGGATTCGGATGAGATTGTAGGCACCCCTCAAGTCCAGCTTTGTGAAAATGGTTGCACCACTAACTGTATCAAAGAGCTCGGTAATCAGGGGTAAAGGGTATCGGTTCTTGACGGTAATGTCGTTCAGACCTCTGTAGTCGATGCACAGACGCAGACCACCGTCTTTCTTCTTAACGAAGAAGAAGCCTGCGCCGGCTGGAGAAGAAGATGGTCGGATGAAACCCTTCGCCAGGTTCTCTTTGATGTACTCTTCCATGGAGTGTGTCTCAGGCAGAGACAACGGATAAGTTCGACCTCGCGGTGGAACCTTCCCTGGAATGCGGTCGATTGGGCAGTCCCATTCTCTATGAGGAGGAAGGATATCAGCAGAGGCTTTACTGAACACGTCCGTGAAGTCTTGATATGGAGGAGGCGGAACATCAGATGACCTGGGGAAGGAAGAACAAACAGGAAGAACTTTGGCTAAACAAGTCTCAGCACAGGAGGGACCCCATGCCAGTATTTGCGTAGTCGTCCAGTCAATCGATGGGTTGTGGAGACGGAGCCATGGAAGGCCTAAAACCACTGGATGTGTGGCTCTTAGAATCACTAGAAAAGAAATATACTCAGAATGAAGAACTCCCACTCTCAGACGAACTGGAAGAGTCCTTAAGGAAATGACTGCGTCAAAAATCTTGCTGCCAACCACGGTAGTCAAAGAGATGGACGAGGACAGTCTCTCGGTGGGTAGGGACCACCGTTTAACATAAGCTTCGGTTATGAAATTCCCAGCTGCTCCGGAATCAAGGAGGGCAATGACGTTCCTGTAACGTTGAGCAATTTGGAGCGAAACTGGGAGGTTACAATCATGAGGAGATGGAGAGGAGATCATTACTCCTAGCCGGCCCTCTCCTTGGCGAGCTAGGATCTGGAGTCCCGAACGTTTGGGACAGGCGTTGATAGTGTGCGACGGAGCTGCACAGTAGAGACATAGAGACTCGCAGAGGCGTCTTCGGCGCTCAGCGGGAGATAGACGGGAACGACCAATTTGCATAGGCTCATCCTTGGATGGAGATGGTTGACGAGGAGGAGGAGCAGAAGATTTAGGAACGGATGATCTTCCTCGCTCGGTTGCTCTCTCTCTGAACCGTAGATCAACCTTCGTGCATAGTGAAATTAGCTCATCCAACTTAGAAGGCAAGTCTCTGGTAGCTAACTCGTCTTTAATGCGTTCTGACAAGCCATGCCAGAATGCAGCATACAGGGCCTCGTCGTTCCAGGCCAGTTCAGATGCCAGGATTTTGAACTGTATAAGATACTGTCCCACAGTACGTGTTCCCTGGCGTAGACGGAGAATCTCAGATGAAGCAGAGGAAACCCGGCCCGGCTCGTCGAAGATGCGCCTGAATGATGCTACAAAGT
This sequence comes from Pseudophryne corroboree, assembly GCF_028390025.1. Classification (NCBI taxonomy): domain Eukaryota; kingdom Metazoa; phylum Chordata; class Amphibia; order Anura; family Myobatrachidae; genus Pseudophryne; species Pseudophryne corroboree. Next base: position 485,110,524 of record NC_086447.1, on the reverse strand, counting down.
CAGTATAGGAGGACAGCAGGGGATCAGACTTCTCCCATAACGGTGATGCCCAATCAAGGGCTGAGCCACTGAGGAGAGAAATAATATAAGCAACTTTGGTACGGTCACTGGGGAAGTTGCCAGATTGAAGCTCAAAATGGATTTCGCATTGGTTGAGAAATCCCCTGCAGAACCTTGGAGATCCGTCAAATTTTGCTGGCGTTGGAAGATGGAGACGTGGTATGGAAATGGGCAAGGTGGGTGGGGTTACAGCTGGAGTCACTGTGGTGGACGCACCAGACGTGCCAGGTCCACGGAGGGTCGTCTGAATCCCATCCAGCCGAGTAGAGAGATCCTGGAGACAGCGGATGATGTGACCTTGTGCAGCCTCCTGATGTTCGAGTCTGGCTGCCAGTTCTTGCATAGGTCTAGCCGCTTGATCCTGGTCTCCGGCTGGATTCATATGGTCAGTGCTTACTGTCACAACTGAGGGTTTAGGCTGACGGGAGGAAGCCTCAGTTGTAGGGGCTGGAATGAAGTTAAACTTAGATGGTTTAATCAGACCCCTGGACATGTAAGTGTGGAAGGAAACCCGAAGGTGTGACCATGACAAGCAGGTTAAAAGTCAAATGAAAGTTTATTAAACAGACTCCGTATAATCACAACAGCGTTCACAGTCAGTATTAGCAGTGGCAGATAATACAGTTCCTGGATCACTAAACCATAAAAAGGTATAACAGGGCACTGGTAGGTTGCAGAACAGATGTTATAGTCCTTGGGTAGAATAAACTTACCAGGCCAGGCTGTAGTAGTGGAGACAACCGAGGAACACGCCAGTAGATGTATGAGATGATGCTGGTAACTGGAATGCACTGTAGGAGTCACTGGACGGAACCAGCCAGATGGTGGAGACACGGAGTTAAAACTAAAAGATGCTAGGGTGCGTGGAAACAGATGAAATGAAGAGTGGTTACCGGTGGTAGTGGATACTGCTGGTAAGTAGAAATCCGCTGGGAGAACACCGGCTCTTTAAGGAGGCTGAATTCTGTTGGAAGCAGGTTGCTGGAAACAGATGGGTTAATAGCTGAAAGCTTGGAAGCTGGAAGCAAACGAAGTAATAGCTGAAAGCTGAATCAGTCACAGAGGATTGCAGAGTCAGGCTGCACCGCAGGATGGAAAGCAGGTGCGGGTCTCTCTGTGGATGCTGGAGACAGGAGCTGGAACCTGGAGAAACAAACCACAGGAGAGAGAGACTGGAACAAGGTATGACATTCAAAGCACTGACATCTATCTGGCCTAGACACAGGATACTTATACCTGCTGCTATGCAGGCATTGGCTAGGCAATTATGCAGATTCAAGAGATGGTGGATTGGAGGAATTGGAGCATGTGATCAAATCCAACATGGCTGCGCCCATGCTGGAACCTGGAGGGAAAACTGGTTTGAAATGAAATGTGCAAACATAATGATAATGGCGGCGCCGGCCACGGAGGACAGGAGACGCCAGATGACTGTTATATGCTGAGACACTTGGAGGGCAGCAGAGGCCGCGGCAGGCATGATACATTATTCTGAGAACCTGCAGCAATAACACAGTAACGGCGGCGGAGGCCGCGGAGGACGGGAGACGCCATGTTGGATTCAAACATGGCGCCGCTGTGGTAGTGTCTCAGAATGACAGGAGGGATGTGCAGAGTGTTGACACAGATGAGACCCGGATTTGGAACGCTGGGCCAGTCTCAGAAGACACCTAAATGGCAGGTAATGGCGTCCAGATACCCGGATCGTGACATGATTTAGAGAATGATGCAATGTTAGATGTAGTGGTGTGATTTTTTTGCCACTGCACATGCATATAAGTGGCACTGCACATTCGTATAAGTGGCACTGCACATGCGTGTAAATGGCACTGCACATTCATACACGTGGCACTGCACTTGTGACATGATGGTCTTGCAACAGCGGTCACAGGGTCTGATTCAGATGTGGTTGGAGTAGCCAGAGCCAGCCTTAGGCATGGGCAATGCCAAGCCTAGGGCCAGCTCAGGGAGAAGCTATCGCTGCTGCTTACATGGAAACAGTAGCAATAGCAGTGATATGGTAATGCAGCAGGAAGCGTTATGCCTCCTGCTGCATTACTGATCCAAGCTGTGCCCTAGGATGCAGTATCAGATCATCTGTGACACCACTGGCCACCTGTGTGACCCATGGGGTCGCACAAGCCGTCCGCCACAGATACAACACAGAGGCCAGGAAATCTCCATCATCCTACGGAGATCCTGGCGTCCTCTTTAGGCTACAATGGCAGCAACACACTTCCATTTTGGAAAACAGAGGTCATCTCCGCCTTTTTCCGCCCAAAATAGCATCAGACTGCCAATCACTGACAGTCTGATGTCATATTAGTGCATCCCACGTCACCGACCTGTACAGCACATGCACAAAGTACCAATAACACCGGTCTACAAAAAGAACCTTTTTTTTCTTTCACAAGAACTGAATAAAGTGAATCTAAAAGTATTTTTCATGCTGAATTCAAATATGCAATTAGCACCTACGTAAGTCTAAATGCTAAATATACACCTCATTCTGGCTGACCTAAAAAGTTGTAGATGATGATTTTTGGGCATACTGTATTTTGCCTTTGGGATGTCTCACTTCGTGGTCCAATCAGTTGAATGGTCCTTTGATTCCCTCCAAATCATATAAATTGCAAATGGCATATGATGTGAACCATTTTTCCAGGCAGTGAGAAGCCTAACACATGACACACAGCATATATGCGGGGCCCAGTTCTTAGCCAGATCACCAACTTTACACCCGAAATAAAGTTCATAACACTTTTTTTTACAAGTGACGTGAAATTTTGCCTCAGAGATTTGAAGGTTACTTCACCACAACACTTTCTTGGCATTATTGAAAATATTCTAACAACTAATACAACAAATACTTGTGCTAACAGGCTCCTCTATGGTGAGAGACACCCAGGGCTCACAGGACAATGTGCTGAGCCCTGATTGGAGGAGCCCAGCACACATGCTCCTCTGTCCCAACAAGGGGGTCCGGCTACACCACACGTTAGGCTGCATGGAGGAGGAGGAAGCTGCTGGAGGCTCCACATAAAGATGAGAGTGGGGAGGGACTACTGGGGGACATATTGTGTGTATGTCCCTGTCTGTCTGTCTGTCTATGACAGGCCGTAAAGAACACTAAAATCTGAAAAACTGTCACAAACACACTATCCCATCTGATGGCTGCGTTTTATACACTAGCCGCCAATCTGAGATACCTCCAGTGGGCATCTCAGTACAACTCCTGATGCCTGTGACATTTGCATACTTTTGCACAAGTGCTGGGTAAGGGATCACACCTGCAGCAGCATATGCGACTGTCTCTTAATTAAGCCCTTTATTTTATGCACGGTTGCTGACTGTCTGGCTGCCCGCTCCGGGAGAGGTCAGCGAGGTCAGCTCAGCGGAGTAACTTCATAGGGGACGGGGCAAGGAATAAGAGGCAGTATGGGGGTGTGGTGGCCGCAAATGCATCATCGTGGACACCCCCCGCTATACAATGCCGATACAGAAAAATTTAATTGCACATTTCTTATTTTCAAGCAACGCTCACCACAAACATCGATATCCAGTTAGACATATTTTATGCACATTTAACATTGACAGGGATTTCACTTTAAAATTGGAAGCATTGGGATTCATCTAGCTGAATCTAAATCCTGACTTGATTATGATCTTATTTTTTCTAGGTCAGAGTAATATCAATGTCTAGAGCTATAAATAATTAAAATAATCTAGAATTGTTACTTCTGTTACATTTTAATATGCTAATTATTGTACGGACTGGTGTCTAATTATTGTACGGACTTGGGTTTGTATTCAGCTGAATGTTTTGTAACATGCTTCAAAACAACTCAAATCTTTTAAAATTAATTTGGTGTATTCCTTCTTTGTATATTTCCCGTCCTTTTGGCAATCAAGGTTCCACCACTCTGCACATCCATTATCCCTGAACTGCAAATAAGTGTGCCAGCATGGGTGAATGTCTGTGGATGTGTGCCAGTTACTCATGTAACCCTCCTTTATTATTACTCAGCCAGTATTACAAACAATTCATAGCCAAAATAAAAATATCATATGTCGCCAAATATATCTTCATTTCAAAGGGCAAAAAATGATATCACAGTGAATGTTTCCCTGATAGAATTTCAAATATTGATCTCATACATTTGTACACTGTGGAATAAGTTGGCTTCTATCCGCTCTATAAGTGACAAGTCAATCAATCAGTGCCCTCCATCCTCCTGGATGGTGCTTGTTCCTCCTTTTCAGGAAGAGAGAGTAAAAAAAAATGAGAGAAAAGAGACATTTTCTTTCACACGAGCCCCTCAGAATTACAGTTCATGAACTATTCAGTAAACTGACTGGCCTGAGCCTCCCCTTCAACGGCCTAATCAAAGGGGAGGATCTATGTGTTTTGTTGCTTGTCAAAAACAATCAGTGCTCGGCCCATTACATTTGCAGCACGTCGTTCTTTAATTGGTGTAACACACTGGGAGCTGAAAAGAAGAAAGTCCCACAAAAGAGCCCAAGTGAATGAACCCTGACTCACACAAAAATACTCTTCAGAAGTTCAGAGCTGGACACTAACAAGGATGTATAGAGTTAGTTTGAAAAGGAGTTAAGTTCAGCAATGTGCTACCTTGAAGACCCTCTGTGCAAAGCAATGATAGCATTGACAGCTTCCAAAATAGTCATCGGCATGGAAGTTACATATGCTCACAAAATACTGATCATATCATGCCCTTCACTGAAACAGGGACTGGTCAGGACTTCCCCAGTTAAGAGTAAAAAAAAACAAAAATATTTTTATAGTAACATCTTCATTATGCAATATTGAGATGGTATCCCCAATTATCTTAAAGCTTTGAAATACTCTTTATTTTTTATTTCAGCTCAAAACTAGTTTAGATTTTGAATTTTCAGTTTGTTCTATCTTATATCATAGCTGTATATCATCTGTTTAACATATAAGTTTCTCTCTCTCTCTCTCTATAACTATATACAATGTAATAAACATGCATATATTTGACAGAGTATTACAATAATGTAAGTACTATGTACAGTTCCCATTCAGGCAATGCACTAATGGCTGAAAAGGTAATATAATGTGATTTGAAGCACCAGACTCGGAAGGAGGAGCAGTGGAGCCTTTGCCCTGACATGACTGATTAGAGTGATCTGCATGGAATAATTAAAAAGAAATCTAGTGTCACAAAGTTCCAGGGAGTGACCTGCTTTTTCTGTGAGCCACACACTTAGCCAGTCAGTTTGGGTTATCCTCTGTCACATGGGCTTTTATTCAGCTTTAATTCACTAGAGCTGAAGAAGTCAGATTCCAGTATTCTGCACAAGACTGGAAGCAATGCTTTTACTGGTAATTCCATAAATGAAATAGAAAAGCAAATAAACAAATATATTGAAACTTTTCTAAATTTTATCAAATCCTGTACAGTAAAGTTACATGATATAATGGATATATGAATTGATGTCTATACTTAATTAAGCATATCCACCAAGTGTCTTGGGAAAGGCTAATATTTCTTTGTAGGGTGGTGCTCACTTACCTTACACTACTGTTGAACAATGCAGAAGCCAGAACTTACTGTATCTATTTTGTGATGTGTTAATGTGGTGTTTATTGGCAAATCTGTAATCGGTGCAGGGTTTGTGGGCACTGAGCCCAGAGGGGCCTACACTTTTTGGGGCACGGTCCGGACAACACAGGAGTGTCCGGACTGTTTGCGAGGCAGGCCACAGCAGATGCATGACGTCACATGCAGCTGCTATGGCCAAAGAAATGTTGGATAGCCACCTGCCTCCGTAGCTAGGCTGCATAGCCAGGGAGCTACTCGGCAGGTGAAACGTCTGCGGGGAGGGGGGCAGGACCAAGCATTCATGGCGGACTAGCCCTGTGCTGGGCGTTCCCCCACATGTCATAGATATAGATTTTGATTGTAGATGTATGATCAGGTCTGAATTACGCCCATGGTCACCCCAAACAAATGTAGTGAGCCCATATAGGTACATGTTATTTGTATTCTATTCTCTCCTGAGTGGATACATTATTTTGTAAGGAATGTTTTTTCTTGTGATGTAGGATAAAGACACACACAATTATTTTTACGTTGTAAAATAAAATTAAATAACCGTGTTTTTTCTAGATATTTATATTTTTACCTTTAAATAACTTAGAATGTTTAGATTTTTGTTAAAGTGTGTCGCTGCTAAAAGTTCTATTATATTTATTTCCGAAGGCCAATTGTGTCTCATTTTTATCCATCACCAGTCATCTACAGTATAATTCATTCAAATAGATCCATCAGTAGCCATTGGACAGGAAAGGTGTTGCACACTACACTTCATAGATATTATTGGAAGGCCACCGGTTCAAATTGGTCCTACTTTTTTTTTACACGGGCATAGTTATCTATTGTTTCTAAAAGAGAGATCACAATGAGTTTAGAGCCAGAAAAAGCACCTATTCCACCAATGTGCCCATACCCTGTTCTGGTATTTGGAAATGTCTCCATGTAACCTCTTTTCATGTGCAGGATTAAGGTCTGTGATAAGGATGTACATTATGGTAGATGGGAGCTTGCATCACTTTATAGTTCTGTCATTTATAACTATTACTTTTGAGCTACTCCTTTACTTAATTAAAGTTTCCGTAAAAAATGTTTTTAAACAAGATAACACCCACAAATACAGGAGTGCTGAAATAAGTACATTCCTAACTAGATGGTTAGATCTTAAGCCCAGATGTTCCGTTTACGACAGTCCTTGCAAGGGTGCAAAGAGCTTGTATCCTGAAAGATACCTCATGTCATGCTAGTTGGTGATGTTCCTGGTGGTGACTCTAGGGTGCTTTTGGCAGTATTGCTTGTGCAGGAGAGCAACCCCCCCCCCCCCTCCCCCCCCCCCCACCCAATTGCCATTGAAAAAGTAAAGCATTTGTGCACACTTCAAAAAAGGGGGTGTGATCTCAATGCTAGTGGTGTGTCTTCACTGCAAAAGGCATGGCATTGCAGGAAAAGACTACCTTATACACCCGTTTTGCAACCTGCACTGCAGACATTGGCACCCCAGGAAAATAAAATCCTTATTCATGGCCCTGACATTATTTCTCATTTTTCCTCGTTATAGCAATGTCCCTTACACATTATGCCACACACCACAATGCCCATTGCATATTATACCACACACGTAATGCCCCTTAGACATTATACCACACACTGTAATGCCCAGTACACAATATGCCACACACCATAATGCCCCTGACACATTATGCCATGTAACATGATGCCTGTGACACATTATGACACACACCATAATACTTGTGACACATTATGCCACAAACTACAATGCCCGTGATACAGTATGCCACACACCTTAATGCCTGTTACACATTATGTCACATACCACAATGCCCCTGACACATTATGCTACACATTATACCACACACCACAATGCCCCTGACACATTATGCCACACACTACAATGCCCGACACATTATGCCACACACCACAATGCCCCTGACACATTATGCCACATACCTCAATGCCCGTGATAAATTATGCCACACTGTAATGCCTGTGATACATTATGCCACAGACCACAATGCCCCTGGCACATTATGCCCCACAGTAAGGTTTCTAATTACTTTTAAATTACTTGCTAGTTGCCACGGGATTCATGCTCTGGGTTCCATGTTCATTGCCAGAGGTTTCATGCTTTGGTTTCCATGCTCCTTTGCCAGGGGTATCATGCTCTGTGTGTCATGCTCATTGCCAGGGATGTAATGCTCATTGCCAGGGGTTTCATGCACTGGGTGTCATGCTAGTTGCCAGGGGTTTCATGCTCTGGATGTCATGCTCGTTGTCAGGGGTGTAATGCTCTTTGCCAGGGGTTTCATGATCTGGGTGTCATGCTCATTGCCAGGGGTGTAATGCTCATTGCCAGGGGTTTCATGCTCTGGGTATCATGCTCATTGCCAGGGGTTTCATGCTCTGGGTGTCATGCTCATTGCCATGGGTTTAATGCTCGTTACCAGGGGTTTCATGCTCTGGATGTCATGCTCTTTGCCAGGGGTGTAATGCTCATTGCCAAGGGTTTCATGCCCTGGGGGTGTCGTGCTCATGGCCAGGGGTGTAATGCTCATTGCCTGGGGTTTCATGTGCTGGGGCTCCTCCAAGGTGGTGGCCATTTTTCATGCGGACTACTAGTGGCTGTGGGGTCTGTAGTTACGTCAGTGCACAGGAGATATGCTGGTGACTGGAAATGTAATGCACTGGATTGGAATTTACGGTGATATAATGCTGTATACTGGATCTGGAATAGTCTGGAGATATAGCACAGGTGACTTAACTGGAGTTCACTAGAGATATACTGTAGTACTGGATATTTCGGAGAATAGAACTTAGGATAGTTGGGAACCGGAAAACTATTTATTTATACACATTAAAAGTTACAAAGTGTAGTTTCTGAGTTCACACTAGAAATGTACATTACAGCAAAAAAAAAAAAAAAAGGAAAGTATATGCGCACGCCACTGGCGCATTCTGAAAAAAATGGCCATGGCTACACGCCAGAAGGGGGTGTGGGCACTGAAAGTAGGATGTGCCAACATGACACGCCAGGTGTTTCATGTCATACTGGGAACATTCTTTATAATTCCACATGCACCTTACCATCATCATCTCCTACACAAATAGGTGTCACTGTATATAAAGATGTCAGGGTGTGTATGTATAGATGTAGGTGCAGTGGTCGAAGTGGAAGTTTTGAAGTGAGGGTATGGAAAAGTGAAGGGTGTAATCCGGAAAAGGGGGCGTGGCCACGCAAAAGGGGGGGTGTCCTTCAGTGTAGTAGGACCCCTTATACTATCTAGTACTGGTTATACTAGTACTAGACCTTATACTATCCTTATACTACCCCTTATACTATTTAGTACTGGACCTTTCACATTTTAGCACACGGTATGAGCCAAAATTCACATTATAGCACACGGTATGTGCCGAAATTCACATTATAGCACACAGACTGAGCCGAAATTCACATTATAGCACACTGAATGAGCCGAAATTCACATTGTAGCACACTGAATGAGCCAAAATTCACATTGTAGCACACTGAATGAGCCGAAATTCACATTATAGCACACGGTATGTGCCGAAATTCACATTATAGCACACAGACTGAGCCAAAATTCACATTATAGCACACAGACTGAGCCGAAATTCACATTATAGCACACAGAATGAGCCGAAGTTCACATTATAGCACAAAGAATGAGACGAAATTCACATTATAGCACACAGAATGAGCCGAAATCCACATTATAGCACACTGAATGAGCCGAAATTCACATTATAGCACACTGAATGAGCCAAAATTCACATTGTAGCACACAGAATTAGCCGAAATTCACATTGTAGCACACTAAATGAGCTGAAATTCACATTATAGCACAAAGAATGAGCCGAAATTCCAATTATAGCACACAGAAAGAGCTGAAATTCACATTATAGCACACAGAATGAGCGGAAATTCACATTATAGCACACTGAATGAGCCGAAATTCACATTATAGCACACTGAATGAGCCGAAATTCACATTGTAGCACAAAGAATGAGCCGAAATTCACATTATAGCACACTGAATGAGCCGAAAACGGGGGTTTTACCACATTTTTCCCTTAGTATATCCTGCCCTATGTCTGAAAATATAACAGTTTAATTGTGGATATATCATTGGATACCCACTGCCTTTAGCAGAGACTCCATGTGTGGTAACAGGGCCGGTGCTAGGGTGTTCGGCGCTTCTCTGCAAACTATAAATTTGCACCCTCTCTCCCATTTTTGATAAAGGGATAGTGCACCCCACCAGAGCCGGCCCTAGCCAATATGATGCCCTAGGCAAGACTTTGGCTGGTGCCCCCTAGCACCACCGCTGGTTCCGCCTCTAACCTTGCACCTCTTTCCCAGCACCATCACCCCTCATCCATAGCAGTCCTTATTTTGGGGTTTGTACCCCCTATATTTTAAATAGGAACAGTTCGCACATTTGGCACACAGCCCAAAAAGGGGTGTGTTTTTGCTGGTAAGGGGCATGGCCACACAATAATAACCCCAATTCCAATTACGCTACACAGTAGTGCAACTTTATTCACATTTGATCATGCGATAGTGTCCATAATTCATATTACATCCCACAGTAGTACCACTTTACCATATAAACGTTACTCCTCACAGGAGAGACCCTTATTCACATTACATCACACTGAATTGCTCCTTATTCACATTACACCACACCCTATTGCTCTTTATTCACATTAGACGACACAGTAGTGCCCTTTCTATATGCAACGCCACATAGTAGAGCACCTTATACACATAATGCCACACAGTAATGTCCCTTACACATATGAGACACATTATTAATGTCCTTATAAACATAATGCGCCTTACACATTATGACAACCTTTATTAATGCCCTTTTACACGTAATGTCCCTTACACATATGCCGCACATTATTAATGCCCTTATACACATAATGACACACATAGTGCCCCCTACACATTTGCTGCACATTATTAGTGCCCTTACATACATAATGACACACATAGTGCCCCTTACACATATGCTGCACATTATTAATGCATTTTTACATGACACACATAATGCTCCTTACACATATTCCAAACACTACTGCACAACCAACCTACTCACATGCACACAACACTCACACTGCCACTAACACTGTGACCTCTGCCTCTGCTTGGAAACAGATGTGTCCTCATAAATCTTGCCTCAGTGCTAACGTCGGGCACATTTTTTTTTTATGAAAATGCATCTTATTTGCATTGCTATGTGGCTAGGATGCACAAGCAGCTTCTGCTGATTAAAATGATATGCAGCATGCCTATATACTGTGCGATACTGTGGCTGTATCTGCATATGAAATGCTACACACAGAATATAGGCATGCCGCATATCATTTTAATCAGAAGAAGCTGCTGATGCCCCTAGGCATATCAAATGCCCTAGGCAATTGCCTAGTTTGCCTATGCCTATGGCCGGCTCTGCACCCCACAGAAAGGGGTGTGGTCTCCCAAGGAAGGGGTGTGGCCACACAATAGTACCCCCCTATTCAAATTACACCACACAGTAGCACAATCTTATTCACATTACACCACATAGTAGTGCCCCTTATTCACGGTACAACACAGTAGTGACCCTTATACATAATGCCTACAGTATTGCTCCTTATAAACAATGCCCACAGTACTGCTATCATGTTTTTAAAACTCCAAAGGATAGTCACAATAAATTCCCTTTGACAAAAGACTGTTCTCCAGTTGTTTATCAATGCATAAAATGTATCCTTCCATACTCCACGAAGAAACATTGCAACACTTGTCTCCTTTTTAATTTCTAAAGATGATTATTGTATGTATTTATCTGAGTATTATCCTTATCCTGTTACGGTTAAACAGTATTATAGGACTGGGCAGAGTGCAGTAGAAAGTTATTTATAGTTCCTATTTCATGATCTAATAAGTGACCATATATATATTACTCGGGATGCGGTCAAGATGCCGCCTGTCGGGATCCTGGTAGTTGAAATACTGATGCCAGAACTCAGAATGGGCCAGGAGAATGATGCTGGCCTCCCAACAGATTATGCCATGTAACATGATGCCTGTGACACATTATGACACACACCATAATACTTGTGACACATTATGCCACAAACTACAATGCCCCTGACACATTATGCCACACACTACAATGCCCGACACATTATGCCACACACCACAATGCCCCTGACACATTATGCCACATACCTCAATGCCCGTGATAAATTATGCCACACTGTAATGCCTGTGATACATTATGCCACAGACCACATTGCCCCTGGCACATTATGCCCCACAGTAAGGTTTCTAATTACTTTTAAATTACTTGCTAGTTGCCACGGGATTCATGCTCTGGGTTCCATGTTCATTGCCAGAGGTTTCATGCTTTGGTTTCCATGCTCCTTTGCCAGGGGTATCATGCTCTGTGTGTCATGCTCATTGCCAGGGATGTAATGCTCATTGCCAGGGGTTTCATGCACTGGGTGTCATGCTAGTTGCCAGGGGTTTCATGCTCTGGATGTCATGCTCGTTGTCAGGGGAGTAATGCTCTTTGCCAGGGGTTTCATGATCTGGGTGTCATGCTCATTGCCAGGGGTGTAATGCTCATTGCCAGGGGTTTCATGCTCTGGGTATCATGCTCATTGCCAGGGGTTTCATGCTCTGGGTGTCATGCTCATTGCCATGGGTTTAATGCTCGTTACCAGGGGTTTCATGCTCTGGATGTCATGCTCTTTGCCAGGGGTGTAATGCTCATTGCCAAGGGTTTCATGCCCTGGGGGTGTCGTGCTCATGGCCAGGGGTGTAATGCTCATTGCCTGGGGTTTCATGTGCTGGGGCTCCTCCAAGGTGGTGGCCATTTTTCATGCGGACTACTAGTGGCTGTGGGGTCTGTAGTTACGTCAGTGCACAGGAGATATGCTGGTGACTGGAACTGTAATGCACTGGATTGGAATTTACGGTGATATAATGCTGTATACTGGATCTGGAATAGTCTGGAGATATAGCACAGGTGACTTAACTGGAGTTCACTAGAGATATACTGTAGTACTGGATATTTCGGAGAATAGAACTTAGGATAGTTGGGAACCGGAAAACAAAGTATGCTGGGCTGAGATAATGCTTCGGTTGCTGGGATACGACTAGCTAACTCACAGGAGCCAGGCTGAGGCCAGCTAATTCTCAGGTACAGCAGAAGTGTTACTGGAACTACCTATGTAGTACTGCCAACTGGTAGAGTCCTGTAATTCACCAACAGCACGCATGAAGCAGGAGACGCACAAGAATGTTGAAGCTGGCTGGGACCAGTAGTTCCAGGAGCAGCAGACAGAGAGTAATGTTTATAGCTCTAGTACTGTAGCACTTGTGGCAGGCTGTACGCACAGACACAGAAGACACTGGAAGCACTTTGTAGAATAAACCTGACCATCAGAGATCAGGTGAGCCAAGGGCATGACTGTATAGGAATGAGAGACAATGTTCTGCCAACTCTGTGAGTTACTGCTGCCCTTTTATCCCCTGAGATGCACAGGGATTGGTGAAACAAATCACATAAGATAAAGCTAGAGAGACATTGGTGTTTCAGTGGTCAGCTGACTGTATCTAATATGGCGGCGCCCATCAGCCGGAGTCAACGGGAACACTGCAGGGAACCTCTAAACCCCCACACTCTGGGGACACTGCTTTTACCACAAGATTCCACAGGAAGAATCGGGAACCCCTCTAAAGCGGTTCAGCACCAGCGTGCTGCATGCTTAATCATAGCGCCTCAGAAGAGAAAAAAATGCACAATGGTCTAATACTGACAGCAATATTATTTAGACATCAATCAAATACATGGACACGCCTACCAAATATTGTGGTCTACACATTCAGGTAGACATAAGTGCATGAAGGAAAGGGCCCTGCTCATCAAGGATACAGTCTTTCCACTTTTACTCCTCCACTCCTTGACATATGTCCTTGAATCCCTCAGACTGACATGTGATGAAGTAAAATACTTTCCATAGTGTAAAACCGTAGTATATATTTATTAAAAACTTTAAAAGTGCAAAATATTTACAAAGGATAAAACAAATAGATTCCTATCAGTTCTTATGGTCTACAAACAATAGTAGACATAAAGGTGTTTGCAGTATGGTAAACCCAGAGCCGGCCCTAACCAATATGATGCCCTAGGCAAGATTTTGGCTGGTGCCCCCTAGCACCACCGCTGGTTCTGCCTCTGACCTTGCACCTCTTTCCCAGCACATCACCCCTCACCCATAGCAGTCCTTGTACCCCCTATATTTTAAATAGGAACAGTTCGCACATTTGACGTACAGCCCAAAAAGGGGCATCTTCATGCTGGGAAGGGGCATGGCCACACAATAGTAACCCCAATTCCAATTACTCCACACAGTGCTGCAACTTTATTCACATTTTATCTTGCGATAGTGTCCATAATTCATATTACATCCCACAGTAGTATCACTTTACCTTATAAACGTTACTCCTCACAGTGGAGCCCCTTATTCACATTACATCACACTGAATTGCTCCTTATTCACATTACACCACACCTTATTGCTCTTTATTCACATTAGACGACACAGTAGTGCCCTTTCTATATGCAATGCCACATAGTAGAGCACCTTATACACATAATGCCACACATTAGTAATGCATTTATACACCATTCCACACAGTAATGCCCCTTACACATATGAGACACATTAATGTCCTTATAAACATAATGCACCTTACACATTATGACAACCTTTATTAATGCCCTTTTACACATAATGTCCCTTACACATATGCCGCACATTATTAATGCCCTTATACACATAATGACACACATAGTGCCCCCTACACATTTGCTGCACATTATTAGTGCCCCGATACACATAATGACACACATACAGTAGTACCCTGTTACACATATGCTGCACATTATTAATGCGCTTATACACATAATGACACACATAGTGGCCCTTTACACATATGTTGCACATTATTAAAGCATTTTTACATGACACACGTAATGCTCCTTACACATATTCTGAACACTACTGCACAACCAACCCACTCGCATGCACACAGCACTCACACTTCCACTAACACTAAGACCTCTGCCTCTGCTTGGATACAGATGTGTCCTCACAAATCTTGCATCAATGCTAACGTCGGGCACCTTTTTTTTTTATGAAAATGCATCTTATTTGCATTGCTATGTGGCTAGGATGCATAAGCAGCTTCTGCTGATTAAACTGATATGCAGCATGCCAATATACTGTGTGAGACTTTGGCTGTATCTGCATATGAAATGTTACATACAGAATATAGGCATGCCGCATATCATTTTAATCAGCAGAAGCTGATGATGCCCCTAGGCATATCAAATGCCCTAGGCAATTGCCTAGTTTGCCTATGCCTATGGCCGGCTCTGGGTAAACCAGGTGTTCCTGGAAGTCAGCATTCAACCCCTGGTGATGTCCAAATACGGGTATCTTTATCAAGGTAGGTGAATTGAGAGAAGGTTGCAAAAGCTTTAGATTTATATTGGATTACTAAACTCTAGCTCCAGCAGATATTATTGCTGCTGGTAGACATTTTCTATCAGCTTTCTCTTCACGCCGAACTTGTGCCTGGTGTAAATTATTTTAATCTGCTCTCCATTCTTTCTTTTGTCTCTGATTGAACTGCTGGAACATCACTGGTGCTATTTAACACAGGAAATTACTGTGCTGATATCCAGAACTGGTGAAAAATGAGCTTGATGTTAGGCTGGCCATACAGCAGACCAGCTTTCATCCAACCATCCAACTAGTTGGCTGGTTAGAATGAAAATCTGGTAATGTACAGTATGGGAGCAAATGACAATCAGCAATTTGTTCCCAAATGAGGGAAAACAGACAAAAACAGTTGTTCAGACAAATTGGTAAAACTGTTTGATTAAAATAGCTTGCCTGAGGACAGATTGGTCTGTTTTTCTGTGTTTGTGAGCACATTATTAATTTTTATTTGCTTCCATACATTACCAGATTTTTATTAAAAACAACTAGTTGGAAGGTTGGGGAAAGTTGGTCTGGTATGTGGCCAACTGTAACATATAATGTATGCAACCGCTACTAAAGCCAGGTACTCTGACCAAGTATCTTGTTGGTCAGCGCTGTAAATATTTAAATATTATTAAAGATATTGATTTACACTCTCTGACCATTTGTATGCAGGTGATAGACAAAGGATAAACCCCGCTTGATTTGAAGCATTTCACAGAAAATTTCCAAAATCTGGATGTCCATTAGGCCCTCCAACCAACACTCTTCGTAACTTAGAGAATTAAAGACAGAGAAGAAGACTCTTTTTGCAAGGGCACTCTTTAGTTTAATTAAAATGACATTTTATTTATACACATTAAAAGTTACAAAGTGTAGTTTCTGAGTTCACACTAGACATGTACATTACAGCAAAAAAAAAAAAAAAACGGAAAGTATATGCGCACGCCACTGGCGCATTCTGAAAAAAATGGCCATGGCTACACGCCAGAAGGGGGTGTGGGCACTGAAAGTAGGATGTGCCAACATGACACGCCAGGTGTTTCATGTCATACTGGGAACATTCTTTATAATTCCACATGCACCTTACCATCATCATCTCCTACACAAATAGGTGTCACTGTATATAAAGATGTCAGGGTGTGTATGTATAGATGTAGGTGCAGTGGTCGAAGTGGAAGTTTTGAAGTGAGGGTATGGAAAAGTGAAGGGTGTAATCCGGAAAAGGGGGCGTGGCCATGCAAAAGGGGGGGTGTCCTTCAGTGTAGTAGGACCCCTTATACTATCTAGTACTGGTTATACTAGTACTAGACCTTATACTATCCTTATACTACCCCTTATACTATTTAGTACTGGACCTTTCACATTTTAGCACACGGTATGAGCCAAAATTCACATTATAGCACACGGTATGTGCCGAAATTCACATTATAGCACACAGACTGAGCCGAAATTCACATTATAGCACACTGAATGAGCCGAAATTCACATTGTAGCACACTGAATGAGCCAAAATTCACATTGTAGCACACTGAATGAGCCGAAATTCACATTATAGCACAAAGAATGAGCCGAAATTCCAATTATAGCACACAGAATGAGCTGAAATTCACATTATAGCACACGGTATGTGCCGAAATTCACATTATAGCACACAGACTGAGCCAAAATTCACATTATAGCACACAGACTGAGCCGAAATTCACATTATAGCACACAGAATGAGCCGAAGTTCACATTATAGCACAAAGAATGAGACGAAATTCACATTATAGCACACAGAATGAGCCGAAATCCACATTATAGCACACTGAATGAGCCGAAATTCACATTATAGCACACTGAATGAGCCAAAATTCACATTGTAGCACACAGAATTAGCCGAAATTCACATTGTAGCACACTAAATGAGCTGAAATTCACATTATAGCACAAAGAATGAGCCGAAATTCACATTATAGCACACAGAAAGAGCTGAAATTCACATTATAGCACACAGAATGAGCTGAAATTCACATTATAGCACACTGAATGAGCCGAAATTCACATTATAGCACACTGAATGAGCCGAAATTCACATTGTAGCACAAAGAATGAGCCGAAATTCACATTATAGCACACTGAATGAGCCGAAAACGGGGGTTTTACCACATTTTTCCCTTAGTATATCCTGCCCTATGTCTGAAAATATAACAGTTTAATTGTGGATATATCATTGGATACCCACTGCCTTTAGCAGAGACTCCATGTGTGGTAACAGGGCCGGTGCTAGGGTGTTCGGCGCTTCTCTGCAAACTATAAATTTGCGCCCTCTCTCCCATTTTTGATAAAGGGATAGTGCACCCCACCAGAGCCGGCCCTAGCCAATATGATGGCCTAGGCAAGACTTTGGCTGGTGCCCCCTAGCACCACCGCTGGTTCCGCCTCTAACCTTGCACCTCTTTCCCAGCACCATCACCCCTCATCCATAGCAGTCCTTATTTTGGGGTTTGTACCCCCTATATTTTAAATAGGAACAGTTCGCACATTTGGCACACAGCCCAAAAAGGGGTGTGTTTTTGCTGGTAAGGGGCATGGCCACACAATAGTAACCCCAATTCCAATTACGCTACACAGTAGTGCAACTTTATTCACATTTGATCATGCGATAGTGTCCATAATTCATATTACATCCCACAGTAGTACCACTTTACCATATAAACGTTACTCCTCACAGGAGAGACCCTTATTCACATTACATCACACTGAATTGCTCCTTATTCACATTACACCACACCCTATTGCTCTTTATTCACATTAGACGACACAGTAGTGCCCTTTCTATATGCAACGCCACATAGTAGAGCACCTTATACACATAATGCCACACAGTAATGTCCCTTACACATATGAGACACATTATTAATGTCCTTATAAACATAATGCGCCTTACACATTATGACAACCTTTATTAATGCCCTTTTACACGTAATGTCCCTTACACATATGCCGCACATTATTAATGCCCTTATACACATAATGACACACATAGTGCCCCCTACACATTTGCTGCACATTATTAGTGCCCTTATATACATAATGACACACATAGTGCCCCTTACACATATGCTGCACATTATTAATGCATTTTTACATGACACACATAATGCTCCTTACACATATTCCAAACACTACTGCACAACCAACCTACTCACATGCACACAACACTCACACTGCCACTAACACTGTGACCTCTGTCTCTGCTTGGAAACAGATGTGTCCTCATAAATCTTGCCTCAGTGCTAACGTCGGGCACATTTTTTTTTTAATGAAAATGCATCTTATTTGCATTGCTATGTGGCTAGGATGCACAAGCAGCTTCTGTTGATTAAAATGATATGCAGCATGCCTATATACTGTGCGATACTGTGGCTGTATCTGCATATGAAATGCTACACACAGAATATAGGCATGCCGCATATCATTTTAATCAGAAGAAGCTGCTGATGCCCCTAGGCATATCAAATGCCCTAGGCAATTGCCTAGTTTGCCTATGCCTATGGCCGGCTCTGCACCCCACAGAAAGGGGTGTGGTCTCCCAAGGAAGGGGTGTGGCCACACAATAGTACCCCCCTATTCAAATTACACCACACAGTAGCACAATCTTATTCACATTACACCACATAGTAGTGCCCCTTATTCACGGTACAACACAGTAGTGACCCTTATACATAATGCCTACAGTATTGCTCCTTATAAACAATGCCCACAGTACTGCTATCATGTTTTTAAAACTCCAAAGGATAGTCACAATAAATTCCCTTTGACAAAAGACTGTTCTCCAGTTGTTTATCAATGCATAAAATGTATCCTTCCATACTCCACGAAGAAACATTGCAACACTTGTCTCCTTTTTAATTTCTAAAGATGATTATTGTATGTATTTATCTGAGTATTATCCTTATCCTGTTACGGTTAAACAGTATTATAGGACTGGGCAGAGTGCAGTAGAAAGTTATTTATAGTTCCTATTTCATGATCTAATAAGTGACCATATATATATTACTCGGGATGCGGTCAAGATGCCGCCTGTCGGGATCCTGGTAGTTGAAATACTGATGCCAGAACTCAGAATGGGCCAGGAGAATGATGCTGGCCTCCCAACAGACGGAATCCCAACCATAGGTATACCCGCACTCTTTAGGCCTGGGGGAGGAGGGTTAGGCTTAGGGTTAGGTTACAGCACCCCTTGGGGGGGGGGGGTAGGGTTAGGCTGCTGGGAAGGGAAGGACAGGTTTATGCACCTCCGCGGGAGAAGGTTAGGGTTGGGCACAATGGGGAGAGGTTAGGGTTAGGCTGTGGGAAGGGGGATTAGGGTTAGGAGGTGGGGAGAGGGGACAACACCCCTTAATCACCCCGTTCAGTCTTTCCTGTAGCGGGATCCTGGCATCAGTATTACGACCGCCGGGATCCCATATGCTGGGATCTCAAGCTGATTCCACAGACTCAAAGTTCTAACATATAGTACAGTCCCTATGTTCCCCCTCTACCCCCTCCCCCCAACCTTTCTCTTGTTAATTACCTGTTCTCTACTCCTGTCTTCACTCTGGTGCTTCTCAGGGGCTGGCCACGGGTCTCTTGCTTGCTGGCTCAGGCTGCTGTGCTTCCTGAGTATGAAGCTTTATCATGCTGTCTCATAGCCCAGTGTCAACGACACCCACAGGAGAAGGGGACTCAGGCTGGGGAACTGAGGAGTAACATTGAGTCTTTCACATTTGGGCCAGGTCCACCCCCACTTCCCCACACGATCGTGGCCCGCTAAGCGCCGCCCCTTACAAAAAAACCTTGCCCATCCCGTCTCTGATTGATTGTGCTTGCTGCAGCTGTAAGCTCTATTGACTGCTATTGACGATTGGGTGCTAGGACTGCGGCTGCAACATCCAGCCTGGTGTGGGAGGGGGAGCTGTACTATTGGTGGTGGCTCCAAGCTCCAGCGAGGAGTAACAGTTTTGGGGAGGGGGATTTTTGCTGCTGGCTTGGGCCCTTAGAATCGTGGGGACACTTGGCATATGCCCATTAAGCCCCTAGTAAAAGACAGCCCTGGTCCTCCTTCCCCTAGATTCCCAGCTCTGCACGCAGTCTCAGTCCAACTGGGAGAGCAGATGCAGGCAGGTCACGTGCTGCTTAAGGGTCCATCACTCAGCGCTCAGCACAGATGCAGAGCACGGAGAGCGCCCCTCCAGCCTGGCGTCTGCCTTGTTTGCATCCCTTTGCTGAGAGGGTTGCACCGGCCCTGTGTGGTAACTATATACAGATAATATTAATTTCCTCATACAAGATCTTTTGCATATTTGTCAGTAAACGTTTCTTCATGTGTATGTAAATTTATACTGTATGTTCACAGCAGGTTGTGTCCTTTTATACATTTTTATTAAATATATATTGTTAAAAAATAAATATCATATAGAGTATGAACAGTGGTACATTGTACTTTTCCCCATATCAGACTATGTATATATGAATTATAATAGTGCAAATCTCTAAATACTAAGTGGCTTCTATTATATTTGGGTTATTTGTGACCCATTTATAGCTAACATATGTTCACAAGCATATGTGTAGTGGTTTTTGCTGCTGAGTTTTTTTTTTTCTTCATTATAATTTGTATAAATCTTTATAAATTAATAGCGCCAGGCCATAGTCTTTGGTCTTTTAGTTACATTACAGTGCATTATGGAAATCACGTGTAAAACATGAAGAAACACAAAATAGCAAGTCATAAATCAGTTAGTAATACCAATATATATACCCAAATTGATACAATGATATATTCCAATGCATGCACTGATTTTTACAAATATGGACAAATATTTTCAACCAACTAAAGAGGTAGTTGTATTATTCAATTATATAAAAATGTGTGCATGTAACAGAGGTAACAGAGGTCTTAGTTACATACATTAGCACATTTATATATTTTATATAGGGTTGTTATTATTATTAGTAGTACCTGGGGCGAGTCTGGGGTACGGTTCCCCCTGTATTGGTGGAGCTGGGCTGCTCTGGGGTAGCACATTGTGAGATTTTATTTAGCACCCCCTTAACACATTTATTAATCCTTCTGGTCTTTTAATTACACTTTCACTAGTACATTCACTTTTGTATATAGATTTTGCTTTCCTTTTATTAACATTTACTAACACTTTACCTTCTCACATTGTGCTGTCCTGAGATAGCTGGCCTTTGCGGGATTGTAGGGTTCTGCACCCCAGGCCCAAACCTAGAGGTAGTGACCACCAGCATCAGAGGAGCCTTGTCGGGGCCTGGTGGCTTCATCATTCATTTGCAAATGCATGTAACTAAGACCTCTGGATTTTTATTCTATATACAGTCCTTCATGTCTTAGTGCAGGTTCAGCTTGGTGTGCTGCGGGACACCAGGGGTTAATCCCCATTGTATTTCTAACTTAGACTACCTCCTTCCTTTCACGCACCTGAATTGTATTTTCTAATTGATATGAGCAACTTACATTTTGTTCTGTTAGTATCAGGGGCATGGATGGGACCAGTGTTTAGTGGGCATGCTGGTTTCTGTAGTTCTATTTGGAGATCCCAGGGGGTATCTTCAGGTAAGTTAGCTCTCAATTCGGATACATTTGCTCAGATGCCATTATCATGTGGCATTATGTTTTATAACACGGAAGGGTTTTTATTATTATTCTTAGTAGTAGTAGTAGTAGTAGTAGTAGTACCTGGGGCGAGTCTGGGGTGCGGTTTCCCCTGGATTGGTGGGGTTGGGCTGCTTTGGGGTAGCACACTGCAAGATTTTATTTAGCACCCCCTTAACACATGTATTAATCCTCCTGGCCTTTTAATTACACCTTCACTAGTACATTCATTTTTGTACATAGATTTTGCTTTCCTTTTATTAACACTTACTAACACTTTATCTTCTCGCATTGTGTTGTCATGGGGTAGCTGGCCTTTGCCGGTTTGTGGGGTTCTGCACCCCAGGCCCAAACCTAGAGGTAGTGACCACCAGCATCAGAGGAGCCTTGTCGGGGCCTGGTGGCTTCATCATTCATTTGCAAATGCATGTAACTAAGACCTCTGGATTTTTATTCTATATACAGTCCTTCATGTCTTAGTGCAGGTTCAGCTTGGTGTGCTGCGGGACACCAGGGGTTAATCCCCATTGTATTTCTAACTTAGACTACCTCCTTCCTTTCACGCACCTGAATTGTATTTTCTAATTGATATGAGCAACTTACATTTTGTTCTGTTAGTATCAGGGGCATGGATGGGACCAGTGTTTAGTGGGCATGCTGGTTTCTGTAGTTCTATTTGGAGATCCCAGGGGGTATCTTCAGGTAAGTTAGCTCTCAATTCGGATACATTTGCTCAGATGCCATTATCATGTGGCATTATGTTTTATAACACGGAAGGGTTTTTATTATTATTCTTATTAGTAGTAGTAGTAGTAGTAGTAGTACTACCTGGGGCGAGTCTGGGGTGCGGTTTCCCCTGGATTGGTGGGGTTGGGCTGCTTTGGGGTAGCACACTGCAAGATTTTATTTAGCACCCCCTTAACACATGTATTAATCCTCCTGGCCTTTTAATTACACCTTCACTAGTACATTCATTTTTGTACATAGATTTTGCTTTCCTTTTATTAACACTTACTAACACTTTATCTTCTCGCATTGTGTTGTCATGGGGTAGCTGGCCTTTGCCGGTTTGTGGGGTTCTGCGCCCCAGGCCCAAACCTAGAGGTAAGGACAACCAGCATCAGAGGAGCCTTGTCGGGCCTGGTGGTTTCATCATTCATTTGCAAATGTATGTAACTAAGACCTCTGGATTTCTATTCTATATATAGCCCTTCATGTCTTAGTACAGGTACAGCTTGGTGTGCTGCGGGACACCAGGGGTTAATCCCCATTGTATTTCTAGCTTAGACTACCTCCTCCCTTTCACCCACCTGAATTGTATTTTCTAATTGATATGAGCAACTTACATTCTGTTCTGTTAGTATGAGGGGCATGGATGGGACCAGTGTTTGGAGGGCATGCTGGTTTCTGTAGTTCTATTTGGAGATCCCAGGGGGCATCTTCAGGTAAGTTAGCTCTCAATTCGGATACATTTGCTCAGATGCCATTATCATGTGGCATTGTGTTATATATCCCAGAAGGGTTTTATTTAGTGATGAGCGGGTTCGGTTCCTCGGAAACCGAACCCCCCCGAACTTCACCCATTTTACACGGGTCCGAGGCATACTCGGATTCTCCCGTATGGCTCGGTTAACCCGAGCGCGCCCGAACGTCATTATCCCGCTGTCGGATTCTAGCGAGATTCGTATTCTATATTAGCAGCCGCGCGTCGCCGCCATTTTCACTCGTGCATTGGAAATGTTAGGGAGAGGACGTGGCTGGCGTCCTCTCCGTTTATTAATGTTGATGCAAATATTTGTGCTTATTGCTTAATTGTGGGGACTGGTGAGCAGCTGTATTATATAGGAGGAGTACAGTGCAGAGTTTTGCTGATCAGTGACCACCAATTTTATCCGTTCTCTGTCTGAAAAACGCTCCATATCTGTGCTCAGTGTGCTGCATATATCTGTGCTCACACTGCTTTATTGTGGGGACTGGGGAATAGCAGTATTATATAGGAGGAGTAGAGTGCAGAGTTTTGCTGACCAGTGACCACCAGTATTATACGTTGTCTGCCTGAAAAACGCTCCATATCTGTGCTCAGTGTGCTGCATATATCTGTGCTCACACTGCTTTATTGTGGGGACTGGGGACCACCAGTATTATATAGGAGGAGTATAGTGCAGAGTTTTGCTGACCAGTGACCACCAGTATTATACGTTGTCTGCCTGAAAAACGCTCCATATCTGTGGTCAGTGTGCTGCATATATCTGTGCTCACACTGCTTTATTGTGGGGACTGGGGACCAGCAGTATTATATAGGAGGAGTACAGTGCAGAGTTTTGCTGACCAGTGACCACCAGTATTATACGTTGTCTGCCTGAAAAACGCTCCATATCTGTGCTCAGTGTGCTGCATATATCTGTGCTCACACTGCTTTATTGTGGGGACTGGGGACCAGCAGTATTATATAGGAGGAGTACAGTGCAGAGTTTTGCTGACAGTGACCACCAGTATATATAGCAGTACGGTACGGAAGGCCACTGCTCTACCTACCTCTGTGTCGTCAAGTATACTATCCATCTAGATTCTATACCTGTGGTGCATTTTAGTTTTGCAGTTTGCTGACAGTGACCACCAGTATATATATATAGCAGTACGGTACGGAAGGCCACTGCTCTACCTACCTCTGTGTTGTCAAGTATACTATCCATCCATACCTGTGGTGCATTTCAGTTGTGCGCAGTGTATATAGTAGTAGGCCATTGCTATTGATACTGGCATATAATTCCACACATTAAAAAATGGATAACAAAAATGTGGATGGTAAAATAGGGAAAGATCAAGATCCACTTCCACCTCGTGCTGAAGGTGCTGCCACTAGTCATGGCCGAGACGATGAAATGCCATAAACGTCGTCTGCCAAGGCCGATGCCCAATGTCATAGTAGAGAGCATGTAAAATCCAAAAAACAAAAGTTCAGTAAAATGACCCAAAAATCAAAATTAAAAGCGTCTGAGGAGAAGCTAAACTTGCCAATATGCCATTTACGACACGGAGTGGCAAGGAACGGCTGAGGCCCTGGCCTATGTTCATGGCTAGTGGTTCAGCTTCACATGAGGATGGAAGCACTCATCCTTTCGCTAGAAAACTGCAGTGCCACTCCTAGATGGGCCAGGTGTTTGTGTCGGCCACTTGGGTCGCTTAGCTTAGTCACACAGCTACCTCATTGCGCCTCTTTTTTTTACTTTGCATCATGTGCTGTTTGGGGACTATTTTTTTGAAGTGCCATCCTGTCTGACACTGCAGTGCCACTCCTAGATGGGCCAGGTGTTTGTGTCGGCCACTTGGGTCGCTTAGCTTAGTCACACAGCTACCTCATTGCGCCTCTTTTTTTCTTTACATCATGTGCTGTTTGGGGACTATTTTTTCGAAGTGCCATCCTGTCTGACACTGCAGTGCCACTCCTAGATGGGCCAGGTGTTTGTGTCGGCCACTTGGGTCGCTTAGCTTAGTCATCCAGCGACCTCGGTGCAAATTTTAGGACTAAAAATAATATTGTGAGGTGTGAGGTGTTCAGAATAGACTGAAAATGAGTGAAAATTATGGTTATTGAGGTTAATAATACTATGGGATCAAAATGACCCCCAAATTCTATGATTTAAGCTGTTTTGGGGTTTTTTTTGTAAAAAAACACCCGAATCCGACAAAAAATTTTCAGGGAGGTTTTGCCAAAACGCGTCCGAATCCAAAACACGGCCGCGGAACCGAATCCAAAACCAAAACACAAAACCCGAAAAATGTCCGGTGCACATCACCAGTTTTATTATTATTATTACTATTATTATTATTAGTAGTAGTAGTAGTAGTAGTAGTAGTAGTAGTAGTAGTACCTGGGGTGAGTCTGGGGTGTGGTACCCCCTGGATTGGTGGGGTTGGGCTGCTTTGGGGTAACACACTGCAAGATCTTATATAGCACCCTCTTAGCACATGCATTAATACTCCTGCCTTTTTAATTACACCTTCACTAGTACATTAGTTTTTGTATATAGATTTTGCTTTCCTTTTATTAACACTTACTAACACTTTATCTTCTCACATTGTGCTGCCCTGGGGTAGCTGGCCTTTGCTGGTTTGTGGGGTTCTGCACCCCAGGCCCAAACCTAGAGGTAGGGACTACCTGCATCAGAGGAGCCTTGTCAGGCCTGGTGGCTTTATCAGTCATTTGCAAATGTATGTAACTAAGACCTTTGGATTTCTATTCTCTCTCTCTCTCTCTATATATATATATATATATATATATATATATCTATCTATCTGTAAAGCGCTGCAGAATGTGTGTGCGCTATATAAATAACTGGTAATAATTAATAAATAAATAAATACATAATATATATAGTCCTTCATGTCTTAGTACATGTACAGCTTGGTGTGCTGGGGAACACCAGGGGTTAACCCCTAATATATTTCTGTCTGAAACAGTACCCTAAAGCCAGTATCACTGCTGCAGTGCCTCCCGGAGACACACACCCGGCTGTTTGTGCTGCTCGAAGTGTCCTCAGGACTTCCCAGTACCATCATACCTGCCCCCTCTGGCTGATGTCATACGCTTAAGGGGCAGGGCTGGCACAGTGCACTCTGGAGCACTGTCACACCATTGTAAGCATGTGGCAACTGGAAGTTATGGGCTTTCTGACACTTGTAGTCCTAACAGCGTTAGGATACCTAAGCAGTTAATGGCTGACAGGTATTGAAGTGGCTTGTAGTTTCAAAGAATTACTAAGTAATTTTGAAATTTTTATCCATTACCATGGCAGTCACCGCCCATGCATGGGTGCTGCTGGTTTGCTCTAGGGGAGAGCACATTCTATGCTTACCTGGGTCTAATATACTTTATTACAAGACTGCAGGTATCCCTGATATTGTGTAACCAGCCCAGCCTGGCACAGATTGGCACTGGCTGCTGCATTTTAGACCACATGCTTCTTGACTAATTACTTTTCATACCTACAATATCTCAGCTGTGTTTGAAATTGAATGCAGTAAAACACACCTTAGGGCAGTGAATACTGGTCTATGAAAAAAAGCCAATACAGGTTGAGTATCCCTTATCCAAAACGCTTGGGACCAGAGGTATTTTGGATATGGGATTTTTCCGTATTTTGGAATAATTACATACTATAATGAGATATCATGGCGATGGGACCTAAGTCTAAGCACAGAATGCATTTATGTTTCATATACACCTTATACACACAGCCTGTAGGTCATTTTAGCCAATATTTTTAATAACTTTGTGCATTAAACAAAGTGTGTGTACATTCACACAATTCATTTATGTATCATATACACCTTATACACACAGCCTGAAAGTCATGTAATACAATATCTTTAATAACTTTGTGTATTAAACAAAGTTTGTGTACATTGAGCCATTAGAAAACAAAGGTTTCATTATCTCATTCTCACAAAAAAATTCCGTATTTCGGAATATTTGGATATGGGATACTCAACCTGTATTTACTGTATCTGTATTAGGCTCCCAGCCTCCCACCAATGAAATGACTTAAGGCACACGTTCTTTTAAAAAAATAACATAATTATATGTTTAGTGACCTTTGAGGAAAAACCTACTGAAAAAAAGTGTAATCGTAATAGTGGATACATATGCCGAAATAATAACCCCTCTCAAAACATGATGTTCATAAAGTTGGGAACATTAAAGACTACACTATAATCTGCTGGAAAGCTATTGCTTGCTGCAAGGGTTACTTTCCATTAAAGGAAAATTTAGAAGCAACTTGGAGGATTCCTTCTCAGTGAATACATTTGGCCCCAGATGCTTTTTATTCTTTGCCTGGGTTTCATGGGTTTCTCTGGCACAAATCAGGCCTTCTAGGCACAGAATGGGCAATCCCTTGATCCCCATCAATTGTCACCCAGAGCTTGGGCCACTTTGACCGCAAATAGTGGGGAAGTCAGAGCTAATCCTTTGGAGGAACCACGGGAAAAGAAAGGCAACAATAACCAAGTCAAGCGTAAAAAATGAAAGAGAAGTCTCTATTATCACTCACTACATTTCCCAGCGATGTACTGAGAAAATCAGCTAGTTGATGATTCGAGTCAGACTCCCAGAGAGGAATCTGAGGTCGTGCTGGGTTGGTAGACTCACACGATGTAAGGAGCAATATCATAGAGCAAAAGGCCTCTTCATTTACCAAATCCTCCCTTACCATAACCATTAAATACAGACTGACTTTATTCTGTATGGAGTGATGATAGGGAGAAAGAGATCACTCACTGCGCTTTAAAGAGATGTGCCAAGGACTTAGAGGGACTCTGCTGGGCTAAAGAATTAGGCCTGCTGCATGGTGTATTCTCTATGCCATTTATGTGGCACGTACAGCCTAACAAAAAGGCAAGAAAAATACAATCTGAGTATGTGTTCATGCTGTAATTATGGAAAGTGTTGTAAAGTGTCTTCTCCTGAACCTATATGACTGCTTACTGTACAGTAAATAGAAAGTTATTTAGGTTATTTAGGTAAGTGGACATACTTCCCAGCACTAGATATTACAACATGTCTTAGTACATTTACTGACATTATATGAGTGGTCCCATCCCTCTATATATTATCCAAAGACAGTAACAATCATTATATTAGTGGTCCCTGACACTGTGTGCAAGGATGAACCCAGAATGAGTGCAGCTTAAAAAACTAATAATAATAATTTTATATATATATATATATATATATATATATATATATACACACACACACACACACACACACACACACTAGTAAGTAGCTAGACCAATAAGTGATGTTTGTAGATTGCATGCACAATATCTTTTTCACCGTGGCCAGTATCCACTACATGTCTGAGTATATATTAGTATGTATAACCGTCATTTATTGGTAGAAGTAAACACATAACTTTTTGTTGTTTCACCAGCATGATACTACAATAACTATCTTACTATACTATCAGAGCAAGCATGTAATTCATAAAACGTTTCAGTGTAAAATAAGGGTTATATTGAACAAGCAGCCCTCACAGAAACCCCAACACCAGTCCCTGTTGGTAGTGAACTATCCTCCTGAAAATAAACTCCTTATTCCGCCCCATTACATTACTTAATTTTACACATGCACATTATCCAAGAGCATGGATTTCCCAGAAACCCTTCCTGTTTATATGTGCAGGGATCAGCCGATTTAATAGCTGCAGGATATAAAAAGAAGAAACAGCAAGACTTTTTAAGAGTCTGCAAGCATTTACACGCTGACACCTACAATTATCCCAAATAAGGCTCTGATGCCTGCCTTGTGAGCCAAGGCAGCCCAATGCGAGGAAGGATTCTCAGCATACAATAGGCATGTCAAGTGTTCTTTGGACTGATTGGTTTAGGGAACCGAAACAACTTCATTCATAGCAAAATATGTTTTATGGTTTTTTTTCCCCAATCTTGTTAGTCTGTGTGCAGGACATAAAACATCTTTTGGAGCCTAAATGCAGTTTGTTGGGAATAAGTTGATGTAATACAGTGAAGGAATAGGTGGCTAGAAACAACACCTTAGTAAAATAGAATTCCTGCGGTCTTCCCTGGGTCTACCATTTCTATAGCATTTTATATAAAACCTTACTATTTATTGTCATTGTTAGTTTCAAAGAAAAGCCTGAAGGGGATTCTGCCAGGTCACGTGCATATAATATTAAAGCCCTCAGATGTGAATAGATCATTCAAGTCTTATTTGTTCTGAATTAATGCTTATTAAACAATGACTCCTGTTGTGTGCTAGCATAAACATTATTACCGGCCATCTCAGTTTTCTTCTGTCTCATTACTTATGAATATTTTGCACTGAAGTATTTGTCTTGTTAATTATTGCTAATGCAGTTTTTTTTCCATACATATTGAAGTATGGGAACAAAAGGGGACTATATAGCTTCTGTTGGGCTCTCCTATGGCTTTCCACACGCTGATGCTGCATGACCCGTAAAAAGGGCAAGGGCAGCTTACCTCCATCCTGGCATAGTTTAAAAGATAGGAGAAAGCCAGATGTGAGGTTAGAAAGCACAGCTCTGGTCCACATTGCATACACAGAGAGGGATTGTATTTAGCCTCCTCACCCTTATACATGTTATTTAATCTGCACCTTACATCTATATTCCTTGGCTACTGACTTGAAAAAGCTGATTACACAGTCCTGAACGTTTTTTAAACTTATTCTTATACCTTGATGGAGGTCACTTTAATATACAATAGCTCCAAGAGTGTATATCTAATATCACCTTAAATGTAAAACTGTTCCCTCGGTAATAGGGCAATCTGCCAGATAATGTGCCCGATGACAGCCAGTTTAAAGTCTCAAAGTGAATAGTTTCATGCGTTGGCACTACCTGATCTCATGGCATTAGCAGGAGGATGCTAAGAGGATGGCGGAAAACTAAATCTATAGGCCGCACCAAGAAATATATTACTTTTGACTTAGGTCTTCAAGGCTGGAGGACTAAAATGCATGTGCTTGTTCTGGGCTGAAACAACATCTCAGAGGTAGAGACAGGGTAGGTGTGGAAGTTTATATTTAGTGCGCAATGAAAGTATTAAACAACAGTGGGTTCAAAGAAAGTGTTTCTACCCTAGGTGGCAATGTCTAAGGGTTGACATCCAGTTTAAGTCTGGGGGCCATACTGGAAATATATCACCACCTCACCTTCTGGCTGGTAGAATCAGGGCCGGTGCAATCTTGGCGTCCTAGGCAACATTTCACCCACAGCCCCTGCTCCTCCTTATTCATATTATGCCACCCATCAGTGTCCCCAATTCATAATATACTATATAGAAATGCCCCACACACACCCTGCCAGCACTCATTAACACACACAAAACACACAGCCCTCATTAACACACACACACACACACACACACACACACACACACACACACACACACACACACTCATCCTGCCAGTTTTTCTTAAACCTAAGCACACACTAGCCCTGTCCGCACTCATTACCACCCCCATACACACACACACACACACACACACACACACACACACACACACACACACACACACCATACTTGCTTACTCTCCCAGAATGGCCGAGGAGCTCTCAAAAATCAGGTGGCGCTCCCGACCCCGGAAGAGCGGGCAAGTCCCCCGCATCCCCTAGCAACCCACCCCCCCCACTCCGCTGTCCAAAGTGGACAGTTCAGGAGGTCAGATGATGCAATTCCCCTAGTATACCCAAGCAACCCCACCACTCCGCTGTCCAAAGTGGGTGGCTCTGGGGTCAGATGACTCGATTCGCCCTATCCCCTGCTTAGCAATGCCGATAATCTCGATGATGCAATTATACGGTCACTCCCCCCAATCCCGCTCCCTATACTTCATCCGCCATCCTCACCAGGCCCCCTGCTGTATCACGTCCCCCACTTGAGTAATAGCACAGAATAAAAGAACACACAGATAAAGTTAAAAGGGATATTTTATAGAAGAGCAGAGAATATGTATAACACAGGCATGGTATGAACTTTGCTAAGCTGAAAGGTTCAGAAAACTACGCCACATGGAAGTTTGCCATGGAGATGCAGCTTAAGCAGGAAAGGTTGTGGAAGGTCACAATAGATCAAGGAGCAAGTCCAAACCCATATGATGTAGATAGAGCCAATGGGACGATAGGTTTAGCTGTGGAGCAGCATGTCTATTCAATAGTCAGTGGGAAAGTGTCAGCTAAGGACATGTGGACAGCCCTGCAAAATTCGTATGAAGACAAAGGTCTGATGAGAAGGATAAGCTTGAGGCGCATGCTATATGGAATGAAACTGAGTGCCTGCAAGGACATGAATGATTATATTGATAAGTTATTGTTGATAGCTCAGCAGTTGGCATCTGTGGGGGCACAGGTGGATGAGGAAGAAGTGGCAATGGCGATGCTGCAAAATCTGACGCCAGAATTTTATTTTTTGGTGGTTGCTTTAGAGTCAAATGTTACTAAGATGACAACAGAGATTGTAAGGTGCAAGCTACTACAGTTCCAAGATTGTATTTCTGTTGAGACCATAGCTGAGGGTTCTGTCTTGAACACAAAGGGCACAAAATCTAAAATGCACAAGTTCAAGTGTTTTGTATGTCACAAGATAGGACATAAAGCTTCAGATTGTAGAATAAGAAATTCCAGTGGTGTGCAGAAGCAACATGACAAGCCAAACAAGTCAGCACTAAATGTACAGTCACAGGAAGGATTGCTGGTACATAGACTCAGAGGCCACTAGGCATTTCAGTTGCAATCAGCATTGGTTTAATTCTTTATCATCATGTGTACCCACTATAGTTACAGGGATTGGAAATAAAGTCCTTACTGCATCACAAGTTGGTACAATCACAGTGTGTTTAAAAATTGGAGGAGAAACAGTTGTTACAGATATCCAAGATGTATTGTTCGTGCCAGATTTGGGACATAATCTCATTGCTATCACCGTCCTAGAGAAAAAAGACTATAGAGTCTAATTTGGGAAGTGCAAGTGTATGGTGCAAAATAAAAGAGGAACTGTTATTGCTTCAGCAACCCGGTGCAACCTTGACACTGTCCTTGACAGTGTCCTTGACACTGAGAAGTGTACTGCAATGATGGCATCTGATACAAATCAGTCAATGGAGCTGTGGCACAAACGCTTGGGTCATCTAGGATGTGACAACGTCCAGAAACTGCTAGATGGAATGGTAACAGGGATCACCGTGAGTAATGCTGAAAGACCCATGTGTGAGAGTTGAATAAAAGGCAAGCAAACTCGCAACCTATTTCCAAAGTCAGTTAGTAGAGCAGAGACACCACTAGCTCTAGTACACAATGACACATGTGGTCCAATGGAGGTGGAATCAATCAGTGGCTACAGGTATTTCATGACTCTCATTGATGATACCACAAGAATGACACACGTGTACTTTATTAAAGAAAAGAGTGAAGTTGTCAACAAAATTGTGGAATACAAAAACCTGGTGGAGACTCAGACCAATCTGAAACTAAAGATCTTGAGATCAGACAATGGTGGAGAGTATGATAATAAAGTCTTAGCCACATTCCTTAGAAAATATGGTATAAAGCATCAGCTAACAATTGCCTACACATCGGAACAAAATGGCGTGAGTGAGCGGGAAAACCGCACAATTGTTGAAAGAGCATGGACTATGTTAAGTGATGCTGGCCTGGAAAATAAATTTTGGGCAGAAGCAGTATCTACTGCAGTATACCTAAAAAATCGTGTAGCTACAGTGGCCATCAAAGGCAAAACGTCACTGGAGACATGGTCCAGAGAAAAGCCAAGTGTCACTCATCTTCGTGTCTTCGGAAGCAAAGATATTGCACATATAAGTTCAGGAACAGAGCATTGTGTCCCTTCCTGAACAGGTCATGGTGGGAGGTATGACTGAAAGTGATAGCCTTCATTTATATTTATTTTTTTGGACACGGTGGCACCCCCTAGTGGCTGGCACACCTAGGCAGCTGCTTAAAGCTGCCTAATGTTAGAGCCGGCCCTAGGTAGAATCAGTAATTACTAGCAACTGATGTGATAACATTAACTCTCTCCTCAACACCATCTCTACCAAGACTAAAAGAAAAGCAATACAAAAACAATAGTAGAATGCAGCTTTCTTACTAGTTTAGAGCAGTGTACTGAGGATTTTTTGTGTGTTCTTTTCTAGACAAGTATTCCCTTTCTATCACCTCTGCTACTTTTAGATTGATTTGAAAATCTTTTTATTGTGTTCAATTTAAAAAAATTCAAAAATACAAATAATATACATGATTACATTTTTCCCCATTTTCCCTCTGACACAAAAATCTTGTCCCATTTCCTTCCTAATGTTTTCTCCTTGTGGATTAAATATACATCAGTATTGAGAAAATACCCAAATACCTTAATTCCTGAAGTGTTCAGATTTAAAATGTATAACGGCTCTAAATTGAGCATTTACTAAAGATTTCTCCCTGCTTAGTAGATCTGTGTTGGCTGAAAGAGTCAGTGGCATAACTATAGGAGGTGCAAGGGTTGTGCTTGCTATGGGGCCCGCCGGTCCAGCAAGCAACCCATTGCACCTGGTTTTTATTTATTTATTTATACTTTCCATTATAAAAACTTTGCGCCACTGCCGCGGATTACGGCGGGGGGGGGGGGGGGGTCGATGAAATCTCCATATGTGTGAGCGGTAGCGGAGGCATGGGGATGGGGATGTTTGTGATTGGGCCATGCAGCAGCAGAGACACAGTCTGTATGACCACAATACACAGCTCACGCCCTTTTCCTTTCCTGTTGGTTCATACTCCATTTTAACAGGACAGCAGAAGCTGGCTCCGGGTTCCGCTCCTCTTTCACGGCATCCACCACACTCGGCTCTGACTGAGTTCCTTACCTAGAAGTTCAGTAATCTTCTAAAGAATTTTTATGAGAGGTCACAGATGAAAAAATAGCATAAAATTTAAATACACATAGATAACATATCAATAAGAACAATAAGAACAATAATTAATTATCACCTCCTGTGGAGAAATTGATCACAGTTCACTAGAAGTCCAAAACGGCTAAGTAGTCAAACGACAATAGATCAGAAACATATATTAGTCCTGTTATAATGTTGATTACACAAGCAGGTGCTTAGATTAAAGGAGGTGACACAATAGGGGGTATTCAGTTGTTTGAAAAGTCGGTTGGGTGTCTGTTTTTTCCTATTAGATACGAAAAAGCAGACACCCAACCGAGTTTTCAAACAATTGAATTCCACCCAATGTATCTCAGCAGCACAGTGTTCACCAACTGTTGGTCAATGCTACCGGTGTCTGGTGATATTTTCAGACCTCCACCTGTTACCGTTCAGCAGTGCTTCTCCATCTCTCCCACAGGCTTAGTTGGTGTGCAGGGTATGCTGTGACCGCGCTCCCGGCCATCTCCGGTGGTGATACGGAGCCCGATATGCAAGCTGGGGGAGAGAAGGGTGCATCCTTCTGATGAAACTGCATTGTGGGCACAGCGGAGAAACGCATCAAGGTAGCCCCCTCCAGGGAGATTGACTTTTGATTGGATCACGCTAATTACTCAATCTCTGGGTAGTCTGCACCCTTCTGTGTACAGACCTGATAGCACCTCGCAGATCATACTGCATACAGACCTGATAGCACCGTGCACATTATACTGTGCACAGACCTGATAGCACCATGCTGAGCACGTTGCGTACAGACCAGATAGCACCGTGCACATTATACTGTGCACAGGTCTAAAAGCCCTGTGCATAGCACACTGTGTACAGACCAGACAGCACTGTGCAGAGCACACTGCTTCACTGCATACGGACCTGCTAGCACAGTGCAGAACATACTGCATACAGGACTCTGCCTGCCGTAAGGTATAAAATAAGAATTTACTTACCGATAATTCTATTTCTCGTAGTCCGTAGTGGATGCTGGGACTCCGTCAGGACCATGGGGAATAGCGGCTCCGCAGGAGACAGGGCACAAAAGTAAAAGCTTTAGGATCAGGTGGTGTGCACTGGCTCCTCCCCCTATGACCCTCCTCCAAGCCTCAGTTAGGATACTGTGCCCGGACGAGCGTACACAATAAGGAAGGATTTTGAATCCCGGGTAAGACTCATACCAGCCACACCAATCACACTGTACAACCTGTGATCTGAACCCAGTTAACAGCATGATAACAGCGGAGCCTCTGAAAAGATGGCTCACAACAATAATAACCCGATTTTTGTAACAATAACTATGTACAAGTATTGCAGACAATCCGCACTTGGGATGGGCGCCCAGCATCCACTACGGACTACGAGAAATAGAATTATCGGTAAGTAAATTCTTATTTTCTCTGACGTCCTAGTGGATGCTGGGACTCCGTCAGGACCATGGGGATTATACCAAAGCTCCCAAACGGGCGGGAGAGTGCGGATGACTCTGCAGCACCGAATGAGAGAACTCCAGGTCCTCCTCAGCCAGGGTATCAAATTTGTAGAATTTTGCAAACGTGTTTTGCTCCTGACCAAGTAGCAGCTCGGCAAAGTTGTAAAGCCGAGACCCCTCGGGCAGCCGCCCAAGATGAGCCCACCTTCCTTGTGAAATGGGCATATACATATTTTGGCTGTGGCAGGCCTGCCACAGAATGTGCAAGCTGAATTGTACTACACATCCAACTAGCAATCGTCTGCTTAGAAGCAAGAGCACCCAGTTTGTTGGGTGCATACAGGATAACAGCAAGTCAGTTTTCCTGACTCCAGCCGTCCTGGAAACCTATATTTTCAGGGCCCTGACAACATGTAGCAACTTGGAGTCCTCCAAGTCCCTAATAGCCGCAGGTACCACAATAAACTGGTTCAGGTGAAACGCTGACACCACCTTAGGGAGAAACTGGGGACGAGTCCGCAGCTCTGCCCTGTCCGAATGGACAATCAGATATGGGCTTTTGTGAGACAAAGCCACCAATTCTGACACTCGCCTGGCCGAGGCCAGGGCCAACCGCATGGTCACTTTTCATGTGAGATATTTCAAATCCACAGATTTGAGCGGTTTAAAATGTGATTTGAGGAATCCCAGAACTACGTTGAGATCCCACAGTGCCACTGGAGGCACAAAAGGGGGTTGTATATGCAGTACTCCCTTGACAAACTTCTGGACTTCAGGAAGTGAAGCCAATTCTTTCTGGAAGAAAATTGACAGGGCCGAAATTTGAACCTTAATGGACCCCAATTTGAGGCCCATAGACACTCCTGTTTGCAGGAAATGCAGGAATCGACCGAGTTGAAATTTCTTCGTGGGGCCTTCCTGGCCCACCCCACGCAACATATTTTCTGGCGGGAAAGGGTATACCGCCAATAATTTTCTATCGGGGGAAACCCACGCATCATCACACACTTCATTTAATTTATCTGATTCAGGAAAAACTACATGTAGTTTTTTCACACCCACATAATACCCTTTTTTGTGGTACTTGTAGTATCAGAAATATGTAACACCTCCTTCATTGCCCTTAACATGTAACGTGTGGCCCTAAAGGAAAATACGTTTGTTTCTTCAC
Organism: Pseudophryne corroboree; assembly: GCF_028390025.1. Taxonomy (NCBI): domain Eukaryota; kingdom Metazoa; phylum Chordata; class Amphibia; order Anura; family Myobatrachidae; genus Pseudophryne; species Pseudophryne corroboree. The sequence continues at coordinate 485,073,591 of NC_086447.1, read as the reverse complement.
CGTCGACACTGGAGTCAGTGTCCGTGTCTGTGTCTATGTCGACCGACTGAGGTAAATGGGCGTTTTAAAGCCCCTGACGGTGTTCTAGACGCCTGGACAGGTACTAATTTGTTTGCCGGCCGTCTCATGTTGTCAACCGACCTTGAAGCGTGTTGACATTATCACGTAATTCCTTAATAAGCCATCCGTTCCGGTGTCGACTCCCTAGAGAGTGACATCCCCATTACAGGCAATTGCTCCGCCTCCTCACCAACATCGTCCTCATACATGTCGACACACACGTACCGACACACAGCACACACACAGGGAATGCTCTGATAGAGGACAGGACCCCACTAGCCCTTTGGGGAGACAGAGGGAGAGTTTGCCAGCACACACCAAAACGCTATAATTATACAGGGACAACCTTTATATAAGTGTTTTCCCTTATAGCATCTTAATATATAATCATATCGCCAAATAAGTGCCCCCCCCCCCTCTCTGTTTTAACCCTGTTTCTGTAGTGCAGTGCAGGGGAGAGCCTGGGAGCCTTCCCACCAGCAGTTCTGTGAGGGAAAATGGCGCTGTGTGCTGAGGAGATAGGCCCCGCCCCCTATTCCGGCGGGCTCTTCTCACGGTTTTTCTGAGACCTGGCAGGGGTGAAATACATCCATATAGCCTCAGGGACTATATGTGATGTATTCTTTTTAGCCAGAAAAGGTATTAACATTGCTGCCCAGGGCGCCCCCCCCAGCGCCCTGCACCCTCAGTGACCGTTGATGTGAAGTGTGCTGAGAGCAATGGCGCACAGCTGCAGTGCTGTGCGCTACCTCATGAAGACTGAAAAGCCTTCAGCCGCCGGTTTCTGGACCTCTTCTTACTTCGGCATCTGCAAGGGGGTCGGCGGCGCGGCTCCGGTGACCCATCCAGGCTGTACCTGTGATCGTCCCTCTGGAGCTAGTGTCCAGTAGCCTAAGAAGCAAATCCATCCTGCACGCAGGTGAGTTCACTTCTTCTCCCCTAGGTCCCTCGTTGCAGTGAGCCTGTTGCCAGCAGGACTCACTGAAAATAAGAAACCTATCAAAACTTTTACTCTAAGCAGCTCTTTATGAGAGCCACCTAGATTGCACCCTGCTCGGACGGGCACAAAAACCTAACTGAGGCTTGGAGGAGGGTCATAGGGGGAGGAGCCAGTGCACACCACCTGATCCTAAAGCTTTTACTTTTGTGCCCTGTCTCCTGCGGAGCCGCTATTCCCCATGGTCCTGACGGAGTCCCAGCATCCACTAGGACGTCAGAGAAAAGGGGATGCTGCCTGCCGTAAGGTGTAAAAGAGTACTCTGCCTGCCGTAAGGTGTAAAAGGGGACTCTGCCTGCCGTAAGGTGTAAAAGGGGACTCTGCCTGCCGTAAGGTGTAAAAGGGGACTCTGCCTGCCGTAAGGTGTAAAAGGGGACTCTGCCTGCCGTAAGGTGTAAAAGGGGACTCTGCCTGCCGTAAGGTGTAAAAGGGGACTCTGCCTCCAGTAAGGTGTAAAAGGGGACTCTGCCAGCCATAAGGTGTAAAAGGGAGCCCTGTCTGCCATAAGGTGTAAAAGGGAGCTCTGCCTGCCATAAGGTGTAAAAGTGGGGTGTGGTATGTTAGGTAGATTAGACTGTCGACAGTGTCTAGGTTGACCACTATTGGTCGACAGTAAGTAGGTCAACATGGTTTCTAGGTCGACAGGGACTCTAGGTCAACATGTACTAGGTCGACATGAGAAAAAGTCGACATGAGTTTTTTTACTTTTTTTGGTGTTGTTTCCTCCGTACAGTGACCGGGAACCCCAATTAGTGCACCGTGTCCCCTTGCATGGCTTGCTTCACTCGCCATGCTTCAGGCAGGTTACCATTTCCAATTGTAGTCCATGTGGATTGTAAAGTATGAAAAAGTTAGAAAAAAAGTGAAAAACTCATGTCATCCTTTTGTCATGTCGACCTAGAACATGTCGACCTAGAGTCCCTGTCGACCTAGAAACCATGTCGACCTACTTACTGTCGACCAATAGTGGTCGACCTAGACAGTGTCAACCTTCTTACTGTCGACCTAAAGACCGGCCCCAGCAAATGTGAGCTCTGCCTGCCATAATGTGTAAAAGGGAGCTCTGCCTACCGTAAGGTTTAAAAGTGAGCTCTGCCTGCCGTAAGGTATAAAAGGGGGCTCTGCCTTCCGTAAGGTGTAAAAGGGGGCTCTGCCTGCCGTAAGGTGTAAAACGGGGCTCTGCCTGCTGTAAGGTGTAAAAGTGGGGTGTGGTATGTTAGGTAGATTAGACTGTCGACAGTGTCTAGGTCGACCACTCTTGGTCGACAGTAAGTAGGTCGACATGGTTTCTAGGTCGACAGGGACTCTAGGTCAACATGTACTAGGTCGACATGAGTTTTTTTACTTTTTCTGGTGTCGTTTCCTCAGTACAGTGACCGGGAACCCCAATTAGTGCACCATGTCCCCTTGCATGGCTTGCTTCACTCGCCATTCTTCAGGCAGGTTACCATTTCCAATTGTAGTCCACGTGGATTGTAAAGTATGAAAAAGTTAGAAAAAAAGTGAAAAACTCATGTCATCCTTTTGTCATGTCGACCTAGAACATGTCGACACAGAGTCCCTGTCGACCTAGAAACCATGTCAACCTACTTACTGTTGACCAATAGTGGTCGACCTAGACAGTGTCAACCTACTTACTGTCGACCTAAAGACCGGCCCCAGCAAATGTGAGCTCTGCCTGCCATAATGTGTAAAAGGGAGCTCTGCCTACCGTAAGGTGTAAAGGTGAGCGCTGCCTGCCGTGGGGTGTAAAAGGGGGCTCTGCCTGCCGTAAGGTGTAAAATGGGGCTCTGCCTGCCGTAAGGTGTAAAAGGGGGCACTGCCTGGCATATTGTGTGTAAGTGGCACTTCTGTTCAGTGTCATTTCAATAATGGAGACTACTGTGCAGCGTATTATTAATTGGTATTATTTTGTGGCCACGCCCCTTCCCCCATGAAGCCACACCTTTATATTTTTGGTGCGCGCCTACGCACTGGCCCTATTTTAAATAAGGTGGGGGGATCCAATGCTGTTTATTGCACACAGCGCTAAAATGTCTAGTTACGGCACTGCTTCCACTTTATCTATATTGAAAAGTTTAGTCCTACTTTTTCTAATTGCAAAGTCTTTGATCAGATCCTCAAAACTTATATTACATATGCGTATTTATACACTGCTCAAAAAAATAAAGGGAACACTTAAACAACACAATGTAACTCCAAGTCAATCACACTTCTGTGAAATCAAACTGTCCACTTAGGAAGCAACACTGATTGACAATCAATTTCACATGCTGTTGTGCAAATGGAATAGACAACAGGTGGAAATTATAGGAAATTAGCAAGACACCCCCAATAAAGGAGTTGTTCTGTAGGTGGTGACCACAGACCACTTCTTAGCTCCTATGCTTTCTGGCTGATGTTTTGGTCACTTTTGAAAGCTGGTGGTGCTTTCACTCTAGTGGTAGCATGAGACGGAGTCTACAACCCACACAAGTGGCTCAGGTAGTGCAGCTCATCCAGGATGGCACATCAATGCGAGCTGTGGCAAGAAGGTTTGCTGTGTCTGTCAGCGTAGTGTCCAGAGCATGGAGGTGCTACCAGGAGACAGGCCAGTACATCAGGAGACGTGGAGGAGGCCGTAGGAGGGCAACAACCCAGCAGCAGGACCGCTACCTCCGCCTTTGTGCAAGGAGGAACAGGAGGAGCACTGCCAGAGCCCTGCAAAATGACCTCCAGCAAGCCACAAATGTGCATGTGTCTACTCAAACGATCACAAACAGACTCCATGAGGGTGGTGTGAGGGCCCGACATCCACAGGTGGGGGTTGTGCTGTCGAAGTAAAAAAATATTACATAAAAAGAACATACAAACTACACACATTATGAGTCGCTATACTTGCAAATACGCGCAGTGAGCACAGCAATATATGGTAACACACACATTTACACGGAAATGCCACAGAGATGGATTCGACACTTATTTCATGCAGTACATAATTATAATAATATCAAGCACCAGACATCATGATGATTTAAAATTATATAATGAAGTAATGTCATGTATGTGTATTATTTGAACGAAACCAGATATACCTGTCATATTTGGTATTGAAGCAAGCAGATTAATGTATAGATTAATTTGATACTTGTTATTAAGTTGTTGGACATTGCAACAAATAGTTATGATTAAATGTATGAAAGCTAAAAATCACTCTTATTAGGACAGTGGACAGGAAGCTCACGCCAGCCCCTTTGGACGTCCCCAAGGCTGAACCTGTTCAGCACACGAATAGACTAGTGACTCATCATGAATGAGAAAGTCCCCTCCCCCAAAAACTAGATAACACATTGCTGATCACACAGGAAGTCAGTTGCTGTTTTGTCTCAGAGGATGATGGAGTTGCTTCTACACCAGTTCCTGCATGATTTTACAGAGAGAGAGAGAGAGTGATATGGAGAGACGAATTTATATAACTTAAGGATAATGGTATTGTATGCTGGCCTGTAACTGTATGTTTTAACTGCTTACTGTGTGAGTTGTAACCATGTGATTATAGGTATACTGTACATTGTAATATATTGAATCCATATCCTTTTAATAACAAATATATACATCAATGAGCTTTGGAACTCAGATAATGTGTGGGTGTATTGTTTTCTCTTATGGGATGCAGTGTTTTGCGATGTATAGCGCACATTCATGGCACATGGTAATAAGAGGTGCAGGCCTTTACAATATATATTAGAGCGGGCATTTTAAATATTTTTAAGGAAACAATTTGGTATTCACGGATGGGTGCTCATCCGGGATATTATGGTCTTAATGATGCACTGTACATTATAAACGCGACGCTGTGGTCGATCAGCTTGTGGTGGACGCATCGTAAAGCTGAGAAAATCATATCCGTGTGTATTGTTGTGTTATCAGTAAGCCAATGATATGAAATTTCAAGGGACAATGCGTTTCTCATAATATTTAAAATGCTAAAATTTATTTTTATTGTTGCAAAACAAAGTTCAAATAAATCATATTGTGTTTGATTCAAATTGGATTGTTTATCTGTTAAGTAGGTTTAAAAAGTACATTTAAAAGTTGCTGCATAGCCTTGATATAGTTTTTTTTTAACTCAGGCCTAAAATAACTTCTGGTGCTTGTATAATGTGTGATTTCTTTGTGACAAAGGAAGCCGCATGGTCTGTCCTCCATTTTTGACTAACCACATGGCCTGTCCACCATTTTGTGTAAACCTCATGGATGTGGAGGGGGGAGGAGCAGTTGCCATTTTAGGAAGGTCCTTTTCTAAATAGCTGATTTTCAGTCTACACAGAACAATCAGTTTCCTTGGTCACATCAAGCAAAATTTATGAGTTACCAATGCATTTATTTAACCCATGCCATAGTCAATTACAAATAGTTTCAATTGGGCCTAGTGAGAGTAAATGGTGAGATAAATGCTTGGTTTGGTGTAAGAAATTGCACACAAAAAAGAAAAGAAAAAAAAATACTTTTTTTTTCTTCTTTCCCAGGATTTAGTTAACTCTCTGTTTGCTATAAGATAGGCATTGAAATGCTAATTAACTGGTTCAACCACTTTTACAGGCAGGCAGAAAGCACATAGCTTTGATATGCAAATAAGAGGTAAGGTGTCTCATAGGAGACCAGTGAATGGTACATATATATAATATTATTATAATAATAATTATGTGTATATTTATATCAGTGTATGTTCTGCAAGATAGTTATCCAATCTGAATCATATCATTTAAATTATAGATTATTGCAGTCATTATAGACTGTGTGAAATAGGATACATTTGTTGCTATATAGGTAAATTTGAAATAACAGTATTTTAAGGAAGTAAGTGTAAAGACACAAACGCAGGTCTGCATAAAAGTTTATACAGTAGAAGTTGTGTCTAGTGGGCAATAGTAATTAGTATTGTTCACATTTATAGAGCTGTGTGATTTGTTTTATTGCGGACGTAGGGTTTTGTACACTTGTCTCGGACAAACTACAGGACTACGCACGCAGCGTAAGAGACACGCACGGTCGCGTGTTTACGCAAAGTGCGTAAGAGTGCGGGCGCTAAGTACAAATTACACAATAGTGTCATTTAGTTCAAAGGTGGGACAGTAGCCAGGCTACAATAGCACAAAACTATCCAATTTCAAAAGCAGGTTACTCTAAATTTAGTTTAAAAACTGTATTGCCTCTGGGGGTAAAGCTGCCAATCTGAATGCTTTTCTGTACAGAAAATTTTAATTCAAAGTGTATTTGAGTGAGCGAACGTAGGAGTGAGTGGATTTAAACCCCGGAATTCGGGATCCCGTCGTGTGGTACAACAAGTAAGTGGAGGCTTGGCGGCGTGAGGCGGCTGACTCACGTTAGTATAGGATTTGGAGTACATAAGTCATGAGGAGACTTACACAAGAGCATGGTAGGGAATTGTGAATTGTGACCAATGTAGTTTTTTTATACGCTTCGGCTGAGGTTTCGCAGCTTGTGATTCGATTCCAGTGGTCGTACGGCGGATAGGTAACAAGTACCTATACGCTGTGCGATTGGACCACGCGTTTGTGGGTGCGATATATAGTGCAACTTGATACCCCTTTTACAAGCTTTTGCGTAAAATCACGGTATCATTAGCGCTGTATACAGCATATGCAAGCGCGATTTGTGTATAGAAAGTGCATAGGGAGTTTTCGCTGGTCTCTCTCAGGAAAATCTCCAACGACAGATACTTTACTGGAAAGGTTAAGTTATCCCTAAAAACTTCCAGTAAATATAGGTCAATAGGGGCCCTAGGTTGGGTACATCGCCTTCGTTATCGACAGTGTATGGTAGTACTGGCCAACATGGGCGAGAGTGGGTGAAAGCGCTCGGAGAACTTTCACCGTCACCTTATATTGAGTATTTTGGTGTTTGTGGGAAAAGGCCCACAACTATGGGAGTCAGTTGCTCAACTAAGGGACGTTTAGCCAGGGTTCAGGCTGAAGAGCCGTGTCCAAGGGGTCAGCGAGGTTTTAAAAAAAAGGAAAAAGTATTATGTGTGGGAAATATGGTCCACACGCTGAAGACTCTTTGTCTGAATGGGTACGTATGACTGACAATGATAGGGTATCATTCCCTAAGGTGGGCAGCTTTGAACCAGAGGTACTGCAGAACTTAAGGATAAGAATATGTCTAATAAAATCCAGAAAACAAAGGGTCAGACATACAAAGTGTTTAAACCTGTGGCAGCAAGAGGGGTTGGTGAGTTTGATCCTAAGGTATTGCAGGTGGTATGTCTAACCAAAGTCATATAAGACAAGAATGGAAATATAAGAACTGTTTGAACTTGTAGCAACAATAAACAAGTAGGAAGAAAAAAAGACAATGCAAGTACACCGCCATATGTAGATGTGGAAGCAGTTACGGCCAGCATACAAACTATAGAAAATAATAAAAATATGACTGTAACCTATATATGTACTAATGAATGTTGAAGTTTTATTTAGGAGGAGAAGGTGACCTGATTGTTTTCAGCCATTTCTCATGCACCCAGAGGAGTATCCAACCGGTAAAAGAAGAGCAGTAGCCTGCGGGGGAAGTGGCTGAGACCAGTGGAACATACAGATGAAAGATATATAGTGAGTAAATATATATCAGGAAGTGCTCCAATCAAAAAATTAATAATTTATTAAAAAAACAATAATGAACAATTTAATATATCCAAAAAGTAGACATATAATACATATACCTATAGTAGATATCTCTCTCATTCGTGTCTCCAATAATACATAAGTCCGTAATAATAGTGTTCTTTAGATTCCGAAATGTTATTAGATGCTGTGAGGTCTTAATAAGATAAGTAGCCCGTATTGCACTTGTCTCCTTTTGACTTGTCAGTCTAGTAGCAACGTGAGGATTATAGTGGCAAGCACGCCAACATGCAGTGTTTCTTCCGTAAATTGATGCTGTAAGCACACTTGTGGGAACAGGCGGAGGGAGGGCGCCGATATGATGATAACCCGGCGCTATGCTACACCCCCGTCTGATCTCGGCTGACAATGTCCTGTATCGTGTTGTGCAGTAAAAGAGGGTCCCTCTTACCGGACTTGAATCATTCACAAGCACCGTGGAGTTTTAGCAGCAGACTCCCGTATCAGCGGCGGCTCTGTGATGTCCGTAATCGGCTTTCTTTGTAGCACAGCCGTGGAGACACTTTCACTGAATGGGTTGTTTAGAAGGTCCTTACGCGTTTCTCCGCCCCTATCTCACGGCGGTTTCGTCAGAGGATGTATTGTCTGCCATTCTGGCTGTCTATTTAAACCCATATGAACCAATCATGAATAATTGATTAATACAAACACCTGCGGTATTAACCGCACTTGGAGATAAATGCATATACGAATCATATGTCTACCTACATAGCACAATCAATTTATAAATGTTTAAAAATGTTAAGAATAATGTTAGGAAACAACGAGCAGAATAATGACTCTTATTAATTAAATCTAATGACACAATGTAATTTAATAATACGATTAATAAACATATTTAAAATTTCTAATAATTAATTCAATGGAAGCACATTGAATTATCATCAGAGTTAATAGCCTAATGGTTAACAAACCAGGCTAACACATATTAGGACCTTGGTTCGAATCCAAGCCTAATACACCACACAAAATGTATCACCCATTAAATAATATAAATAGAGACTATATTATGTCTCAACAGTTGATAGCACACAATGAATTATATACAAAATTATCATTCATAACAGTTAATTCATTTTCTATATTGTGCTAAATGACAGCATGTCACTTTTTATCCTTCATATTATTTAAAACGAATTATCTTTATGGTATAACACCTTTTAATATATAGTTACAGAGTACGAACTACTAACCCTAGATGGTGAACACACATATAAAACTAAATGAATGGATGAGAAAACAGGGATTAATTTTATCGAATAATAAAAGATCAAACAATTAAAACTGTTTTATCTAATATTATTTAATTCTATATTTTCATTAAGTCCTTCAGGGACCAATGTAGCCAGGGTGAAGATCCAAAACGCCTCTCTGGTACAGAGTCGGCCATATCTGTCTCCACCTCTCTGGGTAGGAGCAATCGTTTCAATTCCTTGTAGTTTAATAACATTGGCATTCCCTTCATGAACCTGTAGAACATGTCTTGATACACTATGACTGTTATTTTGGTTGATAATATTTCTTCTGTGTTCTAAAAATCGTGTATTCAGGCTGCGTGTAGTCCTGCCTACATATTGCATACCACATACGCAACTTAAAAGATAGATAACATACATTTTTTGACAATTTATAAATGATTCTATTTTGAAACTTTTACCAGTTGTAGTGGACCAGTGGAACAGGTAAGTATGGTATCATTCGTGTACATATATAGTAAAACCCAAAAATAAAACAAAAACATCAAGAAAGTAACGTCAGAAATGGAGGAAAACCTGTCCGCACATTAGTATTTGCCAGTAGGAAAGCGGACAGAGACAAGGTAACCCCCGGATATTTCTTTCAGTTACCATATAAGAAGTATTCATTCCTAGTAATGCCCCTAGTCAAGATGAGCTCGGAAATGTTTGTTGGACCATGTACAGACCCTTAATACGGGATGAGAAGGATTGAATAAATACTTTGCATGACCTAGAAGCTTGTTAAACTTTTTTTTTTTGTCTTTTGCAGTAATAGAAAACTCTCCATCTGGATAAGACCACTGGTAAACACTAATTCAGCAAATGGGAGGTGGCTGTCTCTGTGCGAATGGACGGGCTCAATAAGGCATTGAGTGTCAGGGTGCAGACTTCTTTGCAAAACTGGAAAGGGGTCACAGTAGCTAATCTTAGATAGTGTGCTATTAAACATCACAAGAATTGTGTTAGGCGCAGAGAACAACAGGTGGAAAGGTTAAGGACGGTAAGTATACTGGCACATACAGGAAAGACCCATCAGTCCAAACCCCAGATCCCTAATGGTCAATAATATGTTACACTTGTAGGAAGGAAGGGCATTTTGCCAGAGATTGTAGGAGTAGTAGGACACATAGTCAATATAGACCCCCTAGACAGAAAACACAAGCCACATTATTAAACACATAGACGGGACCAAGGGACATATAGTAAGGAATCATAAGCCATATAGAAAACACAGATTCGGCTAATGGGAAGAACAAAATAAATGCAACATTACCCTTTGACAAAACTTGCTGGGGTTAAGATGGGGCCTCTAAACTTTTGCTTCTTTTTCCTAGCAGAAATGGCCCCTGATTAACTTAATTTTGTTAGATATGATATACATATTCTGTGCTCCCGCTCAGGAAGTACAAAGTATGTTAGACACCTACGAAGACTAATGTCGCATTCTACTGTTCTAGATGCATGTCCATCACAGGTAGAGGAAATTATCTCACAGATACCGGGTTCCCTATGAACATAGGATGGACAGGACACTGGATTGATGGCTGGGATAGTCCCAGTAGCGATACGATAAACACAGAAATTTTTTTTTAAGGGGAGTAGACCAAGTAGAGAATCTCTACCCCGTAGTGCCCAATCAAGATGTCAATTTTTTAAAAAATCTTCACCTCTACAAACTCATCTGTCACCAACCTCTATTCTGTTTTTCTACAGTTTCCTCTTCATCTTTTGCGTTCACACAGGGTGGTACAATATATGGACCCAATTACAGTTCAAACTCCACATGCCTAGGTCCTTCAGAGTTCTGCCCAAACCCAGTATATCTCAACAGCACGATAACACCAGTATTACTGCAGTGTGCCTTGTCATGCACAAAGGGTGGAGAATGGGAATACTGGTGAAGGGAAATTTTGTATAGACACTGATATGCGGCATGCCTGTTGGTGAATGGCAAACCTGACATTTTCTTTTTCATTTTCTTCTACTTTCTCTCCTCTAGAGATGTTTCTTTTTTCTTTTTTTTGAGTTATGTTCATGGTACTCTACATTGCAAACACACGATAGTAAATTAAAATGAAAAAAATTGTGTTCCCTACAGGAAAAGGCAGTCTGGAGGACAAAGGGGTATGGCCAGGAGTCCTCAGGACTGTGGATAGGTGGACACAGTAAGCCAGTAGCCCCCAGAGCATACCTTCCAAGTCTAGCTGAGGTGGCACACGGTCTGACTCATCTAGGCAAAGAGGGTATGTGCAGGCTGATGAGAGCCTACTGGTGTGCGCCAGGATTCTATTCTCATGCAGGTAAGAGAGCAATGACCTGTATTGCTTGCTTGAGGAAGAATATTGGTAAAGCAATACCAACAGAGCCATCCCATATCCAGGGCAGGGCATACTGCATACTGACCTGATAGCACTGTGCAGCGCATACTGCATACTGACCTGATAGTACTGTGTAGAGCATAGTGACCAGATAGCACTGTGCAGAGCATACTGACCTGATAGCACTGTGCAGAGCATACTGCATACTGACCAGTTAGCACTGTACAGAGCACACTGCATACTCACCTGATAGCACTGTGCAGAGCATACTGCATACTGACCTGATAGCACAGTGCAGAGCATACTGACCTGAGAGCACTGTGCAGAGCATACGGCATACTGACCTAATAGTACTGTGCAGAGCATACTGACCTGATAGCACTGTGCAGAGCATACTGCATACTGACCTGATAGCACTATGTAGAGCATACTGCATAGTGACCTGATAGCACTGTGTAGAGCAGGCTTTCCCAACCATGGTCCTCAAGGCACACCAACAGTGCAGGTTTTAGTGATATCCAGGCTGCAGCACAGATGGTTAAATCAAAATAAGTTAGCTACTAATTAAGTCACCTGTGCTGAAGCCTGGATATCACTAAAACATGCACTGTTAGTGTGCCTTGAGGACCGTGGTTGGGAAAGCCTGGTGTAGAGGATACTGACCTGATAGCACTGTGCAGAGCATGCTGCATACTGACCTGATAGCACTGTGTAGAGGATACTGACCTGATCGCACTGTGCAGAGCATACTGCATACTGACCTGATAGCACTGTGCAGAGCATACTGACCTGATAGCACTGTGCAGAGCATACTGACCTGATAGCACTGTGCAGAGCATGCTGCATACTGACCTGATAGCACTGTGCAGAGGATACTGACCTGATAGCACTGTGCAGAGCATACTGCATACTGGCTTGATAGCACTGTGCAGAGCATGCTGCATACTGACCTGATAGCACTGTATACAGCATACTGACCTAATTGCACTGTGCAGAGCATACTGACCTGATAGCACTGTGCAAAGCATACTGCATACTGAGCACTATGTAGAGCATACTGCATACTGACATAATAGCACTGTGTAGAGGATACTGACCTGATAGCACTGTGCAGAGCATACTGCATACTGACCTGATAGCACTGTGTAGAGCATACTGACCTGATAGCACTGTGCAGAGCATGCTGCATACTGACCTGATAGCACTGTGTAGAGGATACTGCATACTGACCTGATAGCACAGTGCAGAGCATACTGACCTGAGAGCACTGTGCAGAGCATACGGCATACTGACCTAATAGTACTGTGCAGAGCATACTGACCTGATAGCACTGTGCAGAGCATACTGCATACTGACCTGATAGCACTATGTAGAGCATACTGCATAGTGACCTGGTAGCACTGTGTAGAGCAGGCTTTCCCAACCATGGTCCTCAAGGCACACCAACAGTGCAGGTTTTAGTGATATCCAGGCTGCAGCACAGATGGTTAAATCAAAATAAGTTAGCTACTAATTAAGTCACCTGTGCTGAAGCCTGGATATCACTCAAACATGCACTGTTAGTGTGCCTTGAGGACCGTGGTTGGGAAAGCCTGGTGTAGAGGATACTGACCTGATAGCACTGTGCAGAGCATGCTGCATACTGACCTGATAGCACTGTGTAGAGGATACTGACCTGATCGCACTGTGCAGAGCATACTGCATACTGACCTGATAGCACTGTGTAGAGCATACTGACCTGATAGCACTGTGCAGAGCATACTGACCTGATAGCACTGTGCAGAGCATACTGACCTGATAGCACTGTGCAGAGCATGCTGCATACTGACCTGATAGCACTGTGCAGAGCATACTGCATACTGGCTTGATAGCACTGTGCAGAGCATGCTGCATACTGACCTGATAGCACTGTATACAGCATACTGACCTAATTGCACTGTGCAGAGCATACTGACCTGATAGCACTGTGCAAAGCATACTGCATACTGAGCACTATGTAGAGCATACTGCATACTGACATAATAGCACTGTGTAGAGGATACTGACCTGATAGCACTGTGCAGAGCATACTGCATACTGACCTGATAGCACTGTGTAGAGCATACTGACCTGATAGCACTGTGCAGAGCATGCTGCATACTGACCTGATAGCACTGTGTAGAGGATACTGACCTGATAGCACTGTGCAGAGCATACTGCATACTGACCTGATAGCACTGTGTAGAGCATACTGACCTGATAGCACTGTGCAGAGCATACTGCATACTGACCTGATAGCACTGTATAGAGCATACTGACCTGATTGCACTGTGCAGAGCATACTGACCTGATAGCACTGTGCAAAGCATACTGCATACTGACCTGATAGCACTATGTAGAGCATACTGCATACTGACATAATAGCACTGTGTAGAGGATACTGACCTGATAGCACTGTGCAGAGCATACTGCATACTGACCTGATAGCACTACGTAGAGCATACTGACCTGATAGCACTGTGCAGAGCATGCTGCATACTGACCTGATAGCACTGTGCAGAGGATACTGACCTGATAGCACTGTGCAGAGCATGCTGCATACTGACCTGATAGCACTGTGTAGAGGATACTGACCTGATCGCACTGTGCAGAGCATACTGCATACTGACCTGATAGCACTGTGTAGAGCATACTGACCTGATAGCACTGTGCAGAGCATACTGACCTGATAGCACTGTGCAGAGCATGCTGCATACTGACCTGATAGCACTGTGCAGAGGATACTGACCTGATAGCACTGTGCAGAGCATACTGCATACTGGCTTGATAGCACTGTGCAGAGCATGCTGCATACTGACCTGATAGCACTGTATACAGCATACTGACCTAATTGCACTGTGCAGAGCATACTGACCTGATAGCACTGTGCAAAGCATACTGCATACTGAGCACTATGTAGAGCATACTGCATACTGACATAATAGCACTGTGTAGAGGATACTGACCTGATAGCACTGTGCAGAGCATACTGCATACTGACCTGATAGCACTGTGTAGAGCATACTGACCTGATAGCACTGTGCAGAGCATGCTGCATACTGACCTGATAGCACTGTGTAGAGGATACTGACCTGATCGCACTGTGCAGAGCATACTGCATACTGACCTGATAGCACTGTGTAGAGCATACTGACCTGATAGCACTGTGCAGAGCATACTGACCTGATAGCACTGTGCAGAGCATGCTGCATACTGACCTGATAGCACTGTGCAGAGGATACTGACCTGATAGCACTGTGCAGAGCATACTGCATACTGGCTTGATAGCACTGTGCAGAGCATGCTGCATACTGACCTGATAGCACTGTATACAGCATACTGACCTAATTGCACTGTGCAGAGCATACTGACCTGATAGCACTGTGCAAAGCATACTGCATACTGAGCACTATGTAGAGCATACTGCATACTGACATAATAGCACTGTGTAGAGGATACTGACCTGATAGCACTGTGCAGAGCATACTGCATACTGACCTGATAGCACTGTGTAGAGCATACTGACCTGATAGCACTGTGCAGAGCATGCTGCATACTGACCTGATAGCACTGTGTAGAGGATACTGACCTGATAGCACTGTGCAGAGCATACTGCATACTGACCTGATAGCACTGTGTAGAGCATACTGACCTGATAGCACTGTGCAGAGCATACTGCATACTGACCTGATAGCACTGTATAGAGCATACTGACCTGATTGCACTGTGCAGAGCATACTGACCTGATAGCACTGTGCAAAGCATACTGCATACTGACCTGATAGCACTATGTAGAGCATACTGCATACTGACATAATAGCACTGTGTAGAGGATACTGACCTGATAGCACTGTGCAGAGCATACTGACCTGATAGCACTGTGCAAAGCATACTGCATACTGACCTGATAGCACTATGTAGAGCATACTGCATACTGACATAATAGCACTGTGTAGAGGATACTGACCTGATAGCACTGTGCAGAGCATACTGCATACTGACCTGATAGCACTACGTAGAGCATACTGACCTGATAGCACTGTGCAGAGCATGCTGCATACTGACCTGATAGCACTGTGCAGAGGATACTGACCTGATAGCACTGTGCAGAGCATGCTGCATACTGACCTGATAGCACTGTGTAGAGGATACTGACCTGATCGCACTGTGCAGAGCATACTGCATACTGACCTGATAGCACTGTGTAGAGCATACTGACCTGATAGCACTGTGCAGAGCATACTGACCTGATAGCACTGTGCAGAGCATGCTGCATACTGACCTGATAGCACTGTGCAGAGGATACTGACCTAATAGCACTGTGCAGAGCATACTGCATACTGGCTTGATAGCACTGTGCAGAGCATACTGCATACTGACCTGATAGCACTGTATACAGCATACTGACCTAATTGCACTGTGCAGAGCATACTGACCTGATAGCACTGTGCAAAGCATACTGCATACTGAGCACTATGTAGAGCATACTGCATACTGACATAATAGCACTGTGTAGAGGATACTGACCTGATAGCACTGTGCAGAGCATACTGCATACTGCATACTGACCTGATAGCACTGTGTAGAGCATACTGACCTGATAGCACTGTGCAGAGCATGCTGCATACTGACCTGATAGCACTGTGTAGAGGATACTGACCTGATAGCACTGTGCAGAGCATACTGCATACTGACCTGATAGCACTGTGTAGAGCATACTGACCTGATAGCACTGTGCAGAGCATACTGCATACTGACCTGATAGCACTGTATAGAGCATACTGACCTGATTGCACTGTGCAAAGCATACTGACCTGATAGCACTGTGCAAAGCATACTGCATACTGACCTGATAGCACTATGTAGAGCATACTGCATACTGACATAATAGCACTGTGTAGAGGATACTGACCTGATAGCACTGTGCAGAGCATACTGCATACTGACCTGATAGCACTATGTAGAGCATACTGACCTGATAGCACTGTGCAGAGCATGCTGCATACTGACCTGATAGCACTGTGCAGAGGATACTGACCTGATAGCACTGTGCAGAGCATACTGCATACTGACATAATAGCACTGTGTAGAGGATACTGACCTGATAGCACTGTGCAGAGCATACTGCATACTGACCTGATAGCACTGTGCAGAGCATACTGACCTGATAGCACTGTGCAGAGCATGCTGCATACTGACCTGATAGCACTGTGCAGAGGATACTGACCTGATAGCACTGTGCAGAGCATACTGCATACTGACATAATAGCACTGTGTAGAGGATACTGACCTGATAGCACTGTGCAGAGCCTACTGCATACTGACCTGATAGCACTGTGCAGAGCATACTGACCTGATAGCACTGTGCAAAGCATACTGCATACTGACCTGATAGCACTATGTAGAGCATACTGCATACTGACATAATAGCACTGTGTAGAGGATACTGACCTGATAGCACTGTGCAGAGCATACTGCATACTGACCTGATAGCACTGTGTAGAGCATACTGACCTGATAGCACTGTGCAGAGCATGCTGCATACTGACCTGATAGCACTGTGCAGAGGATACTGACCTGATAGCACTGTGCAGAGCATACTGCATACTGACATAATAGCACTGTGTAGAGGATACTGACCTGATAGCACTGTGCAGAGCATACTGCATACTGACCTGATAGCACTGTGTAGAGCATACTGACCTGATAGCACTGTGCAGAGCATGCTGCATACTGACCTGATAGCACTATGTAGAGCATACTGCATACTGACATAATAGCACTGTGTAGAGGATACTGACCTGATAGCACTGTGCAGAGCATACTGCATACTGACCTGATAGCACTGTGTAGAGCATACTGACCTGATAGCACTGTGCAGAGCATGCTGCATACTGACCTGATAGCACTGTGCAGAGGATACTGACCTGATAGCACTGTGCAGAGCATACTGCATACTGACTTGATACACTGTGCAGAGCATGCTGCATACTGACCTGATAGCACTGTGCAGAGGATACTGACCTGATAGCACTGTGCAGAGCATACTGCATACTGACTTGATACACTGTGCAGAGCATGCTGCATACTGACCTGATAGCACTGTATAGAGCAGAGGTTCTCAAACTCGGTCCTCGGGGGCCCACACAGTGCACGTTTTGCAGGTTTCCTCACAGAATCGCAAGTGAAATAATTAGCTCCACCTGTGGACCTTTTAAAATGTGTCAGTGAGTAATTAATACACCTGTGCACCTGCTGGGTTACCTGCAAAACATGCACTGTGTGGGCTCCCGAGGACCGAGTTTGAGAACCTCTGGTATAGAGCATACTGACCTGATTGCACTGTGCAGAGCATGCTGCATACTGACCCGATAGCACTGTGTAGAGCAGGCATGTCCAAACTGCGGCCCTCCAGCTGTTGTGTAACTACATATCCCAGCATGCCCTGACACAGTTTTGCTGTCAGAGAATGCTAAAGTTGTGTCAGGGCATGCTGGGATGTGTAGTTTCTCAACAGCTGGAGAGCCGCAGTTTGGACATGCCTGATAGCACTGGACAGATAATACTGCATCCTAGAGATGTATAGCCCTGCTCCAGATTTACATAACCATGAGGGGTTTGCTTTTTTTCTCCAGCTTGTTCTTGAAAGCTGCTGGATGAGCTGGAGACACTCTGCGGTCCTAATTAGTGATTTTTGTCCTCTTGTTACAAGGCTCAACATTTCATGCAAATGAACTCTTCAGGGCAGCCACCAATCCCCCTGCTCCAGAATTAACTGACTCTTATGTTTAATCATATGCCGAGCTACTCTCAGCCCGGCTAGCTTTTTATCTTGATTACTCTAATCAATAAGAAATGATAGAGTAGAATTATAAACTCTATTGGCTTTTAAATGCTGGCGACAGCCCCACTAAATGCGTGCTCCCTGTCACTGTTATTTATTGAAATCATCGCCAGCCGCCAGTGAATGCAAATAGGAGATATTATACGGACACAATGTTTTATACTTCTGTACAGATAAGAGGTTTACCTGAGTGCCATCCTAACCCCTTCCCTGCCAGGCTATGCTTCTCTACTGTGTACTAACACACACACAGGATATGCTTTCAGGTGGGAGAGAAACTGTTCATTTGTACTGTATGTGGCAAACATAATCCAATTTTCCAATTTAGGGGGGTATTTATCAAAACTTGGAGAGAGATAAAATTGTGGGAGATAAAGTAGACCTACCAGCCAATCAGCTCCTAACTGTCATTTTTCAGTCTCTAAAAAAAGCAGTTGTTGATGGACAAGTACTTTGTCTCTCACAATTTAATCTCTTTCTGAGCTTTGATAAATACCCCCTTTATTACTTATTTTAGAATTAAATTAAAATCCACAGTATTTACTTCTCATACATACACACACAGATATACCATACTTGCCTGCCCGACCCTCTTCATGAGGGAGAAAATGCTCTGTTCCTGGACTTTCCTGGTAATGTATGATTGCCATCACCTGTGGTGAGCTAGTTGATTGATAAGAAAGGTGTTTCACCACAGGTGATGGCAATCATACATTACCAGGAAAGTCCAGGAACAGAGCATTTTCTCCCTCATGGAGAGGGTCAGGTAAACAAGTATGAGATATACAGAACAAAGCTGTGCAGGTAATGTGCACTTGTTGATATAAACACACACATACTGTTACTCATACCTCCCAACATGACCCGATCCAGGAGGGACACAATGCTCTGCTTCTGGACTTTCCTCTTAATGTATGATTGCCAACACCTGTGCTGAACAGCTTAATGGATAAGAAAGGTGTTTCAGCACAGGTGATGGCAATCATGCAGTAAGATGGAAGTCCAGGAGCAGAGCATTCTGTCCCTCCTGGAGAGGGTCATGTTGGGAGGTATGCTGTTACTGAATGTTGGCTTCCAGACCCTATCCCCCTGCAGTCCATCCTGTGAGGTGAGGCACTAATATACCTGCCTCTGGGAATGAATACACTCTGTAGTGACAACACCTCTTACTATGAAATCAGTTCACTTGCATAATGGATGAGTGTGGAGACGGGATTACAGAGGTTGCACCTTTTTTCACTTCCACTATAAAGCAAGTCAGAAAGGAAAAACAATTCGGCCGATTTCACAATGGGATTTCATTTCGTCTCCTGCACCTGCAAACCATTCTCTGGGCCAGGAAAAGCCCCTTCTGACAAGGAGTGACAGACATCTCTCCTCTACCTTTGTAGCTGCAGAACATCAGGGAGCCCCAATGTAAGGCATGATGAAACAGCAGGTACATAAATAAATAAACAAACACAAAAACATTTGAAATAAATGAATAGAAGATGAGCTGTGTAAGAGCCGCACAGGCTGCCGGTCCGGGGAAGGGCACTCATTACTTGAAAATATAGATGCAGGATAAGCTACAAGTACTTGTACTGAATGAGTTCGCAGTGAAATCACATCCAATTTCGCTTTTCTCCGACACTTGTTATTAGGATTGATGGCTATAGCAAGGAGAATTATTCTGGTCTGTAAGCTATCAAGAGCCCACTAATTTCACATTAAAACCCATTGACTGCAACTGCGTGATTGAAGGGTTTTTAACAATTAACATAATCAGAAAATGAGTCGAGATAATTTTTTATTCAACTCATTACTTTTTAATCATGTATGTCTTTTAATTAATATCTTTATATTTAGGAAGAACACATAGCTGGATGATATGATAATGGATCAGGCATAAAATGCCGAGTAAATGTGGGGAGTGAGGTTAGTCAGTCTCTCTCTCTGTATATATATATATATATATATATTTATACACTGTATATATCTGTGCGAGGACCTCCAATCAGGCCGGCTTTTTGATAGCTAAAGTGCTATGTGTAGCTGTCATCTGTCAATCTATGATTACAGACTGATCAGAGGAAGGTCCATGGTAAAAATAATATGCAAATATATGAGGTAAGCGTCATTCAGTTGTGTTATTACCATAACAACATTCATCTAACTTATATGGTTCTTCATGAAAGAGATGAAGAAATAACCCTCGCAAATAAAGATTATCAAGGTGTTAAATTAATCGTGGTCCTTTTTCTCATTTGTAAAAACAACAGTGTAGAACACAGTAAAATGTGTAAACATGATTTACAGTATATATATATATATATATATATATATGTGTGTGTGTGTGTGTGTGTGTGTGTGTGTGTGTGTATATATATATATATATATATATATATATATATATAGTTCAGTCCACCGTAAGTGCAGATATTAGCCTGCGTTAAGTCTACTGCTTTAATAAATAACAAATACAGAGTTACAATTGTCCTTGGACACATTTTTTTCTAATATAATTTCTCCCTAGTTATGATTACCTGTGCCCCCATTGATGCAGTGTGCCATGTATAAGGTAAGGTAGTTATGGAGATAAAATAAAACATAACAGGTATAATATTTTTTTGTATTTTTCTGCGACTTTGATCATTACAGCCAACGCAGTACGGACTCATAAATCAGTAAACTATCTCTGTTTTTCCTGCACAACGTACAGGGAATGCCAATTATTTAAGAGATAACAATATAAAGTAAATGCACCCATTGGCATGATGCTGTTTTAAGATTTTTGGTTCATAGTATATTATTATGTACTTGGTTTCTCCTGTTCCGGTGGTTTTTTGTGTTCTAGACATTACCATCCACCTGTTAATACAATGCTGTCAGGTCACGGAGAGATTGACTGAAGCTTTGTGAAGGGTTGTGTAAATGGGCTGAGCAGACAATGCCACATTCCATTAGACAATATGCAAGGAAGGAACAGGTGAGCAGCACGTTTGTAGCATGCGGTATTCGCTGGCTATTAACTGTAAATTCTACATCTCAAGTGCTTCAACTGAAAAGAGAGTGCTGCCCTCTAGTGAAAGAAAGAGTAAAACACAACAGTTGTAAAAATTTACAAAAGTAACTTTTTATATTATAAATGTGCTGCTTTTTGGAAAGTGTGTATATTACTACAGTGTATAAAACAATTCTCCAGGATTTGTTTTTTTTCTTTAATGGATCACTCTCCATGAACTAGAAAAACCAAGCGGGGTGCAAGCGCACACTAAGTTTCTGCTGGCTGCATGACAATAGAGTGGGTCAGTGGTTCCCAAACTTTCTTTAATCACAGCGCCCTAGAGTATCAGCATTTTCTTCATTGTACCCTTAGGCAGTGCTGCATGTATGGCGGTACGGGTGGTACTGCGTACCAGTAAGAAATTGCCAGCCAGTACGCAGTACCGCCGTCTCTCCTCTCCTGACACAGCAGCAGCAAAAATAAGATTTTACTTACCGGTAAATCTATTTCTCGTAGTCCGTAGTGGATGCTGGGGACTCCGTAAGGACCATGGGGAATAGACGGGCTCCGCAGGAGACAGGGCACTTTAAGAAAGAATTAGGAATACTGGTGTGCACTGGCTCCTCCCTCTATGTCTCTCCTCCTGACCTCAGTTAAGGAAACTGTGCCCGGAAGAGCTGACAGTACAAGGAAAGGATTTTGGAATCCAGGGTAAGACTCATACCAGCCCAGTGGCGGAACTGTGGGAGGCAATGGAGTCGGCTGCCGCCGGGCTCCTGACCTGCAGGGGGCACTTCTCCATTGCCTCCCACCCGACAATCCATCGCCGCGAGTGGACGGAGGAGCTGTGGACACGGCAGCAGCAGCAGCTGCCTCCTCGTATCTATGCACAGAGACGAGAGCTCAGCTGACAGCTGGCTGCAGCTAGGGGGAGCTCTAGCGCACAGCTGCTCACAGGACTTCCAACAGAGCTGGCCGGCTGAAGCTCTCTCTTACTCCGTCCTGGGGATAGCATCAGGTAGGCACTGGCACCACCTGCCTCCAGCTGCTGCATTGTGTGTATATGTGTGTGGTGTATGTGTATGTTTGTGTGTGTGTGGGGGGGGGAAGGGGGGGGGTGTATCTTTAATAAATGTTGGCAGCACTGTATGTGTCTGAATGTTTTTAAGTGAGGTGTGTGTCTGTGTTTTTTAAAGGAAAGTTGTGTGTTTAAGTGAAAGAGGCGTGTGTGTGTAATTGTGTGTAAGTAAAAGTGGCATGTGTGTGTTTGTGTAATTGTGTGTGTGTGAAAGTGATGTGTGTGTAATTGTGTGTAAGTGAAAGTGGCGTGTGTGTAAGTGAACGACGTGTGTGTGTAATTGTGTGTAAGTAAAAGTGGCATGTGTGTGTAATTGTGTGTGTAAGTGAAAGAGGCATGTGTGTTTGTGTAATTGTGTGTGTAAGTGAAAGTGACGTGTGTAATTGTGTGAAAGTGGCGTGTGTGTAAGTGAAAGTGGTGTGTGTGCAATTGTGTGTGTGTGTGTGTGTGGGTGTGTAAGTGAAAGAGGCATTTGTGTAATTTATGTGTGTAAGTGAAAGTGACACGTGTGTGTGTCTGTGTAATTGTGTGAAAGTGGCGTGTGTATGTAAGTGAAAGTGGCGTGTGTGTGTAATTGTGAGTAAGTGAAAGTGACGTGTGTGTGTGTAATTGTGTGTAAGTGAAAAAGGCGTGTGTGTAAGTGAAAGAGGCGTGTGTGTAGGTGAAAGAGGCGTGTGAGTTAGTGAAAGAGGTGTGTGTAAGTGAAAAAGGCGTGTGTGTAAATCAGGGATGGGGAACCTTTGGCTCTCCAGCTGCTGTTGAACTACACATCCCAGCATGCCCTGCAACAGTTTTAGCATGGCCAAATAGCAAAAATGTAGCAAGGCATGCTGGTATGTGTAGTTCAACAACAGCTGGAGGGCCGAAGGTTCCCCATCCCTGGTGTAAATTAAAGAGACGTGTATAAGTGAAAGAGGCGTGCGAGTTAGTGAAAAAGATGTGTGTGTGTAAGTGAAAGAGGTGTGTGTGTTTTAAGTGAAAAAGGCATGTGTGTGCAAAGAAAAGAGGCGTGTGTGTGTATCTATACTATTTTGAAAGGCGCCTGAGTACACTGCTACTGTTCACCCTGTGTACCAGATATCTACATATGGCGTAAGTGTATATATATATATATATATACACCCTATATGTATATATATATATATATATCCCTATATGTATAGGGGTGGTGGGGGGTACCAACATTTTATCATGCCTCCGGGCGACTGGGGCGAACTTACGCCACTGTACCAGCCACACCAATCACACCGTATAACTCGTGATAAACTTACCCAGTTAACAGTATGAACAACAACAGAGCATCAGATAACCCTGATGCAACCATAACATAACCCTTATTTAAGCAATAACTATATACAAGTATTGCAGAAGAAGTCCGCACTTGGGACGGGCGCCCAGCATCCACTACGGACTACGAGAAATAGATTTACCGGTAAGTAAAATCTTATTTTCTCTAACGTCCTAGTGGATGCTGGGGACTCCGTAAGGACCATGGGGATTATACCAAAGCTCCCAAACGGGCGGGAGAGTGCGGATGACTCTGCAGCACCGAATGAGCAAACACAAGGTCCTCCTCAGCCAGGGTATCAAACTTGTAGAACTTTGCAAAAGTGTTTGAACCCGACCAAGTAGCTGCTCGGCAAAGCTGTAATGCCGAGACCCCTCGGGCAGCCGCCCAAGAAGAGCCCACCTTCCTTGTGGAATGGGCTTTTACTGATTTTGGAGGCGGCAATCCAGCCGCAGAATGAGCCTGCTGAATCGTGTTACAGATCCAGCGAGCAATAGTTTGCTTTGAAGCAGGAGCACCCAGCTTGTTGGATGCATGCAGGATAAACAGCGACTCAGTTTTCCTGACTCCAGCCGTTCTGGCTACATAAACCTTCAAAGCCCTGACTACATCTAGTAACTTGGCATCCTCCAAGTCACGAGTAGCCGCAGGCACCACAATAGGGTTGGTTCAAATGAAAAGATGACACCACTTTTGGCAGAAATTGCGGACGAGTCCGTAATTCTGCCCTGTCCATATGGAAAACCAGATAGGGGCTTTTATGTGACAAAGCCGCCAATTCTGACACACGCCTAGCCGAAGCTAAGGCCAATAGCATGACCACCTTCCACGTGAGATATTTTAACTCCACGGTTTTAAGTGGCTCAAACCAGTGTGATTTCAGGAAACTCAACACCACGTTAAGATCCCAAGGTGCCACTGGTGGCACAAAAGGGGGCTGAATATGCAGCACTCCTTTTACAAACGTCTGAACTTCAGGAAGAGAAGCCAGTTCCTTTTGAAAGAAAATGGATAGGGCTGAAATCTGGACCTTAATGGACCCCAATTTTAAGCCCAAAGTCACTCCCAACTGTAGGAAGTGAAGGAAACGGCCCAGCTGGAATTCCTCTGTAGGGGCATTCCTGGCCTCACACCAAGCAACATATTTTCGCCATATACGGTGATAATGTTTAGCCGTCACGTCCTTCCTAGCCTTTATTAGCGTAGGAATAACCTCATCCGGAATACCTTTTTCTGCTAGGATCCGGCGTTCAACCGCCATGCCGTCAAACGCAGCCGCGGTAAGTCTTGGAACAGACAGGGCCCCTGTTGCAACAGATCCTGTCTGAGAGGCAGAGGCCATGGGTCCTCTGTGAGCATTTCTTGCAGTTCCGGATACCAAGTTCTTCTTGGCCAAGCCGGAACAATGAGTATTGTTCTCACTCCTCTTTTCCTTACGATTCTCAGCACCTTGGGTATGAGAGGAAGAGGAGGAAACACATACACCGACTGGAACACCCACGGTGTCACTAGTGCGTCCACAGCTATCGCCTGAGGGTCTCCTGACCTGGCGCAATACATTTGTAGCTTTTTGTTGAGGCGGGATGCCATCATGTCCACCTGTGGCAGTTCCCAACGACTTGTAATCTGTGTGAAGACTTCTTGATGAAGTCCCCACTCTCCCGGGTGGAGGTCGTGCCTGCTGAGGAAGTCTGCTTCCCAGTTGTCCACTCCCGGAATGAACACTGCTGACAGTGCTTTTACGTGATCCTCCGCCGAGCGAAGAATTCTGGTGGCTTCCGCCATCGCCACCCTGCTCCTTGTGCCGCCTTGGCGGTTTACATGAGCCACTGCGGTGATGTTGTCTGACTGAATCAGCACCGGTTGGTTGCGAAGCAGAGGCTCCGCTTGACTTAGGGCGTTGTATATGGCCCTTAGTTCCAGGATATTGATGTGCAGACAAGTCTCCTGACTTGACCACAGACCCTGGAAATTTCTTCCCTGTGTGACTGCCCCCCACCCTCGGAGGCTTGCATCCGTGGTCACCAGGACCCAGTCCTGAATGCCGAACCTGCGACCCTCGAGAAGGTGAGCACTCTGCAGCCACCACAGAAGAGACACCCTGGCCCTGGGGGATAGGGTGATCAGCCGCTGCATCTGAAGATGCGATCCGGACCATTTGTCCAGCAGATCCCACTGAAAGGTCCTCGCATGGAACCTGCCGAAGGGAATGGCTTCGTATAACGCCACCATCTTTCCCAGGACTCGCGTGCATTGATGCACCGACACCTGTTTTGGTTTTAAGAGGTCTCTGACCAGAGTCACGAGCTCCTGAGCCTTCTCCGCCGGGAGAAAAACCTTCTTCTGGTCTGTGTCCAGAATCATGCCCAGGAAGGCCAGACGCGTCATAGGAATCAGCTGCGACTTTGGAATATTCAGAATCCAGCCATGCTGCTGCAACACTTCCTGAGAGTGTGCTACGCTGATCATCAACTGCTCTCTGGACCTCGCCTTTATGAGGAGATCGTCCAAGTATGGGATAATTGTGACTCCTTGCTTTCGCAGAAGCACCATCATTTCTGCCATTACCTTGGTAAATATTCTCAGTGCCGTGGACAGACCAAACGGCAATGTCTGGAATTGGTAATGACAGTCTTATACCACAAATCTGAGGTACTCCTGATGAGGTGGATAAATGGGTACATGCAGGTAGGCATCCTTTATGTCCAGAGACACCATAAAATCCCCCTCTTCCAGGCTTGCAATGACCGCTCTGAGCGATTCCATCTTGAACTTGAACCTTTTCAGGTAAATGTTCAGGGATTTTAAATTCAATATGGGTCTGACCGAACCGTCCGGTTTCGGTACCACAAACATTGTGGAATAGTAACCCCTTCCCTGTTGAAGGAGGGGAACCCTTACCACCACCTGCTGGAGATATAATTTGTGAATTGCCGCTAACACTATTTCCCTCTCTATGGGGGAAGCTGGCAGGGCCGATTTGAGGTAACGGTGCGGGGGTATCACTTCGAATTCCAGCTTGTATCCCTGAGACACAATCTGTATAGCCCAGGGATCCACCCGTGAGCGAACCCACTGGTGGCTGAAATTTCGGAGACGCTCCCCCACCGATCCTGGCTCCACCTGTGGAGCCCCAGCGTCATGCAGTGGATTTAGTGGAAGCCAGGGAGGACTTCTGTTCCTGGGAACTAGCTGTAGTGTGCAGCTTCTTTCCTCTACCCCTGCCTCTGGCAAGAAAGGACGCACCTCGGACTTTCTTGCCTCTTTGTGAACGAAAGGACTGCATTTAGTAATATGGTGCTTTCTTAGGCTGTGAGGGGATATATGGCAAAAAATTTTACTTCCCAGCCGTAGCTGTGGAAACTAGGTCCGAGAGACCATCCCCAAACAATTCCTCACCCTTATAAGGTAAAACCTCCATGTGCCTTTTTGAGTCGGCATCACCTGTCCATTGCCGAGTCCACAGGACCCTTCTGGCAGAAATCGACATTGCATTTATTCTAGAGCCCAGTAGGCTAATGTCTCTCAGGGCATCTCTCATATATAGGACAGCGTCTTTTATATGCCCCAGGGTCAGTTATATAGTATCCTTGTCCAAGGTATCAAGTTCCTCAGATAAAGTATCTGTCCATGCTGCTACAGCACTACACATCCAGGCCGATGCAATTGCCGGCCTTAGTATGGTACCTGAATGTGTCAGCAGGATCTTTTAGGGTGGCCGTATCCTGGTGACGGCAGGGCTACCTTCTTAGATAAGCGTGTCAAAGCTTTGTCTACCCTAGGGGAGGATTCCCAGCGTAACCTGTCCGCTGGCGGGAAAGGATACGCCATAAGCAACCGTTTGGAAATCTGCATTTTTCTATCTGGAGATTCCCAAGCTTTTTCACATAACTCATTTAACTCATGTGAAGGGGGAAAGGTCACCTCATGCCTTTTTTCCCCAAACATATAAACCCTCTTGTCAGGGACTGGGGTTTCCTCTGAGATGTGCAATACATCCTTCATTGCTATAATAATGTAGCGGATGGCTTTAGCCATTTTAGGCTGCAACTTTGCATCATCGCCATCGACACTGGAGTCAGAATCCGTGTCGATATCTGTGTCAACAATTTGGGATAGTGGGCGCTTCTGAGACCCTGACGGCCTCTGCGCTGTAGGATCAGGCATGGGTTGAGACCCTGACTGTCCCAAGGCTTCAGCTTTATCCAACCTTTTATGCAAGGAAGTAACATTATCATTTAAAACCTTCCACATATCCATCCAATCGGGTGTCGGCGGCGATCCCACATTCATTTGTACCTGCTCTGCTTCCACATAGCCTTCCTCGTCAAACATGTCGACACAAGCGTACCGACACACCACACACACAGGGGATGCTCTATTTGAGGACAGAACCCCCACAAGGCCCTTTGGAGAGACAGAGAGAGAGTATGCCAGCACACACCCCAGCGCTATATGACCCAGGAATTACACAGTAACTTAGTGTTTACCCAGTAGCTGCTGTATATACTGATTTTGCGCTAAATTTATGTGCCCCCCCCCCTCTCTTTTTACCCTCTTTCTACCGTGAATCTGCAGGGGAGAGCCCGGGGAGCTTCCTCTCAGCGGAGCTGTGGAGAGAAAATGGTGCTGGTGAGTGCTGAGGAAGAAGCCCCGCCCCCTCAGCGGCGGGCTTCTGTCCCGCGATTTTGTGTAAAATAATGGCGGGGGCTCATGCATATATACAGTGCCCAACTGTATATATGCTGCTTTTTGCCAAGAGGTTCTCAATTGCTGCCCAGCGCCCCCCCCTGCGCCCTGCACCCTACAGATACCGGAGTGTGTGGGTTTAATGTGGGAGCAATGACGCACAGCTGCAGTGCTGTGCGCTACCTCATATGAAGACTGGAGTCTTCTGCCGCCGCTTTTGACGTCTTCTTGCTTCTCACGCCGGCTTCTGGCTTCTGGCTCTGCGAGGGGGACGGCGGCGCGGCTCTGGGATCGGACGACCAAGGGTGCGTTCCTGTGTTCGATCCCTCTGGAGCTAATGGTGTCCAGTAGCCTAAGAAGCATGACCTATCCGCAGTTAGTAGGGCTGCTTCTCTCCCCTCAGTCCCACGTAGCAGAGAGTCTGTTGCCAGCAGATCTCTCTAAAAATAAAAAATCCTAACAAAATACTTTCTATTTAGCAAGCTCAGGAGAGCTCACTAAGGTGCACCCAGCTTGTCCGGGCACAGATTCAAACTGAGGTCTGGAGGAGGGACATAGAGGGAGGAGCCAGTGCACACCAGTATTCCTAATTCTTTCTTAAAGTGCCCTGTCTCCTGCGGATCCCGTCTATTCCCCATGGTCCTTACGGAGTCCCCAGCATCCACTAGGACGTTAGAGAAAACAGCAGCGGTGAGCAAAGGGGGGAGGGGGAAATGCACTGTGGGGCATTTGTGTATCTGGCACTGTGGGCATTTATGTATCTGGCACTGTGCAGCATATGTGTATCTAGCACTGTGGGGCATATGTGTATCTGGCACTGTGGGGGCATATCTGGAACTGTAGGAGCATATCTGGCACTGCTGGGGGCGTATATGTATCTGGCACGGTGGGGCGTATCTGCCACTGTGTGGGCATATGTGTATCTGGCACTGTGGGCATTTATGTATCTGGCACTGTTCAGCATATGTGTATCTGGCACTGTGGGGAATATTTGTATCTGGCACTGTGGGGGCATATCTGGAACTGTAGGAGCATATCTGGCACTGCTGGGGGCATATATTTATCTGGCACAGTGGGGCGTATCTGGCACTGTGAGGGCATATGTGGGGGTGTATCTGGCACTGTGGAGGAATATGTGTATCTGGCACTGTGGGGGGGAGGTTATCTGGCACTGTGGGGCAGAGCCGGATTAAGACTCTGGGGGGCCCGGGGCACTTAAGACATGGGAGCCCCTATGGACTCAAAGTGTGTGAGTGTGTATATATATATATATATATATATATATATATATCATGTGTGTGTCTAATTTATACTGCATCTGTCTCTTGTTCACACACACACACATACATTGCACACCACACACATACCGTACTACATACATACATACATACATACATACATACATGCATACACAGTCACACACACATACCCGGGACCAGCTGAAAGGAGGAGACAGGTGCCCAGGACAACGCAGATGGAATGGAGTGGTGTGGAGAGAGAGCTCTTTCAAATAGAGCTCCCTGCAGCAGCAGCAGCAGCAGCAGCTGTGATCGCGATCGCGGTTTGTATTGAGCGTGAGAAGGAGACACAGCTGTCTCTGAGCCCCCTCTGCATGCACTGCTGCCCGCCCCGCCGATGCAACACTCCTGGACCATAACAGCGGCGGCTACCAGGTAGTACAGTAGCTACAGTCCTGGATGGATAGGCAGTCACTGCATTAGAAAAGACAGCTTCTCCGTGTCTGCATGATGCAGATGCAGCAGCGGTTCCACTGCCCAGGACCACAGAAGCACGGAGGGCCCCTAAGAAAGGGGGGCACTGGGAATTGTACCCCCTGTGCCCCCCCCCCCCTTAATCCAGCTCTGCTGTGGGTGCATATGTGTATCTTGCACTGTAGGGGCGTATCTGGCACTGTGGGGGCATGTGTGTATCTGGCCCCCCATATGTGTATCACACCCCCATTTTCATTGGCCATGCCCCATACAGCATGTGGCCAGCCCCATTTTTTGCGCGCACACAGTACCACTAAGAAATTTTTTCTACTTGCACCACTGCCCTTAGGACGCAATTATTTTATTGATAAATTTGGAAAAAAAGATTTCATTAAGTCAGTGGTTCCCAAACTGTGTGCCTAGGCACCCTGGGGTGCCTCAGGACACTAGCAGGGGTGTCTTGGATTGGTGGTCCAGGACCAATTCAAACTATTTCTGGTCAAAGTAATAAAAAAAAACAGTGCTTGTGGCTGCCAATGATAAAATATGAGGACAAACAGAAGCAAATATTGGCCCTCATTCCGAGTTGTTCGCTCGGTATTTTTCATCGCATCGCAGTGAAAATCCGCTTAGTACGCATGCGCAATGTTCGCACTGCGACTGCGCCAAGTAACTTTACTATGAAGAAAGTATTTTTACTCACGGCTTTTTCTTCGCTCCGGCGATCGTAATGTGATTGACAGGAAATGGGTGTTACTGGGCGGAAACACGGCGTTTCAGGGGCGTGTGGCTGAAAACGCTACCGTTTCCGGAAAAAACGCAGGAGTGGCCGGGGAAACGGTGGGAGTGCCTGGGCGAACGCTGGGTGTGTTTGTGACGTCAACCAGGAACGACAAGCACTGAAATGATCGCACAGGCAGAGTAAGTCTGGAGCTACTCTGAAACTGCTAAGTAGTTAGTAATCGCAATATTGCGAATACATCGGTCGCAATTTTAAGAAGCTAAGATTCACTCCCAGTAGGCGTAGGCTTAGCGTGTGTAACTCTGCTAAATTCGCCTTGCGACCGATCAACTCGGAATGAGGGCCATTGTCCCACAACACACTAATGAGACTAAGGATGACACATAAACATAAATTACTCATTGTTTTCTAAAATTCTCAATAAGAAACTTTTGGCCTAGGGGTGCCGTGAAAAAGTTCTGATACGCTAGAGCGCCATCATTCAAAAAAGTTTGGGAACCACTGAATTAAGTAAATTGTGCCTACCTGTCATCCTTAGGTTCAGTTATGTGGTGGTGTACAATTGTGCTTCTGATTGCCCGAGTTTTATGACTGTCAGCCACAAGCATACATTTTTCCTGTCCCTTTGACCATAAATAATATGATCTGGTCCTGGTCCACCAACCCAGTACACCCATGCAAGAGATTTGCAGCACCAGAGAGTGTCTAGCAACACAGTTTGGGAAACACTGGAGTATCTGATTAAAGAAATCAACAGTTATTTCATGGATTTCTCCTTTTATTCATCACCAAAAAACTAAAAATAAAAATAAATGTTTTAGTGTTTGAAGGGGATAGTTCCTGAGAGAAGACTAAAATAAAAACCTAGATATCCCTTGGCTGGGATGGATGCCCTAGACAAACCGCATTATTAAGACAGTGGTTCCTACATTTTCTTGAATCACGGCATCCTAAAGTATCAGCATTTTTTTCACCTCTGGGATAAAAAATTATATTGATATACTGTATTTGGAAAAAATATACAATTAAGTACATTTTGCCTACCTGTCATTCTTAGGGTCGGTTATATGGTGGTATACAGTTGTGCTTCTGATGTCCACATATTTTATGATTGGCAGTCGCTAGCACTGGTTTTACCTATCCCTTTGACCATAAATAATTTGATTTGGTCCTGGACCACCAACCTGAGGCACCCCTGCAAGAGCCTTGCAGCACCCCAGGGTGCCTAGGCACACAGTTTGGGAACCACTGATTTAAGACAATGGGCCTGATGTATCAACAGTTATTTGCGTTTTCACTTTTTTTAAGTATCGTCTGAATGTATGTAAGTTTTTCCATTTTTTTAATCAGGTTTTTTTTGCTAAATTATACTTTTCGGGATATTTTTTTAAGTTTTTTAACTTCTATTGAAAATTAATTGGAACCTTATGTATCATTGGTTTTTCGTGTAAATTGACTGAAACTTTTCATAACTATTTTTCGCCAGCATTTACTGGCGAGTTTGCAATAGACCATGATTGTTCTTGTAGTTACACCTGTAAAATGTGTTTTTTTACTAAAAGTATATGCTTAAATGTTTTTTTTTCACTTATACATATACATGTTGAACTACTTTAACAATGTCGTACTTATATTTACTGTATGTATACTTATACACACATATATATATATATATATATATAAATCTCTCTCTCTCTCTCTCTCTCTCTCTCTCTCTCTCTATATATATATATATATATATATATATATATATATACAGAGCCGGCCCTAGGCAAGATTGTGGCTGGTGCC
Source organism: Pseudophryne corroboree (assembly GCF_028390025.1). NCBI lineage: Eukaryota > Metazoa > Chordata > Amphibia > Anura > Myobatrachidae > Pseudophryne > Pseudophryne corroboree. The sequence goes on along the minus strand of NC_086447.1, from coordinate 485,041,147 downwards.
CCCTAGCACCACCACTGGTTCTGCCTCTGACCCTGCACCCCTTTCCCAGCACCATGACCCCTCAGTCATAGCAGTCCTCATTTTGGTGCTCCTACCCCCTATATTTTGAATAGGAACAGTGCACACATTCAGCGCACGGCTCAAAAGGGGCATGTTCTTGCTGGGAAGGGGCATATCAACATAATAATACCCCCAATTCAAATTACACCACACAGTAGTGCAACTTTATTCACATTATATCCTGCGATAGTGTCCCTTATTCACATTACATCACACAGTAGTACCACTTTACCTTATATTTGTTACTGCTCACAGTAGTAACACTTTACTTTATATACGTTACTTCTCACAGTAGTGCCCCTTATTCACATTACACCACACTGAATTGCTCCTTATTCACATTACAACACACCATATTGCTCCTTGTTTACATTACACCACACAGTAGTGCCTTTTCTATACATTATGCCACACAGTAGAGCGCCTTATACACATAATGCCACACATTAGTAATGCATTTATACAAATAATACCACACAGTAATGCTCCTTACACATATGACACACATTATTAATGTCCTTATAAAAATAATGCGCCTTACACATATGGCAACCTTTATTAATGCCCTTATAAACATAATGACACACATAATGCCCCTTACACATAAGCTGCACATTATTAGTGCACTTATACACATAATGACACACATAGTGCCCCTTACACATATGCTGCACATTATTAGTGCACTTATACACATAATGACACACATAGTGCCCTTTACACATATGCTACACATTATTAGTGCACTTATACACAAAATGACACACATAGTGCCACTTACACATATGCTGCACGTTTTTAGTGCTCTTATACACATAATGACACATAAAGTGCCCCTTATACATATGCTGCACATTATTAAAGCATTTATACATGACACACATAATGCCCCTTACACATATGCCAAACTTTACTGCACAACCAACTCACCCACACACAGCACTCACATGTCCGCTAACACTGTGCTCTCTGCCTCTGCTTGAATACAGATGTGTCCTCATACGCCATGCAGCAGGAGATGCCTGGCATGAGTCAGTGAGCAGCTCTGCTAACGTCGGCCACCTTTTTTGATGGAAATGCACAGTGGCGTAAGTTCATCCCTGTCGCCCGGAGGCAAGTTACAGTTAGGTGCCCCCAACCCTCGAAAAAAGTGCCAGGACAGAGGTGTCAGGGACAGTACTGAGATGAAAGGGAAAGTCTAGTGAGGCCAGGACAGACTAAGACAGAGAGTACAGGCACAGGGCAGAGGTGACAGGACCAGGACGGAACAGAGTGCCAGGAAAGATGTGTGACAGAACCACGACAGAGGGGACAGGGAGAGTACAGGGATGACAGAGCCATGACAGAATAGAGGGGACAGGAGAGAAGGGTGTCAGGGACAGGACAGAGGTGACAGGGACAGTACAGAATAGAGGGGACAGGAGAGAAGGGTGTCAGGGACAGGACAGAGGTGACAGGGCCAATACAGCGATGACAGGGACAGTCCAGTGGGGAAGAACAAAAATGACAGGACCAAGATAGAGGTGACAGGGACAAGAGAGAGGTGATAGGACCATGACATAGGTAACAGGACCAGGACAGAGGGGAAGGGGACAGGACAGGAAAGGGGTGACATGGGCAGAACCAGGACAGAGATACCAGGACAGAACTGAAGGGATAGGAGAGAGGGTTAACAGGGACAGGACAGAGTTAGCAGGGTCAGGACAGGGACAGGGGTGGCAGGGACTGGACAGAGGGGACAGGGACAGAACAGAAGTGTCAGCTGAAAGAGATGACAGGGCCGGTAAGAGGTGACAAGGACAAGACAGGGTGACAGGAGATAGGGGAGGCAGGGCCAGCACAGAGGTGACAGGGATGGGAAAGGACAGGGTGACAGAGACGGGACAGGCGTGATAGCCCAGCACAGAGGTGACAGGTACAGGACAATGGTGACAGGAGAGAGGGTAGGCAGGGCAAGCACATAGGTGCAGGAAGAAGGACAGGGGTGAGAGGGACAGGAGAGAGGGGAGACAGGGCCAGGCTTAGGCTTAGTTAAACGACCCTGTGACTTGAGCGGTGACAGCAGCAGGTGTTCTGTCTTCCCCCTCACATGTTCCCCCTCTCCCAAAAGGGCTTACACTTACATAGGGTTCAGTTTTCAGGAGTCCATGCTCCTGCCTGGAACAGCCTCACTTTCCCGCACTGCACACTCTCTCCTGGCGGCTGCTGCTGCTACAGTACGTGTCCTGGCGGGCAGCGGCTCTGGGTCACGGAAGGATATCACGTGACACCCACGACCCAGGCCAGAGCACAGCAGCAGATAGCACAGAGAGGAGGAGCGAGCGCCGCTGATGTTGATAGGCGATGCGCTCGCTCGTCGGCTCCTCTAGCAGCGCCTGCTGCACTACAGAAATGAATCATTCATGTGTGGATGGACGGGGGACAACGGAGCAGTTGCCGTGCCCCCTTCAGGGCCAGGAGCCCGGCGGCAAAGGACTCCGCTGTCTCCGGGAGTTCCGCCCCTGGAAATGCATCTTATTTGCATTACAGTGTGGCTAGGATGCACAAGCAGCTTCTGCTGATTAAAATAATATGCGGCATGCCTATATTCTGTGTGCGACTGTGGCTATATCTGCATAAGAAATGCTACATATTTTCCAGGAATACACTGTAACATAGCATTTCATATGCAGATACAGCTGCAGTCACACACAGAATATAGGCATGCCGCATATCATTTTAATCAGCAGAAGCTGCTTGTGCCCCTAGGCATGCCAAATGTCCTAAGCATTTGCCTAGTTTGCCTATGCCTAGGGCCGGCTCTGATTTTTTTGTATGTGTGTGTGTGTGTGTGTGTGTGTATATATATATATATATATATATATATATATATATATATATATACACACATTTTTTGTTCGTGAGACTCAATAGTTTTGTTGGATGTAAACAGCAGACACTACTAAAGGCCAAATGAATTTAATCTTATTAACATTATTAACATCATGTTCTTAGCAGTCATTTGAATAACTAATAGAATTGTCTTATTAAAAGTTCCCTCCCCTTTCATTGTTTTCTTATAGTGTCCCCTAGTAATAAAGCTATCTTTTCTGCTGTAGGTATGTGCTGAACGCCACCAAGGAACTCACCGTGCATGTCTGGCTCTGAAACAGAGCATGCACACTTCATTTAATTTTTTCGAAATGCGATAAAACGACCAAAAAGTAGACTGCAATATTATCGTATTTTTGGGCTTTTATCGCAGTCACATTTTCGATAAAAAAATGATGCATACTTCGAAAAAAAATCCAAAAAGTCACAAAAAAGACACGATAAGTGACAAAAAACATGTCGAAATGTATCACATTTATGATACATCAGCCCCAATAGCTGTTAGGCTTTACAATGCCATAAGATTTATATAGCCAAATAGGTTGTCAAAAGGGTATCCGGTCTATAGGTCGACAGTAAAACGGTTGACTATCAATAGGTCAATGACTAATGGTTGACATGCATTAGGATATGATCAAAAGGTTGGCATGTAAAACGTCGACAGTGATTATAGTTGACAGGTTTAAATGGTTGACATGACAATGAGTGACACAATTTTTTAAGTTGTTTTTTTTCTTTCAGCTTTTTCATGCTTTACTATCCACGTGGACTACGATTGGGAATAACGAGTTTTATGGTAAGAACTTACCTTTGTTAAAACTCTTTCTGCAAGGTACACTGGGCTCCACAAGGATTGGACAGTGGGGTATAGAATAGGATCTTGATCCGAGGCACCAACAGGCTCAAAGCTTTGACTGTTCCAAGAATGCACAGTGCCGCCTCCTATATCACCCCGCCTCCCAGCACAGGAGCTCAGTTGTTAGTTAACCAGCCCAATGCAGTAGCAGGAAAAGAGACGACAACGGTTAGTAGCCACATACACCACACTCTCACGACAGGAGAAGTGTCAGCGGCTAATGCCATACCAACCCAAAGAAGCTAAGTGCGTCAGGGTGGGCACCTTGTGGAGTCCAGTGTACCTCGCAGAAAGAGTTTTAACAAAGGTAAGTTCTTACCATAAAACTCGTTTACTGCTGCGGGGTACACTGGGCTCCACAAGGATTGGACAATGGGGATGTCCTAAAGCAGTTCCTTATGGGAGGGGACGCACTGTAGCGGGCACAAGAACCCGGCGTCCAAAGGAAGCATCCTGGGAAGCGGCAGTATCGAAGGCATAGAACCTTATGAACGTGTTCCCTGAGGACCACGTAGCCGCCTTGCACAATTGATCAAGGGTCGCACCACGTTGGGCCGCCCAAGAAGGTCCAACAGACTGAGTAGAATGGGCCATAATGTGAGCAGGAGCTGACAGACCAGCCCTCACATAAGCATGTGCAATCACCATTCTAATCCATCTGGCCAGGGTCTGCTTGTGAGAAGGCCAGCCACGTTTGTGAAATCCAAACAAAACAAAGAGAGAATCAGATTTTCGCATAGAAGCAGTTCTCTTCACATAGATACGGAGAGCCCGTACCACATCCAAAGACCGCTCTTTGGGAGACAAATCAGGAGAGACAAAGGCCGGAACCACAATCTCCTGATTAAGGTGGAACGAAGAAACCACCTTAGGTAAATATCCGGGACGAGTCCTAAGAACCGCCCGGCCATGGTGAAAAATCAGATATGGGGAACTACAAGACAAGGCACCCAGATCCGACACTCTTCTAGTAGAGGCAATAGCCAGCAAGAACACCACCTTAAGGGAAAGCCACTTAAGGTCAGCTGAACCAAGGGGTTCAAATGGAGGCTCCTGCAATGCCTCAAAAACCACCGACAAGTCCCAAGGAGCCACAGGCGAGACATAGGGAGGCTGGATACGCAACACACCCTGAGTGAAAGTATGAACATCAGGTAAAGTCGCAATTTTTCTTTGAAACCACACCGACAAGGCAGAAATATGAACCTTGAGGGAGGCCAGACGCAGGCCTAAATCTAGGCCTTGCTGCAGAAAAGCCAGAAGTTTGGCTGTACTAAACTTGGAAGCGTCATATTTGTTAGATGCGCACCAAACAAAGTAGGAATGCCAGACCCTATGATAAATCCGAGCAGAAGCCGGTTTCCGGGCCAGCAACATAGTTTTAATGGGGTGTGGTTCATCAAATCGACAGTGTCTAGGTCGACAATGTTTAGGTCGACCACTATAGGTCGACAGTCACTAGGTCGACATGGATGGAAGGTCGACAGGGTTTCTAGGTCAACATGTGCTAGGTCGACAGGTCTAAAGGTCGACATGAGAATTTATTTATTTTGTGTCGTTTTCTTCGTAGAGTGACCGGGATCCCAAATTAGTGCACCGCGTCCCCTCGCATGGCTCGCTTCGCTCGCCATGCTTCGGGCATGGTGCCTTCGCTTCGCTCGGCACACTTTACCGTTCCAATCGTAGTCCACGTGGATCGTTAAGTATGAAAAAATCCACACAAAAAAAATGTGAAAAACTCATGTCGACCTTTAGACCTGTCGACCTAGCACATGTCGACCTAGAAACCCTGTCGACCTTCCATCCATGTCGACATAGTGACTGTCGACCTATAGTGGTCGACCTAAACATTGTCGACCTAGACACTGTCGATCTTCAGACCGGATCCCGTTTTAATGACCTCTTCAGAAAAACCCTTAGCCCTCAAGACGGAAGCTTCAAGAGCCACGCCGTCAAAGATAGCCGGGCTAGGTCCTGGTAGACACAGGGGCCCTGAATAAGGAGGTCTGGGCGTTGTGGAAGTAGAAGTGGACGGTCCGATAATAGGCCTTGCAGGTCTGAGAACCAGTGCCGTCTGGGCCACGCCGGAGCTATGAGAAGCAGATTTCCTCTTCCTTGCTTGAACTTCCGAATTACCCTGGGCAGGCGTGACACCGGAGGGAACACGTACGGCAGCCAAAACCTCCACGGCACCGCCAGCGCATCCACGAATGCTGCTTGAGGATCCCTTGTCCTTGCTCCGAAGTCCGTAACCTTGTGATTGTGTCGAGACGCCATCAGATCTACATCTGGAAGTCCCCACTTTTCCACTAGGAGTTGAAACACTTCTGGATGGAGGCCCCACTCGCCGGCATGTACGTCCTGATGACTGAGAAAGTCCGCTTCCCAATTCAGGAGTCCCGAAATGAATATTGCCGATATGGCCGGTAGATGGCGTTCCGCCCAACGTAGAATCCGTGAGACTTCCTTCATTGCCAAACGGCTTCGAGTACCGCCTTGATTATTTATGTAAGCCACTGTGGTGGCGTTGTCCGACTGTACTTGAACAGGACGGTTCTGAATTAAATGCTGGGCCAGGTTCAACACATTGAAGACCGCCCGCAATTCCAGAATGTTGATCGAGAGAGATTCCTTCTTGGTCCACCGACCCTGAAGGGAGTGCTGTCCAGCACCGCGCCCCAACCTCTTAGACTGGCATCTGTCGTCAACAGGACCCAGTTGGATATCCAGAAGGGACGACCCCTGCACAATTGTTGGTCCCGGAGACACCAAAGCAGCGACAGACGGACCTACGGAGTCAATAAGATCATTTGAGATCTGATCCGGTGAGGCAGGCCGTTCCACTTGGCTAGAATCAGCCTCTGGAGGGGGCGAGAGTGGAATTGAGCATACTCCACCATGTCGAATGCTGATACCATGAGGCCCAGCACCTGCATTGCTGAATGTATCGACACTTGCGGACGAGAAAGGAAGCAACGAATCCTGTCCTGAAGCTTCAGGACTTTCTCCTGAGACAAGAACAACCTCTGGTTGTGAGTGTCCAACAGCGCTCCCAGGTGCATTATGCTCTGAACAGGGACCAGGGGGGATTTCTTCCAGTTGATGAGCCACCCGTGGGCTTGTAGAAACCGGAGAGTCATATCCAGATGACGCAGGAGAAGATCTGGGGAATTTGCCAGGATTAACACGTCGTCCAGATACGGCAGTATTCTGACCCCTTGACGGCGGAGTACCACCGTCATCACCGCCATAACTTTGGTAAAGACTCGCTGAGCCGTTGTTAAACCAAAAGGTAATGCCCGAAACTGGTAATGGATGTTGCCAATAGCAAACCTCAGGTATTGTTGATGTGACACTGCTATAGGAATATGCAGGTAAGCATCCTGAATGTCCAGGGAGACCATGTAGTTCCCAGGTTCCAAGGCCAGAATTATAGAGCGAAGAGTTTCCATACGGAACTTGAAAATCTTCACAAACCTGTTCAATGCCTTGAGGTTGAGAATGGGCCGGGAGGACCCATTCGGTTTCGGGACTAGAAACAGCGGAGAATAGTACCCCCGGCCCCTCTGAGAAAGAGGCACTTGTACTATGACTCCTGTATCCAGGAGGGTCTGTACCACCGAGTGAAGTTTTTGCCTTTGTCTGGTCCAAAGGGACGTCTGTCTGGCAAAATCGATGAGGGGGTCGGTTTTTGAAGGCTATGGCGTAACCTTGAGTGACGACTTCCCATACCCAGGCATCTGAAGTGGTCTTCAACCATTCCTGGGTATACCCTAGAAGCCGGCCCCCCACCCTGGGATCCCCCAGGGGGAGGCCCGCCCCGTCATGCGGCAGGCTTATCGGTCTTGGCAGCTGGCTGACGGGCAGCCCAGGCTCTTTTGGGCTTCGGCTTACCAGGTTTGGAAGTGTGGGCCTGCTTATGGTACGCCTGACCTTTTGCTTTACCTGAAGGACGAAAGTGGCGAAAGAACGTACCTTTAGCCTTCGACACAGAAGGAGCGGTATTAGGCAGACAGGCAGTTTTGGCAGTAGCCAAGTCAGCCACTATTTTATTTAAGTCCTCCCCAAACAGAATATCTCCCTTGAAAGGGAGTACCTCCAGGGTTTTTCTAGAGTCTAGATCCACAGACCAGGATCTCAGCCACAATATCTGGCGAGCCAAGACTGACGCAGTAGAGGCCTTGGCTGCTAGGATAGCATCAGAAGCCGCCTCTTTAATATATCAAGAAGCTGTGACAATATATGACAAGCACTGTCTACAGGGCCGGTTCCAGCGCTGTTTGCGCCCCGGGCAAGAAGTAGGGGGCGTGGTTTCATGCAGCGGGCGTGCTCAGTTACGCCCCCCTGTTTAGAGTAGCGCTGCTGAAACGCTGTTCGGTGCGCGATGACGTCATCGCGCACCGCAAAGCAAAGGTCCTCTCCACGAAGAGAAACTAGACGCGTAGCGTCTAGTTCCCTTCGTGGAGAGGACCTTTGCTGGGCGGTGCGCGATGACGTCATCGCGCACCGCACAGTAAAGGTCGTCTCCATGAAGGGAAACTAGACGCTACGCGTCTAGTTCCCTTCGGAGCGGGCAGCGGGTCACAGCGGGCAGCTGGGGGCAGTAGCGGAGGGCAGCTGGGCAGTAGTGGATCTTGCCCTGGTGCGGCGCCCTCCGGATGGCGCCGGCGCCCTCCGGAAGGCGGCGCCCCGGGCAAAAGTCCTGCTTGCCCGTGGCAAGATCCGCTACTGATTGTCTAGCATGGTCAGAGGAGATTTCAGCTTCTAACTCCAAGGCCCATGCTTCAATGGCCTCTGCAGCTCATGTAGCTGCAATAGTGGGCCTTTGTGCAGCACCCGTGAGGGTGTAAATCGCTTTCAGAAAACCCTCCACATGTTTATCCGTAGGCTCTTTTAGAGACGTGACGGTAGTGACAGGTAGAGCTGAGGAAACCACCATCCTAGCCACATGTAAGTCCACTGGAGGAGGCGTTTCCCAATTCTTAGACAGCTCTGGTGCGAGGGGATAGCGAGCCAGCATCTTCTTTTGAGGCACAAACTTCGTACCCGGGTTTTCCCAGGGTTCCTGACGTATATCCACTAGGTGATCAGAGTGAGGTAAAACTTGTTTAGCCACCTTCTGACGCTTGAACCTATCTGGTTTCTTAGGAGGGACGGATGGCTCGGGATCATCCGTAATCTGCAGAATTAACTTAATAGCCTCCAAAAGATCAGGAACATCCACATGTGAACTACCCTCCCCATCAGCCGTATCTGAGTCAGAACCTGTGGGGTCAGTATATGTGCCGTCTAAATCAGACGAGGTGTCAGTGATGGCAGTGGATAGTGAGGAGACAAGCGCTCGCTTAGAGGACCTCTTGGACTTAGGCGAGCGTTGGTCAGACTTTTTAGTAGTCAAGGACTGGTTCAACTTCTTTAATTGAGCAGATAAATCGTCCGCCCACGGCGGGTTAGCTGCAGGGACCACATACAGTTGTACCGGCATTGGGGGTCCCATAGGGGGTGTTAGTTTATGAACTAGCGTATGCAGAAGTGTGGAAAAAGCGGCCCACGGTGGGTCAGTATGTGCCTCCGCTGCCACAGTCCCACTGGGAGACAAGGAGCCCCCAGAACCAGAGCCCACAGCTGCTATATTCTACTCATATTTGTCTGTGGCTTCAGCAACACCAGCAGTGTGTTCCGCCCCAGAACCGTTACCCTCAGAAGCAGACATGATATAACTTGCAGTATGAGGTAACACAGTACAATTATCAGCAGCACTATACCTCTAAACCCAAACCCCTGCGCAGTGTAGTCAGCACTAGCAGAGATAAAGGAGAGATATGGTGACTAAATCACAGAGAAAAATACGTAATACGGTATATCTTTGTGAAAATCCTATATTAGATTACACCTGACGCACCAAGCCCCCTCAGGTTATGGAATATAGGGATAGCAAGATGAGTGAAAGACACGAAATGGACATATCACTGACCTGGTTTGGGAGTGTTGTGGACTCGGGGCTTCTTCCGATGACCGGGAAGAGGAACCGCTACTGGGTCGCAGTAGAGATGGCCGGATGTAGGTCTTCCTCATGCAGGATTAAGACGGCTAGCAGGAAGCACAGAGGAATTCTTGAAGGTCTCCTGAAAGACAAGACTTGTAGAAATACTGAAGGTTGAGGTACTGAGATATTGAAGGCACTGTGGTGTTGGAGACACTGTGGTGTTGGAGGCACTGAGGTGCTGGGAGTACAGGGAGTGCTGGGAGGCACTCGGAGGCACGAGGGTGCTTGGAGGCACGGAGGTGCTTGGAGGCACGAGGTAATTGGAGAAACGGAGGTGCTTGGAGGCACGGGGGTGCTTGGAGGCACGAGGTGCTTGGAGGCACGAGGTGCTTGGAGGCACGGAGGTGCTTGGAGGCAGGGAGGTGCTTGGAGGTGCTTGGAGGCACGAGGTAATTGGAGGCACGGAGGTGCTTGGAGGCACGGAGGTGCTTGAAGGCACGAGGTGCTTGGAGGCACGGAGGTGCTTGGAGGCACAGAGGTGCTTGGAGGCACAGAGGTGCTTGGAGGCAGGGAGGTGCTTGGAGACACCGAGGTGCTTGGAGGCACGGAGGTACTTGGAGGCACGGAGGTACTTGGAGGCACAGAGGTACTTGGAGGCACGGAGGTGCTTGGAGGCACGGAGGTACTTGGAGGCACGGAGGTACTTGGAGGCACGGGGTGCTTGGAGGCACAGGATGCTTGGAGGCACAGGATGCTTGGAGGCACAGGATATCACAGGGACGAGGGAGCTCTGGAATCACAGCTTCTGCAGGAGAAACGAAGATACTCAGGCACCGGATCTCTGCCTGGTGTCTGGTTTTAAATCCCCCGCCCTAGCCTGATTGGCGGAGCAGGCAGGTGACGTCAGACCTGCTCCGCCTCCTTGCCCTCGCTTATGATGGCGGCGTCCTTGCTTCCGGGAAGCCGCCAGAGGGACGCTCCGACCCGCCGCCGAAGACCGTCAGGAGAAGAGAGGCGCCGGGCAGACCAGGCCACCCGCAGGGACAAGCGCGGTCGCCGCTGCCCGAGGTGCGTGACAGTACCCCCTCCTCCAGGAGTGGCCCCTGGACACTTCCCGGGCTTAGTCGGATGTCTGGAGTGGAAGATCCGAACCAGACGAGGAGCCGTTACTTCAGTAGCCTCAATCCAACTTCTCTCCTCAGGACCATAACCCTTCCAGTCCACCAAGTACTGTAATTTTTTATGAAGATAACGAGAGTCAAGAATAGCTTTGATTTAAAACTCCGCTCCAGCTTCTGCCACTACAGATGTTGGCCTAGGGAATGCTGAGTGGAACCGATTCAGAATGAGGGGACGGAGTAGAGAAACATGAAAGGCGTTAGGTATTCGAAGATGGGCAGGCAAACCCAGTTTACAGACCACAGGATTTAAGACTTGTAGCACCGGGTAAGGACTGATGAACCTTGGAGCGAATTTCATGGTGGGCACCTTCAACCGGAGATTACGTGTGGACAGCCATACCCTGTCCCCAAATTTATATTGAGGTGCGGCTCGCCGTTTCTTATCTGCGAAGAACTTGTACCGGACAGAAACCTTCTTAAGATTAGCATGAACCTTTCTCCAAATTTGTCCAAAGTGTTGTAGAGTGGACGCTACAGCAGGAACCTCTACTATCGGAAGGCTTGGAAATTCTGGAACACGGGGATGGAACCCGTAGTTGACGAAGAATGGTGATTCCCCAGTGGAAGAATGAAACAAATGGTTATGGGCAAACTCCGCCCAAGGCAACAACTCCACCCAGTTGTCCTGTGAAGGAGAGGGATACAAACGAAGAAAAGTCTCTAGATCTTGATTGACTCGTTCCGTTTGACCATTTGTTTGGGGATGATAAGCGGACGAAAACTTAAGTTTAATTTGTAGGGTTGAACAGAGGGCTTTCCAAAACCTGGCGGTGAACTGTACTCCACGGTCAGAAACAATCTCTTGTGGCAACCCATGCAAACGAAAATGTTCTCGGATAAACAGTAGAGCCAGTTTCGGTGCTGTCGGGAGACCAGTCAAAGGCACAAAGTGTGCCATCTTCGAAAAACGGTCAACGATAACCCAAACGGTGTTGCAACCCTTGGAACAGGGCAAGTCAGTGATGAAGTCCATGGAAATTTGAGTCCAGGGTCTCACAGGGATAGGCAGGGGACGAAGTAACCCTGCAGGAGGCAGACGAGGAGATTTATGTTGTGTACATTGGGGACAAGAATTAACGCAATCTTGTACATCCTTCCTCATGGTGTTCCACCAGTAAGACCTTTGCAGAAACTTGTACATCTTCTGGGCACCGGGATGACCGGAAAACTTGGAGTTATGAACCCACAGTAGTATTCCTGGCCGGAATCTAGCTGGTACGGACATTCTTCCAGGAGGAGGAGCTGGAGTAGTTAAAGCAGCAGAGACAGAAACTGGATTCAGAATTAAACCCCGCTCAGGAGGTTCATCCTCGTCTGTGGAAACTTGTGAACAGGAAAGCGCATCTGCTTTAATATTGAGAGTCCCGGCCCGGTACTTGATAATGAACGAGAATCGGGAAAAGAAAAGTGCCCATCTCGCCTGGCGAGGATTCAAGCATTGTGCGGATTTGATGTACAGCAAATTCTGGTGATCCGTGTAGATTGTAAACACATGTTTAGCCCCTTCCAGAAGATATCTCCACTCTTCCAAGGCAGATTTGATAGCCAAGAGTTCCTGGTCTCCAATAGTGTAATTTCGTTCGGCCGGAGAGAATTTACGAGAATGGAAGCCACACGGATGTAATTTCTTATCAGAGAAGTACTGGGAGAGAACAGCCCCAACCCCGACTGAAGATGCATCAACTTCTAAGAAGAAGGGTTCATCGAAATTTGGTTGTTGGAGAACTGGAGCCGTCATGAAAGCTAACTTTAAGTGAGAAAAAGCTACAATGGCTTCCGGAGGCCACAAACTTGGATTAGAACCCTTCCTCGTCAGGGCGGTAATGGGCGCAACAATGGTGGAGAAACCCTTAATGAATTTCCTGTAGTAGTTCGCAAAGCCCAGGAACCTTTGTATTGCTTTCAAAGAAAGAGGCTGAGTCCAGTCACGAATGGCAGACAGCTTTTCCGGATCCATGCGAAGCTCCGTCCCCGAGATGATATAACCGAGGAACGGAATAGATGTTACTTCAAAGGTACATTTGGAAAGCTTGGCATAGAGATTATTCTCTCGTAAACGGTGGAGCACCTCTTTGACTTGAGTCCTGTGTTCGACAAGATTCTTGGAAAAGATCAGTATGTCGTCCAAATATACCACAACACTCTGATACAGCATGTCACGAAAGATTTCATTGACGAATCCCTGGAAAACCGCGGGAGCATTACTAAGACCAAACGGCATCACCAAGTATTCGTAATGCCCATCTCGGGTATTAAAGGCAGTCTTCCATTCATCCCCCTCTCGGATGCGTATAAGATTATAAGCTCCCCTCAAGTCGAGTTTGGAAAAAATGCGGGCACCACGAACCCTATCAAATAATTCTGTGATTAGTGGCAAGGGGTATTTATTCTTAATAGTAATGTCGTTTAAGCCGCGGTAGTCGATGCATGGTCTCAACCCCCCGTCCTTTTTCTTCACGAAAAAGAAGCCCGCACCAGCAGGGGAGGAAGAGGGGCGAATAAATCCCTTGAGCATATTGGATTTAATATACTCCGACATGGCTTGAGTCTCGGGAAGAGACAGAGGATATGTGCGACCACGGGGTGGCGTCTTCCCTGGGACAAGGTCAATAGGGCAGTCCCAAGGCCTGTGAGGTGGTAACAGGTCAGCAGCTTGTTCCGAAAATACGTCCTTGTACCCTTGATATGCCTCCGGAATGTGCTCTTCATCCGTTTTGGAGGTGACACGGAGCGGACAAACAGGAGTAAGACAATTAGTGTGACAAAAGGAACTCCAGGACAGAATTTGTGACGACTTCCAGTCGATGTGGGGATTATGACTTTTTAGCCAAGGCATTCCAAGAACCAGATCATGGGGCATTTCTGGGATTACCAAGAGTTCCAAATCTTCCTGATGTAGAGCCCCGACCTGCAGCTTAACTGGCCCCGTGCGCCACATTATAAGACCTTTGGAAATTCTAGTCCCGTTGATAGCCGTCAGTGAAATTGGCCGCTCGATAGGCCGTAACTTTAAACCCAAGCTTTGGGCACAGAAGGAAGAAATGAAGTTCCCTGCAGCTCCGGAATCCAATAGGGCTTCACAAGACTTGGAGACTGAATCGGAGACTAGAGTTACTGGAAGCAAACAGTCCGAAGTTGGAGAAGCTTTTGTCGTAACCCCCAGCTTGACTCCTCCGGAACCAGCTAGGCCTGCCCGTTTCCCGGACGAGACTTACAAGATTTAAGAAAATGATCCGCGGCTCCACAGTAAAGGCAGAGTTTACCCTCACGACGACGCTGTCGTTCTTCCGGAGACAGTCGGGATCGGTTAATTTGCATGGGCTCATCTGAGCTAGGTGAGGCCACTGGTCTAGGAGTAGGATTCCGGAACCTGGAACGATCCGGACGGCTACGTTCTCTTCCACGCTCCTGCATCCGAAGATCCACCTTGACGCAAAGAGAAATCAGATCTTCTAATGGATCCGGCAGATCTCTGGTAACCAGCTCATCTTTCAGCCGGTCGGAAAGACCGTTCCAGAAGGCAGCTCTCAGGGCGTCATTATTCCAGCGTAGTTCGGAAGCAATGGTCTGGAAATGAACCACGTACTGACCCACGGAACGGGCGCCCTGTCGAACACGGAGCAAGTCGGAAGAAGCAGTGGTCATTCTGCCGGGTTCGTCGAAAATCCTTCGAAAGGACGAGAAGAAGTTGGTATAGTTGGAAACCATGGGATCAGATCGTTCCCATAATGGAGACACCCAATCCAAAGCAGAACCTTCCAACAGAGAAATAATATATGCTACCTTGGACCGGTCTGTAGGAAAGTTGTGTGCAAGTAGCTCGAAATGTACCTCGCATTGGTTCAAGAAACCACGACAATTTTTAGGATTCCCATTATAGCGGGACGGAGTAGGCAGCTGAAGGCGTGGAGTGATACCGGCCGATGGTTGAACATTGCTGGCAACGGCAACTGGTGCGACTACTAGAACAGGTGCCGGAATTACTGAGGCTAGAGACGCCTGAATCTGATCCAGACGCCCGGACAACTGCTGGAGGTACTGCATCACCTGGCCTTGTGCCGCTTCCTGACTTTGTACTCGAGAAGCCAGGTTCTGGATGGCACTTGAGTCCGTGTTCCGGTTCACCGGGTCCATGTGGCCTGAGTATACTATCACTGACCTGGTTTGGGAGTGTTGTGGACTCGGGGCTTCTTCCGATGACCGGGAAGAGGAACCGCTACTGGGTCGCAGTAGAGATGGCCGGATGTAGGTCTTCCTCATGCAGGATTAAGACGGCAAGCAGGAAGCACAGAGGAATTCTTGAAGGTCTCCTGAAAGACAAGACTTGTAGAAATACTGAAGGTTGAGGTACTGAGATATTGAAGGCACTGTGGTGTTGGAGACACTGTGGTGTTGGAGGCACTGAGGTGCTGGGAGTACAGGGAGTGCTGGGAGGCACTCGGAGGCACGAGGGTGCTTGGAGGCACGGAGGTGCTTGGAGGCACGAGGTAATTGGAGAAACGAAGGTGCTTGGAGGCACGGGGGTGCTTGGAGGCACGAGGTGCTTGGAGGCACGGAGGGAGGCACGAGGTGCTTGGAGGCACGAGGTGCTTGGAGGCACGGAGGTGCTTGGAGGCAGGGAGGTGCTTGGAGGTGCTTGGAGGCACGAGGTAATTGGAGGCACGGAGGTGCTTGGAGGCACGGAGGTGCTTGGAGGCACGGAGCTGCTTGAAGGCACGGAGGTGCTTGAAGGCACGAGGTGCTTGGAGGCACAGAGGTGCTTGGAGGCAGGGAGGTGCTTGGAGGCACGAGGTAATTGGAGGCACGGAGGTATTTGGAGACACCGAGGTGCTTGGAGGCACAGAGGTACTTGGAGGCACGGAGGTACTTGGAGGCACGGAGGTGCTTGGAGGCACGGAGGTGCTTGGAGGCACGGAGGTACTTGGAGGCACGGGGTGCTTGGAGGCACAGGATGCTTGGAGGCACAGGATACTTGGAGGCACAGGATGCTTGGAGGCACAGGATGCTTGGAGGCACAGGATGCTTGGAGGCACAGGATATCACAGGGACGAGGGAGCTCTGGAATCACAGCTTCCGCAGGAGAAACGAAGATACTCAGGCACCGGATCTCTGCCTGGTGTCTGGTTTTAAATCCCCCGCCCTAGCCTGATTGGCGGAGCAGGCAGGTGACGTCAGACCTGCTCCGCCTCCTTGCCCTCGCTTATGATGGCGGCGTCCTTGCTTCCAGGAAGCCGCCGGAGGGACGCGCCGACCCGCCGCCGAAGCCGAAGCCCGCCAGGAGAAGAGAGGCGCCGGGCAGACCAGGCCACCCGCAGGGACAAGCGCGGTCGCCGCTGCCCGAGGTGCGTGACAGGACACCACTCAGCTATCAAGTGCACACACAGAAAGTCACAGTTTGTACAATGCAGAGGTTATTACTGACAATAATACTGCACTGGACTAGCTTACACAGCTATATAACACTAGATATAACAGTACATAGTAAGAACTGGATGTATATCACAGGGTAATTGTACTATAAAACCCTGACTAAATGCACTCTTTCTTAACTATCACTGTCTAAAAAGGCAGGTAGAATACTTAAGTGTCATGTAAAGGCACAGCGCTGACAACCAGGCGGCTTTACATAGGAGGATTTGCCCAAGCAGTCCCAGGAACAGTGAGCTGAGGGATAATGGCGCCGCAGACACTGACAGGGAGTGAGGAAAAGACAGATATTCAGCTCCAGGGCGGGAACACTTGCTAGAAATGGCGCCCTGGGGCTGGGGGAAGGGCTTCAGGTCTAAGCCTTATCCCCTCTGCTGGCAAAACCACCGGGTACTGTGGGCGATATAAGAATTGGTTTAGAGGAAAACCTGACCTGCGCCCATGCCCTGGTGATCTAGTGGAATCGCCTGTACTGCCACAGTGTCCACCGCCAGCGCGCGCGGCCTGCCTCCCACTGACTGCGCCGGATCGCGATAAAGACTTGGTACCGCAAGCGGGACCCACTTACCACCTCCCGAAGCGCGGCCACGCGATCCTGGAGAGCCCCAGCCGTGTGTGTCTAATGTGAAGAAAACCGGAGCCTCCGCTGTAGGTACCCGGCAACCAGGGCTCGGGAGTGTACAGCGCCGCTGGGGAGAGCTGGAGCTGCAGCAGTGAATGTCACAAGACATTTACCACTGCTGCTGCCCTTGAAGTCTTCACTTTTTACCTCATAAAAAGCTTTTCTTAGGGCTGCTTGGAGCATCCCCTCTGTTAAGTGCCTGCTTACTGCAGCACCAACTTACAAAACTGAGCTCCTGTGCTGGGAGGCGGGGTGATATAGGAGGCGGCGCTGTGCAATCTGGGAACAGTCAAAGCTTTGAGCCTGTTGGTGCCACGGATCAAGATCCTATTCTACACCCCATTGTCCAATCCTTGTGGAGCCCAGTGTACCCCGCTGCAGAAAGTAACCTTTCCACAGCGGAGCTGCAGTATACTAATTGGGGTTCCCTGTGCTTTGACAGCAAAAGCGACAAAAAAAAAAGTTGCGTTGACCTTGTTTCTGTCAACCATTTTCCATGTCAACATTTTCATGTGTCGACCTTTTGTACCTATCAACCTTTTTCATTGTCTACCTTTTACCTGTCAACCTAATGACCCTGTCGTACTTTACTTTGTCGACCATATGGGGTTGACCTATTGACTGTTGGCCTAATTAGGATCAATCTAATGATCCATATCCATCAAAAGAGTGAATATGAGTGTCATTTGTTTTGCTCACATCCATTCATGCCACACATTCTTCCAGCAAGTACTCCATGCTGCTGATGATCCTCTGCGCTGACCCACTGGGCTCCAATGAGATTGTCTCCTCTAGGTGGGTGTGGTATGGTATACCGGCATCCGGGCTTCCGGCGACCAGCATACTGGTGCCAAAAGGCCGACCGCCGTCATACCGACAGCGTGGCGAGCGCAAATGAGTCCCTTGTGGGCACGGTGGTGCGCTATGCGCGCCACGTTATTTATTCTCCCTCCAGGGGGGTCGTGGACCCCCATGAGGGAGAAAAACTGTCGGTATGCCGGCTGTCTGTATTCCGGCGCCGGTATACTGTGCGCCGGGATCCCGACAGTCGGCAACCTGACCTGAAGACCACCCCCTAGGCAACATGCAGAGAGTGTGTAGATGGAATTGCAGGTTATGCAGAGTTGGATGGGATTGTAATAAGCTATATTGAGACATATGTTTTGCACCAAGTATAGGCTGTTGTAAGTGTGCACTAATATTGATGACGAGCACCAACCTACAGTAAGTGAACAGATAAGCAGCGGGAGCAGGGAGATTTGTACAATTCTGCATGTAGGCTAGTTTGTGCGTTGAACTCTGCATAAACCACTATATATTTTCAACCTTTCTACTCATCTATACAGACAAGGTACCTATACTGAAATCATCAGAGACTCATGGCTAGTAGACCTTAGGATTCAGGTGAAAGACACCAAGTGAATGTATAGAATACCTAATGAGAATCTGTATCCCAAGTGCATACCTCCCAACTTCTATTAGATGAGAAGCGGGACTCTTGTGCACGGCGTAGTGGCGCTGCCCGGAAAGGGTGTGTGGCCTTGTTGAAAGGGGGCATGGCTTCATGGCAATGCCGCAACCACCTGCCACGCCTCCAGTTTTTGTCACAGTGGGGGCATGGCCAGCACTCTGTGAGCTGCTGGCCATGGCCCTTGTCCCTCTGTCTCCTGTGAATAGATGCTGGACAGTCCCAAAAAAAGGGACTTTCCCGCAAAAATCGGTACAGTTGGGAGGTATGCAAATGGTCAAAACTATGGACTCCTTTTTGGCATGGTCATAAATAACCATTTTTGTTTGTATGATAGGTGTGTTTGATCTGATCATTATGCTCTTGTAAGATGTAAGTGGTGGTGTCATGGTGGTAAGAGGCTGCTAGAGGAGAGTGGGAAGCAACACAGTGAGAGTTAGAATGTGGAAGAAGCATTGTTCCCAGAATTGTGATCTAAGGGGCTGATTCAGAGGTGCACGCAGGTCACACAGCAGCTGTGTCTTTGGATGCAGCCACTTTGTGAAAATATGTTAATGCTGCAGGAGGTTTTTTGTGTAAATAGACGCCTCCTGCATGCTTCTATGATCTGCTGCTGCATCCAAAAATGCCACAGCAGATCACCATCGGGTAGCCATCAGCCATCTGAATAGGTTTACTCAGAATGGCTGTCCAAACTCAGTAGGCAAGGCCAGTAAATCTGCATCTGAAGACGCAGACATTGGCCTCAGCACACCAAAAAGAGGCCGTCACCCCCTGTTTTTGAGAATCCTCTCAGACACCACCCCTGCCTCCACCCCTTTCCCCAGGTAGTTACAATCTGTCAATCAGGCTGGGGTTTAGGGATCACTGTGTGCACTGATGCAGGACCGACTCTGCACATGTGCAGTACGAGTCCTGTCCATGCACATACAGTATAAACAACAATCAGAGATGTGTGTAAATCATTAGTTTAAGGCTGTAATGGGAGCTGATAACAGTAAAAAATTTCCAATGTTTGCGTCTGTTGCTGTTTGCAAAATCGGCTAATGTATTAGCGGACGCAAAAATAAGATTTTAAACCTACCGGTAAATTTTTTTCTCGTAGTCTATAGAGGATGCTGGGACTCCGTAAGGACCATGGGGATAGACGGGCTCCGCAGGAGACATTGGCACTTTAAGAAAGACTTTGGATCTGGGTGTGCACTGGCTCCTCCCTCTATGCCCCTCCTCCAGACCTCAGTTAGAGAAACTGTGCCCAGAGGAGACGGACAGTACGAGGAAAGGATTTTAGTTAATCTAAGGGCAAGATTCATACCAGCCACACCAATCACACCGTATAACCTGTGATATACAATCTAGTTAACAGTATGAACAACAACATATCATCGGTCCATAACCGACGAAACTATTACATAACCCTTATAAAAGCAACAACTATATACAAGTCTTGCAGAAATAGTGCGCACTTGAGACGGGTGCCCAGCATCCTCTACGGACTACGAGAAAAAGATTTACCGGTAGGTTTAAAATCTTATTTTCTCTAACGCCCTAGAGGATGCTGGGACTCCGTAAGGACCATGGGGATTATACCAAAGCTCCCAAACGGGCGGGAGAGTGCGGATGACTCTGCAGCACCGATTGAGCAAACAGGAGGTCCTCCTCAGCCAGGGTATCAAACTTATAGAACTTTGCAAAGGTGTTTGACCCCGACCAAGTAGCAGCTCGGCACAGCTGTAGTGCTGAGACCCCTCGGGCAGCCGCCCAAGACAAGCCCACCTTCCTAGTGGAATGGGCCTTAACCGATTTTGGTAACGGCAATCCTGCCGTAGAATGCGCCTGCTGAATCGTGTTACAGATCCAGCGAGCAATAGTCTGCTTTGAAGCAGAGCCGCCAACCTTGTTGGCTGCATATAGGACAAACAGTGCTTCTGTTATTCTGATCCTAGCCGTTCTGGCCACGTAAATCTTCAAAGCCCTGACCACATCAAGGGACTCGGAATCCTCCAAGTCCCGTGTAGCCACAGGCACGACAATGGGTTGGTTCATATGAAAGGATGAGACCACCTTAGGTAGGAATTGAGGACGGGTCCGCAATTCCGCTCTATCCATATGGAAAACCAGATAGGGGCTTTTATGTGATAAAGCCGCCAATTCCGAAACTCACCTTGCCGAAGCCAAGGCTAACAACATGACCACCTTCCAAGTGAGATATTTCAACTCCACTGTTTGAAGTGGTTCAAACCAATGTGACTTAAGAAAACTTAACACCACGTTAAGGTCCCAAGGCGCCACCGGAGGCACAAAAGGAGACTGAATATGCAGTACTCCCTTCACAAAAGTCTGTACTTCAGGCAGAGAAGCCAATTCCTTTTGAAAGAAAATGGATAAGGCCGAAATCTGAACTTTAATGGAGCCTAACTTTAGGCCCAAATTCACTCCAGTCTGTAGGAAGTGAAGAAAACGGCCTAGATGGAATTCTTCCATAGGAGCATTCCTGGCCTCGCACCAAGAAACATATTTTCGCCATATCCGGTGATAATGTTTAGATGTCACGCCCTTCCTAGTATTAGCATAGGAATGACCTCATCTGGAATACCTTTTTCCGCTAGGATCCGGCGTTCAACCGCCATGCCATCAAACGCAGCCGCGGTAAGTCTTGGAACAGACAGGGACCCTGTTGCAACAGGTCCTGTCTTAGAGGAAGAGGCCACGGATCTTCTGTGAGCATTTCCTGCAGATCCGGATACCAGGTCCTTCATGGCCAATCCGGAACAATGAGTATTGTTCTCACTCCTCTTTTTCTGATTATTCTCAACACCTTGGGTATGAGAGGAAGAGGAGGAAATACATAGACCGACTGGAACACACTGGCGCAATACCTTTGTAGCTTTTTGTTGAGACGGGACGCCATCATGTCTATTTGGGGCAATCCCCACCGACTTGCAATCTGTGCGAAGACTTCCTGATGAAGTCCCCACTCTCCTGGATGCAGGTCGTGTTGGCTGAGGAAGTCTGCTTCCCAGTTGTCCACTCCCGGAATGAACACTGCTGACAGTGCACTTACAAGATTCTTCGCCCAGCGAAGAATTCTGGTGGCTTCCGCCATCGCCACTCTGCTCCTTGTGCCACCTTGGCAGTTTACATGAGCTACTGCGGTGACGTTGTCCGACTGAATCAGCACTGGTCGGTCGCGAAGTAAGGTCTCCGCTTGACGTAGGGCGTTGAATATGGCCCTCAGTTCCAGGATGTTGATGTGAAGATAAGTCTTCCCTGTGTGACTGCTCCCCAACCGCGGAGGCTCGCGTCCGTGGTCACCAGGATCCAATCCTGAATGCCGAACCTGCGGCCCTCTAGAAGGTGAGCACTCTGCAGCCACCACAGGAGAGAAACCCTGGCCCTGGGGGACAGGGTGATCCGATGATGCATGTGCAGATGTGACCCGGACCATTTGTCCAATAGGTCCCACTGGAAAGTCCTTTCATGGAACCTGCCGAAGGGAATGGCTTCGTATGTCGCCACCATTTTTCCCAGGACTTGAGTGCAATGATGCACTGACACTTGTTTCGGCTTCAACAGGTTCTTGACTAGAGTCATGAGTTCCTGCGCTTTTTCTTCCGGAAGAAAAACCCTTTTCTGGTCTGTGTCCAGAATCATGCCCAAGAAGGACAGGCGCGTCGTAGGATCCAGCTGCGACTTTGGAATATGGAGAATCCAGCCGTGTCGCTGTAACACCTTCAGTGAAAGGGATACGCTGTTCTGCAACTTCTCCCGTGATCTCGCTTCGAATTCCAGCCTGTATCCCTGGGAAACAATTTCCATTGCCCAGGGATCCACCTGTGATTGAACCCAGGTGTGGCTGAAAAGTCGAAGACGTGCCCCCACTGGAGAGGACTCCCTCAGGGGAGCCCCAGCGTCATGCGGTGGATTTTGCAGAGGCCGGGGAGGACTTCTGTTCCTGGGAACTAGCCGTGTTGTGCAGCTTTTTTCCTCTGCCCTTACCCCTGGCAAGAAAGGACGATCCATGTACTCTTTTGCTTTTATTTGAACGAAAGGACTGCATTTGATAATGAGGCGCTTTCTTAGCTTGTGAGGGAACATAAGGCAAAAAAATCGATTTACCTGCCGTAGCTGTGGAGACGAGGTCCGAGAGGCCCTCTCCAAACAATTCCTCACCCTTGTACGGCAAAAACTCCATATGCCTCTTTGAGTCGGCATCCCCCGTCCACTGTCGGGTCCATAAGACTCGCCTAGAAGAAATGGACATAGCGTTTATTCTGGAATCCAGTAAACTAATGTCTCTTTGAGCATCCCTCATATATAAGACAGCATCTTTTATATGCCCTAGGGTCATTAAAATGGTATCCTTATCAAGGGTCTCAATATCCGCTGATAAAGAATCTGTCCATGCTGCTACAGCAGTACAAACCCAGGCCGACGCAATTGCCGGCCTGAGCAACGTACCAGAATGAGTGTAAATGGACTTCAAGGTAACCTCCTGCTTGCGGTCAGCAGGATCCTTGAGGGTAGCCGTATCTTGGGACGGGAGCGCTATCTTTTTTGATAAGCGCGTCAAAGCTTTGTCTACCCTAGGGGAGGATTCCCACCGTATTCTGTCCTGTGACGGGAAAGGATACGCTGTTAGAATCCTTTTGGGAATCTGCAGTTTTTTGTCTGGAGTTTCCCACGCTTTTTCGCATAATTCGTTCAGCTCATGTGAGGAGGGAAAGGTGACCTCAGGTTTCTTTCCCTTATACATGTGTACCCTCGTGTCAGGGACAGGGGGTTCCTCAGTAATATGCAAAACATCTTTAATTGCGATAATCATATATCGAATACATTTAGCCACCCTTGGCTGCAATTTTGCATCATCGTAGTCGACACTGGAGTCTGAATTCCGTGTCGGTATCTGTGTCAACTATTTGGGATAGTGGGCGCTTCTGAGACCCCGAAGGTCCCGGCGACATAGGGACAGACATGGGTTGACTCCCTGACTGTACCCTAGCTTCAGCTTTGTCTAATCTTTTGTGCAATAAATTAACATTTGCACTTAAAACATTCCACATATCCATCCAGTCAGGTGTTGGCGCTGCCGACGGAGACCTAATATTCATACACTCCCCCTCCTCCTTAGGTGAGCCTTCAACCTCAGACATGTCGACACACGCGTACCGACACACCACACACACACACACACACACACACACACAGGGAAGCTCTTTTCTGAAGACAGGTTCCCCACCAGGCCCTTTGGAGAGACAGAGAGAGAGTATGCCAGCACACACCCCAGCGCTATATGACCCAGGAAAAAACACAGAATGTTTACCCAGTAGCGCTTATGTATAATGTATATGCGCCAATTATGTGCCCCCCCCCTCTTCTTTAAAACCCTCTTTCACCGTGTGTCAAGCAGGGGAGAGTCCGGGGAGCTTCCTCTCAGCGGTGCTGTGGAGAAAAAATGGCGCTGGTGAGTGCTGAGGGAGAAGCCCCGCCCCCTCGGCAGCGGGCTTCTGTCCCACTCAAATTTACTAATAACATGGCGGGGGCTCTTTTTATACATGTACAGTGCCCAGTTGTACATGTATATATGTGTATTTGCCACCTGAGGTGTTTATTGCTGCCCAGGGCGCCCCCCCTGCGCCCTGCACCCTTACAGTGACCGAAGTGTGTGAGGTGAATGGGAGCAATGGCGCACCGCTTCACTGCTGTGCGTTACCTCTTATGAAGATCATGTCTTCTGCCGCCTCTGAAGTCTTTTCCTCACATACTCACCCGGCTTCTTTCTTCCGGCTCTGCGAGGAGGACGGCGGCGCGGCTCTGGGACGGACGGCGAGAGTGAGACCTGCGTACCGATCCTTCTGGAGCTAATGGTGTCCAGTAACCTAAGAAACAGAGCCCTGAAACTCAGAGAAGTGGGTCTGTTTCTCTCTCCTCAGTCCCTCGATGCAGGGAGTCTGTTGCTAGCAGGCTCCCTGAAAATAAAAAACCTAACTAAAATACTTTCTTTTACAGGAAACTCAGGAGAGCTCCCTGAAAGCACCCAGTCTCCACTGGGCACAGTATCAAACTGAGGTCTGGAGGAGGGGCATAGAGGGAGGAGCCAGTGCACACCCAGATCCGAAGTCTTTCTTAAAGTGCCTATGTCTCCTGCGGAGCCCGTCTATCCCCATGGTCCTTACGGAGTCCCAGCATCCTCTAGGACGTTAGAGAAATTGATTTTTCGAGATGCTTTTGGCTTTAAAGTAGAGAACAATCCAGTCAGGTTCCAGATGTTTTGCCCATGTGAAGTGTACAACTCAGCCAATGTAATAGAGTCTGATATTGCAAGTTGGACACAAAACAGCACAAGCAGCTCCTGTTGTTTAAAATGATGTGCAGCATGGCTATATTCTGTGTATAATAGCAACTGTATCTGCATACAAAATGTTATGCTACAATGTATTCCAGTCAAACACTGTAATATAATTAGGTATGCTGATACAGTTGCAATTACTCCCAGAATATACTGTAGCCATGCCGCATATCATTTAAATCAGCATAAACTGCTTGTGCATCCTGGAGGACTGGGGTTTATTTAGGATGTGTGTTGCTTTAATCATGGGACTTTTAGGGGACAATGGGTGACTTTCTCTGACATTGTGGTCCTCCTATACTAAAAGATGCATTCCAGTTGGTCCAAAAATATTGGAAGTTTTCTAGTCTAAATACCGCAACACTTCAGATCCGATACGCAGAACCCAGGTAATAGACGCACGTCATTACATTGGCTGAGTTCCAGGAAATAGACGCACATTTCGAATGTCCGATGTGATTCAATAATTTTGTAGGCGGCATTAGCGCATCGGCTCCCATTACATTCCTGCCCATATTTCTGAGAGTCCAAAACAGGACACCTGTTGCTTTTTTAGTACACTAAAATTAAAAAATCTACAACAAAAAAGTGAATAAATTGCTGAAATCCTAAGAGCAGCTGCAAGGCGGGGGAAGGTGACTGTCTGCAAAATTAGAACTGGGAGTATATATAAAAAAAAATGTGGTGCTGGCTTGCCACATTATAACATTTATTTATATGGAAAACACAAACCACCAAAAATATATCATAAGTGTAATTATATTTTTTATGATTGCATAAAAAACAGTAAAAAACAAATACATACAGATGTGACCTCATACACTGTGGCTTCAGTCGCACCAAACAGCCCCTCAAAGTGTGCCATGCCCTGAGCAACTTGTTTCTTTTTTGCAAAAAATATACATCTTATTCACAACTATAAAACAGCTTGAAGCAACAAAACTGCTCTGCAAGGTTACACTGAGCAGCTCTTCTCGGCATCTGCAATGCCAAAAATGTATGTATAGACGATGGGTGTATAACATTTACCCATTAGGTCCTAATGGAAAAAAGTGCAAACATACTAAATTTATCTTGTAATTTAATAATCTCAATTCACTATATGCCCCACACACCTTACCCACTTGCCAACGCCTCACCCATAAGCCACAAAGCTTCAGGGACGTAAATTCATACTAGGAGCCCAGGAGCAAGATAGTTGTTGGTGTCCCCCTGCTCTCATTCACTATCAACACCCCAATCCCAGAAGCACTCAGACACATACTGCCCCTTTGCCATTCATACATCCCCCGCCTTCGCTGCCAACACCCCATAAGCTGCCAGCCATACATCCCCCACCATCAGCACCCATTCATGCCTCTATGTCTGTCTGTTTTTACCCAGTTTTGTTCTATTACTGTTGTTCTAATTGTAAAGCGCAACGGAATATGCTGCGCTATATAAGAAACTGTTAATAAATAAATAAATAAATTCATACATCCCTGCCTTCACTGCCAAAACCCCATCAGCTGCCAGTCATACATCCCCCACCTTCACTGCCAACACCCCAGCAGCACCAAGTCATACATCCCCTGCCTTCACTGCCAATGCCCCATCAGCACCCATTCATAGATCCCCCCGCCTCCACTGGCAACAACCCATCAGCACCCATTCATACATCCCCCGCCTTCACTGCCAGTCATACATTCCCTGTTTTCACTGCCAACACCCCATCAGCACCCAGTCATACATCCTCCGCCTTCACTGCCAAGACCCCATTAGTACCCATACATCCCCGCCTTCACTGCCAACAACCCGTCAGAACCAGTCATACATCCCCCGCCTTCACAGCCAACACCCCATCAGCACCCATTCATACATCCCCCCCACCTTCACTGCCAACACCCCATCAGCTGCCAGTCATACATTCCCCGTTTTCACTGCCAACACCCCATCAGCCCCCAGTCATACATTTCCTGTTTTCACTGCCAACACCCCAGCAGCACAAAAAGTATTTTATTTACAAAGTGAACATTACATTATTTCAAAGTATTTGCCAGAAAAGTCTATGCAAAGTTGCATGCGTTTAAACCACTTGGTGAAGCAGCTGGACCAGTCTGAAGCAGGTATGTCTTCTACATGTTGGATGAAGGTCTCCACTGCTGCTTCTGGTGACGCAAAACAGATCCCACACATCTTACACTTGATTTGTGGGAACACAAAGATATCTGGACTGTTTTGTAGATGACCAAGCTCATTGATGCGTTTATGGGTCAGAGAATCCACCAGTTTCCTGGACTTGTGGGCAGGTGCATTGTCGTGATGGAGAAGGGCACCACGAGTATGAGTTCTTGAACAGTTTCGTGTAATTACTTCCAGCGCACCTCAAACTAGGGTCCACTAGACTGACTGTTGTTTGGTCTTGGGGGTCGAAACTGTAAATCCAGTATTAATTGGCACTGATGATCTTTCAGACAGAGTTTGAAAGACTGCCATCAAACTTGGGACCTTATTCAGAGATGAACGCAGATCGTTGCATATGCAGCCAGATCTGCATTCATCTCCTCACATGCTGGGGGCCGCCCAGCACAGGTCAAGCCCGCCGAACGCATCGGAACTAAGGTTGACCTCTGGCAGAGCAACCTGACTGCGCTGTCAGGCAGTCTGCTGCCATTTTTTTCTGAGCAGTTGCGTTTGATGTCACGCAGCCACCCCAAAAACGGTCCCAGCCCACTCCCGTTTGGGACGCCCGCCACCCCAATGCTATGACGACCAACAGCCACCACTTTCAATCACACTGTGGTCGCATCCTTCCTGGATGTGGCTGCAATGTGTAAGGTTGCGCACGCGTACAAGGGCCGATGCATGTGTGCAGACCACCTGGATGCGGCCGCAGCATGCGAACGTGTTGCTGCATCCAGGTCTGAATCAGCCCCCTGGCTTCTAACTCAACTATGGCTCACACGGCAGCAATGTTGTCCTCGGTAATGGCGGACACAGATTGTTCGCAGCCCTCCTCGTCTTCCATGGACTGTCTCCCATGCTGAAATTCTGCAAACCACTCAAACACAGTGGTTCAGGCCAATGCTTTCTCCCCAAAAGCAGCTTGCAGTCGGTCAGAACTCCCCTACTGTCAGAGATCACTCTTGTAGTCATAGAAGATCATGGCTCTCCAGCAGGGCCGGATTAACAATGGGGCGGGAGGAGCTGCAGCGCCAGGCCCCCATTGAAAATAGGCCCAAAGCATCCCAGGCAGTTCAGCAAGTGGTGACAGGAAACCATTTTCCTGTCACCACCACAGCCCATCTCACTCCCCCTCCGCCCATCCAAAATAACACCACCTAATTACCCCTGCCCGCACCCGTCCAACAGAAGCCTCTCCTACATCAAACTAAGGCAGTGATGGCTAACCTTGACACTCCAGCTGTTGTTGAACTACACATCCCAGCATGCCCTGCTACAGTTTTGCTATTTGGCCATGCTAAAACGGATGCAGGGCATGCTGGGATGTGTAGTTCAACAACAGCTGGAGTGTCACGGTTAGCCATCACTGGACTAAGGACCGTGTCAGGACCCTGGCTGTGGATAGGCTGTCTCTGCAGCTGCTAGAACCCTGGAGGATCTGGAGAGCAGGGATGCAGTGCGCTGATGGACCCTGAAGAGTCCCGCCACCGGAGAACAAGGACCCGCACCTGCTGTGGAAGGCTGGAGGAGATCAGAGGATGCTGAGAGAGGCAGGGCTAGAGACGAGCCCGGGTGCAGAAGAGGACCCCTTCTGCATAACCCGGGTGCGGTGCAGGCAGTGAGAGAGGAGCCCCGCGGAAGGACCCCCGCAGTGAGCACCCTGCCTGGAGGACCCCCAGGAAAAATCCCGGAAAGCGTGCCCTGCCGAAGACATTCCAATGGAGGAGAATCTGGTGGTGGGAGCGCCGCAAGGAGAGGAACCACCCAGCACCAACTAAGAGAGGAGCTGTGGAGCAGCCACGAGTGACACTGCCATGGGTGAGACCCTTGGTTAAGTTGCTTCAGCTGGGCTGGTAGCAGGCAAGTGCTGTGTTCTGAGGTCAGGTAGTGGTCGCTGTGGAGGAAAGAGGGTAGGATGTGCCCCGGTAGAAGCTGGTGTAGGTGCCGTTACATTGGGCCCTGTGTTCTGCCTGTATTTCCCCTAGAGGAGGGAAGGACCCTTCAGCTTAAAGTGGTTTGGGTGTGTTAGTGCTAGAGGATGCCTGGTAGGAGTAGAGTGATATGAGAGCTCTTTATTGTCTATTGGGAAATTGTTTAATAATTGTGGGACATGCCTCTGCTAGGAACAGTGTCGGATTCATCTACACCAGGGCTGGCCAAACCGGTCCTCGAGATCTACCAACAGTTCATGTTTTCCAGGCCTCCTGGAGAGCTGTAGAATTGTCAGTTAGGAATGAATGCAGCACATCTTAATTAGTAATGACTACACCTGTGCACCAGCTAGGTGGTCTGGAAAATGTGAACTGTTGGTAGATCTCGAGGACTGGTTTGGCCAGCCCTGATCTACACTGTAAGTCTCTGCTGGGTGGCTAGTCGGTGGCGGCACATGTGCTTTACAATCTCAGGGCCATTTTCGTGAAAAATACCCTGAGAATTGTGGTGACTGGATTTTCAGGGACGGAGCTTTCTCGTAAGCTCTGTCCCTGTATGCAATAATTGATACATCCTTATGATGTATTTAATTATCGCAATGCGATTTTGGTTGATTTTATCGCATCCAATCCACATCTGCGGATTGTGATAAATATGTGACACCCAGAAGTTGGTATCATGGATGTTAACAATTTACAGGTAAGTATTAGGAAGGTTGATCCCCTTGCTGAATGTGTTACTTTAGTTCTTCTGGTATTCCTCATCTGGACCTGGTGCCTGTAGCTTCTAACAGGGATAAGTTTCACCAGCAACTCACAATACAGTTCCAGATATATTACACACAGACATTAATTACACAATATTTCTATATGAATTTTATTTAACTGAAACATTTCTGTAATCTTTTCTCAGGTGTAAGAATTTGAGATTATCACGTATAATGGCAGTTTAGATTAACCTTAGTTTGTTAGAGATGAGCGCCTGAAATTTTTCGGGTTTTGGGTTCGGTTCCGCGGCCGTGTTTTGGGTTCGAACGCGTTTTGGCAAAACCTCACCGAATTTTTTTTGTCGGATTCGGGTGTGTTTTGGATTCGGGTGTTTTTTTCAAAAAACACTAAAAAACAGCTTAAATCATAGAATTTGGGGGTCATTTTGATCCCAAAGTATTATTAACCTCAAAAACCATAATTTACACTCATTTTCAGTCTATTCTGAATACCTCACACCTCACAATATTATTTTTAGTCCTAAAATTTGCACCGAGGTCGCTGTGTGAGTAAGATAAGCGACCCTAGTGGCCGACACAAACACCGGGCCCATCTAGGAGTGGCACTGCAGTGTCACGCAGGATGTCCCTTCCAAAAAACCCTCCCCAAACAGCACATGACGCAAAGAAAAAAAGAGGCGCAATGAGGTAGCTGTGTGAGTAAGATTAGCGACCCTAGTGGCCGACACAAACACCGGGCCCATCTAGGAGTGGCACTGCAGTGTCACGCAGGATGGCCCTTCCAAAAAACCCTCCCCAAACAGCACATGACGCAAAGAAAAAAAGAGGCGCAATGAGGTAGCTGTGTGAGTAAGATTAGCGACCCTAGTGGCCGACACAAACACCGGGCCCATCTAGGAGTGGCACTGCAGTGTCACGCAGGATGTCCCTTCCAAAAAACCCTCCCCAAACAGCACATGACGCAAAGAAAAAAAGAGGCGCAATGAGGTAGCTGTGTGAGTAAGATTAGCGACCCTAGTGGCCGACACAAACACCGGGCCCATCTAGGAGTGGCACTGCAGTGTCACGCAGGATGTCCCTTCCAAAAAACCCTCCACAAACAGCACATGACGCAAAGAAAAAAAGAGGCGCAATGAGGTAGCTGACTGTGTGAGTAAGATTAGCGACCCTAGTGGCCGACACAAACACCGGGCCCATTTAGGAGTGGCACTGCAGTGTCACGCAGGATGTCCCTTCCAAAAAACCCTCCCCAATCAGCACATGATGCAAAGAAAAAGAAAAGAAAAAAGAGGTGCAAGATGGAATTGTCCTTGGGCCCTCCCACCCACCCTTATGTTGTATAAACAACTTGGAATTACCCCCTAAATTCAATGTAGCAGGTTACAAAATGACAAAGGTTTTTATGGGGCCCCAATTCTAGGAGTATTTTAAATGTGACTGTCAAATGTTGATGTTATTTCTTGTGCTTTGTTCTTTGCATGAAAAGGGTATGTGAATAATATACAAACTAGAGATGAGCGGGTTCGGTTTCTCTGAATCCGAACCCGCACGAACTTCATGTTTTTTTCACGGGTCCGAGCAGACTCGGATCCTCCCGCCTTGCTCGGTTAACCCGAGCGCGCCCGAACGTCATCATGACGCTGTCGGATTCTCGCGAGACTCGGATTCTATATAAGGAGCCGCGCGTCACCGCCATTTTCACACGTGCATTGAGATTGATAGGGAGAGGACGTGGCTGGCGTCCTCTCCATTTAGATTAGGGTTGAGAGAGAGAGAGAGAGATTGACCTGAGGCTGTGATACTGTAGAAGAGAGTGCAGAGTTTAGTGACTGACGACCACAGTGACCACCAGACAGTGCAGTTGTTTGTTTTATTTAATATATCCGTTCTCTGCCTGAAAAAAACGATACACACAGTGACTCAGTCACATACCATATCTGTGTGCACTGCTCAGCCCAGTGTGCTGCATCAATGTATATATATATCTGACTGTGCTCAGCTCACACAGCTTATAATTGTGGGGGAGACTGGGGAGCACTGCAGTGCCAGTTATAGGTTATAGCAGGAGCCAGGAGTACATAATATTATATTAAAATTAAACAGTGCACACTTTTGCTGCAGGAGTGCCACTGCCAGTGTGACTAGTGACCAGTGACCTGACCACCAGTATATATAATATTAGTAGTATACTATCTCTTTATCAACCAGTCTATATTAGCAGCAGACACAGTACAGTGCGGTAGTTCACGGCTGTGGCTACCTCTGTGTCGGCACTCGGCAGCCCGTCCATAATTGTATATACCACCTAACCGTGTTTTTTTTTTTCTTTCTTTATAGTCATACTAGTTACGAGTATACTATCTCTTTATCAACCAGTCTATATTAGCAGCAGACACAGTACAGTGCGGTAGTTCACGGCTGTGGCTACCTCTGTGTCGGCACTCGGCAGCCCGTCCATAATTGTATATACCACCTAACCGTGGTTTTTTTTTCTTTCTTTATACATACATACTAGTTACGAGTATACTATCTCTTTATCAACCAGTCTATATTAGCAGCAGACACAGTACAGTGCGGTAGTTCACGGCTGTGGCTACCTCTGTGTCGGCACTCGGCAGCCCGTCCATAATTGTATATACCACCTAACCGTGGTTTTTTTTTCTTTCTTTATACATACATACTAGTTACGAGTATACTATCTCTTTATCAACCAGTCTATATATTAGCAGCAGACACAGTACAGTGCGGTAGTTCACGGCTGTGGCTACCTCTGTGTCGGCACTCGGCAGCCCGTCCATAATTGTATATACCACCTAACCGTGGTTTTTTTTTCTTTCTTTATACATACATACTAGTTACGAGTATACTATCTCTTTATCAACCAGTCTATATATTAGCAGCAGACACAGTACAGTGCGGTAGTTCACGGCTGTGGCTACCTCTGTGTCGGCACTCGGCAGCCCGTCCATAATTGTATATACCACCTAACCGTGGTTTTTTTTTCTTTCTTTATACATACATACTAGTTACGAGTATACTATCTCTTTATCAACCAGTCTATATTAGCAGCAGACACAGTACAGTGCGGTAGTTCACGGCTGTGGCTACCTCTGTGTCGGCACTCGGCAGCCCGTCCATAATTGTATATACCACCTAACCGTGGTTTTTTTTTCTTTCTTTATACATACATACTAGTTACGAGTATACTATCTCTTTATCAACCAGTCTATATATTAGCAGCAGACACAGTACAGTGCGGTAGTTCACGGCTGTGGCTACCTCTGTGTCGGCACTCGGCAGCCCGTCCATAATTGTATATACCACCTAACCGTGGTTTTTTTTTCTTTCTTTATACATACATACTAGTTACGAGTATACTATCTCTTTATCAACCAGTCTATATTAGCAGCAGACACAGTACAGTGCGGTAGTTCACGGCTGTGGCTACCTCTGTGTCGGCACTCGGCAGCCCGTCCATAATTGTATATACCACCTAACCGTGGTTTTTTTTTCTTTCTTTATACATATATACTAGTTACGAGTATACTATCTCTTTATCAACCAGTCTATATATTAGCAGCAGACACAGTACAGTGCGGTAGTTCACGGCTGTGGCTACCTCTGTGTCGGCACTCGGCAGCCCGTCCATAATTGTATATACCACCTAACCGTGGTTTTTTTTTCTTTCTTTATACATACATACTAGTTACGAGTATACTATCTCTTTATCAACCAGTCTATATATTAGCAGCAGACACAGTACAGTGCGGTAGTTCACGGCTGTGGCTACCTCTGTGTCGGCACTCGGCAGCCCGTCCATAATTGTATATACCACCTAACCGTGGTTTTTTTTTCTTTCTTTATACATACATACATACTAGTTACGAGTATACTATCTCTTTATCAACCAGTCTATATATTAGCAGCAGACACAGTACAGTGCGGTAGTTCACGGCTGTGGCTACCTCTGTGTCGGCACTCGGCAGCCCGTCCATAATTGTATATACCACCTAACCGTGGTTTTTTTTTCTTCTTTATACATACATACTACTACGACATCTCTTTATCAACCAGTCTATATTAGCAGCAGACACAGTACAGTACGGTAGTTCACGGCTGTGGCTACCTCTGTGTCTGCACTCGGCAGGCAGTCCGTCCATAATTGTATACCACCTAACCGTGGTTTTTTTTTCTTTCTTCTTTATACATACATAGTTACATAGACATCTCTTTATCAACCAGTCTATATTAGCAGCAGACACAGTACAGTACGGTAGTTCACGGCTGTGGCTACCTCTGTGTCTGCACTCGGCAGGCAGTCCGTCCATAATTGTATACCACCTAACCGTGGTTTTTTTTTCTTTCTTCTTTATACATACATAGTTACATAGACATCTCTTTATCAACCAGTCTATATTAGCAGCAGACACAGTACAGTACGGTAGTTCACGGCTGTGGCTACCTCTGTGTCTGCACTCGGCAGGCAGTCCGTCCATAATTGTATACCACCTAACCGTGGTTTTTTTTTCTTTCTTCTTTATACATACATAGTTACATAGACATCTCTTTATCAACCAGTCTATATTAGCAGCAGACACAGTACAGTACGGTAGTTCACGGCTGTAGCTACCTCTGTGTCTGCACTCGGCAGGCAGTCCATAATTGTATACTAGTATCCATCTCCATTGTTTACCTGAGGTGCCTTTTAGTTGTGCCTAATAAAATATGGAGAACAAAAATGTTGAGGTTCCAAAATTAGGGAAAGATCAAGATCCACTTCCACCTCGTGCTGAAGCTGCTGCCACTAGTCATGGCCGAGACGATGAAATGCCAGCAACGTCGTCTGCCAAGGCCGATGCCCAATGTCATAGTACAGAGCATGTCAAATCCAAAACACCAAATATCAGAAAAAAAAGGACTCCAAAACCTAAAATAAAATTGTCGGAGGAGAAGCGTAAACTTGCCAATATGCCATTTACGACACGGAGTGGCAAGGAACGGCTGAGGCCCTGGCCTATGTTCATGGCTAGTGGTTCAGCTTCACATGAGGATGGAAGCACTCAGCCTCTCGCTAGAAAAATGAAAAGACTCAAGCTGGCAAAAGCAGCACAGCAAAGAACTGTGCATTCTTCGAAATCCCAAATCCACAAGGAGAGTCCAATTGTGTCGGTTGCGATGCCTGACCTTCCCAACACTGGACGTGAAGAGCATGCGCCTTCCACCATTTGCACGCCCCCTGCAAGTGCTGGAAGGAGCACCCGCAGTCCAGTTCCTGATAGTCAGATTGAAGATGTCAGTGTTGAAGTACACCAGGATGAGGAGGATATGGGTGTTGCTGGCGCTGGGGAGGAAATTGACCAGGAGGATTCTGATGGTGAGGTGGTTTGTTTAAGTCAGGCACCCGGGGAGACACCTGTTGTCCGTGGGAGGAATATGGCCGTTGACATGCCAGGTGAAAATACCAAAAAAATCAGCTCTTCGGTGTGGAGGTATTTCACCAGAAATGCGGACAACAGGTGTCAAGCCGTGTGTTCCCTTTGTCAAGCTGTAATAAGTAGGGGTAAGGACGTTAACCACCTCGGAACATCCTCCCTTATACGTCACCTGCAGCGCATTCATAATAAGTCAGTGACAAGTTCAAAAACTTTGGGTGACAGCGGAAGCAGTCCACTGACCAGTAAATCCCTTCCTCTTGTAACCAAGCTCACGCAAACCACCCCACCAACTCCCTCAGTGTCAATTTCCTCCTTCCCCAGGAATGCCAATAGTCCTGCAGGCCATGTCACTGGCAATTCTGACGATTCCTCTCCTGCCTGGGATTCCTCTGATGCATCCTTGCGTGTAACGCCTACTGCTGCTGGCGCTGCTGTTGTTGCTGCTGGGAGTCGATGGTCATCCCAGAGGGGAAGTCGTAAGCCCACTTGTACTACTTCCAGTAAGCAATTGACTGTTCAACAGTCCTTTGCGAGGAAGATGAAATATCACAGCAGTCATCCTGCTGCAAAGCGGATAACTGAGGCCTTGACAACTATGTTGGTGTTAGACGTGCGTCCGGTATCCGCCGTTAGTTCACAGGGAACTAGACAATTTATTGAGGCAGTGTGCCCCCGTTACCAAATACCATCTAGGTTCCACTTCTCTAGGCAGGCGATACCGAGAATGTACACGGACGTCAGAAAAAGACTCACCAGTGTCCTAAAAAATGCAGTTGTACCCAATGTCCACTTAACCACGGACATGTGGACAAGTGGAGCAGGGCAGGGTCAGGACTATATGACTGTGACAGCCCACTGGGTAGATGTATGGACTCCCGCCGCAAGAACAGCAGCGGCGGCACCAGTAGCAGCATCTCGCAAACGCCAACTCTTTCCTAGGCAGGCTACGCTTTGTATCACCGCTTTCCAGAATACGCACACAGCTGAAAACCTCTTACGGCAACTGAGGAAGATCATCGCGGAATGGCTTACCCCAATTGGACTCTCCTGTGGATTTGTGGCATCGGACAACGCCAGCAATATTGTGTGTGCATTAAATATGGGCAAATTCCAGCACGTCCCATGTTTTGCACATACCTTGAATTTGGTGGTGCAGAATTTTTTTAAAAACGACAGGGGCGTGCAAGAGATGCTGTCGGTGGCCAGAAGAATTGCGGGACACTTTCGGCGTACAGGCACCACGTACAGAAGACTGGAGCACCACCAAAAACTACTGAACCTGCCCTGCCATCATCTGAAGCAAGAAGTGGTAACGAGGTGGAATTCAACCCTCTATATGCTTCAGAGGTTGGAGGAGCAGCAAAAGGCCATTCAAGCCTATACAATTGAGCACGATATAGTAGGTGGAATGCACCTGTCTCAGGCGCAGTGGAGAATGATTTCAACGTTGTGCAAGGTTCTGATGCCCTTTGAACTTGCCACACGTGAAGTCAGTTCAGACACTGCCAGCCTGAGTCAGGTCATTCCCCTCATCAGGCTTTTGCAGAAGAAGCTGGAGACATTGAAGGAGGAGCTAACACGGAGCGATTCCGCTAGGCATGTGGGACTTGTGGATGGAGCCCTTAATTCGCTTAACAAGGATTCACGGGTGGTCAATCTGTTGAAATCAGAGCACTACATTTTGGCCACCGTGCTCGATCCTAGATTTAAAGCCTACCTTGGATCTCTCTTTCCGGCAGACACAAGTCTGCTGGGGTTGAAAGACCTGCTGGTGACAAAATTGTCAAGTCAAGCGGAACGCGACCTGTCAACATCTCCTCCTTCACATTCTCCCGCAACTGGGGGTGCGAGGAAAAGGCTCAGAATTCCGAGCCCACCCGCTGGCGGTGATGCAGGGCAGTCTGGAGCGACTGCTGATGCTGACATCTGGTCCGGACTGAAGGACCTGACAACGATTACGGACATGTCGTCTACTGTCACTGCATATGATTCTCTCAACATTGATAGAATGGTGGAGGATTATATGAGTGACCGCATCCAAGTAGGCACGTCACACAGTCCGTACTTATACTGGCAGGAAAAAGAGGCAATTTGGAGGCCCTTGCACAAACTGGCTTTATTCTACCTAAGTTGCCCTCCCACAAGTGTGTACTCCGAAAGAGTGTTTAGTGCCGCCGCTCACCTTGTCAGCAATCGGCGTACGAGGTTACATCCAGAAAATGTGGAGAAGATGATGTTCATTAAAATGAATTATAATCAATTCCTCCGCGGAGACATTGACCAGCAGCAATTGCCTCCACAAAGTACACAGGGAGCTGAGATGGTGGATTCCAGTGGGGACGAATTGATAATCTGTGAGGAGGGGGATGTACACGGTGATATATCGGAGGGTGATGATGAGGTGGACATCTTGCCTCTGTAGAGCCAGTTTGTGCAAGGAGAGATTAATTGCTTCTTTTTTGGGGGGGGTCCAAACCAACCCGTCATATCAGTCACAGTCGTGTGGCAGACCCTGTCACTGAAATGATGGGTTGGTTAAAGTGTGCAGGAAATTTTTTAGCAGTTGGGCAAAACCATGGGGGGTCATTCCGAGTTGTTCGCTCGTTATTTTTTTCTCGCAACGGAGCGATTAGTCGCTAATGCGCATGCGCAATGTCCGCAGTGCGACTGCGCCAAGTAAATTTACTATGCAGTTAGGTATTTTACTCACGGCATTACGAGGTTTTTTCTTTGTTCTGGTGATCGGAGTGTGATTGACAGGAAGTGGGTGTTTCTGGGCGGAAACTGGCCGTTTTATGGGTGTGTGTGAAAAAACGCTACCGTTTCTGGGAAAAACGCGGGAGTGGCTGGAGAAACGGAGGAGTGTCTGGGCGAACGCTGGGTGTGTTTGTGACGTCAAACCAGGAACGACACTGACTGAACTGATCGCAGATGCCGAGTAAGTCTGGAGCTACTCAGAAACTGCTAAGAAGTGTCTATTCGCAATTCTGCTAATCTTTCGTTCGCAATTTTGAGAAGCTAAGATTCACTCCCAGTAGGCGGCGGCTTAGCGTGTGCAAAGCTGCTAAAAGCAGCTTGCGAGCGAACAACTCGGAATGACCCCCCATGTGCACTGCAGGGGGGGCTGATATAACATGTGCAGAGAGAGTTAGATTTGGGTGGGTTATTTTGTTTCTGTGCAGGGTAAATACTGGCTGCTTTATTTTTACACTGCAATTTAGATTGCAGATTGAACACACCACACCCAAATCTAACTCTCTCTGCACATGTTATATCTGCCTCACCTGCACTGCACATGGGGGGTCATTCCGAGTTGTTCGCTCGCAAGCTGCTTTTAGCAGCTTTGCACACGCTAAGCCGCCGCCTACTGGGAGTGAATCTTAGCTTCTTAAAATTGCGAACGAAAGATTCGCAATGTTGCGATAAGACATCTCTGTGCAGTTTCTGAGTAACTCGAAACTTACTCGGCATCTGTGATCAGTTCAGTGCTTGTCGTTCCTGGTTTAAGGTCACAAACACACCCAACGTTCGGCCAGACACTCCTCCGTTTCTCCAGCCACTCCCGCGTTTTTCCCAGAAACGGTAGCGTTTTTTCACACACACCCATAAAACGGCCAGTTTCCGCCCAGAAACACCCACTTCCTGTCAATCACAGTACGATCACCAGAACGAAGAAAAAACCGTGAGTAAAATTCCTAACTGCACAGCAAATTTACTTGGCGCAGTCGCAGTGCGAACATTGCGCATGCGCACTAAGCGGAAAATCGCTGCGATGCGAAGAAATTTACAGAGCGAACAACTCGGAATGACCCCCATGGTTTTGCCCAACTGCTAAAAAATTTCCTGCTGCGATCAACTTGGAATT
Source organism: Pseudophryne corroboree (assembly GCF_028390025.1). Taxonomy (NCBI): domain Eukaryota; kingdom Metazoa; phylum Chordata; class Amphibia; order Anura; family Myobatrachidae; genus Pseudophryne; species Pseudophryne corroboree. The sequence goes on along the minus strand of NC_086447.1, from coordinate 485,002,205 downwards.
ACCCCCTTAGTGCAGTTCTCTGGGAAAGCTATCTCCTGAGGCCAGTGAAAAGTCTGGGATGAATGTAGCAACGGATAGATTACAATACATAAAGTATAGCTGATTCCGTCCAACCAGGTGGTTTTGCAACTCTTTCTCGTCTGTAGGCAATTGCTTTCCACCGTAACAATCTCTCCTTATTGCAGTACAGCACAATGGCCCTCATTCCGAGTTGTTCGCTCGTTGCCGAGTTTCGCTATATTGCGATTAGTCGCTTACTGCGCATGCGCAAGGTTCGCATGCGCTTAGTTATTTTACTCAAAAGTTAGGTATTTTACTCACGGCATAACGAGGATTTTTCATCGTTCTGGTGATCGGAGTGTGATTGACAGAAAGTGGGTGTTTCTGGGCGGAAACTGGCCGTTTTATGGGAGTGTGCGAAAAAACGCTGGCGTTTCTGGGAAAAACGCGGGAGTGTCTGAAGAAACGGGGGAGTGTCTGGGCGAACGCTGGGTGTGTTTGTGACGTCAAACCAGGAAAGAAACTGACTGAACTGATCGCAATAGCTGAGTAAGTCTGGAGCTACTCAGAAACTGCTAAGAATTTTCTATTCGCAAATCTGCTAATCTTTCGTTCGCAATTCTGCTATGCTAAAATACACTCCCAGAGGGCAGCGGCTTAGCGTGTGCAATGCTGCTAAAAGCAGCTAGCGAGCGAACAACTCGGAATGAGGGCCTATATCTTTTGTCAAGCATGGGTCTATCTTGCTAACAGAGGCGTAGCATGGAGACATGACACCCGGAGCAGGGTCATGTCACGGCGCCCCCACCCACAACCACAAATACATACATACATACATACATACATACATAGATTCACACACATTTAGGCACAGACATACATAAACACACAAATACAGTATACACAGGTATATATACACATACAAATATACACACACAGATATATACAGACATACACATATACACACACAGACATACATAAACACACACATATACTCACACATACTGTATACAAAGATATATATACACAAACACACACATACATGTATACACATTAGCACACAGACATATACACACACATTTACACACAGACATATACACATAAACACACAGTATACACACATATACACACAGTAATTCTCACCAAGAGGCCAGCAGCAGAGCAGCTCCTCGTTCTAGCCTGGAGGGACGGAGCTTCTATGTGACTGACAGGCTGGACCTCTGTGGATAGAAGGAAAGGACTGAGGAAAGGGAAGGGGTGGCCACCATACTGCCTGCATGTTCCAGATCACTGAAAGCAGATCCCTGACAGACAGGAAAGTTCTTCTGACAAGCCTTCAAACCTCCCCTCTTCCTTAACAACACACCACACTGCACTGCTCTGCACTGGACTCTCTGTACTGTGCAATCAGTGATCTGCAACATGCAGGCAGTGTGGTGGCCACCCTTTCCCTCTCTTTTAGTCATTTCCTCCTACCCCTGCCTGAGATCCCGCCTCTCAGCTGTGCAGTGAGCCAGCGCCTTCAGTCCCCAGCGGCGCCTGGAGCTCGAGCTCCACTTGTTCCACCCTCCCCACGCCCCTGCTTGCTAGTCTCTGAATAGCTAATGAATAGTCATTACTCGGCACTGTAACTGTAGTAATGCTTAGCTGGATGTTATATTAGGTGATTGAAGGTACTATTCCCATAATGGAAGCTCTCTGCAATGTCCATGCTGCTGTGTCAGGCAATAACTGCTTTCAACTGTGACAGTTGGTCCTGACTCGTCGTTAGACACCGTGGGGCAGATGTATGGAGAGCAAAATGACTGCATAGGAATAGAGAGAGTTAAACCTCCTGTGAGGGGTGGACCTAACTGTTAGGAAAGTACAGCCCATGGTAAGAGGGGAGGGTTCAGTATATATAGGGACTTCTAGGCCAGCTTGGTCTCTCTTGCTGCTGAATTGCCTTCTGGTGAGTGCTGCATTGCAGATTCACAGACTGTTAGCTGGTTAGCAATTTTAGCATTTGCAGTGCACCGTGTATTCTGTGTGCCACCCTCCTTTAATCCAACACTCTGTTTGTATGATGGCATCTCGCCCCCGCCGTGCCGCCGGGACCCCAGCTCGCTACCGCTCATCAGGCGGTGAGGCTGGGCCCGAGGATGGGCCGGCTGGCCCAGCTGACGGCTACCCGTCTTCCGGGGCCGACGCGGCGGCGGTGGCTCGGCGGACTCGGTCCTCCTTGCCGCTGGTTTCCGGTCCGGTGTTACCGGCCGGCCGGCCGCGGGCGGCGGGGAGGGCTAGGAGCACGGGGGAGACGCCTGGAGGTGGCCGGGCATCGGCCTGCACCTCCGGCTGAAGAGTATGAGGCACCGTTGCCGGGTATGGGCGCCCGCGGGCGCGCCAGGTTGGGCGGCCGATGGAGGCTCCCAGTCCGTCTCCCCTCTCATCCCCTGTCACGATCCGGGTATCTGGACGCCATTTCTTACCCATCAGATGCCTCCTAAGGCTGGCTCAGCGCTCCAGGACCGGATCCCATCTGTTATCCTAATGTTCACATTCCTGCATCCTCTCCTGTCTCTCTGAGACGCTGTCACAGTAACGCCTTATTACATCTGGCATGGCGTCTCCCGCGGCCTCCGCCGCCGTCCCTGAGCTTCTGCATGCAGAGTGTCAGAGTGGCGATTACGTCAGCCGCGGCCTCCGCTGTGTCCGCGTGGTTGGATGTGCACTTGTCAGCCTGGCGTCTCCTGTCTCCAGTGGCCGGCGCCGCCATTACTGTTTTCATTACCACATGGATTACAAACCAAACTTCCCTCCAAGTGTCTGCATGGGCGCAGCCATCTTGGATTCTGTCAGCTGATCATTTCCTCCAATCTGTTGTCAGTATTGTTAATCTGCATAATTGCCTAGCCAATCCCTTCCTTGCTGCAGGTATAAATACACTGTGCCTGAGCAAGGAAGGCGTCAGTGCTTTGGTTGTCAAACCTAGTTCCTGTTTGTCTCTCTCCTGTGATTGTCTTCCAGGTTCCAGCTCCTGTCTCAAGACTTCCACCATAGAGACCCGCACCAGCATTCCACCTGCGGTGTAGCCTGACTCTCCAATCCATTGTGGATTCATCTGTTTCCAGCTACAACATTACCTGCTTCCAGCTCAGCTTCCAGCAGAGTACAGCTTCCCTTAAAGGGCCGGTGTCCTTTCTACACTTTACCACTCTCCACCGGTATTATTATTTCTCCGCTCTCAAGTTCTACATTTCAGTTCATATTTCATCGCTCCCAAGTTCATTTATTATTTAACTGGTTCCAGCCAGTATCCACTCCGTGCTAACAACAGTCTGGTTCCAGCCAGTATCCACAGCAGCTGTTTTACCTTCAGCAACCCAGCTTTTCCTGGAACACCAGCTGGCACAATCCTGGGTTATCTCCATTGCTACAGTCGGGCCTGGTAAGGACTTTCCATCTAGAAGATCATAAGAACTATCTCACACTACCAGTGCCCTGTGGCTCCTGCCATCCTGTAGTACCCAGGAACTGTATTTATTATTTGCTGACTTTTACGTTTTCTTTTACTGCTGCTGTGTTGCGGAGTTGTCATAATAAACATCATTGACTTTTATCCAAGTTGTCGTGGTCACGCCTTCGGGCAGTTATTATTCATGTTACTTACATGTCCAGGGGTCTGATACAACCTCCCAGGTTCCGGTACATCTCAGCCCCTACAACTGAGGCTGCCTCCCGTCAGCTCAGGCCCTCAGTTGTGACAGTAAGCACTGACCTAATGAATCCAGCCGGAGACCAGGATCAAGCGGCCAGGCCGATGCAAGAACTGGCAGCCCGACTAGAACATCAGGAGGCTGCACAGGGCCACATCATCCGCTGTCTCCAGGATCTCTCTACTCGGCTGGATGGGATTCAGACAACTCTCCGTGGATCAGGCGCATCTGGTGCGTCAACCACAGTGACTCCAGCTATAACCCCACCCACCTTACCCATTTCTGCTCCACGTCTTCATCTTCCAACGCCAGCAAAATTTGACGGATCTCCAAGATTCTGCAGGGGATTTCTCAACCAGTGTGAGATTCAGTTTGAGCTACAACCTGGCAATTTTCCCAGTGACCGTACAAAAATTGCCTACATCATCTCTCTTCTCAGTGGCTCCGCCCTTGACTGGGCATCACCGTTATGGGAGAGGTCCGACACCCTGCTATCTTCTTACACTGCATTCGTGTCAACATTCAGGCGCATCTTCGACGAGCCAGGCCGGGTAACCTCAGCTTCATCCGAGATTCTCCGTTTACGCCAGGGGTCACGTACTGTAGGACAATATCTGATACAGTTCCAGATCCTGGCATCCGAACTGGCATGGAACGACGAGGCCCTGTATGCTGCATTCTGGCATGGCTTATCTGAGCTTATTAAAGATGAGTTAGCTACCAGAGACTTACCTTCTAAGTTAGATGAGCTAATCTCACTCTGCACGAAAGTTGATTTACGTTTCAGAGAGAGAGCAACTGAGCGTGGAAGATCATCTTTTCCAAAATCTTCTGCTCCTCCTCCTCGTCAACTGTCACCATCTAAAGATGAGCCCATGCAAATTGGCCGTTCCCGTTTAACTCCTGCTGAGCGCCGAAGACGTCTCTCTGAGTCTCTTTGTCTTTACTGTGCAGCTCCGTCTCACACCATCAATGCCTGTCCCGAACGTCCGGGAAAACTCCAAACCCTAGCTCGCCCAGGAGAGGGCCAGCTAGGAGTAATGATCTCCTCTCCATCTCCTCATGATTGTAATCTCCCAGTCTCGCTTCAAGTTGCTCAACGTTATCGGAACGTCATTGCTCTCCTTGATTCCGGAGCAGCTGGGAACTTTATTACTGAAGCCTATGTTAAACGGTGGTCCCTACCCACCGAGAGACTTCCTTCCTCCTTTTCCTTAACTGCCGTGGATGGCAGTAAAATTTTTGATACTGTTATTGCTCTAAGGACTCTACCAGTTCGTCTGAGAGTGGGAGTTCTTCATTCCGAACTTATTTCACTTTTAGTGATTCCAAGAGCCACACATCCTGTGGTCCTGGGCCTTCCATGGCTCCGTCTTCACAATCCTACAATTGATTGGACGACTACGCAAATCCTGGCATGGGGTTCCTCCTGTGCAGAGACATGTTTGTTTAAAGTATTGCCTGTCTGTTCTTCCTCCCCCAGGTCGTCTGATGTTCCACCTCCTCCATATCAAGATTTCACGGATGTGTTCAGTAAAGCTTCTGCTGATATCCTTCCTCCTCATAGAGAATGGGACTGCCCGATTGATCTCGTTCCAGGGAAGGTTCCACCTCGAGGCCGAACTTATCCGTTGTCTCTGCCTGAGACGCATTCTATGGAGGAATACATTAAAGAGAACCTAGCAAAGGGGTTCATTCGACCTTCTTCTTCCCCAGCCGGCGCAGGCTTCTTTTTTGTAAAAAAGAAAGATGGTGGTCTGCGGCCGTGCATCGACTACAGAGGTTTGAACGACATTACCATCAAGAACCGTTATCCTTTACCCCTAATTACTGAGCTCTTTGACAGAGTTAGCGGAGCTACCATCTTTACAAAGCTGGACTTGCGAGGTGCATACAATCTCATCCGGATCCGTAAGGGTGACGAGTGGAAGACCGCCTTTAACACCCGTGACGGACATTATGAGTACCTCGTCATGCCCTTCGGATTGAGCAATGCTCCAGCTGTCTTCCAGCATTTTGTCAATGAGATTTTCAGAGACATTCTATACCGTCATGTCGTGGTCTATCTAGACGATATCCTCATTTTTGCCAACGATTTAGAGGAACATCGTTTTTGGGTTAAAGAGGTTCTGTCCCGTCTCCGTGTCAATCATCTCTATTGCAAATTAGAAAAATGCGTCTTTGAAGTCAAGTCCATTCCGTTTCTAGGGTACATTGTGTCCGGTTCCGGACTAGAGATGGATCCTGAGAAACTACAAGCAATTCAGAATTGGCCGGTACCCTTAACCCTCAAAGGGGTCCAGAGGTTCTTAGGGTTCGCCAATTATTACCGAAAGTTTATACGAGACTTTTCCACCATTGTGGCGCCTATTACTGCTTTCACCAAGAAGGGTGCTAACCCGTCCAAGTGGTCTGAAGAAGCCATGCAAGCTTTTCATCTTTTAACACAGAGGTTCATCTCTGCGCCTGTCCTGAAACAGCCTGACATCGACTCTCCTTTCATCCTAGAGGTGGATGCCTCCTCCGTTGGAGTAGGAGCGGTGTTATCTCAGAGGGCTAAAGATGGCCATTTACATCCTTGCAGTTTCTTCTCCCGGAAGTTCTCCCCAGCTGAGCGCAACTATGCCATTGGCGACCAGGAGTTGCTAGCCATCAAGCTCGCTCTAGAAGAGTGGAGGTATCTGTTGGAGGGAGCTTCTCATTTAATCACCATACTTACAGACCACAAGAACCTTTTATACCTGAAGGGCGCACAATGTCTCAACCCTCGTCAGGCCAGATGGGCACTTTTCTTTTCCAGGTTCGACTTTAAACTCCAGTTCTGTCCGGGCTCTCAGAATCGCAAGGCCGATGCCCTTTCCCGCTCATGGGAGCAAGAAAATGAGTCAGAGTCTTCAGACAAGCATCCTATTATAAATCCGTTGGCATTCTCCACGGTAGGGATGGACTCTACGCCCCCATCAGGGAAAAGTTTTGTGAAGCCGATGCTAAGGAAGAAGCTCATGCATTGGGCCCATGCTTCCCGTTTTGCCGGACATACAGGTATCCAAAAAACCCTGGAGTTTATCTCTAGGTCCTATTGGTGGCCAACTCTGAAAAAGGACGTCTTGGAGTTTATTGCATCTTGCCCAAAGTGTGCCCAACATAAAGTATCCCGCCAGTCGCCTGCGGGGCAACTGGTTCCACTATCCGTTCCCCGTCGACCATGGACCCACTTGTCGATGGATTTCATTACAGACTTACCCATGTGCAACAAGTTCAATACCATCTGGGTGGTAGTTGACCGGTTCACCAAGATGGCACACTTCATTCCTCTCACCGGTCTTCCGTCAGCTTCCAAGTTGGCTCAAGTATTCATACAAGAGATCTTCCGACTCCACGGTCTTCCTGAAGAAATTATCTCAGATCGAGGAGTTCAATTCACAGCCAAATTCTGGCGAAGTTTATGTCAAGTCCTCCAAGTCAAGCTAAAGTTTTCCACGGCTTACCATCCTCAGACCAATGGTCAAACCGAGAGGGTGAATCAGGACTTGGAGGCCTTCCTCCGCATCTATGTGTCCTCCTCTCAAGATGACTGGGTTCAATTACTTCCCTGGGCCGAGTTCTGTCATAACAACCAGTATCATTCTTCATCTGCTTCAACACCATTCTTCACTAACTTTGGATTCCACCCTAAAGTTCCTGAGTTCCAACCGCTTCCAGCAACTTCTGTTCCCGCAGTGGATATCACCTTGCATCAGTTTGCCAATATCTGGAAGAGCGTACGATCAGCTCTGCTCAAGGCATCGTTCAGGTACAAGAAGTTTGCGGATAAGAAGCGTCGAGCAGTTCCTGCTCTCAAGGTGGGTGATCGGGTATGGTTATCCACGAAGAATTTGAGGTTAAGAGTTCCCAGTATGAAGTTTGCACCTCGCTATATCGGTCCTTTCAAGATTGAACAAGTCATCAATCCTGTTGCTTACAGACTCCAGTTGCCTCCCTTCTTAAAAATACCCAGGACATTCCATGTTTCCCTGTTGAAACCGCTGATCTTGAATCGGTTTCATTCCTCACTTCCTCCAACTCCGAAAGTCCAAACTCAACGAGGCGTTGAGTATGAAGTGGCCAAGATCCTGGACTCACGTCACCGTTACGGTCAACTACAATATCTTATTGACTGGAAGGGTTATGGTCCTGAGGAACGTTCATGGACCAATGCTTCTGATGTCCATGCTCCTGCCTTGGTCCGGAGATTCCATTCCAAGTTTCCTTAAAAGCCAAAGAAGTGTCCTGGGGCCACTCCTAAAGGGGGGGGTGCTGTCACGATCCGGGTATCTGGACGCCATTTCTTACCCATCAGATGCCTCCTAAGGCTGGCTCAGCGCTCCAGGACCGGATCCCATCTGTTATCCTAATGTTCACATTCCTGCATCCTCTCCTGTCTCTCTGAGACGCTGTCACAGTAACGCCTTATTACATCTGGCATGGCGTCTCCCGCGGCCTCCGCCGCCGTCCCTGAGCTTCTGCATGCAGAGTGTCAGAGTGGCGATTACGTCAGCCGCGGCCTCCGCTGTGTCCGCGTGGTTGGATGTGCACTTGTCAGCCTGGCGTCTCCTGTCTCCAGTGGCCGGCGCCGCCATTACTGTTTTCATTACCACATGGATTACAAACCAAACTTCCCTCCAAGTGTCTGCATGGGCGCAGCCATCTTGGATTCTGTCAGCTGATCATTTCCTCCAATCTGTTGTCAGTATTGTTAATCTGCATAATTGCCTAGCCAATCCCTTCCTTGCTGCAGGTATAAATACACTGTGCCTGAGCAAGGAAGGCGTCAGTGCTTTGGTTGTCAAACCTAGTTCCTGTTTGTCTCTCTCCTGTGATTGTCTTCCAGGTTCCAGCTCCTGTCTCAAGACTTCCACCATAGAGACCCGCACCAGCATTCCACCTGCGGTGTAGCCTGACTCTCCAATCCATTGTGGATTCATCTGTTTCCAGCTACAACATTACCTGCTTCCAGCTCAGCTTCCAGCAGAGTACAGCTTCCCTTAAAGGGCCGGTGTCCTTTCTACACTTTACCACTCTCCACCGGTATTATTATTTCTCCGCTCTCAAGTTCTACATTTCAGTTCATATTTCATCGCTCCCAAGTTCATTTATTATTTAACTGGTTCCAGCCAGTATCCACTCCGTGCTAACAACAGTCTGGTTCCAGCCAGTATCCACAGCAGCTGTTTTACCTTCAGCAACCCAGCTTTTCCTGGAACACCAGCTGGCACAATCCTGGGTTATCTCCATTGCTACAGTCGGGCCTGGTAAGGACTTTCCATCTAGAAGATCATAAGAACTATCTCACACTACCAGTGCCCTGTGGCTCCTGCCATCCTGTAGTACCCAGGAACTGTATTTATTATTTGCTGACTTTTACGTTTTCTTTTACTGCTGCTGTGTTGCGGAGTTGTCATAATAAACATCATTGACTTTTATCCAAGTTGTCGTGGTCACGCCTTCGGGCAGTTATTATTCATGTTACTTACATGTCCAGGGGTCTGATACAACCTCCCAGGTTCCGGTACATCTCAGCCCCTACAACTGAGGCTGCCTCCCGTCAGCTCAGGCCCTCAGTTGTGACATCCCCCTTGTCGCGGCCGCAAGGTGGTGTCGGGCGAGGGGGGCGGATGGCGGCGGCGAGTCGGACGAACCTTGAGAAAGCTGCGCCAGCAGTGAAACGCGTTGGTGATAAGCCTGGGACCTCCAAACCGCAAGATTTGCCGGCAATCCATCTCTGGGAACGGTGATCCGTATGGAATAACTTCAGGGAAGATACTGCATCAGGACCTGCCAGGGTTCATTTCCCACACTAATTCCAGCACGGGACAATCAAACAAGTGAGAGAATCCCCATAACTACGGAGTGCTAACCGAGTGGAGGACTCACTACAGCGAACTGGTAACACCGTCTACTCATTTCCCTAGGATAAGGCATCTTGCTACATACCCAGCAATTTAAGATTTTCTTCAACAAATAAGCAGTGTTGATCTAGGCCCTATTTTTTGGAACTTTCAATTAATTTTTTAATTTTTGTTTTGTGGTACCACCAATTTTTACTATTATCTGTTGCAACAGTAAAATGTATGTCAATACACAAGAAACCAATGATATATGTTCATAATTAATAAATTTCTCATTATTCATTTAACTAGTTACTAGCGCTGAATTACTTTTCATCTATTGTTCTTTACAAAGGGTTTAACTAGCCCTTCTCATTTAGCTGCTTGAGGATCCACACCACCTGTCAGCGCCATCTCTACTTCGGTAGTTCACATTCCACCGTCGCGGGGTCTCGTCCGGCGGTCACTTCAGGTGGGCCCAGCGGTGGAGGGAGTGTGGCGGGAAGCGGTGGGCCGCGCGCACAGGGTGCGCGCACGCCAGCGCTCTCAGACAGTGGCGCCGTTCACGCACGTGTGTGTGCAGCGGCGCCGACAGTGTCCTCATCTCCCCTGCTGCCTCCCTTGCAGCCGGAGTCCGGCAGGGAGCGGCGGCGGGGGGGACGGTCCAGGGGCGAGCACGGCGACATTGAGCCCCGCCGAGGCACCTTCCCCGCAGATGGAGAGAGCTCCGGCCTGCGGGGGGAGGACGCGCGAGGAGGGGCCGGTAGTAGCCGGAACATTGCTGGTGAGGGCCTGTAGGCTCAGGTTAGAGTAGGGGACTGGTGGGGGACCATGCCACTTGTGGTCAGGGGGGCCAGCAGTTCCCCAGCGGGCCAGGCGGAGCATTGGTCGTCGGGTCCCCTGTTGGCACCTACCAGGCGCCGGGCAGGGAGGCGTGCGCCGGCATCTGCGGGGGCTCCTGCGGGGGCCGGCGGTGACTTTTGGGGAGGTCAGGACCCCTCCGGTCAGTTGGCGTCGGCTCTGTCGACGGTGGTGGCGGCATTGGGCCCGTTGGCCGCTGCAGCATCCCCGGGGACAGCTAGGCGTTCTGGCGTGTGCGCGGAAGCAAGGGCGTCCGGTGCGCGGCCCGGGTCGGCGGCTCAGCGAATTGCTTGCGCTTGCCGTGATTTGGGGGCTGCCGCGGCGCAGCTGGGACACCGTCAAGTGCGGGCCGAGCAGGCGCTGGGAGTGGTTTCCGGGTCCTTTGCTCTGTCTTCTTCTTCAGGTTATCGCGGAGAAGTTGAAGTGGTTGGGAGCGACGAGGAGGATGTCGAAGTTTCCACACCGGAGGATTCCCAGTCCGAGCAGTCAACAGTGTCAGGTGAGGTTAAGCAGTCGGCGTCTGGCTCCAGCACGCGCTACAGTTCTCTCAGTTCCTCCTCTTCTTCATCCCTGTCGTCGCCGGCGTCCGACGTCAGTAGCACGACTAGGGCAAAAAAGCGCGCGACGATGTACGCCAAGAGGGCGGCGGGGCAGCAGGAGAGGCGGAAGAGACGTAAGCGGCTTATCGAGGACGCTCGCAGGGCCAAGAAGCGCCACGATTTGCCGGGAGTAGTACACTGCGATTACACGGCCGTGTTGAGGGGGTTGCGGGATAGCTGCCGTAGAAAGATCTGCAGGGGTGATTACGTTGATATGTTCGTCCTGACTAAGGACGCGAAGAAGGACTATAAGTCAGTGGCAGCTAAGAAGGGCATCGGAGCTGAAGCTTTCCGTACTTTCGACAACTGGCTGGCCGTTTTTTGCATCTTTGCGGCGTGTTACCTGGAAGATAGGCCTGACGAACATATGAACGTCATACGATACCTGCACTTGATACACGATATGCAGCGCACATCGGCAGGCATCGAATGGCGGATGTATGACGAGAAATTCCGGGAGAAACAGGATTGCCTGCATGTGATTGACTTTGGATGCAAAGACGTGGAAGTCTGGCTCCAGGTCACCCGGACTTCTCAACCCGCAAGGGAGCCCCGGAATCCGGGGGCGGACGGGCAACGCGCAGGGTCGTCCACCCAAGGGAGCGGCGCGGATGGCGGAGCGGGCAAGACAGGTAGATTGGGCGGCCGCGGGGGAGGGCAGGCCGCCGCGAAAGGGAAGTGCTTCGCATTTAACAATGCGTCCTGTTCCTTCGGCAAGCAGTGTTGGTTTCGACATTTGTGCTTGCAATGTGGCGGCTCCCACCCGGCCTCGACCTGTTTTAAAGGCAATCACCAAGGTGCACGGGGTAAGCAAAGCTTCGCAAGACCCGGCGCGAGCGGGATCGCTCCACAGGGCACCAACGCCAATTAATTTGGACGCCATGGCCAAATGGTTGGATTGGTATCCAAATAGTACGGACGCTCAGTTTTTGTTTCAAGGTTTTAAGTTTGGTTTTCGCTTGCCTGTTGCGAGCGATGTATCGGTTCGGGCTCTCCGGAATCTTCAGTCCGCTCGCGCCTTGCCAGCGGTTCTGCGCGAGAAGGTTGATAAGGAGGTACGGCTGGGTAGGATGGAGGGCCCGTTTAGCTCACCACCGGTGGATGACTTGGTCATCTCCCCAGTGGGGGTTGTCCCCAAGAAGACTCCAGGTGCCTTTCGGCTCATTCAGCATCTTTCTTACCCGTCGGGGTCGTCGGTCAACGACGCGATACCACCGGCTCATTGCTCGGTGGTGTACCAGTCGTTTGATGAGGCGCTAGAGTTGGTCCGTAGTTACGGCCCTGGGGCCCTGATGGCTAAGATCGATGTGGAATCCGCGTTTCGGTTGCTCCCGTTGCATCCAGACTCATTCCGTTTTATGGGTTTTCGGATCGGAGCGGAGTATTTCATCGACAAATGTTTGCCGATGGGATGTTCCGTTTCCTGCTCGTTTTTTGAACGGTTTAGCACATTTTTACATTGGTGCGTGGAGTCTTCGTCAGGGGGTCATGGAGTTGCGCATTACCTCGATGATTTCCTGTGTGTGGGACCGGCGAATTCGCCGCGCTGCAGCGACTTGCTGTTCAGCATCCGAGCGCTGTTTTTTCACTTTGGCGTTCCTGTGGCCGAGGATAAAACGGAGGGGCCGGTTTCCTGTTTATCGTTCTTGGGGATCGAAATCGACACGGTAGCGGGATCGTGTCGCCTTCCTCAGGCCAAGGTTGCGAAGCTACGCAAAGTTATTTGCCAGTTCGTAAGGCCGCGCAAAGTCACGCTGCGGCAGGCGCAGTCCTTGCTGGGCCTTTTGAACTTTGCTTGTCTGGTAATCCCGATGGGCAGGGTTTTCTGCCGGAAGCTGGAGAGGGCGACTGCGGGGTGTGCCAGGCCGCATCATTTCATCCGCTTGTCCTCCGAGATTAAGAGGGATTTGGCCGTATGGGCCTCGTTCCTGGAGGATTTCAACGGGGTGCGTATCTGGCAGGCCCCAACGGTCGACAGCGCTAGGTTACAGCTGTTCACTGACGCGGCAGGTTCCTCTGGGTTCGGTTGCTACCTAGAGGGATCTTGGGGCGTAGCCTCGTGGCCTGAGGAATGGCATCGCAAAGGTTTCACTAAGGACCTGTTGCTGCTGGAGCTTTTCCCAATTATGGTAGCACTGGAGGTTTGGGGCGAGCGTCTGGCTGATTGCAGCATTTTGTTTAGATGTGACAATCTGGGTGTGGTGCATGCGATAAATAACCAGAGGGCAAAGTCGCTAGTGGTTCTGAAGGTGCTTGGGCGATTGCTGCTGACATGCTTGCATAGGAATGTATGGTTCCGCGCGCAGCATGTACCAGGTCTTGAGAACGGAATTGCCGACGCGTTGTCCCGCGGTCAGTGGGAGAGATTTCGTTTGTTGGCACCCGAGGCCGATGAGCGGGGGTTTCAATGTCCCGGTTATGTCTGGCAGGTTATCGGACTGGACTGGAGGGTCTAGCGATGCGATCAGTGGCTCCGAACACGCTCAAGGCTTACGGTCAAGCTTGGAGCGAGTGGGAAGAGTTTGTCCGAGGACACAGTCAAGAAGGTAAGAGCGGGCATCGGATGATGCTTTCTTTTATTTGGCAGCTGTTTGTCACGGGTAGGTCCAGAGCGGTGGTGTCCCGGTACTTAGCAGGGATTTCGTTCTTTAATAAAATCAAGGGGGTCCCTGACGTGACAAAGAGCGGGCTTCTGGTTAAGGCGATGAAAGGGTGGGCACGCGTGGCGCCAGCGCCGCCTGATAGGCGGCCCATCGATGCGGCCTTGCAACCGGCTGTCATCAAGGCGGTGGGCGGTATCGCGTCGTCTATTTTTTAATCGCTTTTGTTCTGGTTGGCGTTCTCAATGGCTTACCACGGAGCCTTTCGGGTTTCGGAGCTGGTTGCACCATCTAAGCGGGCGGACTCGCGCATGCTGCTGGATGACGTGGTGGGTGAGAGGTCCTTGCTGTGCAGATTGCGTCGCTCTAAGACGGACCAAGTAGGTAGAGGTCGATGGGTCACCTTGGTTTCGTCGCTGGAGGAGAGCATTTGCCCGGTGAGGTTGGCATCGAAATATGCAGCAGTTCAGCCCGGTGTGCAGGGGTCATGGCTGCTGCATTATGACGGTTTACCTTTGACGAAATATCAGTTTCGTTGGATGCTGAGTCGCTGTCTGGCGAGCTTGGGCCTTTCACCCGCTGCTTTCGGTACGCATTCCTTCCGAATCGGGGCAGCGATGACGGCTGCGTCGGCAGGGCTTTCCGTGGCGGAAATCCAGGCAGTGGGACGATGGAAGTCGTCGAGTTACAGACGATATATTCGCCCAGTGCCATAAGTGTTTGGTTGATTAACGGTTCTGTTTATTAGTAGTTGTATAAGTTCATGTTGTAAAGTTCAGTACGTCCTTGTGTAGTGTGTCTGTTTGTCTCCCCTGTTTATCCTACTCAGGGATTAGCTACTCGCCGCTGCTGGCAGCGGGGTCTGGAGTTCTTTTGCGATTTTTTGCCTGACTTGACGGACTGAATTCTAATCTACAATTCGGCTGATCAGTTCAAATCAAAGTCCCTCAGCAGGTCTTTATGCTTTCCCCTCCAGCTGAGTTCTTACATGTTTTTCCCATATTATACCCCCCTTCCCCCCCTCCCCCGTTTTATTTTCCTTATATTAATTAGATTTTTCCCATTGTGTGTTTATGTTCTGCTTCGATTGGCTGGAAGCTTGTGCAGATCGGCTAGGCCGTGACTTCTGCAAGACACGAAAAAACCCTTTTTCTTTTGGCAGATCCTTCAGGTTAATGCGTTTAATAAACTCCTTTTCGGATACTTATTAACCGATTTTTTACTCCTTTCCTTCTCTTCAGGTTGGGTAGAAGATGACTTGGCAATTTGGGTGGTTGGCCACTCTTATGTGTACTGGGCAGCCAGGTTTTTGGCCTCGGAGGGGGCACAGATGTTTCCTAGGGCTCATGGCGTTCGTTGGCTTGGTTGGCGGGGGATGATGTGGAAAGATCTGAAGAGTAGACTGGTCAGTCAGGTCAGCGAGCATGGGGTCCCTAGGGTACTGGTTGTCCATTTAGGTGGCAACGATCTGGGGAAGAGGACATCTTTGGAGCTGCGGTGGGCCATGATGAAGGATCTGGCCAGTGTGGCCGAGGCGTGGCCCAAGTGTGTCTTGGTGTTCTCTATGATGGTGCCAAGATTGAGTTGGCGAGGAGTGGCGGACGGTCACCCGATTGATGAGGCCAGGCAAAAGGTGAATGGGGCGGTAGCGAAGTGGGTGTTGGCCCACGGAGGCAAAGTGGTTCGCCACCCTAGGATTCGGTTTCGTGACAGTCACTTTTTTCGGCCTGATGGTGTGCATCTGTCCAAGGAGGGGATGATGCTTTTCCTGGAGGATCTTTTTCTGGTGTTGCCCGGAGTTAGGTTGAGGGTATGGTGGCGGTGCGAAGACTCTGGGGAGGAGTCTTTCGCTGTTGGCGGAAAAGAACGCAGGTTGTAGTTTGTCTTGTTAGTTGCAGTGATTTACATTTTGGTGTGGTTTAGGTGCACTCACATCCATTGACTTTTAAGGCCGCTAGACCACCCGTCAGGGGGCAGCGTCATCACCCATCAGGGTGGGTAGTCAGCGTGGAGGTCTGAGTCCGGCACCTATTACCTATTTTATGGTTTGTGTTAAATTAGGATCGTTTGGAATTTTAATGTTTGAGGTTATCGTCAGTTGAATAGAGCCGTTCTTTTTTCTGCCACCATATGCCGCTGAATCGGCATGTTAACTTAAATTTTCACTTTACAGGTTTTTCTAATGGTTAGGGTACAATAAATAGCTAACAATTTTCTGCCAAATTCAAGTCTCCGTGTCATTATTTCTTGGTATTAAAGGTACTGAATGCTTTACTTTTGAATAAGGGGTCCACACATTATCATTAGGAGGTTTATAACCTGGAGAAGGCATAAGGAAGTGATAAACCAGTGATATGTGCAAGGTGATAAAGGCACCAGCCAGTTAGCTCCAATATGGAAATTAACAGTTAGGATCTGATTGGCTGCTGCCTTTATCACCTTGCGCATATCACTGGTTTATCACTTCCTTATGCCTTCTACAGGTTAATACATCTGCCCCCGTGTACAGTAAGCAGCTTAGGGGTCTCTGTTATGAGCACTCTCTCTATCACTGGAAGGGCTTGTGATGTGTAGTTAGTGAAACAGGGCTACTGACCTGTGCTCCAAAAAGGTTGCTGTGCTCAAAGGTTACATTTAGTCTGTCTGACTGTGAGCAGTACAATATCCGCTGCAGGTCCCTGTGATATGGAGGCCTGAATCCTTTTAAGCTTTCTGTGTAACTATGACAGCATTGTTCCTTACTGCGCTACAAAGTTCTGCCTGTTGTGTTGGGAAAACTGCTATTTGATGGCTCTTATCAGTCTCATAAAGGGTGTTGGTAACATAGAAGCTGGCTAATTTCATGTATAAAACTGTGTTCTTTCATATACCAGGATATTTCAGGAGAGAGTCTGTGACAGTCAACAGGATGATTCAAGAATTACTGAGACTCGTACTATTTGAAGTGTCAGAATGTACAGTCTGCAATGGGGCTCCCCGATCTCACTACAAATGGCTATTTTGCCTCAGGGCTTACATAATCTGCAGGCCAATCTAGCACCAGTGATAGCGATGCGCGGGGCTGCGCATCGCTATTGCTGTGAGGGGTACACATGGAGCGATCGCTGCTTAAAATCTAAGCAATCTAGTCAGATTGCTTAGATTTTAAGCAGCGATCGCTCCGTGAGTACCCCCCTATAGACTCTCTCTGTCGGCTGCTGGACTCTGCTAAGGTGCCTCTCTTTACTCCTCACTGCCTTGCTAGAGAAAGGACCACCTTACTGCCCGTCAGATTAGGAGCCTCCTCCAGTTCCCAGGGACACCACCAAATCAGGCTAGGTATACCTCAGTCTCTTCTGCTGCAAGGTACTGTTCCACTCTCCCCATCCTCCTAAGATGGCCGCCACCCAACTGCCAACATACTCTGCACCCGGCTGTTAACTGATGCAGCACATGCCAGCAGCAGCACAGAAAATTTTCTTAACCCTTTCCCTGTTGAAGTCTCATAGCGTTTAGCCAGGCTGCATTTTGTAGAGGGGAAAAAGGGCACAGAAATAAATGAAATGTCCGTGGCAACTCTGATGGGGTGTCATAAATATGCCCCATAGTGCGGAGATGTACTGTAGCAGTGATATAGTGAAGAGATTTAGTGTGGGAAGGAAGTGCAGTGATGTAGTATGCCACATCACCCCGTGTCCACACCGAAAGAAATTCTCTGTGGCGCTAATCACACCCACTGCGCAGTACACAATAGGCCCTTCAAAAATGTCAGCTCCAGGCCCATGTGGACCTTAATCTGGCACTGCTCTCCAGTGACCTCTCAAGAGCTCCATAACAAGTTTCTGAAGGAAGTGAACTGACTTCATTAGTGTACAGTGCTGCTTATATACGGTTCTGTGCTGTGATATTTCACAAGAACTTTAGTCAGAGATTACAGTTCACAACCAGTCAGGTTGTATCTACTCTACCCATGCATTGCACATCTGGAAACTTATTGCACATCCTTCGTAATATGAAAATGTTGAAGTTATCTGTTTGTTTGTTTGTTTGTTTGTTTGTTTTTTTACAAATGCTTTATAAGGAAATGAAAGATTATTGATAGGTCACTAAAATACATTGATGTAACATTAATATAAGATCTTGAAAGATTAAAAAATTAATTCAGAATAGCAAACACATCTGGACAGAACAATGTATTTGACATACTGGGGGGTATTCAATTGTTTGAAAAGTCAGTTGGGTGTCTGTTTTTTTCCTATCTAATAGACAGGAAAAAACAGGCACCCAACCGACTTTTCAAACATTTGAATTCCCCTCACTAATTGCTATGCAAATAGTGGCATTCTATTGATTTTGTGTTATTCATTTAATGATACATTAAATTATTTGTAAAAAGAGGGATTATTTATGTTAGTAATTTGTTATTCAAGTAAAGTATATGGGATGCAGTCATTTACAATGTCGACACCACACTGTCAACAGTGAGGACATTGAACATGTTGGAATCCGCAGGGACTGGAGGGTTAGGTTGTGGCAGCAGAGGGCTAGGGTAAGGCCACAGGAGGGGAGGATTTGGGTTAGGTCACTGGTACCCAAACGTGGTCCTCAGGGCACCCCAACAGTCCAGGTTTTAAAGATATCCATGCTTAGGCACAGGTTACTTAATTAGTACCTCAGTCAGTTTGATTATATTATCTGTTCACAAGCAGGGATATCCCTAAAAGCTGGACTGTTTTAGTTGCTTTAAGGACCATGTTTGGGAACCACTGTGTTAGGCACTAGGTGGAAGTTTAGGGTTAACCTATGAGGGGAGGTTAGGGTTAAGTACTAGAGGGAGGTTTAGTGGTTAGGGAAACTCATGGTCAGAAATACTGCGTTATGAGCAGGAAGTTCCCATCAGCTTCCATACCAGGAAAATAGTGAGGCAGCTGCTGTACCTGTCGTGCCTCGTAAGTCTCAACTGGACCAACAGGAAGTTTTGTCGACATTCTAATCATGTTGAAATTTCATTAGTGTTCACATGATGAATGTTGATGTTTCCAAAGTCGATGATGACTGTTGAGAAAATATACCGCTTCCAAGGGCCCATATGTACCACTCAGTGGTGAAAAATGTATAAAACACATGTAACTCTGGCAGGGAAGGTGGGCCCCTCTGAGCTCTGGGCCCCATAGCAGTTGCCCTCCCTGCACCTGTGGTAACTACACCCCGATACAGAGGTGCAAGTTTTTAGAATTTGTTGGATATAAACATATTCCACTAAATTAACTTTGGATATTGCATTGCAAACTTTGTCACAAGAATACAGTTACATATCATGCAATATTTAATCTTTCTCATTTGATTAAACATTTTTTACATGGGTCAGTTGTTACACATTATGTATTAAATATACTTATGACAAATATGACTAAAAATAATCGATTACTGAATTCAATTAGTACTCAAATACATTATAAATTTCAGCTCTTTATGGGTTGCTATAGTGATCGCAAAAAGTTTGTGTCTACTTATTCAGGCCAATGTTATTATTCATAAGCATTATCATATTAGAACCAAAATATGGAATACAGAATAAAAATAAGGCCATTTTAATGATGTTTACTGCATTCTGAATATGAATCAAATAATAAAACATAGGGTAGTATATATACCATGGCTGAGCTCTAACCCTATAGTTGATTTATATGTGGCACATGTGTACTGTGTTCTCCTTTTGTAGAGCAGCAATAAGTCAGATCCTTGGAAAGGTACATACATTAAGATTGTTGTCTTTCTACATTGTGTAACATTTTCTTATACACATTATTATATGCAATTGCTCTAGCTAACCTATAGGATGTGCCATATGCCATTCAATTTTAAATTATGTGAATATAGAAATAAAAAACATGCATATGGTAAAAGGAAGCAGTAACAATTCATTTCAAACAGTGTCATCGTGATAATTCAATTAGTTCTTTTAATTAGTTTTAAATGGGTTACATTTATGTCACAGCGACGCTGGGATCCCGGCATCTGAAAATCCCAATGGTTGGCATGGTGACCAACAGGGACTATTCCCAGACTTGGCTATCCACGACACCCATAGAGTGGGACCACAACCTGAGGCGAGCGCAGCGAGCCTGTAAGGGGCTTTGTTCCGCTCGCCCCCTGCTGGCAATCCGACAGCCAGGATCCCGCTGGCGGTATTGTAACCGTTGTTCTCCTGATCACTGGTCACACATACCCAATGCGTTTTAAATACGTAGGCACAGAAGACACAAAGGCTAAGAGTAGAAGTGATGATCATTATAAGAGTCTCTTGCAAGGAGAGTCAGATTAATCATGGCAGAACTATACTGTAAGTGTACTTCAGATAGTGAAATGTATTATATTGCATATCTGCAGTTGGTAACAATATCATTGTTATTCATAATCATGTGACTTTCATCCTCAAATTTGCACATCTTATCAGCTATTTTACAAAGGAGAATTATTGTGAATTAATAATATATTTACCTAGATTTTAATGGTGCCCTATGGGAGATTTAGGGCAGGAAGCTGCAGAAGTGCAGGGGTAGTGGCACCCTAAATCATGTTATTATGCTGCTTGCGACATGGCCCATGATGAGGCAATCCACAAGTTTTATCTGGGTCCCAACTATCAATTCAATGGAAAAGTGGACAGGATACTGGTTGTCTCCCCCAAATTGAGGAGTTTCCATGGACGTTCCAGAAGAGTAGTCAAGTATATAAGTAATAATATGCTAAATAGCTTTCACTTTTAAAAATGAATAGTACTGTAGCTCTCTGCTTCCCCCCTGTGTGTCTCTCTCTCTCTCTCTCTCTCTCTCTCCCTCTGTGCTAGTTGTTGGCAGAGTGCTGCGGTGTTGGATAGGGATGTTAGTCCACACAGCGGCACTTAACCAGGATGATTGGTTTATTATTCAGATATCAGCGATAACAGCTTGTAGTATATAGAAGATGTTCTGCAGCAGCTGGAACTCACAGTATACATGTCAAGCAGTACAGCAGTAACACAGCGTCTCAGTACACACAGGATACAGCTGCATACACACAGGGTGCGGCTGCGGGGTAGACAAGGTCACACACTGAGGAGAGCAGAAGCTGCACGTCAGTCACAGTTGTCTCTCCCAAGAAGAACTCTCTCAGACTGTGCGCTAAGCACCTCCTCCTGCACTGAGCTGACACTAGGAGGGAAAACACTAGTGAAGCAGTGCTGGGAACTGAGACAGACCACAGAGTGATCTCTTGTCTAACAGCCCCCTCGCTCAAGGCTGGCTCCGGTTACATACATTTGCATAACACTTTAACAAAAACATTTCTCACTAAAGTTTTCCTGTAACCGAAAACACATTAATAAGCAAACAGTAAAACAAATCAACATTTCTCAAAAGTATTTCAGTCCACATTTTGTCATGAACATATTCAGCAAGTGTGATGACAGTCCCTTTGTCAACATATTAGCAGCATTGCTCTCGCTTGCTATGTAATCCATAATGACAGACTTATTTTCCACTAACTCATGGATAAAGTGATGTCTAATGGCAATTTGTTTGGACCGTCCATAATTGCTCCCTTGTTATCACACGCAATGTTGATAGTCTCACTGTGGTAAAGAAGGCTAAGCTCACATATACTCTCCTTCATCCATATAGCTTCTTTTGCAATTTCTGTAAGTATCATGTACTCTGCCTCAGTGGTGCATAGAGCAACAGTGGGTTGCTTTCTGCTCGCCCAGCTGACGGCTGCGCCTGCCAAAACAAGTATTCTGTATAGGAACGACGGTCATCCTCATCTGATTCCCAATCGGCATCACAGAAAACTTCCAAAGTCGTACCTTTAATGAACTTGCACCTTTTAATTACCTTAAAGTTCTTTTGACTGCAATACAGTATTGCCTCCTAGGGTTAATTGCAAATTGGCTTGCCCGGCTCACTGCATGTGTGATGTTGGGGTGAGTCCCAATACTTGCATACATTAAGCTACCAACAGCATTTTGATAAGGAACCTCTCTCATTTCCTTTATCTCCTCCTGGCTGGTTGGTGACATGGCCTTTACCATCTTTATGCTTTTGTCAATAGGAGTGCTCACTGGTTTTGCATCAGACATTCCATACTTGCGAAGTGTTGCTTCAATATATGTCTGTTGATCAATTGTAACAGTTCCATCTTTCTGGTTTTGTATAATCCGCATGCCTAACAAATGATTTGCAGGGCCTAAATCCTTCAGCTTGAATCTTTGTTTCAGCTGCTGTTTTACATCAGTAATGTGCTCTTCTTGTTCTGCAAGCAATAGGTCATACAGATACACAACTATGATGAATCGCTTTTCTTTTTTAGTTTTGTGATATTATTATTTATTTATTAACTGTTTCTTATATAGCACAGCAAATTCCATTGTGCTTTACAATTGGAAATAACAATGATATAACAAAACTGGGTTCTAACAAACAGTCATAGAGGTAGGAAGGCCCTGCTCACAAGCTTACAATCTATAGGGAAACAGGCATGGGGAGGTGAGTTTTCAGGGAACGTTTGAAGGTTTGGAGACTAGAAGAGAGTCTTATTGTGCATGGTAGGGCATTCCACAGAGTGGGTGCAGCCCGAAGAAAGTCCTGCAATCGTGAGTGGGAGCAAGTAATGAGTGTGGATGAGAGATGCAGATCTTGTGAAGAGCGAACAGATCGGGTTGAAAGATATTTTGAGATAAGCGAAGTGATGTACGTTGGTGTAGTTTGGATAATGACCTTGTGTGTGTGAGTAAAAGTATTTTATATTGAATACAGTAGAATACAGGTAACCAATGGAGGGACTGACAGAGTGGATCTGCAGACGATGAACATCTAGTGTGGAAGATTAGCCTCACAGCTGCATTCAGAATGGATTGTAGTGATAAGAGTCTCGTTTTGGGAAGACCAGTTAGGAGACTATTGCAATAATCAATGCGGGAGAGCATGGATTATAGTTTTAGCAGTGTCTTGTGTAACGTATGGTTGTCTTTTGGATATGTTTTTAGATACATGTAACATGATTTTGAGACAGACTGAATGTGGGGAACAAATGACAGATCAGTGTCAAGGATGACACTTAGGCAGCAAGCTTTTGGGGTAGGGTTGAGTGTCGAGTTTTCAACAGTGATAGAGATATTAGGTTGGTACCTACTATTGGCCGGTGGAAATATAATTAACTCTATTTTTTATATATTAAGTTTGAGGTTCGAGATGTCATCCAAGATGAAATGGCAGAAAGGCATTCAGTGACACAGCCCAGTACAGATAGAGACAAATCAGGGGAGGATAGGTAGATTTGAGTATCATCTGCATACAGATGATACTGAAATCCAAAAGAGCTGATTAGGTTACCAAGAGATGAGGTATAGATCAGTGACGTGTGGTGGGGTGAGGCAGGTGAGGCAGAGCCTTTCCTGTCATACTTACGTTTGTATCAGAGTTTTGATTGTATAAAGTATATGAAAAATATGAAGAATATGTTTGAAATATCTTCTTTGCATTATTCTAATCATTGTTATAGCCAAAACTCTGGAGTAAAAAGTTTATGGCAGGGGAGGCAGTGCCTCACCTGTGTATCTTTTCTGCCCATGTATGATCAAAACTCACCAAATTTCCAAGAGTTTATACTGCTGCACCTGTGTATAATGCCCAGATGTACCCTTTGGCTCATATTTTGTGTGTAAATTTGGCTCTGGTGCTAGCTAGTGCCTATTTAGCCTTTTAGCTCACCGCACGTCCCTGGTATAGATTGAGAAAAGCAGAGGACTTAAGGCTGAGACTTGCAGTACTCCAACTGAAAGAGGTAGCGAAGAGGAGGTAGATTCAGAGAAGCGAACACTGAAGGAACAATTAAATAGGTAGAAATGGAACCAAGAAAGAGCTGTGTCTTTAAGACCTAGGGATTGTAGTGTTTGTATGAGAAGAGTGGTCAACAGTGTCAAAGGCAGCAGATAGATCTAGAAGAATAAGAAGTGAGTAATGGCCTTTAGACTTCGTAGTGACCAATTCATTAGCCACTTTAGTCATTGCTGTGTCTGTGGAGTGTTGGGAATGGAAGCCTGACTGAAGTGGGTCCAATAAGTTGTGTGAGTTAAGAAAGTGTGTGAGTCGAGTGTAGGCAAGTCTCTCAAGTAGCTTAGAGAGACAAGGGAGCTGAGAGATAAGGTGGTAGTTTGTGAGAGAGTTAGGGTCAGAATTGTTTTTTCAAAATGGGAGTAATCACTGCATGCTTGAACAATGAAGAAAAATACCAGTAGAGATAGAGAGATTACAGATGTTAGTTAAGGTAGGGATGAGGACCGGAGACGGAGCTTTACTTATTTGTGAGGGTAAAGAATCAAGGGGAGAGGTAGAGAAGCAGGATGAGAAGAGTGTTGATACTTCATCTTCACTTGTGGGATCAAATGAGGAGAGATAGCCAGAGGGTTCAGGTAAAGAACTGAGCAGGTCACTGGCTGACAAAGAGCATACAATTTCATCTCGGATCTTAACAATCTTCTCCTTGAAGTAGGAAGCGAGATCTTGTGCCTTGATAGTGGCTGGTGGGGTAGGTGTGGGAGGATTCAGAAGTTATTTAAATGTATTAAAGAGTGTTATAGATGGGTTAATTCGAGGAGACCCAGATGGGTGGATTCCCAGAAAAGTACTTCAACAAATAACTTGAATATATAAATATGAATTTATTGTATACTTAGCTAAGGTTATTGATCAATTCAGCAGATGTTGGCTACAGCAATCACATCAGCATACTCAGGAGCCTCACCCTCTTCGTCTAGAGGCTGAGTTACATTCAGATCATCCTGGCACTTCTGCAGTCAATGTTCATCCTGGCTGTCTAGGCAGCTTTAATATTGAAAATTTCTATCTTATTTAGGCTGGAGAACTCCTGAGTAAGCTTATTTCATATGTACAAATTTCATATTATGAAATATACATTAATGCTAAGAAACAGTAGGGGGCACTGTTGCCTCAATTTTGAGTGTTAGAAATAA
The DNA here is from genome assembly GCF_028390025.1 of Pseudophryne corroboree. Taxonomy (NCBI): domain Eukaryota; kingdom Metazoa; phylum Chordata; class Amphibia; order Anura; family Myobatrachidae; genus Pseudophryne; species Pseudophryne corroboree. The sequence goes on along the minus strand of NC_086447.1, from coordinate 484,977,596 downwards.
CATAATATATACATCAATTAACATGTATTATATAGATTAACACACTAGGTGAAACGCCATTGTCTCCAAATGAAGATGCAAACATTCCAATGTAGACACATGTCCAACTCCAAACACTTGTCTTGTTTTGGTCTCATCTAACCAGACAATGGACATTGGCCCTCATTCCGAGTTGTTCGCTCGTTCTTTTTCATCGCATCGCAGTGAAAATCCGCTTAGTACGCATGCGCAAAGTTCGCACTGCGACTGCGCCAAGTAACTTTACTATGAAGAAAGTATTTTTACTCACGGCTTTTTCTTCGCTCCGGCGAACGTAATGTGATTGACAGGAAATGGGTGTTACTGGGCGGAAACACGGCGTTTTAGGGGCGTGTGGCTGAAAACGCTACCGTTTCCGGAAAAAACGCAGGAGTGGCTGGAGAAACGGTGGAAGTGCCTGGGCGAACGCTGGGTGTGTTTGTGACGTCAACCAGGAACGACAAGCACTGAACTGATCGCACAGGCAGAGTAAGTCTGGAGCTACTCTGAAACTGCGAAGTAGTTTGTAATAGCAATATTGCGAATACATCGGTCGCAATTTTAAGAAGCTAAGATTCACTCCCAGTAGGTGGCGGCTTAGCGTGAGCAACTCTGCTAAATTCGCCTTGCGACCGACCAACTCGGAATGAGGGCCATTGCCCTTACTTGTAAAATATACCCCTGTTAGGAATACTGACACACACAGAACATATCAGTTTGTAATAAATATATATATCCCTTGTATTATATATATATATATATATATATATATATATATATTTATTTATTTCCCACCCTTCTTGTCCTATTAGAAACACCATATTATTTTCAGAACAAACACCAACCACCTTTCTAAAGACATAAAATAAAGCACTATAATAATCAAATGATGTTAAAAACATGAATTGTATATAGTCTGTATGCAACCTGACATGTAATGGGTAACTTGTACTATCTTCAGTATGTTTACTCATTCTGTTCTTTGTATTTGGTGCTAAAAAAAAACAACACATGAGAGCATGGGATTGATAATAGCGAAACTTATATTTTTGTATCACTCCTTACAAAGAGTCATTTGGGGTTAGAGGCTTGAGCAGAGATGAGTGTTTGGAAATATGTTTGTTTAGCAGTGTCCAGGGCATTTTGATAAGAGTGGTAGACAGTCTTATATGTGAGGAAGTCGCTTGAAATACAAGATTTATGCCACTGACATTCAAGTTTACGTGTGAGTTTTTGTAGATGTCTTGTTAATTTAGAGTGCCATGGTTGACATCTAGGCCTACGTGGAGTGTGATGGGTAGCTGGAGCCACTTCATCAAGGGATATTTCTAGAGTCTGGTTCAGGTGTGATACAGCCATCTCAGGAGAGGTGAATGCAGAAATAGGTGAAAGCAGTTGTTGGAATGGGGTGGAATGTTCTTGAAGATTAATTGTGTTAATATTTCTGCGGTTTTGAGGTGGATCAGAGGACTTCAGCAACACAGAGTTTGAATTAATGGAGGAGAGCATGCAATTGATAAGGTTGTGATCTGAGAGGGGGAAAGGAGTGTTAGTGAGTTCAGAAACAGAGCATAGTCTAGGTGAATACTAGATTAAGGCAGTGGCCCTCCTGATAAGTAGAGTAGTCAGTCCATTGGGAAGAGAGGAGGTTAGAGAGAGTAGTTGAGCAGCAGATTTTGGACAATCAGTAGCAATAATGAAATCACCCATGATGATGGTGGACATGTCAGATGATAGGAAGTGAGGGAGCCAAGTAGAAAAATCTTCCAGAAATTTTTGGGATGCCCATGTGGGCGATAGATAACTGCAAAATGCAGAGAGAAAGGAGAGTAAACCCTGATGGAATGTACTTCAAATTATGTAAATGTGAGTGATGGAACCTGTGGTAGAACAGTGTATGCGAAAGATTGGAAAAGTAATAATCCAACCCCACCTCCTTTAGTGTTACCAGGCCTGGAGGTGTGTGTGAAGTGGAGACCACCATGTGACAGTGCTGCAGGGAAGGCCGTGTCTGATTGTGTGAGCCATGTTTCTGTTATAGCCAGCAGATTTAAGTTGTTAGATATGAAGAGGTCATGGATGGATGTTAATTTGTTACAAACAGAGCATGCATTCCATAAGGCAAATTTTAGTGATCTGGAGGGTGGTGGAAGACGTGATGTTTATGAGGTTAGCTGGATTTCTTTGTTGCTGTGAATCAGGTGAATGTAAGCGATGCAAGTGGTTGGGTCCTGGATTTGGTGAAATGTCACCTGCAATCAGAAGCAGAAAAGAGAGATAAATGTGAGTGTCAGAGGTTTGTGAACGTTTTTTATGGTGAGAGGTTGTAGATGTTATTTTCAATGAATATAGGGAAGTAAAAAGCTCATGAGTGTTAAGAGGGGAGTGAATAATTGAGGGGGCAATATGTACAGAGGGGTGAGTTGCTGGGAGACTGAATGATGTAATTGCCTTTATGAATACTCCATGAAGTGCAATGCAGAAAATCTTAACCCTTTTAAACAACCCTTCTAAGACAACCCTGTTCAGCCAGGCTGTGCAGCCTAGCATCTTTCCTTAAGAATGGTAAGTATCCATGTGTGTCTGATAATTGCAATCAAGGCCTAATACCCCACTCCCAGTTATAGAGCATGCAATAAAACTCAACTAAAACAAACACTAAGATAGGAGTTTACCAACTTTTTAAAAGATGAAGTAAAGTATCATCCTAGAATACAATATAACTTATGATATAAAAATTGACAGTGTAGATGACCTAATATAATAAAATATCACTGCAGCATGTATTTTTTAAGTAGACCCAAACTGCAAATGATGAGTGTAGATTACCTAATATAATAAAATATCATGGCAGCATGTATTTTCTAAGCAGACACAAACTGAAAATGATGAGTGTAGATTATCTAATATAATAAAATATCACTGCAGCATGTATTTTCTAAGCAGACCCAAACTGCAAATGATGAGTGTAGATTACCTGCAAAGAAAGCAGAGCAATTGTCACATTCCAGCAAAGCCCTTAAATATATGGTGCAGATACAGCCACTATGTAAGTCCTGGGTTAGTCTATATCATAATATTTTCTTAACCCTTTTAAACAACTCTTCTAAGACAACCCTTTTCAGCCTAGCATATAAGCAGTGATCAGTCCCTGACCTAACAAAGTTCACCTCTAGCAGCACAGCATCCAGCTTTACATACCAACAACTACCACTTTGCTTTAGGCCGTACAACGATTTTCTTGTCATAATGTTCAGGTGGTTCCATATAAATCTCCTCAATTAAATCTCCATTTAGAAGCAAAGTCTAACTGGCATAACAATAAATCATGAAGTGTAGCAATGGCAATAACTAACCTCAAGGTGCTGTACCTTGTGACAGGAGAAAAGCTCTCTGTAGTCTATCCTGGATTTTTGTGTGTATCCTTTAGCACCAAGGCAGGCTTTATAATGAGCAATAATTCCATCTGCATTCAGCTTTTTGCAAAAGACCCACTTGTTCTTGATTGTCTTATGGTTATTCGACCTGTCAACTACAGTCCATATACTGTTATTATCCAGTGCTGACATTTCTGTACTATTGCTATCTTCCATTCTTTCCAGTTGCTACTTGATTTTGCTTCCTGTATATTTTGGGGTTCACAGTAAGCTATGTTTGCACATTCCTCACTGTTTCTTTTGGATGGAACACCTTTATTTCTTCTCATGGAACTTCTATTTCCTTATTGGGTATCCGCATTAACACTTTCAGGTTCAGACTCGCTTTCTGCTGCCTGTACATCCAGTGATACATATTGTTGCTGTGATTCTTGTTCCACTGTTCCAATGATTGGTGCTGTCTCATGGAACACCACATCTCTAGACTTTAGAAGACGTTTGTTTGTAATGTCCCAAAGCCTGCATCCTTTGCTTTCTTCACAGTATGCTAGCATAATACATTCCACTGACTTTGGATCTAATTTCCGTCTTTTCTCCTTAGGTATATGTACATAAGCTTTACAGCCGAAGACACAGAGATGATTGAGAGCGGGCTTATTCCTGGACCACGCCTCCAGTGGCGATTTACCTTTTACAACTACTGTGGGCGCACAGTTTTTAATATATACTGCAGTAGACACTGCTCCCGCCCAAAAGCTTTTCTCCAGGCCTGCGTCACTCAACATAGTCTGTGATTTCTCAACAATTGTACGATTTGCACGCTCAGTCACACTGTTTTGTTCTGTCATGTAAGCAATTGTTAGTTGATGCTATTGTTATGATTCCAGCACTCTGGTCAGAGGAGATCTTATGGCAAGGACCGGAGCACTGGAACGGAATGCTGGGGAAGGAAGCAGGACAGGAAAATAGCCCCTGGCGCCCTAACTCTGTTGTCTCACCCGTGTTGTCAGAACTCCTCTGCGAGACTATGGTTTCTTGAGCCCTTGGCAGCCGCGTTTGAAGGGCGGATTATGTCTGCCCAACTTCGATGCCCCCCCGGTCTTAATGAGAGACAAAGGGAAACCCGAGACAGGGTGATAACAAGAGGCCCTCTAACTAAGCAACCAGGCCAGGGGCTAAGCAAACTCAAAACTATAATATGTGCGGAGAAACCGCCAGGGAAAAGGACAACCAAAATATCCACTTGTCCAATTCTCCTACCCGGCACCGCCGAGTACCAGAGAGGACTTGTGGAAGCAAAACCCTCCGCAAATGCTCCAAACACAAAATATAAAAGGTAAAGCGGCTGAGCCGCAACACACGGCAGAGCCGCAACTCACGAACACCACTGGATATAAAACGGTGATCAGTCAGGACTCCGGGGAACCAAACGACCTCTTGGGATGAGATGACAACTCCCGAATACCGGACTTCTGAGGACTGGAATGACCGGATACAGCAGGACTGGAAACAGACTCTCAGCAAACAAAGGCAGCATGCAGGAAGCTATTACCGGCGTCTGTGAGAAGCCCTGGGAGTGTATTTAACAAGGAGTCCTCCAATCAGCTGCTAAAGGCTGATTAGAATAAATGCCGTGCAGCTGCCTTGCTGCACGGCCAGAGAGCAGGTGAATATCTAATTTCTTAAAGCCTAGCAACGGGGAACGCGGTCCGCCAGTGGCGTGCCCGTTGCTAGGGTCCGTGCGGCTCAGCGCGCCCGGCGTCTAGCGTTGCTAGGGAGCCGGCGGCTGTACGTGCATGGCGTCTCTAGTTGTTAGGCGCCGGGCCGCGCAGACCATCAAGCGGACCCCGGCGCCTAACAGCTATATGCCATATTTTTTCAGGAATGTGCTAAAACTCTGTTGTCATACTCTCCACCATTGTCAGATCGCAAGACTTTTAATTTCAGACCCGTCTGAGTCTCCAACAGGTTCTTGTATTCCACAATTTTATTGACAACTTCACTTTTAGATTTCATGAAATACACGTGTCATCCTTGTGGCATCATCAATAAATGTTATAAAATACCTGTAGCCACTCATTGATTCCATCTCCATCGGACCACATACATCAGTATGCACTAGGGCTAGTGATAGTTCCACTTTACTAGATAACTTAGGAAATGGGGTGCGAGTCTACTTTCCTTTTATACAACTCTCACACACAAGTCTCCCAGTATTACTCAAAGTGATTCCAGTTGCCATTCCATCGAGTAGTTTCTGGATATCATCATATCCCAGATGACCTAGGTGCCTGTGCCACAGCTCCATTGACTGGTTTGAATCAGAGGCCGCCATTGCAGAACACTGCTCAGTGTCTAGGACATACAGTTGGTTGCACTGGGTTACTGAAGCAATTACAGTCCCTTTCTCATTTTTTCACCATAGATTTATCCTTTGCAAACTGGACTCTGTAACCCTTTTTCTCCAGGACGCTTATAACAATGAGATTGATTCCCAATTCTGGCACAAACAAGATGTCTTGGATGTCTGTAATAACTGTTTCACCTTTAATTCTTAGACACACTGTAATTGTCCCAAATTTTGAAGCAGTAAGGACTTTGTTTCCAATCCCTTTTACTGTAATGGGTTCACATGCTGTCAGTGAATTGAACCATTCCTGATTGTAACTGAAATGCCTAGTGGCTCCTGAGTCCATGTACCTGCAATCCTTCTTGTGACTATATGCTATATTCAATGATTACTTATTTGGTTTGTCATGCTTCTTCTGCGTACCACTGCAATTTCTCAGTCTGCAATCTGAGGCCTTGTGCCCCACCTTGTGACATATAAAGCACTTGAACCTGAACTTTCTGGACTTATTACCTTTTGTGAATAAGGCAGAACCCTCAGCATGTGTCTCGACAGGAATACGTTCTTGGAACTGCAGCAGCTTGGCTCTTACAATTTCTGTTGGCAGCTTGGTATCGTTAGACTCCAAAGCTACTGCCAGGAAATCGAATTCTGGTGTCCGATTTTGTAACATCGCCATCGCCCCTTCCTCGTCATTCAACTGTGCCCCCACAGATGCCAACTGCTGAGCTATTGACAGTATTTTATCAATATAATCGTTCATGTCTTTACAGGCACTTAACTTTGTCCCGTACAGCATACGCCTCAAGTTTATTCTTCTCATCAGACCTTTGTCCTCATACATTTGCAGAGCTGCCCACATGTCTTTGGCTGACACTTTCCCACTGATAATGGAGTAGACGTGTTGTTCCAAGGCCAAGCCTATTGTCACAATGGCTCTATCCACTTCAACTGGGCTTGGGTCTGCTCCTGGCTCAATTGTGACTTTCCACAACTTATGCCGCTTAAGCTGCATACACATGGAGAATTTTCACGTTGTGTAAATCTCTGAGCCTTTTAGCTTTACAAAGTTCATGCTGTTCCCTGTACTGTACATTCTTCTCTATATTTAATAAAAGTACTACTTCTTTAATCAGCTGCACTTTTATTTGTTATGTACTACTGTTTTAGAATGCCTTTCTGACTTGGGGTCCTGGGCCCATAACCTGTTGGCAGAATGTTGCGGTATCAGATAGGGATGTTAGTCCACACAACGGCACTTAACCAGGATGGACAAAAAGTCCATTGAGTTCAACCTGTATTATATAATTTATATGCTGTAACCTTGGATATTTCTATCAGTTATGAATTTATCTAAACCATTTTTAAACTTATTTAGTGAGTCCACCATTACTACCTCCTCTGGTAGACAATTCCAAATCCTTACTGCTCTTACCGTGAAGAACTCCATTGTGTATGATTTTTTTCCCTTCTAACCTCAGGGGGTGTCCTCGTGTCCTGTTTAGCATTTTTTGATAAACAGATCGTCTGATAAGTCCTTGTATTGTCCCTTAATGTATTTATAAATATTAATAATGTCCCCTATCAGCTGCCACTTTTCCAGTGTAAACATATCTGACCTTGTATGTCTTTCCTCATAATTCAGTGCCTCTAACCCCTTAACAAGTTTGGTGGCTCGCCTCCGAACCCTTTCGAGTTCCAAGATATCTTTTTTATAGTGCGGTGCCCAGAACTGTACACAATATTCCAGGTGCGGCCGTACCAATGATTTATACAGTGGCAGGATTACACTCTCATTCCTTGTCTCCATTCCCCATTTTATGCATGCTAACACCTTATTTGCTTTTGTTGCTGCATTTTGACATTGCGTACTGCTACTATTATCCATGAGCACACCCAAATCCTTTTCAAATACCATTATCCCTACATTTTCCCCATTTAATTTATAGGCTGCCTGATTGTTCTGAGTCCCAAAGTGCATAACTTTACATTTTTTGATATTGAACCTCATTCTCCATTTGTCTGCCCAGACCTCCAGACTGGATAAATCATTTCGTAGAGACTCAACATCCATATCTGAATTAATTACTTGACATAGTTTAGTATCGTCTGCGAAAATTGACTCTATGCTTTCTAGGCCCACTCCTAGGTCATTAATGAATATGTTAAACAGCAATGGCCCGAGTACTGAATCCTGCGGTATTGCAGTGAGTACTGAGGCCCATTCAGAGCACATCCCATTAATCACCACTCGCTGTTTTCTGTTGTACAGCCAATTACTTACCCAAGTACAAATAGTGTTTCCAACGCCAAGCTCTCTCAATTTGAAGATTAGTCTCTTATGTGGGACTTTGTCAAAGGCCTTAGCAAAGTCCAAAAAGACCACATCCACTGCTTTACCCTAATCAATATTATCACTCACTTTCTCGTAGAAGCTTATTAAGTTAGTTTGACATGACTTGTCCTACACAAAACCATGTTGGTTCCTATTAATAACCTTGGAGGTATCTTAGTAGTCTAGTATACTATCCCTTAATATACCTTCCAGTATTTTCCCCACTACAGATGTCAAACTTACTGGTCTATAGTTGCCGGGAGGAGTTTTAATTCCCTTTTCTCTAACGTCCTAGTGGATGCTGGGGACTCCGAAAGGACCATGGGGGATAGCGGCTCCGCAGGAGACTGGGCACAAAGTAAAAGCTTTAGGACTAGCTGGTGTGCACTGGCTCCTCCCCCTATGACCCTCCTCCAAGCCTCAGTTAAGATTTTGTGCCCGAACGAGAAGGGTGCAATCTAGGTGGCTCTCCTGAGCTGCTTAGAGTAAAAGTTTAAATAGGTTTTTTTATTTTCAGTGAGACCTGCTGGCAACAGGCTCACTGCATCGAGGGACTAAGGGGAGAAGAAGCAAACTCACCTGCGTGCAGAGTGGATTGGGCTTCTTAGGCTACTGGACATTAGCTCCAGAGGGACGATCACAGGCCCAGCCATGGATGGGTCCCGGAGCCGCACCGCCGGCCCCCTTACAGAGCCAGAAGAGTGAAGAGGTCCGGAAAATCGGCGGCAGAAGACGATCCTGTCTTCAATAAGGTAGCGCACAGCACCGCAGCTGTGCGCCATTTCTCTCAGCACACTTCACACTCCGGTCACTGAGGGTGCAGGGCGCTGGGGGGGGGCGCCCTGGGACGCAATGTAAATACCTTAAATGGCTAAAAATACATCACATATAGCTCCTGGGCTATATGGATGTATTTAACCCCTGCCAGTTTTCCACAAAAAAGCGGGAGAAAGGCCGCCGAAAAAGGGGCGGAGCCTATCTCCTCAGCACACAAGCGCCATTTTTTCCTCACAGCTCTGTTGGAGGAAGGCTCCCTGACTCTCCCCTGCAGTCCTGCACAACAGAAACAGGGTAAAACAAGAGAGGGGGGGCACTAAATTGGCATATTAATATATACAGCAGCTATATTAGGGAAAAACACTTATATAAGGTTATCCCTGTATATATATAGCGCTCTGGTGTGTGCTGGCAAACTCTCCCTCTGTCTCCCCAAAGGGCTAGTGGGGTCCTGTCCTCTATCAGAGCATTCCCTGTGTGTGTGCTGTGTGTCGGTACGCTGTCTCGACATGTATGAGGAGGAAAATGGTGTGGAGGCGGAGCAATTGCCTGTGTTAGTGATGTCACCCCCTAGGGAGTCGACACCTGACTGGATGGTCTTATGGAAAGAATTACGTGATAGTGTCGGCACTTTACAAAAGACTGTTGACGACATGAGACAGCCGGCAAATCAGTTAATACCTGTACAGGCGTCTCAAACACCGTCAGGGGCTATAAAACGCCCGTTACCTCAGGTCGATACAGACACTGACACGGACACTGACTCCAGTGTCGACGGTGAGGAAACAAACGTATTTTCCAGTAGGGCCACACGTTACATGATCACGGCAATGAAGGAGGTTTTGAACATTTCTGATACTACAAGTACCACAAAAAAGGGTATTATGTGGGGTGTGAAAAAACTACCCGTAGTTTTTCCTGAATCAGATGAATTAAATGAGGTGTGTGATGAAGCGTGGGTTTCCCCCGATAAAAAACTGCTCATTTCTAAAAAATTATTGGCATTATACCCTTTCCCACCAGAGGTTAGGGCGCGTTGGGAAACACCCCCTAGCGTAGATAAGGCGCTCACACGCTTATCAAAACAAGTGGCGTTACCGTCCCCTGATACGGCCGCCCTCAAGGAACCAGCTGATAGGAAGCTGGAAAATATCCTTAATAGTATATACACACATACTGGTATTATACTGCGACCAGCAATCGCCTCAGCCTGGATGTGCAGTGCTGGGGTGGCTTGGTCGGATTCCCTGACGGAAAATATTGATACCCTGGACAGGGACAATATATTATTGACTATAGAGCATTTAAAGGATGCATTTCTATATATGCGAGATGCACAGAGGGATATTTGCACTCTGGCATCAAGAGTAAGTGCGATGTCCATTTCTGCCAGAAGAGGATTATGGACGCGACAGTGGTCAGGGGATGCGGATTCCAAACGGCATATGGAAGTATTGCCGTATAAAGGGGAGGAGTTATTTGGGGTCTATCGGACCTGGTGGCCACGGCAACGGCTGGAAAATCCACCTTTTTACCCCAAGTCACCTCGCAGCAGAAAAAGATACCGTCTTTTCAGGCTCAGTCCTTTCGTCCCCATAAGGGCAAGCGGGCAAAAGGCCACTCATATCTGCCCCGGGGCAGAGGAAGGGGAAAAAGACTGCAGCAAACAGCCTCTTCCCACGAACAGAAGCCCTCCCCCGCTTCTGCCAAGTCCTCAGCATGACGCTGGGGCCTTACAAGCGGACTCAGGCACGGTGGGGGCCCGTCTCAAGAATTTCAGCGCGCAGTGGGCACACTCGCAAGTGGACCCCTGGATCCTGCAGGTAGTATCTCAGGGTTACAAATTGGAATTCGAGACGTCTCCCCCTCGCCGGTTCCTGAAGTCTGCTTTACCAACGTCTCCCCCCGACAGGGAGGCGGTATTGGAAGCCATTCACAAGCTGTAATCCCAGCAGGTGATAATCAAGGTACCCCTCCTACAACAGGGAAAGGGGTATTATTCCACGCTGTTTGTGGTACCGAAGCCGGATGGCTCGGTGAGACCCATTTTAAATCTGAAATCCTTGAACACTTACATAAAAAGGTTCAAGTTCAAGATGGAGTCACTCAGAGCAGTGATAGCGAACCTGGAAGAAGGGGACTATATGGTGTCTCTGGACATCAAGGATGCTTACCTCCATGTCCCAATTTGCCCTTCTCACCAAGGGTACCTCAGGTTTGTGGTACAGAACTGTCACTATCAGTTTCAGACGCTGCCGTTTGGATTGTCCACGGCACCCCGGGTCTTTACCAAGGTAATGGCCGAAATGATGATTCTTCTTCGAAGAAAAGGCGTCTTAATTATCCCTTACTTGGACGATCTCCTGATAAGGGCAAGGTCCAGAGAACAGTTAGAGGTCGGAGTAGCACTATCTCAAGTAGTACTACGACAGCACGGATGGATTCTAAATATTCCAAAATCACAGCTGATTCCGACGACACGTCTGCTGTTCCTAGGGATGATTCTGGACACAGTACAGAAAAAGGTGTTTCTCCCAGAGGAGAAAGCCAAGGAGTTATCCGACCTAGTCAGGAACCTCCTAAGACCAGGCCAAGTGTCAGTACATCAATGCACAAGGGTCCTGGGAAAGATGGTGGCTTCTTACGAAGCGATTCCATTCGGCAGATTCCACACAAGAACTTTTCAGTGGGATCTGCTGGACAAATGGTCCGGATCGCATCTTCAAATGCATCAGCGGATAACCCTGTCTCCAAGGACAAGGGTGTCTCTCCTGTGGTGGTTACAGAGTGCTCATCTCCTAGAGGGCCGCAGATTCGGCATTCAGGATTGGGTCCTGGTGACCACGGATGCCAGCCTGAGAGGCTGGGGAGCAGTCACACAGGGAAGAAATTTCCAGGGCTTGTAGTCAAGCATGGAAACGTCACTTCACATAAATATCCTGGAACTAAGGGCCATTTACAATGCCCTAAGTCAGGCAAGACCTCTGCTTCAGGGTCAGCCGGTGTTGATCCAGTCGGACAACATCACGGCAGTCGCCCACGTAAACAGACAGGGCGGCACAAGAAGCAGGAGGGCAATGATGGAAGTGGCAAGGATTCTTCGCTGGGCGGAGAATCATGTGATAGCACTGTCAGCAGTGTTCATTCCAGGAGTGGACAACTGGGAAGCAGACTTCCTCAGCAGACACGATCTTCACCCGGGGGAGTGGGGACTTCACCCAGAAGTCTTCCACATGATTGTGAACCGTTGGGAAAAACCAAAGGTGGACATGATGGCGTCCCGCCTCAACAAAAAACTGGACAGATATTGCGCCAGGTCAAGGGACCCTCAGGCAATAGCTGTGGACGCTCTGGACGCTCTGGTAACACCGTGGGTGTACCAGTCAGTGTATGTGTTCCCTCCTCTTCCTCTCATACCAAAAGTACTGAGAATCATAAGAAGGGGAGGAGTAAAGACTATACTCGTGGCTCCGGATTGGCCAAGAAGGACTTGGTACCCGGAAATTCAAGAGATGCTCACGGAAGACCCGTGGCCTCTACCTCTAAGAAAGGACCTGCTCCAGCAGGGACCATGTCTGTTCCAAGACTTACCGTGGCTGCGTTTGACGGCATGGCGGTTGAACGCCGGATCCTGAAGGAAAAAGGCATTCCGGATGAAGTCATCCCTACCCTGATCAAAGCCAGGAAGGATGTAACCATACAACATTATCACCGTATTTGGCGTAAATATGTTGCGTGGTGCGAGGTCAGGAAGGCCCCTACAGAGGAATTTCAACTGGGTCGTTTCCTGCATTTCCTGCAAACAGGACTGTCTATGGGCCTCAAATTAGGGTCCATTAAGGTTCAAATTTCGGCCCTGTCAATATTCTTCCAAAAAGAACTGGCTTCTGTTCCTGAAGTTCAGACGTTTGTCAAGGGAGTACTGCATATACAGCCTCCTTTTGTGCCTCCAGTGGCACCTTGGGATCTCAATGTAGTTTTGGGATTCCTAAAATCACATTGGTTTGAACCACTCACCACTGTGGACTTAAAATATCTCACATGGAAAGTGGTAATGCTGTTAGCCCTGGCTTCAGCCAGGCGTGTCTCAGAATTGGCGGCTTTATCCTATAAAAGCCCTTACCTAATTTTTCATACGGACAGGGCAGAATTGAGGACTCGTCCTCTATTTCTTCCTAAGGTGGTTTCAGCATTTCACTTAAACCAGCCTATTGTGGTGCCTGCGGCTACTAGGGACTTGGAGGATTCCCAGTTGCTGGACGTAGTCAGGGCCCTGAAAATATATGTTTCCAGGACGGCTGGAGTCAGAAAATCTGATTCGCTGTTTATCCTGTATGCACCCAGCAAGCTGGGTGCTCCTGCTTCTAAGCAGACGATTGCTCGTTGGATTTGTAGTACAATTCAGCTTGCACATTCTGTGGCAGGCCTGCCACAGCCAAAATCTGTAAAAGCCCATTCCACACGGAAAGTGGGCTCATCTTGGGCGGCTGCCCGAGGGGTCTCGGCTTTACAACTTTGCCGAGCAGCTACTTGGTCAGGGGCAAACACGTTTGCTAAATTCTACAAATTTGATACCCTGGCTAAGGAGGACCTGGAGTTCTCTCATTCGGTGCTGCAGAGTCATCCGCACTCTCCCGCCCGTTTGGGAGCTTTGGTATAATCCCCATGGTCCTTTCGGAGTCCCCAGCATCCACTAGGACGTTAGAGAAAATAAGAATTTACTTACCGATAATTCTATTTCTCATAGTCCGTAGTGGATGCTGGGCGCCCATCCCAAGTGCGGATTGTCTGCATTACTTGTACATAGTTATTGTTACAAAAATCGGGTTATTGTTGTTGTGAGCCATCTTTTCAGAGGCTCCTTCTGTTATCATGCTGTTAACTGGGTTCAGATCACAAGTTGTACGGTGTGATTGGTGTGGCTGGTATGAGTCTTACCCGGGATTCAAAATCCTTCCTTATTGTGTACGCTCGTCCGGGCACAGTATCCTAACTGAGGCTTGGAGGAGGGTCATAGGGGGAGGAGCCAGTGCACACCAGCTAGTCCTAAAGCTTTTACTTTGTGCCCAGTCTCCTGCGGAGCCGCTATCCCCCATGGTCCTTTCGGAGTCCCCAGCATCCACTACGGACTATGAGAAATAGAATTATCGGTAAGTAAATTCTTATTTTTAAATATTGGAACTACCTCTGCTATACGCCAGTCCTTCAGAATCATTCCTGATGTAATTGACTCTCTGAAAATCAAATGTAGGGGCCTCGATAGCTCTGAGTTAAGTTCCTTAAGAACCCTGGGGTGTAGTCCATCCAGCCCAGGAGATTTATTTATCTTAATTTAACTTAGTCTCTACCGGACTACTTCCTCATTTAACCAAGTACTTAGCAACAGGTCATTTTTATCGCTTATGTTGTGCACTTCTTCCGTCAACTGGCCCTCTCTCGTGAATACTGATGAAAATAATTTATTCAATAAATCTGCTTTTTCCCTATCATCATTAATCAAGACATTCAACTCACCCTTTAGTGGTCCAATAATCTCCTTTTTTAACCTTTTACAGTTTATATACTTAAAGAACTTTTTGGGGTTTGTTTTACTGTCCTTTGCGATTTGTTTTTCATTTTCTATTTTGGCTGCCCTGATTTAATATTTGCATTTTTTGTTACATTCCCTGTAAAACTGGAATGATTCTGCCTTCTCATCAGAGTTAAATGCTTTGAAATCTCGCCTTTTTTTATCCATTTTCTTCATGACCTTCTTATTAAGCCACATCGGTTTGGATTTACTACTCCTGTTTTTGTTAACTTTGGGAATGAACAAATAAGTGTACTTATTGAGCTCAGTTGTAAAAACATCCCACATTTCAGCAGTACTCCTACCATGAAAAACAATTTCCCAATTAATGTCCTTCATTGCTTGTTTCAGCAAGTTGAAATTAGCATATCTAAAGTTAAAAGTCTTAATTAGACCCTTATAGTGTTGTTTTTGGAAGCTCATATCAAATGTGATCCTATTATGATCAATATTTCCCAAGGTCTCCCCTACTTTAGCATTTGATATTATCTCCGTATTATTAGTTAGTACTAGGTCCAGTATAATCCTATGTCTAGTTGATTCCTCGATTGCCTGGGACAAGTAATGATCTCTTAGCATGTTTAAGAACCTGTTTCCCCTATCTGTATTTACTGTTTCGGTGTTCCAATGTATGTCTGGGTAATTAAAGTCCCCTTTGATAATGACTTCCCCATTCCTGCAGATTTTTCAATTTGCTGCCAGAGTTCTAATTCGTCAGACACACTAATATCTGGCGGTTTGAAGCATGTCCCTATTAAAAGCTTTTTTGTATCTTTACCCCCACTCAAAATCTCAACCCATAATGACTCCACGTTATCTCCAGTCCCCTCGTAAATGACCCCCTTTACATAAGGTTTTAAGAATGGCTTAACATAAAGACAAACACCCCCTCCTTTTTTATTAATCCTATCTATCCTGAAGAGGGTGTACCCCTCCATGTTTGCTGCCGAGTCATGGGAATTGTCCCACCATGTCTCTGTAATGCCTATGATATCATATATTGTTTCTAATTCCCCCATTTTACTTGTTAGGATTCTTGCATTTGCAAGCATACACTTAAGTTTAGTACTTCCCTGAACTGCAAGTTTAGTTGTAGACGTTTCCTTAGGAAGTTGAGTTTTCCTTAATTTACCATTGCTGACTATTTTTCTCCTTCCCCCCTCTCCACCCCATTATACTTTATATAGCCCTCTTTTCTACTCTCTCTAGTAGTCTCACTAATTCTTTCTTGTCCCTCCCCCCAAGCACCTAGGTTAAAAACTCCTCCAACCTTCTAACCATCCTTCCCCCCAGCACTGCTGCCCCATCCTCATTCAGGTGCAATCCATCGTGACATAAAAGATGGCGCCTGACTGAGAAGTCTTTCCAGTGTTCCAAGAACACAAACCCCTCTTTCCTTCACCAGTCTCTAAGCCACAAGTTAACATCTTGTAGTATATAGAAGATGTTCTGCAGCAGCTGGAACTCACAGTATACATGTGAAGCAGTACAGCTGTAACACAGCATCTCAGTACACACAGGATGCAGCTGCATACACACAGGGTGCGGCTGCGGGGTAGACAAGTTCACACACTGATGAGAGCAGAAGCTGCATGTCAGTGCAGTTGTCTTTCCCAGGAAGAACTCTCTGACTGTGCACTAAGCAACTCCTCCTGCACTGAGCTGACACTAGGAGGGAAAACACTAGCGCAGGGAAGCTGCCTGTAGTGCTGGGAACAGAGACAGACCACAGAGTGATCCACTGTCTAACACTAGCCTACTGTTAGTATGTATGCCTCTGCCCCCCCAACATGTACCTCTGACCCCATCCCAATGTGTGCCACAACCCTGTGCCCCATTTATACCTGGTCCCCAATCAGTGTCTCTGCCCCTGTTCCTACATAATGTGTGCCTCTGCCCAGTCTCAGACTGGGCTATGAAAGGTCCACCAGGGAATGCAGTGATAGAGACCCAAGCTTAAGGGGTATGGTCATCCAACAGAGGGGGTGTGGCCAGCCAACAGAGGGACTTTGCCAACCATTAGAGAAGACATGCAAAGAACAGTCTAAAACAAACAAAAACTGCTGAAAGCGCCTCGTAATAAGTTATTCTATAAAGAATTCCCCAATTTCAATGTGCTGCTGTGTAGGCACTGTGTATTTGCCTAATTGAAGGAAAATAAATTGAAAAAAGAACTCAGCTGCGCAATGAAATTGGAAACATGAACAAAAGCTGACGTATGCTGAGATAAATTATAAAGAAGAATTTAATATGACAATGAAGGAAATTACATACAATAAAACATATATAGTCTGGACATTAAACCTTATAGGGAAAATAATACCCTGTACTGGATATCAGATAAAACAAGCACTTGTGATGTGAGTGGTAACAATATGCAACATTTGTATACAACAAGTGGAAACAGTATTGTATCCTGGATATGAATGAATTGTTAGAATGTGGAGTAATTCATAAGTTTTAGACTGGTAACTGCAGTCCCATGAATGTATTAATGGAGCTCCGGTATGTAGAAATAATCCGATGTCAGATGAAGTCAAAATTACCTCTCCCGTGGGCTGGTTTCTAACCGAGCGTCCTCGGTTTGATTAAAGGCCTTTGAGAAAGTCACGTGGAGCGTGACGAAACCAGTTATAACTCCTCAATTCTTTTTTACCTACTGAACTTCTACACTCTCCCTAACAAGCATTTTGCACGACAAGCACTTTCATCTATATTTATAGACCGATATTGGCCTTGCAGCCCCTGCAGCGGCTTATATTCTCTGCACGCCGCAGCTGACATCGAGGCCCGCCGAGCGGCATTGGTAACTCAGTCTCCACAAAGTCTCCTTTATACCTCCAGCAGCGTCTCCGTGTAGGACTCCGCCCAGTGCAAGCTTTGCACTCTCCCTCCCAGTGACAGCTACGTGGTGGGCAACGCAGGATAATCAAACCGAGGACGCTCGGTTAGAAACCAGCCCACGGGAGAGGTAATTTTGACTTCATCTGACATTGGAGTATTTCTACATACAGGAGCTCCATTAATACATTCATGGGACTGCAGTTACCAGTCTAAAACTTATGAATTACTCCACATTCTAACAATTCATTCATATCCAGGATACGATACTGTTTCCACTTGTTGTATACAAATGTTGCATATTGTTACCACTCACATCACAAGTGCTTGTTTTATCTGATATCCAGTACAGGGTATTTTACTATTTTCCCTATAAGGTTTAATGTCCAGACTATATGGTTTATTGTATGTAATTTCCTTCATTGTCATATTAAATTCTTCTTTATAATTTATCTCAGCATACGTCAGCTTTTGTTCATGTTTCCAATTTCATTGCGCAGCTGAGTTCTTTTTTCAATTTATGCAAAGAACAGCGTCCACTCCAGGGACAGTGGCAGTTGGGGAGTTTGACTGGGGAGATACACGTGTCAAACCATAATGCATGGGTCCTAAGGTGAGCTCAGGAAGGACGGAAACCACCCTTTATAAAGGAGGGGACAGGTGTGTGTTAGGACCACCAAATTTGTTTGTCAGGAAGGCTAATCTTGGTGTAGTTGGTGGAGTTCATCCATGATCATGCTCCAAAAAGTTACTATCCCCTAGAGGAGGTGGTAGGTCACACCAGGGATTTCCCCTGTACACCAGTGGGACAGTCCAACCCTGACTCTGCCCCACCTCCCAATGTGTTCCTCTGCTCCCCCTTCCCATGTGTGCCTCTACCCTAGCTCCCCATTTGTGCCTCAACTACACTGTCCCCATGTCTTCCTCTACCCTAGCTCCCCATTTGTGCCTTAGCTACACTGTCCCCATGTGTGACTGTCCATGTGTGACTCTATCCGCCCCCACTCCCCATGTATTTTTTTTGCAGACCCTATGCTGAAAAGGCTTGGGTGGGCTCATACAGAGTTGAACATCCGTCCATGTGATTAATACCATATAGTTGTGCTTTGCTTATATGCACATATGTACTTCTATAAGCTAATTCTGAATCATTGAGCATAGCATATGGGAGTAGAAACAATGGGGTAGATGTATTAAAATACATGCTTCAGCAGTTATGTGTAAGAACATGCTTCACCTATCGGCAGCATGTATTAATAAATGTTCCCGAAGAGGGAGAGTGTTTTCTTAAAGTAGGTTTTTTCGATATCAATAGATCATCCCTCTTTCTGTTCCTAACCTCTTCTAAAGCTGAATCCACTAATAATTTGGGGTAGCCCCTACTAAGAAAGGCATCTGACATGGTCTTAGCCTGTATATTAAAGGAGGTGAGGTCAGAACAATTCCTACGGAGTCTGAGCAATTGGCTCTTAGGAATGCTCTTCTTCCAGGGCATGTGGTGACTACTTTTAAAATGAAGATATGCATCAGTCCCCACCTCCTTCACATAATTCGCATCCCACAGTCACGTGATTGGCCGTGTGGCGGTCACGTGACAGTGTATGGTCTGGTGAGAACGTCCTCGTTTCCGGCCCCGTGACCAGTCACAAGGCGGTCATGTGACCAGTAGTTAGTGCTTGTGGGTAACCGCTCCCTTATCCACACAAGATAGCGGAACTAGTATGCGCTCCACGGAGCGGAAACGAGAGGAAAATATGAACCCGGAAATGGTTATTGTTTATTCGGGATCCAGTCGGAATCTACATTTTTCTATATCACATTTATGTATAAATTAAAGACCTATACAAATATATATTAACACGGGTAGGTACACAGAAAATTGTGGCTATTAGCTGAATATGCTAACGTGCTATCGGTGTCACAAGGTAGACTGACCCGGAAGTAGTCAGAATGTGATTCTATTAAATCTCTTAAAGTAGGTTCTTTTTCTACTGTATGAATTGAATAATAGAATTTTACGACCTGAGTCTGTCCTAGGATTATATATATCATATGATTAAATTGAAATCGAATTGTTTTGCATAATATTTGAATGTATTGGAAGGATTGAGTGAACAGCTGTAGATTGTTTTTTGATTAGTAAAGGTATAAATATCTGACCAGCTCAGTTACACAAATATCCTTTGACAAAGCTGCAATACCTGCAGCGAAACGCGTCAGGAACTTTTCTGGGTCAATATTCAACTCTTCTACACTGCCTGTATACATCCGGACCAAAACTGGACTTTGATCTAAGCAGGAAAATCGTGGTGACTAAAGTTTTGGAGTGTGCCAATTTTCCATCCCTAAGAGGAGGACACCGCAATTTAATGAGGACCCCACTAATGGACACTTGAATTGCATCAAAGATATCCAAGGGACTTCACCTCTAGCGGTTCTGGTAACGTTGTTTGGCGAGACTGCGCTGTCAGTCCACTTCTATACCATCCACCCATCTGCATATCCAGTTTATTTCATAGGAATGGATCATAACATTTTAGACAGCTATATTCAGACCCTAATTTTTTAATTCATATGACATATGAGCTTGGTATCTATGTTTTTAATGTGGTATAATTGAGTATTATATTAAATTTGAAATTTTTATCACTCAATCCTTCATTTGTGTTAATAGTACATTAGCGCTGCTATTTTTTGTTTCTTTTTCTTCATTATTGTGTGGGTGTGACTACCCCATTTGTTGTAGCAGCAGCATTAGAGTCGCAACATCGCCAGCGCCCGATCATTTACCTTTGGTACAGTGATTGTGTACACTGCTTCCTCTGCCGTCCCTTATCTGTCTCCTCATGCTGCAGCGTGCAGGCCGACGGACTCCAAAATACAGTAGGTGTCAGCATGTATGCCCCCCTCCTAGCTAAAGTCCCCTTACCCCCAGTGCATGCATTATTTTGGCTCATACCGTGTACTGTAATGTGAATTTCGGCTCATATCGTGTGCTATAATGTGAATTTTGGCTCATTCTGTGTGCTATAATGTGAATTTTGGCTCATTCTGTGTGCTGTAATGTGAATTTCGGCTCATACAGTGTGGTATAATGTGAATTTCGGCTCATTCAGTGTGCTATAATATGAATTTGGGCTCATACAGTGTGCTATAATGTGAATTTCGGCTCATTCTGTGTGCTATAATGTGAATTTCGGCTCATTCAGTGTGCTATAATGTGAATTTGGGCTCATACAGTGTGCTATAATGTGAATTTCGGCTCATTATGTGTGCTATAATGTGAATTTCGGCTCATTCAGTGTGCTACAATGTGAATTTCGGCTCATACAGTGTGCTATAATGTGAATTTCGGCTCATACAGTGTGGTATAATGTGAATTTCGGCTCATACAGTGTGCTATAACGTGAATTTTGGCTCATACAGTGTGCTATAAAGTGAATTTTCGGCTCATATCGTGTGCTATAATGTGAATTTTGGTTCATTCTGTGTGCTATAATGTGCATTTCGGCTCATTCTGTGTGCTATAATGTGAATTTCAGCTCATACCGTGTGGTATAATGTGAATTTCGGCTCATTCTTTGTGCTATAATGTGAATTTCAGCTCATTCTGTGTGCTATGAAGGAATGGCGATTCGCCAGTCTGTATCACCAGTGCACAGGGTTCTCTCCACTAACTGGCAACATTTTATTCGTAATGCCAACAATAGGAAATTTTAGAAGCGAACGGGAAGGGCATTTTTAAGTGGGAGGAGCTATGATTAGGGGGAGGAGTCATAATTCTTAAACCGTCCCCCGTAAAAGTTAAGTCTAGATCCGCCACTGATGTGCATGTATATATTGTGTTTACACCTTGACCATTAATGCCTGCCTAACATTATTCTGACAGAATAGGACAAGAAACAAACTATCCCAGTTTTATGCTGGCATCAATGTATAAGAGCTGCGTTTATTCTCGTAATTTTGAGTGAATATACTAAATTTTGCATTTGCAGCTATACATGCAATGGGAGTGAGCTAGATTTGCAATGGGGTTGTATATTTGCAGATGAGATTGCGGGTTTGGCTAGAGGTCTTTGCAGATTTGCAGTTGCGATCGCAATCAGTGTGCGTTCATTCGCAAGTGCAGATTGTGCAGAATGAAAGCCTTTGTTGTATATGTAATATATGACCATTCCTGATACTGTGCAATATTATTTCTGAGGTGGAGAGACGGTGTTAATATCTACCATAACAAGCCACACATTGGATTGGGACACCTAAAGAGAAATATAACGGGTCCAAACACCTACTGAATCAATACACCATAGCAGAGCTGGATTAAGGCTTGTGGGGGCCATGGGGAAACAAAGTTGTGGGGGCACCCACTAATCACACACACAGGGGCACACAGCACCCTACACACCCACAGTGGGGGCACACAGCACCCTACACACCCACACACACAGCAGGGGCACACAGCCTCCCCACAGCAGGGGAACAGCTCTTGCGCCGTGAACATGGGGTGCGTCACCGCAGAGGGAGGAGGATGACAGGGCAGTAACTGCGGAGAGGAGGTGAGGGCTGCGGCTTAATTACATCCATGGGCTGGAGTAGGAGGGAGGGCCGGGGAGGCCAGGTCTCTCCAGCAGGTGGCCGGACAGTGCTGAATTGTTGATCCTCAGGTGAAGCAGGGTGGAGGGGTTACATAGTTACATAGTTAGTGAGGTTAAACAGAGGCAAAATGCCCATCGGGTTCAACCTGTATTCTGTGTTAAGCTGTGCATATTATAATGCACCTGCTGAGGTAATGGTTTAGTACCATTTGACAACTATGGTTCTTACCACTCCCACATATTTAAAGTCAATATGTTAAATGCTATAGCCCTGGATACTTTTTCCAGTTAGAAATTTGTCCAGTCCGTTTTTAAATGCATTTACAGAGTCCTAAATTATTACCTTCTCCGGCAGGGAGTTCCAAATCTTTATTGTCATTACCGTGAAGAACCCTTTCATACGTTGTATACGGAATTTTCTCTCCTCTAGCCTCAGCGAGTGCCCACGTGTCCTATTCAATGTTCTTTTAATAATCAAATCCCCTGCTAACTTCTTCTAATGACCCTTTACATATTTGAAGATATTAATAATGTCTCCTCTCAGTCACCTCTTTTCTAGTGTATACATATTTAACCTGGTAAGCCTTTCATCGTACTCCAGTGTCTCTTACCCTTTAATCACTTTAGTAGCTCGCCTTTGAACTCTTTCGAGGTCCCCGATATCTTTTTATAATATGGTGCCCAGAACTGAACACAATATTCCAGGTGCGGACGTACCAATGATTTGTACAGCGGCAGGATTACATCCTCGTCCCTTGTTTCAATGCCCGTTTTATGCACACAAGCACTTTAGTTGCATTCTTTTCTGCATTTTTACATTGTATACTGTTATTAAGCCTATTATCTATGAGCACCCCCAAATCTTTTTCCACCACAGTTACCCCTATATTTTCCCCATTTAGAGTGTAGGATGCAAGTGTGTTTTTTGTCCCAAAATGCATAATTTTGCACTTTTCTATATTGAACTTCATTCTCCATTTAGACGCCCAGGTTTCAAGTTTAAATAAGTAATTCTGTAGAGACTCCACATTGCTTTCTGAATTAATTACCTTACACAGTTTAGTATCATCTGCAAAGATTGACACTGTGCTTTCCAGGCCTATTCCTAAATCATTGATAAATATATTGAACAGTAGCGGGCCAAGTGCGGACCCTTGCGGTATTCCGCTGACTACTGGTGCCCAGCTGGAGAACATCCCATTGACCACTACTCGTTGTACTCTGTTAGCCAGCCAATTACTTATCCAGGTACAAATAGTATTTCCTAGGCCAAGTGTCCTTAATTTGATGATCAGTCTCCTGTGAGGCACTGTATCGAAGGCTTTTGCAAAATCGAAATAGACCACATCCACTGCTTTTCCCTGGTCAAGATTCTCGCTCACTTCCTCGTAGAAGCTAATTAAGTTAGTTTGACATGATCTGTCCCTTACAAACCCAGGCTGACTTTTGCTAATAATCTTAGTAGCCTGCAGATAATCCTCTATGCTATCTCTCAAAATTCCTTCCAATATTTTACCCACTATAGAGGATAAACTAACTGGTCTGTAGTTACCAGCAGGGCTTAAAGTGGTTCTGGAGAGGTGGTGGAACTAATTTACCCCATCACCTACACCCCCATCCTCACAATAAGTGGAACTAGGGCCAGTGCTACTGTTTTTTCCCCCTCCCCCTGCAAACTATAAATTAGTGCCCTCCTTCCCATACTTTATAAAGGTACATTGATCTCACATAATGCCCACAATAGTAGTACCTCTTACACATAATGACCACAGTAGTGCAGCTTATACACATAATGCCCACAGTAGTGTTCCTTATACACATCTCTGCCTCTGTCACTCAAGCAGCTCCATGCCCTGTATCCCTCCAGCAGCTTCCCCACCTCTCTTGTCCCTAGTTTCCCCTCTCATTTTGTCTTCTAGGTGCACAGAGCCTGCTCCTCTTCGTGGGTCTTCACTTCAGCAGCAGTGGCAGCATGACATCACATACGCTGTGATGGAAAGGGAAGCACTGGGACCTGAGGAGGGGATGAATGCTGTCCAACAGACACAGCGGGTGTGAGTACCAGAAGAGGTGGGCTATAAATGGAGAACCATGGGTTCACAAGGACCTGAGGAAGAGGGAGATGGCTGCAGCTCGTCAGTAACACTAGTGCCGCCTGCATCATCTATTGATGTAGGTGATGGGGCAGGCTTTTCTGTTGGAGTTACTGTGCAAGGTAAGGAGGTGGTGGAACTAGTTCCCCCTACCATTATAGGTGGTGGAACTCAGTTCCACCTCGTTCCCCCCCACTTTAACCCCTGGTTACCAGGATTATCTTTAGTTCCCTTTTTAAATAAAGTCACTACCTCAGCTATGCTTGATAGAGGATGAGTCGCAGGAGTAGTGTGTCTGCTAGGCTCTGAAGCATGCTGTTTTATTGTCTCTCCCCAATTGTGACTGCAGGGTAAGACCGATACCCCTGCGCAGCTGCACTCAGTGCCAGGAGAACTGGTGCTGGGTGCAGTGACCCGGAGAGACCTGGGAAGATGGCCCCTGTAACCCCTCCTATAATCCAGCCTCGCACAATTGGAATGTAATATATAATGTGTATAAACAAGCCTATAGTTTTTCCTGACCAGATTTGACTTTATTACAACTACTATCTATTGATAGACTATATAGACTATATAGGCTATTGATGAACAAGGAACCACTTTACCCCAACTGACTTCGGTGATCACAATCAGCAAATAAGATTATCATCAGCGATACAAAATATGCCTCAGCAGACCTTTGGCCAACACTTTATATGTATAAACTATGGGCGGAATTCAAGTGTTATCGCCCCCGATCTCAAATCAAAAGTGACAGGAGATGGCAGGGGGCAATATACAAATATCCCCTATTTTCGTGCTGATCTCGCCCATTGAAGTCGGCTAAATCCGACTAAACTATTGGGCACGACACGAAAAGTCCCCAAACGGGTCACTTTTCACGCATTTCAGCTCGCCACCCCCGGGGGTAATGAGCTGAAATGCTGATGTCACGCCCGTCAGCAGCAACATTTGAAAATCTGCCGGCGGGCACAGTCGCGGGCGGGAGGGGGTGAGGAAACATTTTAATTCCACCCTACAGTATATACCTAGTCCAGGATTGGTCATAACTATCAATACACCATTGGCATAGCTAAGGATGAGGATACCATCAACTACACTTAGAATTATATAGTTCTTCAGAGTGCTCTCTACATCTATAGTTATTTATGCATTTAGGGGATAGGGACACCCCTTCTCATAAATGTAGCTGCTAGGGGTACCATCAGGAGTGTATCTAGCACCACTGCCAAAGTAGGGGGCAATATTTTAATAGGGAAGGCGTGAGTGTTGAAAAAAGGATGTGGTCTTGTGGGCAAAGCATGTAGCACCACACTAGTACCCCAATCCAAAATATTCCACACAGTAGTGCCCCTTCCTCACATTACACTGCACAGTAGTGTCCCTTACATTACATTGCATAATAGTGCCTCTTACATTACACTGCATAGTAGTGTCTCCTATTCACATTAAGCCGCATACAAGTGCCGCTTACATTACATTGCATAGTAGTGCCCCTTATTCACATTGCCCCGCATAGCATTGTCCCTTACTCACATTAAACTGCATAGTAGTGTCCCTTATTCACATTACACTGAAAAGTAGTGTCCCTTAATCACATTACAACACAGTAGTGTCCCTAACATTACATTGCATAGTAGTGTCCCTTACTCACATTACACCACATTGTAGTGTCCCTTTCTCACATTACACTGCATAATAGTGTCCCTTATTCATATTGGACTGTACAGTAGTGTCCATTATTCATATTACACCACACAGTAGTGTCCCTTGGTGGGTGATTCAGACCTGATCGCTGGGCTGCTAACTTTGCTGTCCGGCGTTCGGATAGTCGCTGCCCCAGGGGAAGTGTAAATTCGCATTGCAAGTGTGCGATTGCATGTGTCAAAGTCTAAAATATTACATACACACCACATGTAAACCCCAAACAGAGTGGACTCTGTTTGTGCGCGTTTCTGCCATGCGTACGCATACACGCACGCTACGTACACTGGTTCATGAGCCTTGCATATTGGCGTGTGGTATGAGTATATACGGTAGCATACGCATTCGCACAGAAAAGCCACAAAGACATATTCAGTATTCTATTCATGCAGTGCATAATTTACACATAGTCTCCATACACTTTGCCAGCAAGTTACATACACTCAAAAGGTAGAACAACAGAGTTATTCAGCTTTACAGGATGTGAGGGGACAGAGCAAGGTTAGGACTTAGTGTTTGGTATCCAGATGTGCAGTATTTTGTGATACACATTCCGGTTGCTATTGGTTGTTGATCGCATGTCTCTGAGTGTAGATATACGCAGAAATATAATATTAGCAAACTGTTATGATACTGTACTCAGGATATTCGGCGGGAACCCAGTGGCGAACACCTGCAAGCACACCTGGACCAAGCATCGCCCATTCATTCAAACCAACCTATGACTCCTCATGTACTGTAAATGACCTGCCCCTTGACCTATGGAAGAAGAGCTTACATTTCCCATTGTATTGTATTTGGACTCATTGTATAAAAGAGAGGTCTCCTGATCCAGTCTTCAGTCCCTATTTCTCTGAGGTCATCTTGCCAAGACTGACTGAGACCTGGATCCAGAAGCGCTCGCGAACAAACGTATGTACTATTGGTTGTAGCTCTTCTCTGTAATATTGTTGTATCTTTTATCTGTATCTTTTGAGTAAATACTGTTGATGCGCTGGACCACAACATTACATTTAAACTACTGGTGTCGCATTCCATTCTTGTTTGTGGATAAGGTGTATTCAGCCACACGAGTCGCTACATTGTGCACATAACGTGTCTGCGTGTTGTCAAAGTCAGAAAAATATCACGCTGCACATTGCCATATATGCACCTCATGCGTGTGCCCGCTGTACGTGCATGAGCCCTCCCGTGCGTGCATATACTCGCAGTCGCGTGCACTCGCAGGCGCACGGTATGTGCATTTACGGTAGAGTTTGTGTGCATCTAGCGGGCGACTCAATCGTTACATATTTTAGTATATAATGCAGTGGTTCCCAAACTTTTATGAGTCATGGCACCCTGGAGTGTCAGATTTTTTTTTCACGGCACCCCTAGGCCACAAGTTTCTTATTGAGAAATTTAGAAAAAAATATTAGATTAAGTAAATTATTTTTATATGTCATCCTTAGGGTCAGTTGTGTGGTGAGGGACAAGATTTGCTTCTGTATGTCCACATATTATTTAATTGGCAGCCACCAGCACTGGTTTTGCCTATTAAATTGACAATAAATAGTTTGAATTGGTCCTTGACAACCAACCTGAGGCACCGCTGCAAGTGCCTCGCGGCACCCCAGGGTGCCACGGCACACAGTTTGGGAACCACTGATATAATGTATTTTGTAGATTATGGTCCCTTTGATAGAATCTGAAAGTTTAGTTAATGTAGCATGTTCAGAGACAAAGAGATCCCTCTTTGTTTGATACGAAGGGTCAGACAGGGGTTACACAGTGGTGTTTAGTATCCATCGGAAGGGTATATAATTAGCAATATTCCGGTGTTGGTTAGAAACGGATTAATCGCTCGTGCGTATAGTTATGACTATAAGAAGTTTATGGACATTCACTATATTTGCAGTTTATTACCCATGCGGCGGGAAACCCAGTTTCCCTCCCACCTGAGCAGTTTGAAATAGTCACAGCCCACCTGTATGAACCAACCTATGACCTTTTGTTATAATACGGAGACGGATTCCTGTGTCCAATGAACAATAAGAATGAAGGGACCATTGTACTGTACTGTGTGTAAGTGTATATAAAGACAAGCCGACCTGGGCCAGCCCCACTCTACTCTTGTCAACGGTTCTCATCACTGATAATCGGGAGCTGGATATCCAGGAAGGCGCTTGCGATTGTTTCCCCTTGTGCGTAAGTTCTCTGCAGCCATTTTACCTCCTATTAATGTTGTAAGCCATTCTCTCTCTCTTTCCCCTTAAATGTAATTGTGTCACTATTGTATTTTAACGTGTAGTAATTCTGTTAGGTGTTTATGTTAGTTTGGTAGTGTATAAATTGTACTGTGTATTCTTTTGCAATTGAACGTTCATTCTCTCCCTTAAAAGGTGTTAGAACCTTAGACCGGTATTTGAGTGTTTATTATATTGCTAAGTGTTCTCAGAGCGTCACGGACGCTCATACAGCTTTTAAACTAACAAGGTTACACTGCGTTACATTTACACCTTATCACTGCACAAAGGTTTACAGTATAAGTACATTACTTATGGTATAGTTATTAAGGTTTAATTCTGTGAGCGTCAGCGCCGCTTGTGATCTCCTCGTGGTCTCGAGCGTCCGCTACGCTGGTAGCGTATCATTACGGTAGTCGGCAGCCTATAGCGTGCTTGCCTCTACGCATTAAGCCGTGAGCGAACGTGCTGCTCGTGCGTCTCGTCCACGGCTAAGCGTCCGCTACGCTAAGTGCGTACCCTTACGGTACCAAATACTCCAATAGCGTACTGAGTCTCTTAACCTTTTAGAGTGTTTAATATAGGATAAATCAGTGGGCTTTATCAATTGGGGGCTCGGCCGCTCTTCACATATCTGCACTAGGTAACTTTAGCAGACATTATCGGTCAGCAAAGGGCGGGAAGGTGGTATCCCTCGCAGTGCTGACCAGATAAGCGTCTGCTTCGCTTAGTAAGGAGTGCTGAGGGAATCCGGAACCGGAAGGTAGGAACAGTACGTTATTGTTTTTTTAAAACTGTTTAGTTTCTGTTTTACGTACGTACGCATAAGCACACACACCTGTATTTCTTGCTTAGTAGTATTTGTCCGTATCTCATTCTCCTGATTGCCACATACTAGTGATAACGTGCTGAGAGATTTGTTGTTATTAATAGTTAAAAGATAAAAAGTAATATTTAAGGGAATAATTGTAAAGGCACGCACACAGTCTCGCCTAGAAATACAAGGGAGATTTGGGTGGTGTTCAGTGAATGATTACAGTTAAAAATCATTTACATTGATAAACGTGTAGTTGTGTTACTGTGGACGTACTTGGTTTGTGTACACGTGTCCTTACAAGGGCGGGGCGTACGCGACGCAAGGGTCGACGCACGGAGCGTATATTACGCAACGGAGCGTACGGATACGCCCACATAATACAAACCGCACGATAGTATTGTTTTTAGTAGGCGATAAGGAAGTAACGCGATAATAACGCAAATCTATCTCAAATCCAAAAGTTAAAGTTAAAAGAAAAAAAAACCTTCTCTGTTGCAATTCTTCTGGGTTAGGCTAATACCGAATGAAAGGAATTCTGTACAGAAATAAGAGTGTTCGAATGTAAGAGTGTGTATATATAAGATTTCTCTTTTTTTACGGACGTGGGAACCATAGGCCATTAGAAAGAGGTACACCAGCGAGAGTGATAGCGTGGGGTTGCTTGGGAGGCGTCCCTTGTTAGTCTCGACATATTATGAGCAGTAGAGTCTGCTGTACATAACAGACCAGGAGGTCAAGGACCAGGAGGTTCAGGTACAGCAGACTAGAAGTAGAGAGCACAACCGAAGAGGATTGGTGCGAGACCCATATAGGCCAACAAAGCTCATTGCTGAAGGAATTCGCAGCCGAAATTTTCGATTCCACTGATCGGAACGCACATAAGATTAGTTGCTTGTGTGCAGATACGATTGTACCGCATGTGATTGTGTGCATTAGCGTGTCTTGAATATTCATAAGAACGCTACTTGCACATTGTTAACGTGATTTGAGTAATTTTTTTATTTTAAGGGAAGTAGCCTGATCACTCAGGGACATTCCAACGACTGATACTTGCTGGGGAGGGTAACATACTCCCACACGCCCGAGCAAGTAGACGTTCATAGGGGCCCTAGGTTGGGTACGGAACCTCTGGGAACTTTGGTCGCCGTATTGGCCAGCGTGGGCGGAGTTAAGTGGGCGGACCTCGAGGCAAAACCCCCACCGCAGCCTTACCCCGGGCATCTTGGTTTTTGTAAGGGTTGCCGAAGACCCTGATTTGAAGTCAGAGGTAGTGAAAGCAGCACCTGCAAAGATGGGGGCCAGTTGTTCAGGTAAGGGGCGATCAACCGAGGTTCAGGTTGATTTGGTAAACCGACCAATCGGGTCGGCAAGGTATATCATGTGTGAGAAATATGGTCATCACACAGAAATGTTGTGCAATGAATGGGAAAGGATGACTGTGCATGACGGGGAGAAGTTTCCCCGGGTAGGTACTTTTAACCCAGAAGTGTTACAGAATGTAAAGAGAAGAGTTTGCCTGATTAAATCTTCAAAAAGGCGTATTAGACATTATGACTATTTAAAATTGTGGCAACAGGAAAGTGAAATGCAAAGAAATTTAACTTACATATCTGGCCCTCATCTTGGGAAGAGAGACATGGCAATGGAGAGGATTATGGCTGCAGAGAATGGCACGATGGTGTACGATAAAAATGCACTTAGTAACTGTATTAAGACTGAAAGTAACAAATGTAATAAAGTTTATAAAAATGAAAGTGTCAAAATTACAAATGTTAACCTGTGCAAGTTGCACCCCATGTTAAACTCCCCTCAGGATTACCAGCGAGAAAGTGAAACCAGCACGATGTCGGCACCGTTTCCAGTAGCCATCCTACAAGACATCCAGGTGGACGCGACCAAATCGGTAAAGGCAATAATCAAACCCCCTAACGGAGGGTCAGGTGAGGTCGTGTCCACAGGTACGTACGGTGTTATATATCACGCACAAACAAATGTACCTCATAAAGAAGAACCAACACAAGATGATGTAATTGAACTTAGCCCTGTCAGGGTGATCACAGTCCCCAATGGAGAGACTGACGCTCAGGGAATCATTCCCGCCAGGGACAGTGCAATGCGCCGTCCCTGGTCCCGGACAGAATTGAGATCAATCATGTCTGAATTCCCTGATCCTAGGGAAGATCTAGCTTCATGTCAGAGATTTATTAAAGAACTAGGAAACTCCACAGAACCCACCAACAAAGATTGGCGGACAGTGCTGAGGGCATGTTTGCCCTCCAGTGTTGACCCTGCGAAATTTATTGCTGATTGTAAATTAGACACAGAGGTACCTTGTACGGAGGAACACAATCAGGAATGTATTAAGCAGATCAACCGACAGTTGGAAGTATATTTCCCATCCATTGTGGAATGGGAAGAAATCTTCTCCATAAGACAAAGAGAGGGGGAAATCACTTCTAATTACTTTCATCGGGCACTGCAGGAAATGGCTAGATACACTGGTATAGAAGATATTAAGACAAATGTACACTACAGGAAAGTAGCAGTTTATGTGTTAATAAATGGTTTAAAGAAAGTATTAAGAACGAATATACAAGCCTCTCTACCTAACTGGAGAGATATCTCAGTGGCCGATTTGAAAGAGTCCGCTATTAATCATGACCGGAACATCAAAAGCAAGCCACAAACCCCTGTGAATAGGTCAAAAGTAAGAAGGTGTTACAACTGCTTAAGGGAAGGTCATGTTGCACGAGATTGTAGGTCTAAAAACACACACAAGGTATATACACCCCCTAGACAACGACATGACCATAATAGTCAAAGAACCAGGGAAGCACAGGGAGAGCGGTTGATGGTGATGAGCATCCAAGCAGTAGAGGAGGCATCAAATCAACCAAAACCCCAGGCCGCTGGCACATGGAGGAAGCCAAGGGTATGTTATCTTTGTAAAAGAGAAGGGCATTATGCCAACAACTGTAACAACCCACATAAAATCAGACCCCCTAGACAGAAACACGAACAGAGTAATGACACACCAAATTATAATCAGGGATCATATAGGAAGAATTTTGGGCCACACCCATGATATGTAGTCAGGAAAGGTGATCATTAGGACTGATGGTAAGCCTGAGGTTATTGTTAATAAATTGGGAGGTCATTCCTTGAAGACACAGGAATGACCGGGTAAAATTTGTAATGTATCTGTAAAATGTTTTTTTTCTTCCCCATCTCTGACGGTCATCGGCAGGACTCAAACATTACATAGCTACTTGGTCTTTGCAGAAGTCTACCAAACCCCAGCATGACCTACCCGCATCAATGTATCCTGGCCAGATACAAAGGGTGGAGTATGGAAATGCTGGTGGGAGGGACTGCGCAAGGATACCATTGGACATGTAGATGTGACAGCCTGATGGTGAACGGAAAATCTGACAATGTTTTTTTTTCTCTCCTGAAAAAAATGTTTGAAAAATGTTTTTTTTCTGTTGTTTATTGTTGATTTATGTGACGCATATATATATGAACGGTTCTCTCTCTTGTTGTTTTTTTTTCTCTCTCTCTCTTCTTTCTCATGTTCTCATACTTTACAGATGGTATGTCACACATCAGTTGGATAAATGGTAATGCAAGATTTATTCTCCTTACAGAAAGAGCACTGAGCTAGAAGGAATATTGTATCACCAGAATGATTAGAAGACTGAGAGACAGCATCTTTGAGATGACAGCAGAACAAGAAGAACAACAAGACTAGAGAACTAATTATCGTAACAAGTTTCTCTCCCCCTCAAACTGTTTTTCTGTACCCCCATTACAAATTTCTCCTTTTCTCCTCCTGTAAGATGGACTTGCCCCACGAGACTGTGATATGGATTTTCCTGTTGACCATGATGTTGACCAGAGCAGTCTGTTTCGGTGAGAGTACCAGTGAGGTCGAGAAAGGATCCAGAATGGGTTTCTGATGACTGAGACGGAGGTGTAAATTTCCAATAACAACACAATCACCGAGCAAAGGCGAGTACCGGAAAACGATCTAGCAGCCATGTTATTTGTAAACATTGTAAAGGATTGTTAGCTAAAGAGAATTGCATCTGTAGGCATTGTGATAACTTAGTTGAGGATGGGTGCATCAAGAAATGTCAGTCCAGTTTTAACATTAACATGGACCGGCATCCATTGGGTGACTATCACTCATTAGTGGGTAAGGTGTTAAACCAAACAGACTGTTGGGTATGCTCTCAAGTACCTCAAGGTCACAGCAAGTCAGGACTAGTACCATTTCCTTTAACGATAGGGGAGGTACTTGAGTTAAGTGGTGGGAGGCCGGTGGACAAGAGGTTTAACATCTCTAGTCCTCCTAGTTTGAAGCTCCACCAATACCATGTGGATAGGTCCTTAGTGTGTTTTAACATTTCCAATCCCCGAAAGCCGGGAAATTGGGAAGTGTCATGGAATAACAAAACCATGACCTTTTCATATAGAGCCGATAGAATGCCTACAGATACAGAGCTTATACGCCACATAGCCGATAGTGGAAAATATTTCCGATGTAGGTATACCCTAGGAAGTAGGACCATGAGAGTTGGAGAGGTGTCACCAGGATACTGTGCACATGTCATGCAACCGGATGCGTGTGCTAGACAGATGGGAGAATTAGGGTTAGGAGGGTTCACGTGAAAGATGTGTAACATGGTTCTAACATATTCAGTCCCATATGTTCTCCCCGATGATGCATATTTCATATGCGGGAGAAAGGCGTATAAGTGGCTTGCCCCAAACTCAGAGGGATTGTGTTATATTGGAAAAGTATTGCCTGGGGTAGTGACTGTGTCCCACACTAAAGTGAAAGATATTCACCGCAGTGCCCAGGCTCCTTGTGCTCGCACTCATTGCGAGCACGTCGTTAAGCGGCACCTGATGGAGGGAGCGGAGCATCCGGCTTCTGACCTGGTCCATGGGTCCACCGGGATTCAGTTCCTAGTCGCGTTGGATGTCACTCGTACCGCCAGAGGAGTGATGAATTATAGATATATATCTGCGCTTGCAAATTTATTAGACAATATCACTGAAATGTATGATGACACATTCAGGTATACTGGGAGAGAGTTACAAGCCTACAAAACAGAACTGGTTCAGCATAGGATGATTCTCAATTATCTCACGGCTGTGACAGGCGGGTATTGTGTTACCCTAGCGACTCAGTATGGAATAAAGTGCTGCACATATATTACAAACAGCACTGAGGACCCAGCCGAGGTCATAGACCAAAAGATGGATGACATTTTGCAATTAAAATGGGAGTTCCGAAGGAAACACAATCTCACCCTTACTGCTGTGGGTAATGAGCTGACCGGTTGGGTGTCATGGTTGAACCCACGAAATTGGTTCTCTGGTTTAAGAGAATGGGCTCAAGGAATTATAATGGATGTAGGTAAATTTCTT
Source organism: Pseudophryne corroboree (assembly GCF_028390025.1). Taxonomy (NCBI): domain Eukaryota; kingdom Metazoa; phylum Chordata; class Amphibia; order Anura; family Myobatrachidae; genus Pseudophryne; species Pseudophryne corroboree. The sequence goes on along the minus strand of NC_086447.1, from coordinate 484,943,456 downwards.
TTGTGTATTCTGGGTGTCATCATATTGGTCGGTCTGATATTTAGATGCGTTCGGGTTTTAACAAAGTGTAAACGTAGCGCCCGAGTGATGAGTTTAAGAAGTGAAGATACTGTAATAACAACGACTGATTTGATTTACGACCCAACCATTGAGACAATGTTGTGATGAAAATGTGATTCCACGGTCCGTTTCTTTCACCCGTTTCTCCTTTGTTTACCTCCAAGGTAAAAAGACATCCGCTTGGAAGAAGAATTTGACAACCTTTTACACAGACCACTGATGGACAATGCCATAGACCCCCAATATCCCTAGCGATTTTAAAATTTTACGATAGCCCAACACTTTTGTAAGTCTATGGACATTGAGAAAGCTTTTTGCTCAAGCAATTATAGCAAAAGCATCGGGAGACTACAGTCAACATGTACATCAAGACAAGACACCAGACAAGACTTCAATCAACAAATGTATATTAAACTCACATAGTTTATGACTGCATTTACCATAATTGCTCCTTATCTTCATCTCTACAACCTTCAGGTAATGACACACATAGTCGATAGGGAATATAGGCACAGATATCAGCACTCACATATCCCCCCCATTCATGTATCATCAACTAAAATGTGCTCCCCCATTTTGTTGCAACCAAAAGCCGAAAAGAGCTCGGTAAAGTTTGACAGCCCATCCACAGACCCGTACCACGGGATAAGAAGGAATTCAAATGTATACTTCGCAATACCTCGAAGCTTGATTTAAAACACGTACGGCACGATGATACATGACCCCTCAAACATGGACTCATACATACATACTTCTACTATCTCACTAGGTCATACCTTTTTCCCACCTTCTTCTCTTCTCCCTTACCCAATCATAGAAATGTATTATACATGACATATATTTTTCTCTTTTTGAACTGTTTTAGGAAGTGGCAGTTATTGGTGACTGCCAAAGGGTGGACTGTCAAAGTCAGAAAAATATCACGCTGCACATTGCCATATATGCACCTCATGCGTGTGCCCGCTGCACGTGCATGAGCCCTCCCGTGCATGCATATACTCGCAGTCGCGTGCACTCGCAGGCGCACGGTATGTGCATTTATGGTAGAGTTTGTGTGCGTCTAGCGGGCGACTCAATCGTTACATATTTTAGTATATAATGTATTTTGTAGATTATGGTCCCTTTGATAGAATCTGAAAGTTTAGTTAATGTAGCATTTCAGAGACAAAGAGATCCCTCTTTGTTTGATACGAAGGGTCAGACAGGGGTTACACAGTGGTGTTTAGTATCCATCGGAAGGGTATATAATTAGCAATATTCCGGTGTTGGTTAGAAACGGATTAATCGCTCGTGCGTATAGTTATGACTATAAGAAGTTTATGGACATTTACTATATTTGCAGTTTATTACCCATGCGGCGGGAAACCTGAGTTCCCCTCCCACCTGAGCAGTTTGAAATAGTCACAGCCCACCTGTATGAACCAACCTATGACCTTTTGTTATAATGCGGAGACGGATTCCTGTGTCCAATGAACAATAAGAATGTAGGGACCATTGTACTGTACTGTGTGTAAGTGTATATAAAGACAAGCCGACCTGGGCCAGCCCCACTCTACTCTCCTCAACGGTTCTCATCACTGATAATCGGGAGCTGGATATCCAGGAAGGAGCTTGCGATTGTTTCCCCTTGTGCGTAAGTTCTCTGCAGCCATTTTACCTCCTATTAATGTTGTAAGCCATTCTCTCTCTCTTTCCCCTTAAATGTAATTGTGTCACTATTGTATTTTAACGTGTAGTAATTCTGTTAGGTGTTTATGTTAGTTTGGTAGTGTATAAATTGTACTGTGTATTCTTTTGCAATTGAACGTTCATTCTCTCCCTTAAAAGGTGTTAGAACCTTAGACCGGTATTTGAGTGTTTATTATATTGCTAAGTGTTCTCAGAGCGTCACGGACGCTCATACAGCTTTTAAACTAACAAGGTTACACTGCGCTACATTTACACCTTATCACTGCACAAAGGTTTACAGTATAAGTACATTACTTATGGTATAGTTATTAAGGTTTAATTCTGTGAGCGTCAGCGCCGCTTGTGATCTCCTCGTGGTCTCTAGCGTCCGCTACGCTGGTAGCGTATTATTACGGTAGTCGGCAGCCTATAGCGTGCTTGCCTCTACGCATTAAGCCGTGAGCGAACGTGCTGCTCGTGCGTCTCGTCCACGGCTAAGCGTCCGCTACGCTAAGTGCGTACCCTTACGGTACCACATACTCCAATAGCGTACTGAGTCTCTTAACCTTTTAGAGTGTTTAATATAGGATAAATCAGTGGGCTTTATCAGTGTATACGCAACTTAAATACATACTTTGGCGGGTGTACGCATATGTTTGTGGCCACAGCGGCTATAACCCTAGTGTAATAAGGTATTGCTTTTCCCTATAAGTTAAACAAACTTCACACATGTGTATGCCGAGCTGCAAAAATCCACTGTGTGCAGTCTCTGCACAGCCCAGGACTTACACCTACACTGCGATCAGAAGAGGCTGAGTGAGGCCGGAGCTAAAATCAGACACCCGCCCCGAAAACGCTTTGGCACGTCTGCATTTTTCCGAACACTCAGTAAACGGTCAGTTGCCACCCACGAATGGCCTCTTCCTGTCAATCACCTTGTGAGTGCACCATCCTGTCGCTGACCGGCGATGCCCTTTATTGTTGTCCGACGCGCGTGAGCATTTCATATTCATGCGCAGTTATGACCTGATCGCCCACTGTGTGAAAACGCATAGCAGCGAACACGTCTGAACCAGGCCCCTTATTCATATTACACCACATTGTAGTGTCACTTACTCACATTACACCGGATAGTAGTGTCTGTTATTCTACACATGCACACAGCGTCTATTCACTCGGAGAGAAGGACGGGGAGTATGGCCAGCAGCTCACAGAGTGCTGGGGAAGCCCCCCACAGTGCCAAAAATGCAGTGACGTGTGGTGGGGTGAGGCAGATGAGGCAGAGCCTTTCCTGCCATACTAATGTGTAAACCTGAGGTTTGACTATACTGTATAAAGTATATGAAGAATACAAAGAATATATCAGAAATATCTTGTTTGCATTATTCTAATCATTGTTACAGTCAAAACTTTGGAGTAAAAAGTCTGGAAGGGGAGGCAGTGCCTATCTTTTCCGCACATCCCTGATCAAAACTCACCAAATTTCCAGCAGTACATACTACTGCACCTGTGTATAATGCCCACATGAATCATTTGTCTCATATATTGTGTGTAAATCTGGCTCTGGTACTAGCCAGTGCCTCCTGAGCCATTTTCCTCACTGCATCTCCCTGCAAAAATGGGAGTGTGGCTCATGGTCGTGGCACTTCCTGCAAGGCCCATCCGCTAGCCAGGAGGCCATGCTCCCTATTCCATTCTAGCCAAAGTTGATAGGTATAGAGTTAGTGTGGTTAACCTTAGAATCAATATAAGATGAGCTCTTTCGTGATCTTAGGGGTCATTCCGGCCCGATCGCTCGCTGCAGTTTGTCGCAGTGCAGCGATCGGGTCGGAACTGCGCATGCGCCGGCGCCGCAGTGCGCCAGCGCATGGCAGCTTTCGTTACCTAGCGATCGCCTTTGAGACAGAGGCGGTCGCTAGGCGGGAGGGGGCTGAACGGCGGCGTTAAGCCGCCGTTTAGTGGGAGCGTCCGGCCAACGCAGGCGTGGCCGGACCGTTGGGGGTGTGGGCCGCAGCGGCTGCGTGATGTCTCACACAGCCGCTGCGGCCAGCGGGAGTGACGAGCAACTCCCGGCCAGCCGCAGGAGCTGCGCTGGCCGGGATTTACTCCTCCAATACAACGGCATCGCCTCTGTGCGATGCTTTTGTATTTGTGCGGGGGGGCCGGCACTGACATGCGGGGCGGGCTTGCCCTGTGCTGGGCGTCCCCCCGCATGTCTGAGTTTTCGATCGTAGATGTGCTAAATTTATCACAGCTACGATAAACTCGGAATGACCCCGTTAGTGTCAAAGTTTGTGGGGTCCGTCTGTGACTTTAGTGTGACTGTTTCAAGTACATCAAGTGTCAGCAAAAGTCTGACAAGAAATAAACATGAGGTGCAGATAAGATGTAGGATTCTGGGAGCATTGTAAGGTTTTCAGCCTTGAAAAGTGATAAAGTGGAGAAAGATAAGTACCAGCCAATCAACTTCTAACTGCCATGTTGCAGGTTGTGTTTGAAAATTGAAAGTTAGGAACTGGTGGTTGGTAGTTTATCACTCTCAACTTTATCACTTTTCAAGACTAGGCCCCCATTTATGAACGATGCATAACCCCTTTAGCACTCGCTAAAGGGTTTATGTCTTCCTTACACTATTCATCAAACAGCGATAAACTAAGTTTACCACTGTTTGCCCCTGTACTGCTCTTGCCAGCTATAGCTGGTGAGAGTGGTACAGTCCCCATTGTCTGCAATCTGTCATTGTTGGATGTGTATAGGTTGCATGTCGGTGTCATGGACTGCGCTGGAAGACAAAGTTCCACTTTCATCAGCAGCCACGTACCGTTGGACATTTGCTGTAATATCTGATGGCACGGCCGATATCCAGTTGATGGTACGACTTTTTGCGCACAGTGACGGATTAGAGCCACAGCAGGTGGGCGTCTCAATAGGAAACCCACCAGATGCGGTATTATCATACAGTAGCTCGCAGCCGTTACTACATTTCCATCCATCTCTGAATCAGGCCCATAGTCCTCAGAACCGCATAGATGAACACTACAAATCATGACATGTTTATTAAATTAAATAGAAAATATGAATTGAAAGTGAAAATTGAGCCTACATACAGGATACTATTGTACTGCGCATTGGTCAGTATCAGTCAATCAGTTATTAATATTAAAACCTGGGACTGTTTCATAGAAATTAGCAAAAGCTAGCATTGGCTATGATGAAGGTTACATAGGAATTGCACGGCAATATACAGTACTCAGCTGGGCTTGCACATGGCTGCAGTTTGCTGTGGCTGAGCAGTGAGCATGAGCAGCCTCAGTGACTGGGAATGAAAGAGTTACCTCCCGGGAAGCCCCGCCCCCTCCCCTGTGCACACGGAAGTGCTGGCTCAGAGACTCTCCTGCAGCTGCTAATGGTGTGCGGGGTGCCCATACAGTGTGTGTGTTTTGTGTACTGTAGTGTGTTTCTCCGTGAGTATACCATCAGTGTGTAGCTGCAGCTTGCTGTGTAGGAAGCGTGCTGATTTTCTTGGAACTTAAGTGTATACCATTTCTTAAGTGTGCCCGAGCATTGTGCTACCCTGGTAGGGTTAGTTGCTGCTAGAGGTGTGTAACAGTCACGTACACCCTGTGGCATGATTACAGATTGCTGTGTGTTATAAAGTACTCTAATATGTGGCTGGTTTGAGTGTATCTGTTACAGACGCCATAGGGAAGTGTGTATCAGTACGTACACGTCACATAGGCAGCTGTGTGTCACTATTTGTTATATAGGGTTATCCCTGTGTGCCCATACTGTACCGCTCTGTGTGATGTTTGCCACTGCTTCCCTGTTGTGTTTGCTGTTGTGTGGAGCTAGTTTGGGTTCACAGTGGCTCTCTGATGAAACACAGGTCTCTGACTTGATACCCAAGTCACTATGGGCAGAGCAGCTTTCTCTGTCACTGCTATCACAATATTCCTTGGCACCTGATCTACTGGACCCTACCAGTTGTCTCCCGCTTTTACACGAGTTTGCTAACAATAGCGCTGACCTCAGCAACTGCTTGGCGAGCAAGGCTTGGCCTGTGCGCCTGTGCCAGCACTGCTACAAGGAATATTTCCAGCTCAAAGTCACCATGAACAAGATTGGAAACCCTTTACAGGTGTGTTGAAAGTGGCAGTGGTTTTTGGGGAGCAAAATTATTTTTCTAAAAGCATTTTGTGTCTTTTAACTACAGGTCATAGTTAAAAAAATTATATTATGCCTCATGACTATCTCCCACTGAACCGAATTTTCCACATTGTTTAAATTACATTGTGTAAATGTGTATCTTGACATTGTGAACATTATTGTGAAAAACAGGCAGAACCCACCCAAGACCGCTTCTGTCATTTTATCTTTAATTGGGGCTACTCTTAAGGGGCATACACACGGTGTGATATAACTACCAATATGGACTATATAGTCCATATCGGTAGTAAATGTGTGTATACCGCTTGCAAAGCCGCTGCACAGTCCCGCGGGGTCGGCATCGCAAGGAAAAATAGATTGTGCAGACAGGTCATTTTTGACTAGAAAGTGTACAATCTAGTTTCTAGTATAGTCAAAATTGTATATAGTAAAAATTTATACATAGCCAAAATCGCCCTGTGTGTACAGTCAATATCAGTGGTTGTGGGCTCCAGGGAGTTCAAAGGAAATCGCCAAGGACAAATTCGGTATTTAGCCATAATTGCACCTTGTAGGCAGGCCCCTTTAGAAATAATCTAATGGGCCCTACACACTGGCAGATAATACTGAAAGATATGAATCGATCTCGTTCATTAATGAACGAGATACCGTTCATATCTTTCAGTGTGGAGGCACCAGCGATGAACGATCCTCGTTCATCGCTGGTGCCCCGTCGCTTGTGCATGCAGGCCAATATGGACGAGATCGTCCATATTTGCCAGCACTGCTATGGAGCCGGGGGAAGCTCAGCGGCGGATCTATCAGTGTGTAGGGCCCATAAGATCTTGATGAGTCTTTCATTTTAATAGGACATAGTGACTGTAAGCTGTGGACCACCATTAATATAGTAACTCTTGTATATGATGGAAACCTGACCCTTTTTTTTGCCTTTGATTTTGTCATATACTTGTCACCACAACCAAAAAATTAAAAAATATATTTTAATAATTCTGCCCAACATTTTAAATGAAAGGCTCTCTTTCTATAATTCAAATTAAACTCTTAAGCTGTGTACACACCAGTGACATGCGGTGAGGTGAGGCAGAGCCTTTCCTGTCATACTAACGTATACGCCAGAGTTTTGACTGTGTAAAGTAAATAAAAAAGACAAAGAATATATTAGAAATATCTTTTTTGTATTGTTCTAATCATTTTTATAGTCAAAACTCTGGAGTAAAAAGTCTATGACAGGTGAGACAGTTCCTCCCCTGCCTATCTTTTCTGCACATCTCTGATCAAAGCTCCCCAAATTTCCAGCAGTATATACTGATGCACCTGTCGTATAATGCCCACATGTACCCTTGGGCTCATATATTGTGTGTAAATCTGGCTCTGGTACTAGCCAGTGCCTCCTGAGCCATTTACCTCACCACACATTCCTGGTACACACTACGCAATATTTCAAACAATATCGCTCATTTTAACCCTTTTGAGCGATATCGTTTGTAATATCGCCCACTGTGTATGCACTGTTTCGTTAACGAGGCGGGGTCCAGCTGGTTGTTAACAATATTGTTGTCGTCTGTGCATGCAGCTCAATTTTGGCTAGGTCGCCCAAAACTGCATGTTAGGGCTGGCGGCGGAGTGACGTCTCTGAACGATGTCGGTCAGTTTGTACGCACTATATCGGCCGCCCCGGAGGGTAGGGAAAACACTAGACTATATCTCTCATGGAGCATATCGTTTACTGTGTACCCGGCATAAGATCTGATATGCTCAGCCTTATTCCCAGACAACTGCATATACATTTGGAAGTTACTTCTGAATTATGACATTGCAGCCATTTAAAAACGTTCACTTCCCTAAGAGCTCCCATTTCTGACATTTGAATGCTGGTTGATTTTATATTCAGTTGCACCATTCTAAGTTTCCCAAATCAGCCTAAAGCTGCTTTTTCCTGGAACATGCTTTCAGTGAATAAACACAACAGAGGAAGATGAGTAATGAAATGAGCTATTTATGTTTTGCAATTTTCCAGTGCATCATATGGCGAATTGCTGTCTTCCCCTATAGCATGTGACTGCAGAGTGCCTCCTCTAAAATTAAAGTATACTTTAGTTTTTTCATATACTACCTTTTCAGTATGTCATCTGTCTAATTGAATAAATATACTTGGCTATCGGTAAATATATTTTATATACAGGGTGATTCAAAAGTCGCAGTACACCATTTTGTTTCAAAAACTGTGCTGGAAATGGGAAAACTGAATACTCCAGTAAGATATGGGTGAGGTGGGCTATCTTTTAGGGTATGTACCGAACATGGGCGCCATCTTGAAATCGCCCATCTTGAATCTAAGCCAGTTTTCCCATTTTCTACACAGTTATTGAAACAAAAGGGTGTACAGCGACTTTAACATGTAGTCTTGATGTACTGCCTTCTTATGTAACGTTGCCTCTTTTGATTTTTGGTTTTATCTGTCACTTTATATAATCTGCAGAACAGCACAATCAGCTGTACAACAATACTACTGCAGTCTGATCGGGTGCAGGTCATAGTCACCCTTAATGATTTCTTTGATGAGTTGTGGATCAATTCCAAGTGTGCAAGTGAGTATTGCCTGTAATATTCTACTGATGTTTTGTGTGGGATTTAAAGATGTCCTCAACTTCTGGGTCACTCCTCCTCATTGTTGGAAATAAGGCCACTCCTCTGCAGCCTCCTATGCTACCTGAATCCAAATACCAGATTGCACTGCAGCCTTGTGTGTGTGTGTGTGTGTGTGTGTGTGTGTGTGTGTGTGTGTGTTGTGTAGAACTTTGTGAGTATATAAGCACATATGTTTTTTCCCTGTACCTATACCATATAATCTTAGTATTTAACTGGTCTTCATTTTCCCAAGATTGCTTACAGAAAAACAGCTCAGACATACTAAACAGCACCACCCAATTTATGAATTTATTTGATGGCTTGATCCAGTGCTTTAACAGAACAAGACAGGTAATCTTTTAAGTTTGTCATTATGAAAATATATTCAGAATGTTGTGGTTTAAGAATAACACAAAAGATGCTCAGGATTTGTAGGGTTTTTATATTAAGATAACATTATATTTATCTATTAAACACTGCTACATTGTTTTCTTGTACACACAAACCGATCTGTTGTTTAATTTCAGGTACCTCAATTCTCCATAAAGCCAGACAATTTTTCCAGAGTGTGCCAAACTTGCAATGACAGCTATCGCAATCTGAGTGACTTATACACTACGTTAGAGCACACAAATGCTCTGTGCATCGACTTAGAAGATGCTGTAAGTTTGTTTATGGTTATTTCTATTTTCTACTAGTGTGTAAATAAATGAATTAAATATATATATATATAATTTATTTATTAGAGAGAGAGAGATATAGCTATAGATAGCTAGATATATAGAGATAGATATATAAACTTTTTTTATGCGTGGTTTTAGATTAGTCTGGTGCCACAATACTTAGGGTGGTATTCAAATGATATATATCACGCCCAACTCATTTCTAAAGTGATCCTCATTATTGCGCACATCATGCCCATAGTAATTTAGCTGCATAAAGGGTTTGGGCGCCTCACTACCCTAGGGTAGCGAGCTTAAATGCTGATACCATGCCCATCAGCAGAAACATAACGGGTGTGGAAGGGGCAGAAATAATGAATACCGCCCTAGAGTGCATAGCCTATTGGCATGTGATATGTGTTACATTAATGGGGTGGAGTATGACATCAAATTGTGTCATGGGCATGTCTCAAAGGCCAAAAATAACAGGAAAAATGTATCGGGCTGACTGTACTGAGCTTGTTTGAAGCCTGCATGGAGGTATGACCTTAAGCTGTTTATTATATTTTCTCTAACGTCCTAGAGGATGCTGGGGACTCCGTAAGGACCATGGGGAGAGACGGGCTCCGCAGGAGACATGGGCATTTTAAGAAAGAATTTAGTTCCTGGTGTGCACTGGCTCCTCCCTCTCTGCCCCTCCTCCAGACCTCAGTTTGATTCTGTGCCCAGAGGAGCTGGGTGCTTTTCAGTGAGCTCTCCTGAGTTTGCTGATAGAAAGTTTTTTGTTAGGTTTTTTATTTTCAGGGAGCTCTGCTGGCAACAGACTCCCTGCATCGTGGGACTGAGGGGAGAGAAGCAGCCCTACTCTCTGTAGCTAGGTCCTGCTTCTTAGGCTACTGGACACCATTAGCTCCAGAGGGATCGGTACGCAGGATCTCACCCTCGCCATCCGTCCCAGAGCCGCGCCGCCGTCCCCCTCGCAGAGCCGGAAGACTGAAGCCGGGTGAGTATGAGAAGCAAGAAGACTTCACAGGCAGCAGAAGACTTTGTGATCTTCACTGGAGGTAACACACAGCACTGCAGCTGTGCGCCATTGCTCCACACACCTACACATACTCCGGTCACTGTAAGGGTGCAGGGCGCAGGGGGGGGGCCCCCTGGGCAGCATTTGGGACCTCATTCTGGCAAATGAACACATATATACAGCTGGGCACTGTATATATGTAGGAGCCCCCGCCAAAGAAATAAAATTTAAGCGGGCCAGAAGCCTGCCGCTGAGGGGGCGGGGCTTCTCCCTCAGCACTCACCAGCGCCATTTTTTTCTCCACAGCACACTGAGAGGAAGCTCCCCAGGCTCTCCCCTGCTGATACACGGTAGAAGAGGGTTGAAAAGAGAGGGGGGCACATAATTAGGCGCAAAAAAGTATATAAACAGCAGCTACTGGGTTAACATGAAGTTACTGTGTTATTCCTGGGTTATATAGCGCTGGGGTGTGTGCTGGCATACTCTCTCTCTGTCTCTCCAAAGGGCTTTATGGGGGAACTGTCTTCAGAAAGGACATTCCCTGTGTGTGTGGTGTGTCGGTACGCTTGTGTCGACATGTCTGATGTGGAAGTCTATGTGGGAGAGGAGCGGGAGCAAATGAATGTGGTGTCTCCGCCGACACCTGATTGGATGGATATGTGGAAGGTTTTAAATGATAATGTAAATTCCTTGCATAAAAGATTAGACAAGGCTGATGCATTGGGACAGGCAGGGTCTCACCACGTGCCTGATCCTATGTCGCAGGGACCGTCGGGGTCTCATAAGCGCCCACTATCCCAAATTGTTGACACAGATACCCACATGGATTCTGACTCCAGTGTCGATTACGATGATGCACGTTGCAGCCAAAGTTGGCTAAATCACTCCGATATATGATTATAGCAATTAAGGAAGTTTTGCACATCACAGAGGAAACCCCTGTCCCTGACACAAGGGTTTATATGTATAAGGGAAAGAAACCTGAGGTAACTTTTCCCCCCTCACACGAACTGTATGAGTTATGTGAAAAAGCTTGGGAATCTCCAGATAAAAAAACTGCAGATTTCCAAACGGATTCTTATGGCGTATCCTTTACCGCCAACGGACAGGTTACGATGGGAATCCTCCTCTAGGGTGGACAAAGCTTTAACACGCTTATCCAAAAAGGTAGCCCTGCCGTCCCAGGATACGGCTACCCTCAAGGATGCTGCTGATCGCAAACAGGAGGGTACCCTGAAGTCCATTTATACACGTTCAGGTACCTTGCTCAGACCGGCAATCGCGTTGGCCTGGGTCTGTAGTGCAGTAGCGGCATGGACTGATACCTTATCAGAGGAGTTTGATACCCTAGATAGGGATACTGTTTTATTGACCCTGGGGCATATTAAAGACGCTGTCCTTTATATGAGAGATGCTCAAAGAGACATTAGTCTGCTGGGTTCTAGAATAAACGCTATGTCGATTTCTGCCAGAAGGGTCCTGTGGACTCGGCAATGGACAGGTGATGCCGACTCTAAACGACATATGGAGGTTTTACCTTACAGGGGTGAGGAATTGTTCGGTGAAGGTCTCTCGGACCTGGTCTCCACAGCTACGGCTGGAAAGTCAAATTTTTTGCCTTATGTTCCCTCACAGCCTAAGAGAGCACCGCATTATCAAATGCAGTCCTTTCGTTCACAAAGAAACAAGGAAGTCCGAGGTGCGTCCTTTCTTGCCAGAGGGAGGGGCAGAGGAAAGAAGCTGCACAATACAGCTAGTTCCCAGGAACAGAAGTCCTCCCCGGCCTCTGCAAAATCCACCGCATGACGCTGGGGCTCCACTGGCGGAGTCGGGGCGCGTCTTCGGAATTTCAGCCACATGTGGGTTCACTCCCAGGTGGATACCTGGGCAATAGAAATTGTGTCTCAGGGTTACAAGCTGGAATTCGCAGAGGTGCCTCCTCGCCGGTTTTTCAAATCGGCCCTACCGTCTTCCCCCCTAGAGAGGGAGATAGTGTTAAATGCAATACAAAAATTGTATCTTCAGCAGGTGGTGGTCGAGGTTCCCCTCCTTCAACAGGGATGGGGTTATTATTCGACCATGTTTGTGGTTCCGAACCGTTCCGGACGGTTCGGTCAGACCCATATTGAATTTAAAATCTCTGAACCTATACTTGAAGTGGTTCAAGTTCAAGATGGAATCGCTAAGAGCGGTCATCGCCAGCCTGGAAGGGGGGGATTTTATGGTGTCACTGGACATAAAGGATGCGTACCTTCATGTCCCCATTTATCCACCTCATCAGGCGTACCTAAGATTTGCGGTACAGGACTGTCATTACCAATTTCAGACGTTGCCGTTTGGTCTCTCAACGGCTCCGAGGATTTTCACCAAGGTAATGGCGGAAATGATGGTGCTCCTGCGCAAGCAGGGTGTCACAATTATCCCGTACTTGGACGATCTCCTCATAAAAGCGAGATCAAGAGAGCAGTTGCTGAACAGCCTATCTCTTTCACTGAAAGTGTTACAACAACACGGCTGGATTCTCAATATCCCAAAGTCGCAGTTGGTTCCTACGACTCGTCTGTCTTTCTTGGGCATGATTCTGGACACGACCCAGAAAAGGGTTTATCTTCCGATAGAAAAAGCCCAGGAACTTATGACTCTGGTCAGGAACCTTTTGAAATCAAGACAGGTGTCCGTGCATCATTGCACTCGAGTCCTGGGAAAGATGGTGGCCTCATACGAGGCCATTCCCTTTGGCAGGTTCCATGCGAGGACTTTCCAATGGGATCTGTTGGACAAGTGGTCCGGATCACATCTACAGATGCATCGGTTGATCACCCTGTCCCCCAGGGCCAGGGTGTCGCTCCTGTGGTGGCTGCAGAGTGCTCACCTTCTCGAGGGCCGCAGATTCGGCATTCAGGATTGGATCCTGGTGACCACGGACGCAAGCCTCCGAGGTTGGGGAGCAGTCACACAGGGAAGAAATGTCCAGGGTCTTTGGTCAAGTCAAGAGACTTGTCTGCACATCAACATCCTGGAACTAAGGGCCATATACAATGCCCTACGTCAAGCGTAGGCCTTACTTCGCGACCATCCAGTTCTGATCCAGTCAGACAACATCACCGCAGTGGCTCATGTAAACCGCCAAGGCGGCACAAGAAGTAGAGCGGCAATGGCGGAAGCTACCAGGATTCTTCGCTGGGCGGAGAATCATGTAAGCGCACTGTCAGCAGTGTTCATTCCGGGAGTGGACAACTGGGAAGCAGACTTCCTCAGCAGACACGACCTACACCCGGGAGAGTGGGGACTTCATCCAGAAGTCTTCGCACAGATTGTGAGTCGGTGGGAACTGCCACAGATAGACATGATGGCGTCCCGCCTCAACAAAAAGCTACAGAGGTATTGCGCCAGGTCCAGAAACCCTCAGGCAGTAGCGGTAGACACCCTTGTGACACCGTGGGTGTTCCGGTCCGTCTATGTATTTCCTCCTCTTCCTCTCATACCCAAGGTGTTGAGAATAGTAAGAAGAAAAGGAGTGAGAACAATCCTCGTTGTTCCAGATTGGCCACGACGGACCTGGTATCCAGATCTGCAGGAAATGCTCACGGAAGATCCGTGGCCTCTTCCTCTAAGGCAGGACCTGTTGCAACAGGGACCCTGTCTGTTCCAAGACTTACCGCGGCTGCGTTTGACGGCATGGCGGTTGAACGCCGGATCCTAGCGGAAAAAGGTATTCCGGTTGAGGTTATCCCTACGCTGATAAAGGCTAGGAAGGAAGTAACAGCAAAACATTATCACCATATATGGCGAAGATATGTTTCTTGGTGCGAGGCCAGGAATGCTCCTACGGAAGAATTCCATCTGGGCCGTTTCCTTCACTTCCTACAAACTGGAGTGGATTTGGGCCTTAAATTAGGCTCCATTAAGGTCCAGATTTCGGCCCTATCCATTTTCTTTAAAAAAAAATTGGCTTCTCTCCCAGAAGTTCAGACTTTTGTTAAGGGAGTACTGCATATTCAGCCTTCGTTTGTGCCTCCGGTGGCGCCTTGGGACCTTAATGTGTCTTGGACTTCCTAAAGTCACACTGGTTTGAACCACTGTAAACGGTGGAGTTGAAATATCTCACTTGGAAGGTGGTCATGTTATTAGCCCTAGCTTCGGCTAGGCGAGTGTCGTAATTAGCGGCTTTATCACATAAAAGCCCCTATCTGGTTTTCCATATGGATAGAGCGGAATTGCGGACACGTCCTCAGTTCCTGCCAAAAGTGGTTTCATCCTTTCATATGAACCAACCTATTGTGGTGCCTGTGGCTACACGGGACTTAGAGGATTCCGAGTCCCTTGATGTGGTCAGGGCTTTGAAGATTTATGTAGCCAGGACGGCTAGAGTCCGAAAAACAGAAGCGCTGTTTGTTCTGTATGCAGCCAACAAGCTTGGCGGCCCTGCTTCAAAGCAGACTCTTGCTCGCTGGATCTGTAACACGATTCAGCAAGCGCATTCTATGGCTGGTTTGCCGTTACCAAAATCGGTCAAGTCCCATTCCACTAGGAAAGTGGGCTCTTCTTGGGCGGCTGCCCGAGGGGTCTCGGCACTACAGCTGTGTCGAGCTGCTACTTGGTCGGGTACAAACACCTTTGCAAAATTCTATAAGTCTGATACCCTGGCTGAGGGGGACCTCATGTTTGCTCAATCGGTGCTGCAGAGTCATCCGCACTCTCCCGCCCGTTTGAGAGCTTTGGTATAATCCCCATGGTCCTTACGGAGTCCCCAGCATCCTCTAGGACGTTAGAGAAAATAAGATTTTACTTGCTGGTAAATCTATTTCTCGTAGTCCGTAGAGGATGCTGGGCGCCCGTCCCAAGTGCGGACTTCTTCTGCAATACTTGTATATAGTTATTGCTTCAATAAGGGTTTCGTTATTGTTGCATCGGGCGTGAACTGATGCTATGTTATTGTCATACTGTTTACTGGATTGTTATCACAAGTTTTACGGTGTGATTGGTGTGGCTGGTATGAATCTTGCCCTTGGATTAACAAAAATCCTTTCCTCGTACTGTCCATCTCCTCTGTGCACAGTTCTCTAACTGAGGTCTGGAGGAGGGGCAGAGAGGGAGGAGCCAGTGCACACCAGGAACTAAATTCTTTCTTAAAGTGCCCATGTCTCCTGCGGAGACCGTCTCTCCCCATGGTCCTTACGGAGTCCCCAGCTTCCTCTACGGACTACGAGAAAAAGATTTACCGGTAAGTAAAATCTTATTTTCTCTTACATCCTAGAGGATGCTGGGGTCCATATTAGTGCCATGGGGTATAGACACTTTAAGAGTTTAACAGTGTGGGCTGGATCCTTCCTCTTTGCCCCTCCTACCAGACTCCATTTAGAAAATGTGCCCGGAGGAGCCGGGCACAACTAGGGGCGCTCTAAAGAGCTTTCTTAGTCGAGGGACTGGGGGGGGGGGGGGGAGCAGTGTCCGCCCTGCGGGGTCTGAGCCACTGTCTCCGCTGACTGGACACTGAGCTCCAGAGGGGATAGATAGCTCCCCGCCGCAGGGAAACGCCCACCCCAGCAGCATGCTGCCACTCCCTTGCAGAGCTGAAGTTTGTGGCGAGTGAGTCACCGACCCCCCTAGCAAGATGGGGCCCGGTGTGAAGATGGCAGCTACAGGGTAGGAGCACAGTACTAACTGCGCTCCGGGGGCTCAGCGGTACTTGGTGCGGCACTGTGAGGGGCACCCTGAGCCGGTGCCTTAACCCTACACTGACCAGAAAGCCTGTCGGGGTCTGCGGATCTCAGCCAGCACAAAATCCTCAGGCCAGTATAATCTTGGAAGAGCGGGAAGACCGTGCCTTTAAGGGGACGGGGCTTCTCCACAGAGCGGACCCAGCAGCGTTCAGCGCCATTTTCCTGCCTGCAGACACGCTGCCAGTGGAAGAGCAGTCCCTCCAGAGCACCTCCAGCTATCTGTACGGTACCAGCGGGTTGTAGAAGGGAGGGGAGGCTGTGTAAAGACTGTGTCACCTATTAAGGGACACAGTCAGCGCTGGTTAAGGGTCTCCCTATACCTATAATAGCGCTGTGTGTGGGTTGACTCCAAACTCTGTGTCTCTCTGCCATTCTTGGGGGGGAAACTCTGTCTGCCCTGTACCCTGTGTGTATGTGGGGTGTACAAGCAAACATGTCTAGAGACTCTGTCTCATATGCTGCAGAGGATTTATCTTCTCAGGAAGATCCCATGTAATCAGGATTGCACTGTTGTAGCGCAGATCCTAGCTAGAGAACCGGAGTGGTTAGCCTCTCTTAGGGGGGCTATTTCTCAGATTTCCGAAAGGGTTGCAAGCATGCCACTCAGGCATTGCAATCCTCTATGGCAGTGTGGTCTGATACTGCTCCCTCGGGGCCCCTCTCACATACGTGCTCTTGCCCAAATTATGCAGGATGACGGGATGTAAGAGAAAATATAATAAACAGCTTAAGGTCATACCTCCATGCAGGCTTCAAACAAGCTCAGTACAGTCAGCCCGGATGACACGGATACCGATTCTGACACAGCAGACGGTGATGGGGATATGTTGAGGGGGACGGCATCACTTGCTAAGGGGGGTGCAGTTGATGCTTGAGGCCATGCGGGATGTGTTGCATATTTCTGACACACCTCCTGAGCAGGTTGAGGAGGCGTTTTTCACAGACAGTAAGAAAGCCTCTCTCACCTTCCCGGCATCTAAGGAATTTAATTGCTATATTTGAAAAAACCTGGGAAAACCCGGAGAAAAAATTCCAGATCCCTAAAAGGGTTCTGGTTGCTTTTCCCTTCCCGGAAGACGATAGAAAAAAATGGGAGTCCCCGCCTATAGTTGACGCTTCTGTCTCCAGGCTGTCCAAACAGGTGGTCTTACCAGTCCCGGGGTCTACCGCGTTGAAAGACCCGGCAGATCGCAAAGTGGATGCTACGCTCAAATCCATATACACTGCTTCAGGGGCTATACTGCGGCCTACTATTGCCTGTGCATGGATTTCTAAAGCTATAGCAAAGTGGTCAATCACTCTGCAGGAGGACTTGACTACGATGGATAAAGGTGACGTTGATTTATTTTTACGTAACATACAGGATTCTGCAGGGTTCCTGGTAGAATCCATGAAGGATCTGGGTTCCATGGCTGCGGGGATCTCCTCCATGTCCGTCTCTGCTCACAGGGGTCTCTGGCTGCGCCAATGGTCTGCGGACACGGAATCCAGGAAAAGTGTGGAGAGCCTACCCTATACAGGTCAGGCTCTGTTTGGGAAGGCTTTAATGCTTTATATACACTCCATCGTTACATAACCTTGTCATTCAATCAATTTAAAAAGTGTGCCCCAGAGAGACATATCAAACAGCTCTTTTCTTTTGCCTCTTTGCAAAACCACCCGTATTAGCTCTGTTTGGGAAGGCGCCTGATGCGTGGATTGCCACGGCTACCGCGGTTAAGTCTCCTTTTCTCCCCTCAGCTGCACCGGCTACGAAGAAGCCTTTTACTCCCAACACGTCACAGTCCTTTCGGCCCACTAGGCCTAGAAAGAACAAGCCCTCTCACACCTCCTTTAGAGGTGGTCGTGCCAAATCTAAAAAGCCTGCTCCCGCAGTTTCCCAGGACCAGAAGCCTGCTTCTGGTACGTCAAAGTCCTCAGCATGACGGTGGACCGCACAGCCTGGAGGTAGGTCAGGTGGGAGCAAGACTCCGGCATTTCAGCCACATCTGGGTGTCGTCTGGCCTGGACCCCTGGATACAGGATATTGTGTCCTGGTGGTACAGGCTGGAGTTTCAAACTCTCCCACCTCACCTTCTTCAAATCAGGCTTGCCGGCTTCGCCGGCAGACAGAGCTATTCTGCTGGACGCTATCCGAAAATTTATAGTGTCCGAGGTCATTGTTCCAGTTCCACCTCATCAGTTGAACAAAGGTTACTAATCAAACCTTTTTGTGGTACCGAAGCTGGATGGTTTCGGTAAGAACAATTCTGAACTTGAAATCTTTGAACCCTTATCTCAGGGACTTCAAATTCAAGATGGAGTCTCTGGGAGTAGTTATCTCAGGACTGACGGAGTGGGAGTTCCTGGTGTCCCTGGACATCAAGGATGCATACCTCCACATTCCCATTTGGTCGCCGCATCAGGCCTATCTCCGGTTTGCACTGTTAGACCACTATCAGTTTCAGGCACTGCCGTTCGGTCTCTCCACGGCACCGAGGTCTTCACCAAGGTGATGGCAGAGATGATGGTTCTCCTCCACAAGCAGGGGGTGAACATAATTCCAAATCTGGACGATCTGCTGATCAAGGCATCGTCCAGGGAGAAGTTGTTAAGATCCATTGCTCTCACGACGCATCTGCTCAGGGAGCACGGTTGGATCCTGAACCTTCCAAAGTCTCATCTGGAGCCGACAAGGAGGCTGTCTTTCCTGGGGATGATCCTCGACACGGAGGTGCAGAGGGTGTTTCTACCGGTAGAGAAAGCGTTGGTGATTCAAACTATGGTCCGGGATGTCTTGAAGCCTGCCCGGGTATCTGTTCATCAGTGCATCCGCCTTCTGGGGAAGATGGTTGCCTCCTACGAGGCTCTGTAGTACGGAAGGTTTCATGCTCGATCCTTTCAACTGGATCTCTTGGACCAGTGGTCGGGATCTCACCTACACATGCACCAGAGGATACGTCGGTCACCGAAAGCCAGGATTTCGCTCCTCTGGTGGCTACAACTACTTCACCTTCTCGAGGGTCGCAGATTCGGAGTTCAGGACTGGATCTTTCTAACCACGGATGCAAGTCTAAGAGGTTGGGGAGCAGTCGCTCAAGGAGAGACCTTCCAAAGAAGGTGGTCAAGTCAGGAGTCCCTTCCGATAAACATCCTGGAGCTAAGAGCCGTATACAACGGCCTTCTTCAAGCAGCACACCTTCTACAGGATCGGGCTGTTCAGGTTCAGTCGGACAACGTGACCACAGTGGTTTACATAAACCTACAAGGCGGAACGAAGAGCAGGGCTGCAATGTCAGAGGTGTCAAGAATCCTCCTCCTGGGCAGAAAGGCACGCTGTAGCGATGTCAGCAATCTTCATTCCGGGAGTAGACAACTGGGAAGCGGACTTCCTCAGCAGACACGATCTCCATCCAGGAGAGTGGGGCCTCCACCCGGAGGTGTTCGAGGAGGTAACCGGTTGGTGGGGGGTTCCTCACATAAACATGATGGCCTCCCGCCTCAACAAGAAGCTGCGGAGGTACTGTTCCAGGTCGAGAGACCCACAGGCAGTGGCGGTGGACGCACTAGAAACACCGTGGGTGTTCACGTCAGTGTATGTGTTCCCTCCACTTCCTATAATTCCAAAAGTTCTGCAACTTGTAAAAAGAACAAAGGCTCTGGCAATCCTCATTGCTCCAGACTGGACAAGGAGGGCTTGGTACGCGGATCTGCTGGATCTACTGCTGGAACATCCAAGGCCTCTGCCTCTTCGGGAGGATCTTCTACAGCAGGGGCCGTTCGCTTATCAAGACTTACCACGGCTACGTTTGACGACATGGCGGTTGAGCTCCAGATCTTAGCTCGGAAGGGTATTCCAAGCGAGGTTATTCGTACCCTGATACAGGCTAGGAAGGGGGTAACATCTAAACATTGCCATTGAATTTGGAAAGAATGTGTCTTGGTGTGAATCCAATAAATTTCTTGTGGTGGAGTTTCAACTTGGACGGTTTCTCCTTTTCCTGCAAGCAGGTGTGGATATGGGCCTGAGATTGGGCTCCATCAAGGTCCAGATCTCCGCTTTATCCATTTTCTTCCAGAAACAATTGGCTGTCCTCCCTGAGGTTAAGACCTTTTTGAAAGGGGTTCTGCACATCCAGCCTCCCTTTGTGTCGCCAACGACACCCTGGGATCTTGATGTGGTGTTGCAGTTCCTGCAATCGGATTGGTTTGAGCCTCTACAAGAGGCTGAAATCAAGTTTCTCACATGGAAGGCGGTCACTTTGTTGGCCTTAGCTTCTGCTCGACGAGTGTCGGAATTGGGGGCTTTGTCCTGTAAAAGTCCCTATCTGGTCTTATGGTAAAAGTCCCTATCTGGTTCTTTACTGTTTCAGTACTGTTTCAGCTGTTGCTGAGTTTATCCGGCATGTTGGCCATATTTGCCTTGTTGTGTGAGCTGGTATGAATCTCGCCACTATCTGTGTATTTCCTTCTCTCAAACTATGTCGTCTCCTCGGGCACAGTTTCTAGACTGAGTCTGGTAGGAGGGGCATAGAGGGAGGAGCCAGCCCACACTGTTAAACTCTTAAAGTGCCAATGGCTCCTGGTGGACCTGTCTATACCCCATGGTACTAATATGGACTACGAGAAAAGGATTTACCCGTAGGTAATTAAAATCCTATTTTTTCCCCTGTATTGAACATTTGTAGTCCCTATGGATGTTTTGGTATTACTTTTTGTAGTATACTTTGCGCATTTAATTAAAAAGTTCTAACCATTACAAATGTAGATTTGTAAGATGTTACATTGTATTCTAGTTTACATGGGTGATGTTCTAGTCTGCTCCTTTTTTGTTTCCCCAAAGGACCACAGACACAGTATAAATAACCTTACCTGGAAGTAACGCAGAGATTAATGATCCATATCCATACTGTTGCAATATATTCAGATTTGTTTTGTATTGAAGATTTTCAGATTCATTCTAGCAAAATTTCCTAAATATCTGAGCAAGCCATTCATTCTGTGTTGTTGTTACAGATGAACAGCACTCGCAGACTTTGGAGCAAAACTTTCAATTGTACATTACCCTGTACTGACACTGTGCCAGTCATTGCAGTTTCAGCATTCATCTTATTTCTGCCTGTAGTCTTCTATCTCAGCAGCTTTCTTCACTCTGAACAAAAGAAGCGCAAACTCATAATACGTAAGTTTTTACCACAAGTACCAACCAATTTTACATTTTATCTCTAATTACAAAATTATATTTTGTTGTATATGGTGACAGATCTTTTCGAAGTTCTTTTTGTGATCAGATTGATTTCTAACCTTCATCTTGCAGCATGTTCCTTACAGGCTTATGTCCTACACACGTGAGATTATTAGATCAGTAACTGGAAAAATGTTCACTGAAGCTTAAGTAAACATGTTTGACCCTGAAGACTCATGATGGCCTCTGTAACAACACGGCACTTAATGGCCAAGTTATTTTGTTTAACACACAGGGGGTATGCAATTAGGTCCGTTTATTTTGCCTAGGTGAAAAAACTGGACTGCTATTTTTAGGGCGAATGGGGATTCACCCTATTCAATAGTAGGGCCGTTTTCTCACCTAGGCGAATCCACTTGTTTTGTTACTCGCGCCGGCAAAAATGTAGGCCTATTTTGAGGCATTTTTTGCCAGTGCCTTTTCACTAAAAATAAAGGTGAAAGGGCATTGGCGAAAATGCTTTAAAACAGGCGAAAACAGGCCACAATTGAATAGGCAGGGGGACGAACATATATAAAAAATCGAAAAAGATGAAACAAGCGCCTCATGGTGTGGTAACTTCCAATTATTTCTTAATGACACGCACAACACTCATATATATTCCTCGTACCAGATGGTAGGTTTAGTCGAGCATATCAAGATTTTGCAGTCTCTAAGTTTTCCAGACCATCAGATCAGGTAATTAATCTAGCACAGGCCTGGCCAACCTGTGGCTCTCCAGCTGTTGTAAAACTACAAGTCCCATCATGCTTTGCCACAGTTTTTCTATTAGGGAATGCTAAAACTCTGGCAGGGCATGCTGGGATGTGTAGTTTCACAACATCTGGAGAGCCACAGGTTGGCCAGGCCTGATCTAGCATATCGCCATCATGGGCCTCGTCCTCTCATAGGCATCCACCATACATGAGATCTGTAGTACGATAGACTTGATGCAAATAACAGGAAGGAGTGTCTTCTGCATAAGTACAATCTTAGTGGCTTTTCTCTGATAGCTGTAGAAGTGGCTAATTTCTGATGCAAACAGACAATCCAACAAGTATACCAGATAGTAGGTGAAGCGCAGCCCCGTTCTCTAGTCAGTGACTGCTCAGGAAAAAATGAGCCTGCAGAGCAACTCGACTGTGTGTATGTATGTGTGTGTGTGTATATATATATATATATATATATATATATATATATATATATATATATATATATATATATATATATATATATATACAAAACAAGAGAATGACAGCGGCACTCCGTTGAAATAAATCAGAAAATCTGATTTATTTCAACGGAGTGCCGCTGTCATTCTCTTGTTTTGTTTTGTGGATCATTCACTGCGGAGGGCACCCGGTTTTATCACAGCGTATTGGGAGTGCCGGGCATTACAATATTATATATATATATATATATATATATATATATATATATATATATATATATATATATATATATATATTAGTAAATTTATTTTACATGCCACTTTTTTACAGTAGGACGCAAGGCAGTTCTACGTGTGCTATATATTTACTTTTACATGCTCAGAATCTCCGATGCACTATCGAGAACATCCCACGAGTGCAGTTCTTTCAGGCATAAGATGTTTATGATGTAGAGCATTTGATTTCATGAACTTGTTGTACTTATTGGCAATTTACTAGTCAAGTGTGACAGCAGTTTATACATTATCTTCACATTATCTCCTTCTAACTCTTGTTAAAAATGCCATGTTTTACCAGCTCCTATAAGGGTATGGGCAAGATACTCAGCAGCTAAGTCTTGCCATAGAGGGAAGGTGGCATGCTGGCTGTGCCAGCACTCCTCCCTACATAGAGGGAATCTGATGCCTAGACAATGACTTGTGATTTTGTGAGCTTACTTAAACATTAAAATAAAATTCTGTTTAACATTTTAGCTCCCCTGGATAAGCTACTGTTTTTATTTACACCATTATTATGTGAATGCAAATATATTTTAGTCATTCTATTTATAATTTATTGTTCTTTTATGTATCATTTGCATTGATTTTTTTTTTTTTCTTGTCTATTTTTCGTTGCTGGGTTCATGTTTAGTCTAATAGTATTTTGTTTCTTTACCCCTCCAGAAATAATAATAATAATTATTAATCTTGCTTTTCAGCTAAGAGATTAAAATCAAAGGCCAGTGTGGCAAACATACAAGATAAGACTAACTGAAGGTCACAGTATGAACTACAGTGCTTGCACAGGAATACACTGCATATTGCTGGGTATGGACACATTCTATGCAAGAGCACATGGTTATTTGGTTCCTCATGTCACGAGTCTTAAGCACACAATGGACCTTTTATTACTGAAGGAAGATGACTGACTACAACTCTATGTATACTGGCCCTCTCATCACATTATTTGTACAGGAATTCTACCAATATGTATTTACTAGTGCATTTGTTTGCACCATTTCTTTAGTAAGTTTTGGATAAGTTTTTTTTTTTTGTCCCCCCCCCTATATAATTCTAGTTCTTACATTTTCCTTAACGCCATCATAGACCCTTGTAAAGCTATAGAAATTTGTTACAAATTGTTATTTTCCTTGAGATTACAACAATTGGCGTACATATATAAGTGATGGTAAAACTGTTTTTAAAAACTGATCCTGCATTACATAATGAGCATATTTGTCCACAAATTCTCTATATTGGAGAAATCCTAGGTGCTCTATGCAAATATTGTGCATTTACGAAGTTACATTCCTAGACTTGTGTGTCTACACTCACAGGAGCTGGTAGAGGTGGCAGTTTATTTGTACCTCGCTGACAGGGATTTTTAACTCAATGCAGTGTTTCTGTTGATTGTGCCAGTGAGATCATTCCAAGAGATGAAGGCATTGTGTTGACATCCATTGTGCTCCAATTTCAGCTCCCCTGGATTAGCTAGGCTGCTGCCTGCCATGCAGACTCTGAAAGCATTACCTTGATTTGGTGAATCATATGATTGAGAGCTGTTCAAAGCAATCTTTCATTTATGCTAATAAAAGCTGGTTTATATCTGCCAAGTTACAGAATGACAGCTTTGATTCTGTAATCAGTGGCTTTTTGAGTACATTCATGCTAAGTAGGGCTGAAAGTCATTACTACAGTATTGGGCAGTTAAGAGCTTTACCAGTGAAGCGGCTTTAATTTACTTTCCTGGCTTTATAGCCAATTAAAATCATTCTAACAAACACCTTAGGTTTTTCATATGTTACTGAAACAAATTTTTCCTGTTTTTTTTTATTTATTTTTTCTTCTGCTAAATGTATAAATATTAAAATGACTACTGAGCACGTACAATAGAGCTGGAGAAGATTTGCTAGACAATGGTAGATATGTAGAGAATAATTCATAATGAAAAAATTTACTTAAAAAGCTCATATAATCTTGAATATTCAGTTATGCTAGTTATTTCATAGTCCGTTACAGTAATTGCTGATAAGCTCATGCCATGTTCTAGTCTATGCATTTGGCAGAGCAGCCCGTAATACGCAAAGTAATGTGATGTTTCTAGTAATAGTTATGGGATATTCTCCCTTCCCCTGTGTACTTGTACATTTTTGAAGCTTTAGTATAGGGAGTGCTGATTGAGCCCATTGATTGAAGGGCAATAAGGATAGATTTGGCTTTCAGTTAACCACTTAGTTAACTACTTAGGTCATAAAACTTGGAATCTTTATTGTTCGCAATTTATATCAGTTATACAATGGTACATTTGTATAGTTTATTATGGACAGACTTATGTTTGTAATATGTCCTCATGTTTTCTGATGCTGAAAGATGAAAAACAATAGTAATAATAAAAAATATCTGCATTTAGTAGTAGCAACGTGGCTGTGTCGTATATATGCTGCATGCTCCATTTGCTTGATGTGGTGTCAATTAGCTGTGGTAATTTACCGCAGGTACATTTAATTGTCCCAGTGCCAGCCATCATCTGGGATTTTTTTTCACCTGCCAGATGCAGGCGGAAGAAAAAATTATAAGCAGTCCTAATTCAGACCCGCTGTGAAAACACATAGGTTTTGGAATTTATCCTGGATTATATGTGTTTACGTCAGAATATGAAAACATATTTGGGAGAAAACAACGGGTGTTAATTGAGTTGCCCAATACTGACCATAGTGTAAAAAAGGTGTTACACACACATGTGGCGCTCAAAGGACAAATTATTCCACCAGAAATAGTACTGAAATAATAATCACCCTAGCGATTCCAGATGATATTGATCTACCGTTTCTGTATAAAATCTAGAAAGTATTGACCACCTCCACACAATGGTTATTGGCGGTTGGACACAAAGACAAAAAGAAGATATATAGTGCAGTAATCCTTTTTTTCAAGTGATGGATTTAATAAACTGATGCACTTACAAACACACGAATATATATCCGCATTTCACAGATGATTCCACTGGTATGCAGGCCAACACAAGATGATAATTTTCAGGTGAGTCTTGGCATGAAAAATGCTTAGATCTGTAAGATAGAATGTGCTTGCCTCCACAATGTATGTATAGGAGTGCAAGCACATAAATCGCAGAGAATATAGTGCAGTGATTCTTTGTAAAAAACACAAATTTAATAAAAGATGCACTTACAAACATAAAAGATTGAATAGCATGGTACAACAATCCAAATGAAGGTACAGCAGCTCAGTAAACCGCAAACAAACCCACGGGTCCCAAAAGGAGATCTCTGGATCCGGATGCAGGAGATCAAAAGAGCGGTTGCCATGGAGCTGCCAGGTTCCTTTATGAGCAGAAGTTTGGAAGAACAAGCACTTAACGCGTTTCTGACTTAAAAGTCCTTCGTCAGAAGTGTAGCATGTTCCTCCCTGTGATCCTATTTATGTCTCCCAAAATCAACACAGCTGTGTGTGATGATTGCTGCTTCTTGGCGTTCATGCCGTTCTGCGTATGCGCAGTCTTTCCGGAAACCGGGGATGCGTTCCATTCCAACCCGGAAGTGAGTCACATGCGTTCCAAAGACCGGAAGTTCATGTAAAAAAATAGCGCTTGTCCCAATATCATCTCAAAGCGGCACATATACATGAATGCCCATAGATAAAATGTTCAAGTCCATCATACAAATAAAAAAACAAAAATACATATTAAAACAGTACATACATAACATTAATATGTTATGTTTAAAGTGCAGAAGCGGAAATGTGCAAAGTGATGGAAAAAAGGGGATAGGGGAATTATACAATAAATGAGAATAAATGTTCTCAATTGAGAAAACATTTAAGTTCAAAGTCACCTTTGAGACCCTTGGGCACAAGGGTACTCAAACGGTGAATCCATCTCATCTCTGCCCTTGAAAGTCTCTCCTCTAAATCCCTATTACGCCATGAGGGTAATAATAACTGTATTCCGACAAAATTCTTTATGCAACATTCTTTAGAATGATGGGATTTTTTAAAATGAGCAGATACAGTATGAGTGTCTAGGCCCTTACGTATATTATATACATGTTCGGCCATTCTAACTTTGAGGCATCTGGTAGTTTTCCCCACATAGAATAGACCACATGTACACTCCAAAATGTATATTACATATTTTGAGTGACAAGTGATGAATTCTCTAATGGGGTGTACCTGATTATTGACAGTAAAGTCCACCTGCTTACATTTATATTTGGCAGTCTTACACATTAGACAGGTTCCACATTTATGTCAAAGTCGAAAAATATCGTAATGCATATGCCTTGTACTAACCCCATGCACATGCCCGCTGCTCGTGCACTCAGTCCGCCGTGCGTGCACATATCCGCAATTTGCGTAGGATCGCTCCGGCGATCATGCGCGTGATATGGGTATTTACGGCGGAGTTTGTGAGCGCGTAGAGGGTTATTAGAACATTACATATTTAACCCAAATAGTGTACATTTTAGATATAACTCCCTTGCACCACATCAGCGAGTATTAATAGTTTCAACAGTTCCAGGACTAAGATTCGCCTTTGCATGATAGGAAGGGTCAAATAAAGGTTGGAAGGTGATGTCTAGTATCCAGCTGTAGGGTATTTTGAGGGTAACATTCCGGTGTTGGTTAGAGAAAGATCGCATGTTCCAGCGTATAGTTATGTGCAGAAGTAGAATATAGATATTAACTGTATTTACTGTATATTATGTATGCGGCGGGAATCCAGAGGATACCACCCACCAGAGCAGTTGGGGAAAGACATCGCCCACCTTTTCAAATCAACCTATGACCTCACCTGTAATGAAAAGACACATCTCTGTGTCCAATGGACAATGAGATTACAGTGACCATTTTATTGTGTATGTATGTTGTGTATAAAAAGCCCATTGTTGCCTGGCCGGTCAGAAGACTCTGAATTCTTTCTATCTGACTAGCGGAGGACCGGCCGGGTTGCGCTTGCGAACATTCTCACGTGTGTACATTCTCTGTAGCCATTATTCTGTTTAGATTTATCTTGTTAGCCTGTAGTGTATGATTTGTACTGTTTTACCTTTTGAAATAATCCACGGTGGCCTTAGAACCCTGTGGTTTCAACTACAAATCGGTGTTGTGTCTTCACTTTCCTGCAAGGGTTTTAAAGTGTATTCATCTGTATAAGGTGTATAGGTATTGATAAAGGTGTACGCACTGCGAGTACTTTATACCGTCAGCGCTACTTAAGGTTTAAGGTATAACATCGTTGCAGTACTTTGCTGCTAAAGGTTTAAAGTGTAATCATATCATTGCATTGTATCATTAACAAGGTTTAAAGGTTATCAATTGTGTGTACGTGCGCTGTGTGTACTCTGTACACTCAGTGCAGCGTGTGTACGCCAAGTACGTACCACGTGCAGGACTCTGTACGCAAATAGCGTACAAAGTGCGTAGCACGTGTATTCAGTCTAGCGGCCATAGCGGCTCCACGGTAAAAGTGTATCTAGAGGTATATCTTTACGGTCTAAGATAATATCGACATTATCAATTGGGAGCTCGTCCGGTTCTTCCTCATACCCGCAGCCTAGCAGGTTTTACGCAGACTTTATCTATCAGCAAAGGGCGGAAAGGTATCCCCCGTAAGCCTTCTCTTGGTCGGTGGATACACAAGTGCTGATTAGATAAGCGTCTGCCCTGCATGGTTTGTAGGGATGCTGGAGGGATCCGTAAGGTAAGAACGCAAAAGCTATTTTTAAAATCTGTGAAATTTCTGTTTTGGCGCCAAATGCGCACACAACACACGTATACACCTGTATTTTGTACTTTGCATATCTGCTCGCATTATTGCCGTGAGCATTGATTACTAGATTCATTTTGACCTGTACTGAGAAAATTTGTTGCTATTTAGTTAAAATATAGAGTTAATAGTTAAGGAAGTAAGTGTAAGACGCACACACAGCCTGGCCTAGTTGTAAAGGTTTATACA
The DNA here is from genome assembly GCF_028390025.1 of Pseudophryne corroboree. Classification (NCBI taxonomy): domain Eukaryota; kingdom Metazoa; phylum Chordata; class Amphibia; order Anura; family Myobatrachidae; genus Pseudophryne; species Pseudophryne corroboree. The sequence continues at coordinate 484,914,918 of NC_086447.1, read as the reverse complement.
GTAGAAACTGTGTGTTGTGTTAAGTAAGTGATTATATTTTAAATATCGCTTACATTTATAGAAGTGTGGGATTTGTAGTACTGCGGACGCACGCCCTTTGTACACGTGTCTCGGACAAAGTACGGAACTGCGTACGCAACGTAAAGGCATACACACGTGGCGTGTTTACGCAACGTGCGTAAAAGTATGACCGCTAAATACAAATCACACAATAGCATTGTTTTAGTTTAGGCGCGAGACGGTAGCCACGCGATAATAGCACAAATTGATCAGTTTCCAATATTTAGTTTAAAAACCTTGTTTACTGTATTACCTCTGGAACTAAGGCTGTTTTATCTGAATGAAAGTTAATTTTCTGTACAGAAAAAACCAAAGTGTATATGAGTGAACGAGCGTGAGTGTGCAAACAATAAAGGTTTTGTGGACCCAGGGAATTCGGGATCCCGTAGGAGACCACACCAGGTGAGTGGACACTTGGTGGCGTGAGAGTGGCTTGCTCACGTTAACATTGATTAAGGTACAAAGGAGCAAAGTAGTAGATAACAGCAGACCAAGAGGTCAGCGAAGTCAGAAAACCGCTGACAAAGTCAAGAGAAGCTCTGAGTACCGCAGACCAAAGGTCAGCGAGGTTTTTGTGTAGAGAGCGCAGCCCAGGTGGTTGGCGTAGAACCCATATAGGCCCATTCAGATACGCTCTGGCTGAGGTTTCGCAGCCTGAAAAACGATTCCATTGGTCGCACGGCGGATAAGTAACAGTTACCTATACGCTGGGCGATTGGACCGCGCGTTCGTGGGTGCAAAACTTAGCTCATCGTGATACCCTTTTAGCTTTGCATAAAATCGCGGGATCATAAGCGCTAGGTGTAGCATACGCAACGTGATTTGTGTAACATTTTTTTTATTTTAAGGGAGTTTCTCTGGTCACTCAGGAAATCTCCAACGACCAATATTTACTGGGAAGGGTAAGTCACTCCCACACATTTCCAGTAAATAGAGGTTACACAGGGGCCCTAGGTTGGGTACGTACCGGCGCTGACAACATTGTTTAGGTGTATTGGCCAACGTGGGCGTGAGTGGGTGAGAGCACTCATTGAACTTTCACCGTTGCCTTATTTTGAGTATTTTGTTTTTTTGTAGGAATTAGCTGAGAAGGCAATACCTGCAAAAGATGGGGGCCAGTTGCTCAAGTAAGGGACGATCAACCAGGGTTCAGGTTGATATTCCGCGGCCCAAGGGGTCGGCGAGGTACATAATGTGTGAGAAATATGGATCACACGCAGAGGTTTTATGCAATGAATGGGAACGTATGACTGCGGAAGATAGGGAACCATTCCCTAAAGTAGGCAGTTTTAATCCAGAGGTGTTGCAGAATTTAAGGATTAGGATATGTCTGTTAAAATCCCTAAAAGAAAGGATCAGACACTCAAACTGTTTACATTTATGGCAACGAGAGAGTGATATGCAAAGGGAACTAGCTCACGCAGCCGGTTCCAACCCTAGCAGGAAACTGATTGCAACTGCACCACCACCACCGTATATTACAGGGGAGAAAGTGGCTACAGACAATGGCATACTAATATATGATAAGAGTGAACTTGATAAATGTATTAATGCTAACCCGTGCAAGTTGTATCCCATCTTAAACTTCCCTCAGGACAGCGAGCAAGAAGATGAGCCCAGCACGATATCGGCACTCTCTCTAGCAGCCACCATACAAGACACGCAAGTGGGCACGGCCCAACCAGTAAGAACAGTAGCAAAGGCCCCTAGCGGAGGGACAGGTGAGGTCGTGTCCACAGGTAAGTACGGTACAGTACATTATGCAGAGACAATTGCACCTCACATTGTAGAAGCAACCCAGAATGATGTAATTGAACTAAATCCTGTCAGGGTGATCGCAGTCCCCAATGGGAAGACTGACGCCCAGGGAATCACTCCCGTCAGGAACATTGCTATGCATTGTCCTTGGTCCCGGACAAAATTGAGGACAATTATGTCTGAATTTCCCGATCCCAGAAAGGATCTAGCCGCATGTCAGAGGTTTATTAGAGAATTCGGTAACGCCACTGAACCCACAAACAAAGATTGGCGGACAGTGCTACGGGCATGTTTGCCCTCCAATATTGACCCTGTGAAATTCATTGCTGATTGTAAATTAGACGCAGAAGTACCTCTCACTGATGAGTACACTCAGGAGAATGTACGACAGATCAATCTGCAGTTAGGAGTATATTTCCCTACTGTTGTCAAGTGGAATAAAATCTTTTCCATAAGACAAAAAGAAGGTGAAACTGCACCTGAATATTTCCATCAAGCACTGCAGGAAATGGCTAGATACACTGGGGTCGAGGACATTAAGGAAAATGTACATCATAGAGAGGTAGCTGTGTCCGTATTAATGGACGGCTTGAAAGAAACGTTGAGAACAAGGGTACAAATCACTCAACCTAACTGGAGAGGTATCTCGGTGGCTGCATTAAGAGAGTCCGCTATCGAGTACGATCGGAACATCATTAAGCACAGGGGGATAAGCTGATGACCGTAAGTATCAAAGCCCTGACAACGAAGCCACATCAGCCAAAACCCCAGACCCCTGATGGTAAGTCGTATGTAGTAAAATGTTATAATTGCCAGAGGGAAGGACATTACGCACGGAACTGTAATTATAAAAGCAACGTATATCGACCCCCTAGACCAGAACATGACTCACAGCATAACACACGTAATTGGGATCAGGGATCGCATAGGAGGAATTATGAGCCACACGCAGGAGAAAGAAGGAGGTACCCACCTAGGAGGGACTGGCAGACCTCTGGAAATTCTCAGCTACTCCCCTCACATATTGTAGCTGCCAGCGCGATGCGGGAGGGTCACAACATACAATAGGGGTTAGGCCACACCTGTAGTTTGCAGCCAGTGAAGTTAATTGCTAGCCTTGGAAATGAACCCGAGGTTACAGTTGATGTAGCTGGTAGATCACTACCTTTCCTTGTAGATACAGGGGCGGCCAGGTCAGTGTTAAATTCAACTGTAGGTATGAAAACCACGGGAAAAACAATTTCAGCAATGGGGGTAACAGTGCAACACTACCCTTTAAGTAAACCAGCAGAGATTACAATAGGGCCTTTGCAGACCAAGCACTCCTTTTTGCTAGCTGCATTGGCTCCGACTAATCTACTTGGGAGAGATTTATTGTGTAAGATGAGGTGTGTCATATATTGTACTCCTGAGGGTGTCTTCTTAGATATACCCGAGAATCACGTTCAGGAAGTGCAGGATATGTTAGACACCCCACAAAGGTTAATGTCACACTCTGCTGTTATAGACAAGTGTCCATCCAAGGTAGAGGAAATTATATCACGAATACCGGGATCCATCTGGACCAAAGCTGGACAAGACACTGGATTGATGGCAAATGTAGCTCCTGTAGTAGTGCAAGTAAAAGATGGTAGGATAGCTCCAAAAATCCCACAATATCCTCTGAAGCCAGAGGTGGAATTAGGAGTGTACCCAGTCATAGAGCGCTTGCTACAACAGAGCATCCTAGTTAGGACGTCCAGCACTGCCAATAGTCCCATCTTCCCTGTGAAAAAGAGTGGGGGAAGGGGTTACAGGCTAGAGCAGGATCTAAGGGGGATAAACAAGGTAGTTGAGAGCCAATTCCCCGTAGTGCCAAATCCAGCTGTCATCCTCATGCAAATTCCCCCTACTGCAAAATTTTTCACTGTCATTGACCTCTGTTCTGCCTTCTTTTCGGTCCCTCTGCACCCTGACAGCTAATATTTGTTTGCATTTACATACAGGGGAGTATAGTACACCTGGACTCGCCTACCCCAAGGCTTCATTGACAGCCCAAGTATTTTCTCCCAGGCTTTGCGTGACTGTTTACAATCCTTTCAACCTGAGAGCGGATCAGTATTAATACAGTATGTAGATGACTTACTGCTTTGCTCAGATTCACTCGAAGCATCCTTGAAAGACACGAAACAGCTTCTGTTTCATCTTTCTAATACGGGACACAAGGTTTCAAAGGATAAGTTACAGTTGTGCCAGACCAAGGTAAAATATTTGGGACATTGCTTGACACAAGGACTTAGACATCTCACCGCTGATAGAATACAGGCGATTCACGACATGACTCTGCCACAAACCCAGCAGCAAATCCGCACTTTCCTTGGAATGTGTGGGTACTGCGTAAACTGGATACCAGGGTTCTCCATACTGGCTTTACCTTTGCAGGAAATGGTCTCCTCGAACAAACATCGGATCTCTCACACAGATGAGTCCGAACTGGCATTTGAGAGACTTAAACAATGCCTATCACAGGCACCTGCATTAGGCATGCCAGATTATGGGAAACCTTTTGAGTTGTACGGTACGGAAAGTGCTGGGTGTGCGGCAGGTGTCCTAACCCAGAGACATGGTGATGCCAGCAGGCCGGTAGCTTACTACAGTGCACAGTTGGACACCGTAGCACGGTCTCTCCCCACATGCTTGCGAAGTTTTGCAGCGATAGCCTTGGTAGTGAGTACAAGCGAAGATGTAGTGTTAGGACACAACCTGACCATCCATACACCTCATGCAGTATCAGCCTTACTGAACTCTGCCCAAACCAGACATGTCTCATCAGCACGGTTTACAAGGTGGGAATTAGCACTAATGGCATCTGTGAACATCACCATAAAGAGATGCAGCGCACTAAATCCTGCAACTTATCTCCCAGGTGTGCCTGGACAGGCACAAAGGGTGGAGGATGAGAGTGATGGTGAAGGAGGATTTAGTATAGACACTGACACACATGATTGTATGGAATATCTGAACCAAACTTTCACTGCAAGACCCGACATTAGTGACAACCCACTGGAAGGCGTAGATTTTACTTTTTACACTGACGGTAGTTGCCACAGACAGACGGACTCGGGAGACTTGTGTACTGGATACGCAGTTGTAGATGACAGGTATCATAGAAGCAGAACCCCTGGGCCCACCGCACTCAGCACAAGTTGCTGAGCTGGTCGCCCTAACCAGAGCGTGTGAATTGGCTAAGGGTAAGTCAGCCAATATATATACAGATTCTAGGTATGCCTTTGGAGTAGTGCATGATTTCGGGGCCCTATGGCACCTCAGAAATTTCATGACGGCAGCTGGCACACCTGTAGCGCATGCATCCCATATAAAAAGGCTTCTAACAGCGATACAGGAACCTGACAGAGTGGCTGTTATCAAGTGCAAAGCCCACACTTACAGTCAAGACCCAGTGTCACTTGGTAACAGCCGGGCAGACGAAGCTGCTAAATCAGCAGCCAGCACCCCCATACAGACAGATATCACACAACTGATGGTATTCAATACCGTCAACACACAAAAATTAAGTGAAATGCAAAATTTGTGTTCTCCACAGGAAAAGGCAGTCTGGAGGTCAAAAGGATATGGCCAGGAGTCCTCTGGACAGATGGACAGGGTAAGCCAGTAGCCCCCAGAGCATATCTTCCAAGCTTAGCTGAGGCGGCACACGGTCTGACTCATCTGGGCAAAGAAGGTATGTGTAAGCTGGTGAGAGCCTACTGGTGTGCGCCAGGATTCTCTTCTCATGCGGGTAAGAGAGCAATGACATGTCTTATCTGCTTGAGGAAGAATATTGGAAAGTCAATACCAACAGAACCATCCCATATCCCGCCGACAGACGGCCCTTTTCAAGTAATACAAAGTGATTTCATACAGTTACCACCCTGCAGAAATTTAAAATATGTGTTAGTTTATATTGACGTGTTTTCAAATTGGGTAGAAGCGTTCCCCGCTGCCACAAATACTGCTACGTTCACTGCAAAGAAAATTGTGCAGGAATTTGTGTGCAGATATGGTATCCCTAGGATAATTGAAAGCGATAGGGGTACCCATTTTACAGGTGAAGTCTTTCAGGTTATGTGCAAACTGATGGGAATTAATAGTAAGCTGCATACTCCGTACCGCCCACAGGCGAGTGCGAAAGTGGAAAGAGTAAACAGCACTATTCAGAACAAGTTGTGCAAAGTGATGGCTGAAACTGGATTGTTATGGCCAGAAGCTTTGCCACTTGTATTGTACAGCATCAGAACCACTCCCAGGTCCCCCCTTAACCTATCACCCTTTGAGATTCTTTTTGGTCGACAACCCCATGTAATGGTTGACCCCCAGGATGATTTGAAATGCAATAATGAGGTGACTGTAAAATATATGGTTAAGATGCGCCAGCAGTTGAGGAATCAAAACAGAAATCTGAAACTGGTGATTCCTGACCTACCAAACAGTAATTGTCATGACATTGAACCTGGGGATTATGTAATGATTCCTAATTTTCTACGCTCAGGTTGCCTTATTGACAGATGGGAAGGACCGTACCAAGTCTTACTAACCAGCACGACAGCATTAAAGGTTGCCGAAAGAGAGACTTGGGTCCACTCGTCCCACTGTAAGAAGGTCGCTGACCCAGAGAGAGCCCGTGACAAAGAGCAGAGTGTGGAGGAAATCGTATCACTGAAGTGTCTGTTCCGGGAAGACTGAGAGGCAGGACTGTTGTCACGGCACCTGAATACGGAGAACTACAAGACCAGAGGCGGTTGTTGCACCAAATTTCTTTTTCCTTTTTATTAGTTTCTCCATCTCCCATTACCCTCCTTCTCCCCCCCCCCCCCCCCTTTTGCTCCCTTTTCTCTCCCCTTAACAAGATGGATTTACCCCAAGAGACTGCATTCCGGGTTTTCCTGTTGACCCTGTTGTTGACCAGAGCAGTCTGTTTCGGTGAGAGTACCAGAGAGGTCGAGAAAGGATCTGGAATGGGTTCTGATGACAAGGACGGATTTGTAGAATTCCAAGAGCAACACATCCACCGAGCAAAGGCGAGTATCAGAAAACGATCTGGTAGTCAAGAAACTAGGAGGCACTGTGAAGGGTTATTGGCTGAGGAAAATAGTATTTGTAGGAACTGTGAAAACATAGTGGAGGATGGGTACATCCAGAGATGTCAGTCCAGCCTTAATATCAACATGGACCGTCATCCATTGAGTGATTATCACTCATTAGTGGGTAAGGTTTTAAACCAAACAGAATGCTGGGTGTGCTCACAAGTAGCTCAAGGTCAGAGCAAGTCAGGACTAGTACCGTATCCTTTAACAATAGATGAGGTACTTGAATTACGGGGTGGGAGACCGGTGGACAAGAAATGTAATATTTCTAGGCCCCCTAGTTTGAAGCTCCACCAATATCACGTGGATAGATCCTTAGTATGTTTCAACATTTCCAATTCCCGAAAGCCGGGAAATGGGGAAGTGACATGGAATAACCAAACCATGGCATTTTCACACAGAGCCGACAGAATACCCGTAGACACTGAACTTATATGCCAAATAGCCGACGGTGGAAGGAATTTTCGCTATAGGTATACTCTAGGAAGTAGGACCATGCTGGTTGGAGAAGTATCACCAGGGTACTGTGCGCATATCATACAGCCTGATACGTGTACTGAACAGATGAGAGAGTTAGGGATAGGATTTTTCACTTGGAAGATTTGCAATATGGTAATGTCATATTCTGTCCCATATGTTCTCACCGATGATGCATATTTCATATGCGGGAGGAAGGCGTATAAGTGGCTTGCCCCAAACTCAGAGGGATTGTGTTACATTGGAAGAGTGTTGCCAGAAGTAATGACCATAACCCATAATAAGATGAAAGACGTTCACCGCAATGCTCAAGCTCCTTACACTCACACTCACTATGAACACATTGTTAAGAGAGACCTTATAGATAGGACAGAGCACGCAGCCTCTGATTTGATCCACGAATCCACCGGGATTCAATTCCTACTCGCGTTAGACATCACCCGTACCGCCAGAGGAATTATAAATTATAGGTATATCCACACGCTAGCGAATCTGATAGATAATATCACCGAGATGTATGATGACATCTTCAGGTATACAGGGAGGGAGTGGCAAGCTTACAAAATGGAACTGATCCAGCACAGGATGGTCCTCAATTATATCACAGCAGTGACAGGCGGGTACTGTGTCACCTTAGCAACTCAGTATGGTGTGAAGTGCTGCACGTACATTACAAACAGCACTGATGACCCAACCGAGGTCATAGATCAAAAGATGGACGATATCTTGCAATTGAAGTGGGAGTTCCGGAGGAGACACAACCTTACCCTTACTGCTGTGAGTAATGAACTGACCGGCTGGGTCTCATGGTTGAACCCACGCAATTGGTTCTCATGTTTAGGAGAATGGGCTCAAAATGTTATCGTGAGTGTAGGAAAGTTCCTCCTTTGTATCCTGGGAGTTGTCATAATGATTGGTTTGATATTTAGGTGTGTTCGAATTTTAACGCCGTGCAAGCGCGGTACCAAAGTGATGAGTTTAAGGAGCGGGGGCATTGGTACAGCAACTGATTTAATTTATGACCCATCAATAGGAGAAACGGGTGAAAGAAACGGACCGTGGAATCATGTCTTATCACAACATTGTCTCTTTGTTTTCCCTCAGCAAAAATACACCCATCCGGAGAAGACTTCAATCAACACCCAAGAATGATTACGAAAATGTTGTGTGAATGTATTGTACATATGTGTTTTATCTTCATCTCTACAACCTTCAGGTAGTAACACACATAGTCGACAGGTGATATCCACATATTAGCATTCACATGTGTTCCCCCTCCATGTATCATCAACTAAATGTGCACCCCATTTGTTGGAACCAGAAGCCGAAAAGAGCTCGGTAATGTTTGTTGGCCCACTTACAGACCCTTAATACGGGATGAGAAGGATTTAATGTATACTTAGCAATACCTTGAAGCTTATCTAGAACATATACGGCACGATGATACATGCCCCTCAGACATGGATTTCATACATACATGCTTTTACTATCCCACTAGGTCCTACATTTCCCGCCTACACCTCTCCTCCTACCATCCAATTATTTTATGGATAATGTATTGTATACTTTTATCCAACCATCTGTAGACATTGTATTGTATATTTTTCTGTTTAATGTTTAGATAGTGGCAGTTATTGTTGACTGCCAAAGGGTGGACTGTCAAAGTCGAAAAATATCGTAATGCATATGCCTTGTACTAACCCAATGCACATGCCTGCTACTCGTGCACTCAGTCCGCTGTGCGTGCACATATCCGCAATTTGCGTAGGAACGCTCCGGCGATCATGCGCGTGATATGGGTATTTACGGCGGAGTTTGTGAGCGCGTAGAGGGTTATTAGAACATTACATATTTAACCCAAATAGTGTACATTTTAGATATAACTCCCTTGCACCACATCAGCGAGTATTAATAGTTTCAATAGTTCCAGGACTAAGAGATTCGCCTTTGCATGATAGGAAGGGTCAAATAAAGGTTGGAAGGTGATGTCTAGTTTCCAGCTGTAGGGTATTTTGAGGGTAACATTCCGGTGTTGGTTAGAGAAAGATCGCATGTTCCAGCGTATAGTTATGTGCAGAAGTAGAATATAGATATTAACTGTATTTACTGTATATTATGTATGCGGCGGGAATCCAGAGGATACCACCCACCAGAGCAGTTGGGGAAAGACATCGCCCACCTTTTCAAATCAACCTATGACCTCACCTGTAATGAAAAGACACATCTCTGTGTCCAATGGACAATGAGATTACAGTGACCATTGTATTGTGTATGTATGTTGTGCATAAAAAGCCCATTGTTGCCTGGCCGGTCAGAAGACTCTGAACGCTTTCTATCTGACTAGTGGAGGACCGGCTGGGTTGCGCTTGCGAACATTCTCACGTATGCACATTCTCTGTAGCCATTATTCTGTTTAGATTTATCTTGTTAGGCTGTAGTGTATGATTTGTACTGTTTTACCTTTTGGAATAATCCACGGTGGCCTTAGAACCCTGTGATTTCAACTACAAATCGGTGTTGTGTCTTCACTTTCCTGCAAGGGTTTTAAAGTGTATTTATCTGTATAAGGTGTATAGGTATTGATAAAGGTGTACACACTGCGAGTACTTTATACCGTCAGCGCTACTTAAGGTTTAAGGTATAACATCGTTGCAGTACTTTGCTGCTAAAGGTTTAAAGTGTAATCATATCATTGCATTGTATCATTAACAAGGTTTAAAGGTTATCAATTGTGTGTGCGTGCGCTGTGTGTACTCTGTACACTCAGCGCGGCGTGTGTACGCCAAGTACGTACCACGTGCAGGACTCTGTACGCAAATGGCGTACAAAGTGCGTAGCACGTGTATTCAGTCTAGCGGCCATAGCGGGTCCTCGGTAAAAGTGTATTTAGAGGTATAGCTTTACGGTCTAAGATAATTTCTCTAACGTCCTAATGGATGCTGGGGACTCCGTAAGGACCATGAGGAATAGACAGGCTCCGCAGGAGACTGGGCACTCTAAGAAAGATTTAGTACTACTGGTGTGCACTGGCTCCTCCCTCTATGCCCCTCCTCCAGACCTCAGTTAGAATCTGTTGCCAGACAGAGCTGGGTGCATTTTAGTGAGCTCTCCTGAGCTTGCTAATAAGAAAGTATTTTAGTTAGGTTTTTTTATTTTCAGAGAGCTTCTGCTGGCAACAGACTCTCTGCTACGTGGGACTGAGGGGAGAGAAGCAAACCTACTAACTGCGGCTAGGTTGCGCTTCTTAGGCTACTGGACACCATTAGCTCCAGAGGGATCGAACACAGGAACCTAACCTTGGTCGTCCGTTCCCGGAGCCGCCCCGCCGTCCCCCTCGCAGAGCCAGAAGACAGAAGCCGGCGGGTTGAAGCAAGAAGACGTCAAAATCGGCGGCAGAAGACTCCTGTCTTCATATGAGGTAGCGCACAGCACTGCAGCTGTGCGCCATTGCGCCCACACTAACCCACACACTCCGGTCACTGTAGTGTGCAGGGCGCAGGGGGGTCGGCGCCCTGGGCAGCAATTAAGTACCTCCTGGCAAAAGCAGCATATATACAGCTGGACACTGTTATATGCATGAGCCCCCGCCATTAATTTCACACAAAATCACGGGACAGAAGCCCGCCGCTGAGGGGGCGGGGCCTTCTTCCTCAGCACTCACCAGCGCCATTTTCTCTCCACAGCTCCGCTGAGAGGAAGCTCCCCAGGCTCTCCCCTGCAGACTCACGGTAGAAAGGGTAAAAAGAGAGGGGGGGGGCCACATACATTTAGCGCATTAATCATAAATACAGCAGCTACTGGGTAAACACTAAGTTACTGTGTGATTCCTGGGTCATATAGCGCTGGGGTGTGTGCTGGCATACTCTCTGTCTGTCTCTCTAAAAGGCCTTGTGGGGGTCCTGTCCTCATATAGAGCATCCCCTGTGTGTGTGGTGTGTCGGTACGCGTGTGTCGACATGTTTGACGAAGAGGGCTATGTGGAGGCAGAGCAAGTGCAGATGAATGACGTGTCTCCGCCGACGGCACCGACACCTGATTGGATGGATATGTTGAAGGTGTTAAATGATAATGTAAACTCCTTGCATAAAAGGTTGGATAAAGCTGATGCCTTGGGACAGTCAGGGTCTCAGCCCATGCCTGATCCTACAGCGCAGAGGCCGTCAGGGTCTCAGAAGCGCCCACTATCCAAAATTGTTGACACAGATATCGACACGGATTCTGACTCCAGTGTCGATGAGGATGATGCAAAATTGCAGCCTAAAATGGCTAAAGCCATCCGCTACATGATTATAGCAATGAAGGATGTTTTGCACATATCAGAGGTAAACCCTGTCCCTGACAAGAGGGTTTATATGTATGGGGAGAAAAAGCAAGAGGTGACTTTTCCCCCTTCACATGAGTTAAATGAATTATGTGAAAAAGTGTGGGATTCCCCCGATAGGAAAGTGCTGATTTCCAAAAGGTTACTTATGGCGTACCCTTTCCCGCCAACAGACAGGGTGCGCTGGGAATCCTCCCCTAGGGTAGATAAAGCTCTGACACGCTTATCTAAGAAGGTGGCCCTGCCGCCACAGGATACGGCCGCCATAAAGGATCCTGCAGATAGGAAGCAGGAAAGTATCCTGAAGTCTGTTTATACACATTCAGGTACTCTACTGAGGCCGGCAATTGCGTCGGCCTGGATGTGTAGTGCTGTAGCAGCATGGACAGATAATCTGTCTGAGGAAATGGATACCTTAGACAAGGATACCATTTTACTGACCCTGGGGCATATAAAAGACGCTGTCCTATATATGAGGGATGCCCAGAGGGACATTTGCCTACTGGGCTCTAGAATAAATGCAATGTCAATTTCTGCCAGAAGGGTCCTGTGGACTCGGCAATGGACAGGTGATGCCGACTCCAAAAAGCACATGGAGGTTTTACCTTACAAGGGTGAGGAATTGTTTGGGGACAGCTTCTCGGACCTAGTTTCCACAGCTACGGCTGGGAAGTCAAATTTTTTGCCATATATTCCCTCACAGCCTAAGAAAGTACCGTATTACCAAATGCAGTCCTTTCGATCACAAAGAAGCAAGAAGGTCAGAGGTGCATCCTTTCTTGCCAGAGGCAGGGGTAGAGAAAAGAAGCTGCACCATACAGCTAGTTCCCAGGAACAGAAGTCCTCCCCGGCTTCCACTAAATCCACCACATGACACTGGGGCTCCACAGGAGCCAGGAGCAGTGGGGGCGCGTCTCCGAAATTTCAGCCACCAGTAGGTTCGCTCACAGGTGGATCCCTGAGCTATACAGATTGTGTCTCAGGGATACAAGCTGGAATTCGAAGTGATGCCCCCTCACCTTTACCTCAAATCGGCCCTGCCAGCTTCCCCCATGGAACGGGAAGTAGTGTTAGCGGCAATTCACAAGTTATATCTCCAGCAGGTGGTGGTAAAGGTTCCCCTCCTTCAACAAGGAAGAGGATACTATTCCACAATGTTTGTGGTACCGAAACCGGACGGTTCGGTCAGACCCATATTGAATTTAAAGTCCCTGAACATTTATCTGAAAAGATTCAAGTTCAAAATGGAATCGCTCAGAGCGGTCATTGCAAGCCTGGAAGAGGGGTATTTTATGGTGTCTCTGGACATAAAGGATGCTTACTTGCATGTCCCCATTTATCCACCTCATCAGGAGTACCTCAGATTTGTGGTACAGGACTGTCATTACCAATTCCAGACGTTGCCATTTGGGCTCTCCACGGCACCGAGAATATTTACCAAGGTAATGGCAGAAATGATGGTGCTCCTTCGAAAGCAAGAAGTCACAATTATCCCATACGTGGACGATCTCCTCATAAAGGCGAGGTCCAGAGAGCAGTTGCTGATCAGCGTAGCACACTCTCAGGAAGTGTTGCAACAGCACGGCTGGATTCTGAATATCCCAAAGTCGCAGCTGATTCCTACAACGCGTCTGCCTTTTCTAGGCATGATTCTGGACACGGTCCAGAAGAAGGTGTTTCTCCCGGCGGAGAAGGCTCAAGAGCTCATGACTCTAGTCAGAGACCTCTTAAAACCGAAACAGGTGTCGGTGCATCGCTGCACGCAAGTCCTGGGACAGATGGTGGCATCATACGAAGCCATTCCCTTCGGCAGGTTCCATGCGAGGATCTTTCAGTGGGATCTGTTGGACAAGTGGTCCAGATCGCATCTTCAGATGCATCGGCTGATCACCCTGTCCCCGAGGGCCAGGGTGTCTCTTCTGTGGTGGCTACAGAGTGCTCACCTTCTCGAGGGCCGCAGGTTCGGCATACAGGACTGGGTCCTGGTGACCACGGATGCGAGCCTCCGAGGGTGGGGGGGCAGTCACTCAGGGAAGAAACTTCCAAGGGTTGTGGTCAAGTCAGGAGGCTTGTCTGCACATAAATATCCTGGAACTAAGGGCCATATACAACGCCCTAAGTCAAGCGGAACCTCTGCTTCGCAACCAATCGGTGCTGATTCAGTCAGACAACATCACCGCAGTGGCTCATGTAAACCGCCAGGGCGGCACAAGAAGCAGAGTGGCGATGGCGGAAGCCACCAGGATTCTTCGTTGGGCGGAGAATCACGTGCAAGCACTGTCAGCAGTGTTCATTCCGGGAGTGGACAACTGGGAAGCAGACTTCCTCAGCAGGCACGACTTCCACCCGGGAGAGTGGGGACTTCATCACAAAGTCTTCACTCAGATTACAAATCGATGGGAACTGCCACAGGTAGACATGATGGCGTCCCGTCTCAACAAAAAGCTACAAAGGTATTGCGCCAGGTCAAGAGACCCTCAGGCGATAGCTGTGGACGCACTGGTAACACCGTGGGTGTTCCAGTCGGTCTATGTGTTTCCTCCTCTTCCTCTCATACCCAAGGTGCTGAGAATCGTAAGAAAAAGAGGAGTGAGAACAATACTCATTGTTCCGGATTGGCCAAGAAGGACTTGGTACCCGGAACTGCAAGAAATGCTCACAGAGGACCCATGGCCTCTGCCTCTCAGACAGGACCTGTTGCAACAGGCCCTGTCAGTTCCAAGACTTACCGCGGCTGCGTTTGACGGCATGGCGGTTAAACGCAGGATCCTAGCGGAAAAAGGCATTCTGGAGGAAGTTATTCCTACGCTGATGAAGGCTAGGAAGGACGTGACAGCAAGACACTATCACCATATATGGCGAAAATATGTGGCCTGGTGTGAGGCCAGGAAGGCCCCTACAGAGGAATTCCAGCTGGGCCGGTTACTGCACTTCCTACAGTCTGGAGTGACTATGGGCCTGAAGTTGGGGTCCATAAAGGTCCAGATTTCGGCCCTATCCATTTTCTTTCAAAAGGAACTGGCTTCTCTTCGTGAAGTTCAGACGTTTGTTAAGGGAGTGCTGCATATTCAGCCCCCTTTTGTGCCACCAGTGGCACCTTGGGATCTCAACGTGGTGTTGGGTTTCCTGAAATCCCACTGGTTTGAGCCACTTAAGACCGTGGAGCTAAAGTATCTCACGTGGAAGGTGGTCATGCTATTGGCCTTAGCTTCGGCTAGGCGTGTGTCAGAGTTGGCGGCTTTGTCATGTAAAAGCCCCTATCTGGTTTTCCATATGGACAGGGCAGAATTACGGACTCGTCCGCAATTTCTGCCGAAGGTGGTGTCATCTTTTCATTTGAACCAACCTATTGTGGTGCCTGCGGCTACTCGTGACTTGGAGGATTCCAAGTTGCTTGATGTAGTCAGGGCTTTGAAGATCTATGTAGCCAGGACGGCTGGAGTCAGGAAGACTGACTCACTGTTTATCCTGTATGCATCCAACAAGCTGGGTGCTCCTGCTTCAAAGCAAACCATTGCTCGCTGGATCTGTAGCACGATTCAGCAGGCTCATTCTGCGGCTGGTTTGCCGCATCCAAAATCAGTGAAAGCCCATTCCACAAGGAAAGTGGGCTCTTCTTGGGCGGCTGCCCGAGGGGTCTCTGCATTACAGCTTTGCCGAGCAGCTACTTGGTCGGGTACAAACACATTTGCTAAGTTCTACAAGCTTGATACCCTGGCTAAGGAGGACCTTGTGTTTGCCCATTCGGTGCTGCAGAGTCATCCGCACTCTCCCGCCCGTTTGGGAGTTTTGGTATAATCCCCATGGTCCTTACGGAGTCCCCAGCATCCACTAGGACATTAGAGAAAATAAGATTTTGCTCACCGGTAAATCTATTTCTCGTAGTCCGTAGTGGATGCTGGGCGCCCGTCCCAAGTGCGGACTTTCTGCAATACATGTACATAGTTATTGCTTAATAAAGGGTTATGTTATGTGGGCATCCATTGTTGATGCTCTGTTGTGGTTCATACTGTTAACTGGGTAAGTTATCACAAGTTATACGGTGTGATTGGTGTGGCTGGAATGAGTCTTACTCTGGATTCCAAAATCCTTTCCTTATAATGTCAGCTCTTCCGGGCACAGTTTCCTAACTGAGGTCTGGAGGAGGGGCATAGAGGGAGGAGCCAGTGCACACCAGTAGTACTAAATCTTTCTTAGAGTGCCCAGTCTCCTGTGGAGCCCGTCTATTCCCCATGGTCCTTACGGAGTCCCCAGCATCCACTACGGACTACGAGAAATAGATTTACCGGTGAGTAAAATCTTATTATCGACATTATCATTATGGAAACCCTTCGTCCTAACACTGTCTAATTT
Organism: Pseudophryne corroboree; assembly: GCF_028390025.1. NCBI lineage: Eukaryota > Metazoa > Chordata > Amphibia > Anura > Myobatrachidae > Pseudophryne > Pseudophryne corroboree. The sequence goes on along the minus strand of NC_086447.1, from coordinate 484,898,826 downwards.
CAGGTTCAATACTGCTTTTAACCAGATGGTCTCTTAATGAAGGGGGTTTCCTGTATATAAATGATGGTCTATCTGGTATATGTTGTGATAAAACAGTATCTAGTTGTAATATTCTCCAGTTTTTCTTTATAACCTGTTTTATATCTCTATGGCAAGAATTATATTGCGTGATAAAGGCCCATTGGGTCCTATCATCAGAACTGGGTTTCACTTTCCTCTCTTCTAATAAGTTTTTCCTCTCGACCTTATCTATTCGATCTCTCACTTTTGTCAGGATGTCTGATGAATAACCCTTAGCCTCAAACCGCTCTGTTAATTCATTGAGTTGTTCATCACATACAATTTGGTCTGTGCAATCTCTTTTTATTCTAGTGAACTGACCAAAAGGTATCCCATCTAGCCAGTCTTTATGATGTTGGCTGGTGATTTCAATAAAATTGTTGCAGTCAGTAGGTTTGCGATATGTCATTGTATGTAATGACCCTTCTTTGACATAAATGCTCAAATCTAAAAAACATACTTTCTCCATACTTGAATTAAAAGTTAAATTAATAGACATATTATTGGAGTTTAGAAATACACAAAAATCATCCAAAGAATCCTTATTACCCCTCCATATAAAAAAGATGTTGTCTATAAAGCGGTGCCATGACACCAGGTTTGCCACCAGACCACCATCATTCCAAATGGTGTGTTCCTTCCAATACGCCATAAATAAATTAGCATAACTGGGGGCGAACCTGGTGCCCATAGCAGTCCCCACCATTTGGAGGTAAAAGGATCCATCATAATAAAAATAATTATTTAAAAGTATAAATTTTATACTGTCATGGATAAAGTGTTTTAGTGCCTCACTCATATATCACTTTTATCCAAAAAGTATGTAACAGCTGTGACACCTTTATCTAATTCTGTTATAGTGTAAAGCGTTTTGACATCTGCGCTACATAAAAAATTATCCTCTGTCCAATTCACCTCATTTAGTTTACGTAAAATGTCTCCCGTATCTTTTAAATTGGCCCTCGTGGTCTGTACAAGAGGCTGCAAGTAAAAATCAATTAACGCTGATAAATTACTTGTCAGACTATTACAGCCTGATATTATTGGCCGTCCAGGGGGGTTTAGGGAACTTTATGAACTTTGGGGAGTATGTAGATTCTAGGTATAGAGGGATTCTTTATATTCAAAAACTCCAGTTCTTTCATTTAAGTCATTGTTGAGACCCTTGGGCACATTCTTTAGAATTATGGGATTTAGCAGATACAGTATGAGTGTCTAGGCCCTTACGTATATTATATACATGTTCGGCCATTCTAACTGGGTTTCACTTTCCTCTCTTCTAATAAGTTTTTCCTCTCGACCTTTTCTATTCGATCTCTCGCTTTTGTCAGGATGCCTGATGAATAACCCTTAGCCTCAAACCGCTCTGTTAATTCATCGAGTTGTTCATCACATACAATTTGGTCTGTACAATTTCTTTTTATTGGCGTTCTGAGAGGAACACACCATTTGGAATTATGGTGGTCTGGTGGCGAACCTGGTGTCCTGGCACCGCTTTATAGATGACATCTTTTTATATGGAGGGGTAATAAGGATTCTTTGGATGATTTTTGTGTATTTTTAAACTCCAATAATATGTCTATTAATTTAACTTTTAATTCAAGTATGGAGAAAGTATGTTTTTTAGATTTGAGCATTTATGTCAAAGAAGGGTCATTACATACAATGACATATCGCAAACCTACTGACTGCAACAATTTTATTGAAATCACCAACCAACATCATAAAGGCTGGCTAGATGGGATACCTTTTGGTCAGTTCACTAGAATAAAAAGAAATTGCACAGACCAAATTGTATGTGATGAACAACTCAATGAATTAACAGAGCGGTTTGAGTCTAAGGGTTATACATCAGACATCCTGACAAAAGCGAGAGATCAAATAAGGTTGAGAGGAAAAACTTATTAGAAGAGAGGAAAGTGAAACCCAGTTCTGATGATAGGACCCAATGGGCCTTTATCACGCAATATAATTCTTGCCACAGAGATATAAAACGGGTTATAAAGAAAAACTGGAGAATATTACAACTAGATACTATTTAATCACAACATATACCAGATAGACCATCATTTTTATACAGGAAAGCCCCTTCATTAAGAGACCATCTGGTTTAAAGCAGTATTGATATAAAACCAATTCAGGCGCTAATTTCACAATAGATTACTATTATATTTAGTTACTACTTAGTTGTAATTTGAGCTGCAAAAAAAACAGTCCAGCTGTATCTGTGTTCACACAGCTAAAAATTTTGAAGCTGAGAGATCGCCACTCTCCTGCTTCAAATATAGAACCAAACAAGAAAAAATGACTATATTGCGCTATATTACTCCAAGGTGCACCTTGGAGTAATATAGCGCAATACAGTCATTTTTTCTGTTAAAGCAGTATTGAACCTGAAATTAGACAGTGTTAGGACGAAGGGTTTCCATAAATGTGGAACCTGTCTAATGTGTAAGACTGCCAAAGATAAACAACGTAAGCAGGCGGACTTTACTGTCAATAATCAGGTACACCCAATTAGAGAATTCATCACTTGTCACTCAAAAAATGTAATATACATTTTGGAGTGTACATGTGGTCTATTCTATGTGTGGAAAACTACCAGATGCCTCAAAGTTAGAATGGCCGAACATGTATATAATAAACGTAAGGGCCTAGACACTCATACTGTATCTGCTCATTTTAAAAAATCATATAATTCTAAAGAATGTTGCATAAAGAATTTTGTTGGAATACCGTTATTATTACCCTCATGGCGTAATAGGGATTTAGAGGAGAGACTTTCAAGGGCAGAGATGAGATGGATTCACCGTACCCTTGTGCCCAAGGGTCTCAACGGTGACTTTGAACTTAAATGTTTTCTCAATTGAGAACATTTATTCTCATCTATTGTATAATTCCCCTATCCCCTTTTTTCCATCACTTTGCACATTTCCGCTTCTGCACTTTAAATATAACATATTAATGTTATGTATGTACTGTTTTAATATGTATTTTTTGTTTTTTTATTTGTATGATGGACTTGAACATTTTATCTATGGACATTCATGTATATGTGCCGCTTTGAGATGATATTGGGACAAACGCTATTTTTTACATGAACTTCCGGTCTTTGGAACGCATGTGACTTACTTCCGGGTTGGAATGGAATGCATCCCCGGTTTCCGGAAAGACTGCGCATGCGCAGAACGGCATGAATGCCGAGAAGCAGCAATCATCACACACAGCTGTGTTAATTTTGGGACACATAAATAGGATCACAGGGAGGAACATGCTACACTTCTGACGAAGGACTTTTAAGTCAGAAACGCGTTAAGTGCTTGTTCTTCCAAACTTCTGCTCATAAGGGAACCTGGCAGCTCCACGGCAACCGCTCTGAGGGTCTTTTGATCTCCTGCATCCGGATCCAGAGATCTCCTTTTGGGACCCGTGGGTTTGTTTGCGGTTTACTGAGCTGCTGTACCTTCATTTGGATTGTTGTACCATGCTATTCAATCTTTTATGTTTGTAAGTGCATCTTTTATTACATTTGTGTTTTTTACAAAGAATCACTGCACTATATTCTCTGCTATTTATGTGCTTGCACTCCTATACATACATTGTGGAGGCAAGCACATTCTATCTTACAGATCTAAGCATTTTTCATGCCAAGACTCACCTGAAAATTATCATCTTGTGTTGGCCTGCATACCAGTGGAATCATCTGTGAAATGATGATATATATTCGTGTGTTTGTAAGTGCATCAGTTTATTAAATCCATCACTTGAAAAAAGGATTACTGCACTATATATCTTCTTTTTGTCTTTGTGTCCAACCGCCAATAACCATTGTGTGGAGGTGGTCAATACTTTCTAGATTTTATACAGAAACGGTAGATCAATATCATCTGGAATCGCTAGGGTGATTATTATTTCAGTACTATTTCTGATACATCGTGGAATAATTTGTCCTTTGAGCGCCACACATGTGTGTAACACCTTTTTTACACTATTTGATCTCAGTGTCTTGGATGTACACTGTTGTTATACTCATTTGGGCTGCATCTCTGGTCTTAATTGCACACTGGAGTTCTCACTTTTTCTTCCAATACTGACCATCGGATAAAATTGGGTAAACCCCCATTTTCTCTAGCATCTATGTGGACACATTAGTACGATGGGGTAAAGACGGGGTCCAAAGGAGCCAGTGCACTTTAAATTTCTTCAACTGGTTGGGCTGGCTCCTCCCCTCTATGCCCCCTCCCACAAGCAGTTTAAAAAAAGTGCCCTCAGGAGAGGATGTACATCTCTGCAGCTCCAGAGAGTTTTTGTTCAGTTTATTTTCAATCTTTGTTATTTTCGGTATGTGTTTGGGCAACAGCAAACCTGCACCGTGGGAGTTGGGGGGCGATCACCGGCCTTGCGAGGTGTCAGCCGCTTCCCCGCTGCAGGACCACCGTCCTGAGAGGTTGTTTGTTCAGCGGGTCCACTGCGCCTTGGCTGTCTCAATCGCAGCACGCCGCACACCCCTAACATTAGCCTGAAGGTGACATCCGTGGTGAGTACAAACCAGGGGCCCCGCTAGGGGGGTCCCCGGTTCAAGGTGCGGCTGACACGCAGGGAAGACATACGGGACCCTCCTGGGGGAGGACCCGCTATAGCTCCCTGTGTACACTGGCAGAGGTTTAGTGAAAACTTTCATTTATGTTATGTTTTACACTGTTTGGGAGACATTGCCAGTATAAATAACCCTGAAGCTCCGGCGCCATTTCAGGGGGCGGAGCTTCCTCAGAGCGGGCTCAGCAGCATTTTAGCACCTTCCTCAGCATACAACAGCAGCAGGCACACACAGCTCCTCCAGACAAGCAGGAACCCCGCTGGAAACTTGGTACAGGGTGTATCTCAAGGGGAGAGGCGCTATTGTGCACATTCTGTGTCCCATGGGGAATATATATGTGTATAATATAACATATCCTGGGTTCACTGAATAAAACAACTACCAGCCTCACTGGGGCTAGGTAGTTTGGGTGTGCTGGTGCCTTCTCTCTGTCTCCCCCTCACATACAGTAAGGGCAGGCTTGCATTATACTTGTCTGTGTGTATGTGTATGGCTGTATTGTTATTGCAATCATGGTAAAACAGAAGTTATGCAGTGTGTGTAACACCAGATTCTCCCCTCTATCATCTGGCTCCATGTGAACAATGCAGTCAGTCCTCACAAAACATTGAGGAGGCTGTGGGGGAGGGTCCAGAGCCTTCCTGGCTAGGTACAATCAAAACTAGCCAGGTCACTCTCGGCTCACTGCAAATTCCCATAAAACTCAGCAATTACAGCAGGCTGTTGCAGACCTGGCTGCTAGGGCAGATGTCCCCCATCACCCCATCTCTTAAGGTCCACATAAAAACGTGTATTGCCTACCTTACTCTGATTCTGAGGAAGAAATACAACAGGAGGATGTGGACCCCATTGGTGGGGATCCCATTCAGCACAGGGTATTGAACCCCTCACTCTGGCTATACGGGATGTGTTAAAACTCCCTCTAGAGGACGCTGCGACACAGCAATTGTTTTTCCTCACACAAAACAAACTGTGTCACTTTCCCTGATTCTACTGAATTAGAGGACCTATTTAAGTTAGCCTGGAAAAATCCAGAGACAAAATACTAGGTGTCCAAACGGTTTTTGCACACTTTCCCATTTGCTCCTGAAGGCAGGAAATTCTGGGAAGTACCCCCAGCTGTGGACGTATCAGTCTCTCGCCTCTCTAAGAAGGCGGTGCTGCCTGCCCCGGGCTCCTTTACCATAAAGGACCCTGGTGATAGAAAAATACTGAAGTCTATCTACACTGCAGCAGGTGTATCACAGAGACTGGTCATTGCAGGTTGCTGAATGACCCATGCCAGTCATACGTGGGCTACTCAGGTTCAGGCGGGCCTCTCAGGGGATATGTCCATGGTTACTACAGTGATTCTCCTAAAACACATTCAGGACACTGCACGCGTCCTGTGTGACTCTCTCAAGGAGATAGGCGATATCAGTGCTAGGACCACTGCTATGGCAGTGTCAGCATGCAGGGCCTTGTGGTTGCGTCAGTGGGTTGCGGACGCAGAATCCAAGCGCAATGTGGAGTGTTTTCCCTTTTTGGGGGAATGGCTCTTCGGGGAGAGCTGATTGCATGGATCTCTAAGGTTACTGCTAGGAAATCCACATTTCTCCCCTCTGTGGCCCCGCCAGCTAGAAGGACCTATCCGGGGCCGTTTACTCCATCCATTCGGTCCACCAGGTTTCGATCTAGGGCCAGAGGTGCCTCCAATGCGGCTAGAGGCACCAGAGGTAAGCCTAAGAAACCAGCCATTGCCGGCTCTCAGGAACAGAACACCAGTTCAGCTTCCACTAAAACCTCAGCATGACGGTGCACGCCCACCCCGAGGGAATCTTGAGGTGGGAGCTCGGTTACGTCACTTCAGCCGCATCTGGGAAAGTTCATTCCAGGATGCCTGGGTCATAGAACTCGTATCTCAAGGATACAAGTTGGAGTTCAACGGTGCTCCTCCCCAACGGTTTTTCAAAGAAATCTTACCAGCTTTGGAGGATACGTGGACTACGCTGCTGCTGGCCATCAACAAGTTGGCTCAGTCACAAGTCATTGTTCTGGTACAACTGCAACAACAAGGGCAAGGTTACTACTCAAATCTGTTCGTAGTGCTGAAACCAGACGGGTCGGTAAGACCCATTTTGAATCTGAAGTCTTTGAACCCTTAACCTAAAGGTTTTCAAGTTCAAGATGGAATCTTTGCAAGCAGTGATTGCAGGTCTGGAAGAACAGGAATTCCTGGTATCCCTGGATATCAAGGACACTTACCTCCTCATCAGTAGCGGATCTTGCCACGGGCAAGCAGGACTTTTGCCCGGGGCGCCGCCTTCCGGAGGGCGCTGGCGCCATCCGGAGGGTGCCGCACCATGGCAAGATCCGCCACTGCTGTGCCCTCCGCTGCCCGCTGTGTCCCCCGGCTCTGCGTCTGTGGTCCCGGCTGTGGTCCCCTGTGAAGGGAACTAGACGCGTAGCATCTAGTTTCCCTTCGCGGAGAGGACCTTTGCTGAGCGGTGCGCGATGACGTCATCGCGCACCGCACAGCAAAGGTCCTCTCCGTGAAGGGAACTAGACGCGTAGCGTCTAGTTTCCCTTCGCGGAGAGGACCTTTTGCTTTGCGGTGCGCGATGACGTCATCGCGCACCGCTCAGCATTTAAGCAGCGCTTCTACTGTACAGGGGGCGTAACTGGACACGCCCCCTGTTAAGCCACACCCCCATCCCCTGCCCGGGGCGCCGAGGGCGCTCGAACCGGCCCTGCTCCTCATCAGGCTTATCTGAGGTTTGCCCTGCTGAACGCTCACTACCAGTTCCAGCCATCACGGAGGAAATACTGCATGTTGGTTTGCTTGCCACTGCAATCCTCACGTTGCTGCTAGACTGACAAGATCAAAGGAGACAAGTGCAATACGGGCTATTTATTATCTTATTAAGACTTCACAGCATATATCTTCATTTTTGATTACAAGGAACACTGCCATTATGGACTCATGGATTAATATTGGAGACGCAAATGAGAGAGATATTTACCATAGGTACATGAATTATATGTCTACCCTATTGATATATTAAATTGTCTATTATTGTTTTTAAAACATTATGTAATAAATCATTAATTTTGACTAGAGCGCTTCCTGATATATATTTATATACTATATATCCCCCCTTTTTTTTCTATATAAAAATAATTTTTTGTATCTCTGTAGTACCGTTTGGGAGCAGCTGTAATCTTATTGATATTATTATTATTATTATTCAATTGTAGAAATGAGCAGGATAATTGACTAAGCGCCAGGGAATTTTTTAGTATTGTTTGCATATAGATCACACTATCCAGCTTCTGTCTCATCATGGGTGGATCATCAATTTACAGAAGTCCCACCTGGTGCCATCTCAGCAGCTCCTGTTCCTGGGAATTATCCTGGATACTGTGGCACAGAAAGTGTTCCTCCCAGAGGACAAAGTTGAACACTCCAGGAGATGGTCCGCATGGTTCTCCGACCTGCTCGAATATCCATCCATCTTTGCATAATATTGTTGGGAAAAGTGGTGGCCTCGTACGAGGCAATCCCTTATGGAAGGTTCCAATCCAGAACATTTCGATTGGATGTCCCGAACAAGTGGTCCGGTTCACATCTTCAGATGCACCGGGTGATTTGACTGTCGCCTCAGGCCAGGATTTCACTGCTGTGGTGGCTGCAGTCTTCCAACCTGCTGGAAAGCTGAAGCTTCAGGATTCAGGATTGGATCCTCCTCACGATGGATGCAAGTCTGAGAGGCTGGGGTGCTGTCACCCAAAGGGCTCAGTTCCAGGACAGGTGGTCTGCCCATGAAGCCCTACTTTCGATCAACATTCTGGAACTTCGGGCAATCTACATTGCCCTGATTCAGGCCTTTCCTCTGCTCAAGGATCAGGCGATCCAGGTTCAGTCGGACAACGCCACGGCGGTGGCATACATCAATCGACAAGGAGGGACAAAATGCAGGGCCTGCATGCGAGAAGTGTCAAGAATACTCTGGGCAGAAAGAAATGCAAGAGTACTGTCCGCAATCTTCATTCCAGGAGGGGGCAACTGGGAAGTGGATTTCCCACAAATCGACATGATGGCGTCTCACCTCAACAAGAAGCTTTGGTGCTATTGCTCGTGAACCAGGGAACCTCAGGCGAGCGCAGTGGATGCACTGACGTCCCCTTGGCCGTATCGGCTGGTCTACCTATTTCCTCGAATTCCTTGATCCCACGGGTGCTCAAGAGGATCAGACATCAAGGTGTTCAGGCAATCCTGATTGCCCCGAATTGGACCCAGAGAGCTTGGTACATGGATCTTCTGGGCATGTCCGTAGAAGACCCTTGGCCTCTGCCGCTAAGAAAGGACCTTCTTCAACAAGGACCGTTCGTCTACCCGGACTTACGGCGGCTTAGTTTGACTGCATGGAAGTTGAGCAGAACATCCTAGCTCACAAGGGATTTTCCAAAAAGGCCATTGCTACCATGGTTTAGGCCAGGAAACCTGTGACGTCAAAACACTGTCACCATATCTGGAAGAGGTATGTCTCCTGGTGCGAGGAACACACTTATCAGCCTGAGGAGTTCCATTTGGGGCGGTTTCTCCATTTCCTGCAGGCTGGTGTGGCTAAGGTCACAGTTCTGAGTTCCATTAAGGTCCAGATTTCAGCTCTCTCCATTTTCTTCCAGAAGAAATTGGCAGTGTTGCCAGAAGTTCAGACCTTCTTGCAAGGGGTGCTTCACATACAACCTCCATTTGTGCCGCCCACGGCACTTTGGGATTTGAACGTGATGTTGAATTTACTACAGTCCTCCTGGTTTGAACCTGTGATGACAGTAGAAGACAAGTACCTCATATGGAAGACGGTGATGTTACTGGCCCTACAAACACATTTAATCCTGCGCTAATTAGTTCTACAATATGATATGGCTCAGAGTTTGCTTGACTCAATAAAAACAAAACAAAAGGATAATTTATTATATTTTATATGATTCCTTTTTTATTTTTATCACACATATATATATGTATATTAAGAATTAATTAAGAATAAATTGATTAGACCGGTCTAAATAAAACACTAATCAAAAAACAAAAAATAATAAGCTAAAGGAGGTGGATCATAGGTAAACTACTGTGCACAGAAAAAATCAATAAAATTGCTAAAAATCAGTCCATGTATAGGATCATGCAGATAGTTTAACCAGCTATAAATTGCACCTACGTTGTAGACAGCGTAACGTTGTGTTTTATTGTATATGATACTCTTCATCAAATTGCCACTCAGCCAAAATGCAATAGGTAAGTGCAACAAACGCTCCACTACGGAGCTTTACATATGGTTCGCACCTGAAGCTGTCATGCGGAAAAGGAGAATAATATAGGAGACGGTCTCGGGCTGCGGGAAAGGCGCTTCGCTGGCGCCTGCTGTGTTGTTAATGTTAATTACCCCGACTTCCAGGCTCTGTGAGTCCACGTCTCCGGGTGCCGTATGCAGACACCTGCGTCCCGTTGGTAAGCACTCGTTCACCGTTAATTCTCCAGATGATGCCGCTGAAGCCCGACTTCCAGGCTCTGTGAGTCCGCGTCTCCGGGTGCCGTATGCAGACACCTGCGTCTCAAAGGTACTCACACGTTCACCGTTGATTCTCCAGATAATGCCGCTGAAGATGATATGTTGTATAAGTGCAATTTAGCTGGTACAAAAGGTCCAAATAGGATGCTTCTGACGCGTTTCGCTCCTCTTATGGGGGCTTCCTCATAGAATGGATTCTCAATAGTCCAGGACCCTTATAAAGTGGAGATCCTAGCTCCTATTGGTGTTTCAATTATTGAATGGAAAACACCTGGTATAACGTTTACCTGATTCCACCTCCTGATCCAACCTCCTTATAGACATCACTTAATCTGGAGCCAACAATATTATGTTTATAAAAATAATATAATATAAATATATACAAATATAAATATCAATAAATTAAACTATATGAATTTGTAGATACTTTTTAAACACTGATACATATTAAATTAAATATAATATACACAAGCCCGCTTGTCCGTCCAATGTCTTTTATGTATAATATATATTCAACTAATTCTTTAATCAATAATTCAAAATAAAAATAACAAATTAAATGAATTTATAAATACAGATAAAAAATAATAATAAAAATAAATATAAAAAATAAATTATAAATTAACAATCCGACATGTGAATTGAACCGAGTACCCTATCTCTCATAGTCCGATGTTCTACCATTACTCTATCCTCAATCTCCATGAGCATGTCTAATTCCAATAGTATAGATAATTCGAAACTTAGCGTTGTTCACAGGAGTAAGTTTGAGCACAAAGTATGTAATTCCCATAAAGGTGGATATTTATCAAAATAGATCTCATGTATTATACATTTTGAGAGATAAAATAAAACAAGAAAAAATATATATATGATAAAATAAGATAAATTTACCACTGCAATGCCCAATATTATTAGTCTAGAAAAAACAATATTGGACTCTAATTAACAATCCTTGTATTGAACTCATAATCACATCTATCCCAAACGGTTGATCTACCACTACCCTACCTGACCTTCCTATACCCAAAGCTTTTAATTTGTTATATATGTATATATATGATATATTCGACTTCCCCCGTATAAATGTGACATTTAACATGATTACACTATTTAGTTATTGATTATTTTAAATCAATTTAAATTGTTTAAGCAAATGATTCGAACTCAATACTCTCATTGAGTCCTTGTGGCGATAAGGTTCTCAACTGAAAGATCCACAGTGATTCCTTTCTGCAAAGTTTCTGAAAACGGTCTCCCCCTCTGATAGTCCCCTTCACATGATGAACCCCTATGACTCTGAGACCTGTTGGATTTGATTGATGTACCAGACCAAAATGACGGGAAACACTGTGTTTATTGAAACCCTTCATAATATTAAGACGATGTTCCCTAAACCTGGTTTTTAGGGAACGGGTGGTCCTACCTACGTACTGCAGGCCACATGGGCACTGCAGTACGTAAATACAATAAGTAGTGTCACAGTTGATGAATTCTTGTATACTGAATCTCTCTTTTGTGATAGATGATTCTATCTCACTCGACTTATTAATTATGTGACCGCATGTCAAACATTTGCCTTTTCCACACCTGAAACAACCCACAATCGGTTTCCCTAGCCATGATGAAAAGGTGGAATGATTAGGTACCCTAGAGAACTTTCTTAACATGCTGGGTGCTAATATATTCTTCAAATTACGATTCTTTTTGAATATAATTTGTGGGTCCGGTAAGATAGCTGTTTGTAGCAAGTTGTCCTGTAATAAAATTTTAATGTTTTCCTTCACTACCCTTTTTATTTCTATAGATTGACTGTTATATTTAGTAATGAACTTCATCTTAACTGGAGTCTCTCTGTTATTTAACCCATGTGGTATTACGCTTTTTTTCTTAGTTAATAGTGTATTCCTGTCACTCCTTAATACTTTATCACTGGCTGCCATTACCATGTCTTTCGGATAGCCTCTCATGATAAACTCATGTGTCATTCCATTAGCCTGCTCTCTGTAATCTTCAATATTGGAGCAGTTCCTGCGTAACCTACCAAATTGACTAAAAGGGACATTACGTAACCACGGTTTATAATGATTACTAGAATAATGAAGGAAGTTGCTAGTATCAACCTCCTTTTTATAGTTCTTTGTAATTATAATATCTTCACTAGAGGAGATAGTGAGATCCAAGTAATTAATCGTGGTTTTACTAAAAGTGTGTGTAAACTTCAAATTAAAATCATTAGTGTTCAAATAAGTGACAAAATCAAGTAAAACCACGATTAATTACTTGGATCTCACTATCTCCTCTAGTGAAGATATTATAATTACAAAGAACTATAAAAAGGAGGTTGATACTAGCAACTTCCTTCATTATTCTAGTAATCATTATAAACCGTGGTTACGTAATGTCCCTTTTAGTCAATTTGGTAGGTTACGCAGGAACTGCTCCAATATTGAAGATTACAGAGAGCAGGCTAATGGAATGACACATGAGTTTATCATGAGAGGCTATCCGAAAGACATGGTAATGGCAGCCAGTGATAAAGTATTAAGGAGTGACAGGAATACACTATTAACTAAGAAAAAAAGCGTAATACCACATGGGTTAAATAACAGAGAGACTCCAGTTAAGATGAAGTTCATTACTAAATATAACAGTCAATCTATAGAAATAAAAAGGGTAGTGAAGGAAAACTTTAAAATTTTATTACAGGACAACTTGCTACAAACAGCTATCTTACCGGACCCACAAATTATATTCAAAAAGAATCGTAATTTGAAGAATATATTAGCACCCAGCATGTTAAGAAAGTTCTCTAGGGTACCTAATCATTCCACCTTTTCATCATGGCTAGGGAAACCGATTGTGGGTTGTTTCAGGTGTGGAAAAGGCAAATGTTTGACATGCGGTCACATAATTAATAAGTCGAGTGAGATAGAATCATCTATCACAAAAGAGAGATTCAGTATACAAGAATTCATCAACTGTGACACTACTTATTGTATTTACGTACTGCAGTGCCCATGTGGCCTGCAGTACGTAGGTAGGACCACCCGTTCCCTAAAAACCAGGTTTAGGGAACATCGTCTTAATATTATGAAGGGTTTCAATAAACACAGTGTTTCCCGTCATTTTGGTCTGGTACATCAATCAAATCCAACAGGTCTCAGAGTCATAGGGGTTCATCATGTGAAGGGGACTATCAGAGGGGGAGACCGTTTTCGGAAACTTTGCAGAAAGGAATCACTGTGGATCTTTCAGTTGAGAACCTTATCGCCACAAGGACTCAATGAGAGTATTGAGTTCGAATCATTTGCTTAAACAATTTAAATTGATTTAAAATAATCAATAACTAAATAGTGTAATCATGTTAAATGTCACATTTATACGGGGTAAGTCGAATATATCATATATATACATATATAACAAATTAAAAGCTTTGGGTATAGGAAGGTCAGGTAGGGTAGTGGTAGATCAACCGTTTGGGATAGATGTGATTATGAGTTCAATTCAAGGATTGTTAATTAGAGTCCAATATTGTTTTTTCTAGACTAATAATATTGGGCATTGCAGTGGTAAATTTATCTTATTTTATCATATATATATTTTTTCTTGTTTTATTTTATCTCTCAAAATGTATAATACATGAGATCTATTTTGATAAATATCCACCTTTATGGGAATTACATACTTTGTGCTCAAACTTACTCCTGTGAACAACGCTAAGTTTCGAATTATCTATACTATTGGAATTAGACATGCTCATGGAGATTGAGGATAGAGTAATGGTAGAACATCGGACTATGAGAGATAGGGTACTCGGTTCAATTCACATGTCGGATTGTTAATTTATAATTTATTTTTTATATTTATTTTTATTATTATTTTTTATCTGTATTTATAAATTCATTTAATTTGTTATTTTTATTTTGAATTATTGATTAAAGAATTAGTTGAATATATATTATACATAAAAGACATTGGACGGACAAGCGGGCTTGTGTATATTATATTTAATTTAATATGTATCAGTGTTTAAAAAGTATCTACAAATTCATATAGTTTAATTTATTGATATTTATATTTGTATATATTTATATTATATTATTTTTATAAACATAATATTGTTGGCTCCAGATTAAGTGATGTCTATAAGGAGGTTGGATCAGGAGGTGGAATCAGGTAAACGTTATACCAGGTGTTTTCCATTCAATAATTGAAACACCAATAGGAGCTAGGATCTCCACTTTATAAGGGTCCTGGACTATTGAGAATCCATTCTATGAGGAAGCCCCCATAAGAGGAGCGAAACGCGTCAGAAGCATCCTATTTGGACCTTTTGTACCAGCTAAATTGCACTTATACAACATATCATCTTCAGCGGCATTATCTGGAGAATCAACGGTGAACGTGTGAGTACCATTGAGACGCAGGTGTCTGCATACGGCACCCGGAGACGCGGACTCACAGAGCCTGGAAGTCGGGCTTCAGCGGCATCATCTGGAGAATTAACGGTGAACGAGTGCTTACCAACGGGACGCAGGTGTCTGCATACGGCACCCGGAGACGTGGACTCACAGAGCCTGGAAGTCGGGGTAATTAACATTAACAACACAGCAGGCGCCAGCGAAGCGCCTTTCCCGCAGCCCGAGACCGTCTCCTATATTATTCTCCTTTTCCGCATGACAGCTTCAGGTGCGAACCATATGTAAAGCTCCGTAGTGGAGCGTTTGTTGCACTTACCTATTGCATTTTGGCTGAGTGGCAATTTGATGAAGAGTATCATATACAATAAAACACAACGTTACGCTGTCTACAACGTAGGTGCAATTTATAGCTGGTTAAACTATCTGCATGATCCTATACATGGACTGATTTTTAGCAATTTTATTGATTTTTTCTGTGCACAGTAGTTTACCTATGATCCACCTCCTTTAGCTTATTATTTTTTGTTTTTTGATTAGTGTTTTATTTAGACCGGTCTAATCAATTTATTCTTAATTAATTCTTAATATACATATATATATGTGTGATAAAAATAAAAAAGGAATCATATAAAATATAATAAATTATCCTTTTGTTTTGTTTTTATTGAGTCAAGCAAACTCTGAGCCATATCATATTGTAGAACTAATTAGCGCAGGATTAAATGTGTTTGTTGTTCCTAAGTTACCGGAGACTATAAAGTGCCGGTTTCTCTTTTTTTGACTTGATTTACCCCAAGTCAAGTTTTTCCTTGCAGCTTGAATATATATTGCATTGTTTTAAATATCGATATTAAATACTCTATTAGCACAACCATTATAGTTGGGTTGTGATATATTAGCGCCTGGTTAATTTTTGTGTGGTATGTTACTGGCCCTGGCTTCTGCTAGACGTGTCTCAGAATTAAGGGGCCTTATCGTTTAAAAGTGCGTATTTGGTCTTTTACGAGGACAGAGCGGAGCTCAGGACTCAACAGCAGTTCCTGCTGAAGGTAGTCTCTGCGTTCCATTTGAATCAACCTCTTGTAATTCCGTCTAGTTCTGGCACTTCTGCTCCACCGGAGGCATTGGATGTTGTGCAAGCTTTGAAGGTCTGTGTCAAGAGAACGGCTCGAATCAGAAAGATGTATTCATTGTCCATGCTGTATAATGCGCAGAAGAAAGGTTGCCCTGCTTCAAAGCAGTCTGTTGCTCGTTGGCTTAGGCTCACTATCTAACAGGCCTATGTGCACGCAGCCTTGCCTGTTCCACAGTCTCTGAGGACCCACTCTACTAGATCAGTGGGGTCTTCCTGGGCGGCTGCCCGTGGAGTCTCGGCCCTGCAACTGTGCCGAGCTGCTACCTGGTTGGGGAAGATTTGATACTCTGGCCAAAGAGGATACCCAGTTTGGGTAGCCGGTACTGCAGACGTCTCTGCATGTTCCCGCCCCTTCTGGAAGCTTTGGGACGTCCCCATCGTAATAATTTGTCCCCAATATCCCTTATGGATGCTAGAGAAAATAGGATTTTAATACCTACCGGTAAATCCTTTTCTTGTAGTCCATAAGGGGTATTGGGCGCTCGCCTCAGTGCGGTGACTTTCTGCAGGTGGCCTATTGTATGGTACCTGCTCAGCTGTTGCTGTTTTGTTGCCAGTTGTTGCTGGTCGTGTTTTATGTTATTGGTGTGTTGGTGAAAAATCTCCCCACTCCCTTGTTCTTCAATTCCTTCTCTCAAGTATGTCCTTTCTCCTTCGGGCACTGTTTTTACCTATAACTGCCTGTGGGAAGGGGAATAGAGGTGAGGAGCCAGCCCACCCAGTTGAAGAAATTTAAAGTGCACTGGCTCCTTTGGACCCCGTCTATACCCTATCGTACTAATGTGTCCCCAAAATCCCTTATGGACTACGGGAAAAGGATTTACTGGTAGGTATTAAAATCCTATTTTTTTTCTCCCAAAACTTTATCGGGTCTGATTGAATATCTCCTTTAGTGTTTTTGCCCTTTAATCCATATACAGGTTGAGTATCCCATATCCAAATATTCCGAAATACTGAATTTTTTGAGTGAGATAGTGAAACCTTTGTTTTCTGATGTGTCAATGTACACAAACTTTGTATAATACACAAAGTTATTACAAATATTGTATTAAATAACCTTCAAGCTGTGTGTATAAGGTGTATAAGAAACATAAATGAATTGTGTGAATGTACACACACTTTGTTTAATGCACAAAGTTATAAAAAATATTGGCTAAAATGACCTTCAGGCTGTGTGTATAAGATGTATATGAAACATAAATGCATTCTGTGCTTAGACTTAGGTCCCAACACCATGATATCTCATTATGGTATGCAATTATTCCAAAATATGGAAAAATCCGATATCCAAAATACTTCTGGTCCCAAGCATTTTGTATTAGGGATACTCAACCTGTATGAGAACAAGTTTTGCTAATATATAAATTATCATCCATACCAACAGTGAGCTCTGATATCCTCTTTTCAGTGTTCATTAAGACATTTTGGGCGGGATTCAAATGTTTTATTGCCCCCGATCTCCTGTCTAAAGCGATATTCTATTGACCCCCATTATTGCGCTGATCGCGCCCATAAGAGATGGGTTTAGTCGCATAAAGCGGCTATACCCAACTGAAGTCATGGGCGCGATCGCGGAAAGTCACATTTCCGCATTTCAGCTCGCCACCCCTGGGGGTGGCGAGCTGAAATGCTGATATCGCACCCATCGGCAGTAACATTTTAATACTGCCGGTGGGAGGGAGGGACAGAAAATTTTAATCCCGCCCTTTGTGTATGACCAGGAATAGTGCACCCGCTACTGAAAATTGTGTATATTAGAATGTATCTCAAATGTTATTTTTACAAAGGTACATGGCCTACAGACGTATACTTTTATATGGTTACTGTGCTCTGTAGCATGTAATAACCATTTATAGTAGGTAGTGCATTCAGTGCCGTAACTACGTGTGTGCCGGATGTGCCTGGCACACAGAGCAGTCGCACTGAGGGCTCAACTGCCCCCATTCCCTAAAGTCAGCGGCTTGTAATGAGTCAAATTGCCTCATTACAAGCCGCCTGTGCCGGAGGAGCAGCGGAGAAGGAAGAGGAGGGGGAGGAGGGAGGGAGAGAGCCGCAGCCAGGCCCGACCCTACGCATACGCCGACTACGCGGCTGCTTAGAGCGCCAGACCTGTGAGGGTACAGCTGAAGTTACCATCACAAGGTTCTATGCTGCCCGCCGATCACAGCTCACCACCCACCGCATGCCATGACCGCGGCCCCTGAGTGAGTTGGGAAATTCCTTCTGTACGGCTGCTGCAGCCAATACGGAGAACACAGCCTTTGCCTGTCAGAGCCTCTCCCCGCCTCCTCCTCCCATGTGGATGTCTGTCACCACCGCACGCTGTATCCTCTCTCTCTCGCTGGGCACACAGGAGTCCCGCTCTTACTCCTCACCTCAGGTTCTACCGCCTACACCCCACAGCTCTCCATGTTCGGGCTCGATAAGCTGGGGTTCGAAATCGATTTCGGCTTTAGGAATATGGCTTCTATGAGTGACTTTAACCCCTTCAGCGTCAGCAAAGTGGAGCTAACAATCTCTTCCAGGTGAGGACCATTTCTGACTCCTCTCTCTCTCTCTCCTACCTGTTCCCCCGAGCACGGGGCATCTGCCTGCCGTGCTTCTGTCCTGGATGTTCCCTTTCAGTGGGATCTCACTCAGCAAGTTTATGATAGACACATTTTATGTTGCATTCTGTTTTTAATTAAATCCTAGGTATTTGTAAGGTGCGATCTGCACAATGGCCTCATTATTGCCAAATACAGGATTGTCAGCCTGAATGGGTATATGTGATTTAGCTTTTTGTACAGTATATAATGATGTCTCTAATGGTGTAATGAGATTGTGCCTGATGTCTTCCATGCACACTTTATATAACAACTTCTACCATGGCTCCTTTGTGGTGTAACATGTATAAGCGTCTCTCCTGTGGTGTAACGTTTATAAGCATCTCTACTGTGGTGTAACGTGTATAAGGGTCTCTCCTGGGGTGTAACGTGTATAAGCGTGTCTACTGTGCTGTAACATGGATAAGCTGTTCTACTGGGGTGTGATGTGTATAAGCTGCTTTGTAATGGGAATTGATACTGTTCTGCGGCCACGCCCCTTCCCATGAAGCCACGCCCCTATATATTCCACTAAGGGGCGCCAAAATATATATTCGCATACCAAAAAAATTAGGCTCAGGCCGTCCGTGGCCACAGCAGCGCTATGTAATTTGTGGCTGCGCCGTGCAGCAGTCCCTCTCATTTGACATTGGCTGGCCGCCACTGCTGTGAATGCTGGGATGCGCTTTCCTCATCCCAGCATTCACAGCTGTGGCAGCCAGCCAATGCCGAAAGAGAGGGACTGATGCAGCGGCGCCCCTGGCAATTACAGTGCGCTGCTATGGCTCCCTCCTCCTCCTTCTCCCCTGCCTCCGGAGCAGCTGCCAGCACAGAGGAGCCTGACTGCCTGAGCCAGCGGAGAGATGGTAAGTATCATCTATTCTATCTGTCTATCTTTCGGTCTGTCTACCTAATGTGTAAAAGGGGGACGCTGTCTGCCGTAATGTGTTAAAAAAAAAAAAAAAAAGGGGGCCACTGTCTGCCGTAATGTGTAAAAAGGGGTTGCTGTCTGCCATAATGTGTAAAAAGGGGACGCTGTCTGCCGTAATGTGTAAAAGGGGAATCTGTCCGCCATAATGTATAAAAGGGGCTGTACCTGGTGTAGTGGCGTTACTGTGCGGCGTAATTTGAATAATGGAGACTACTATAATATGTAATATGAATTGGTATTATTTTGTGGCCACACCCCTTCCCTGTGAAGCCACGCCCCTATATTTTTGGCGCGCACTGCCCCTGTTTTACATAGAGGGTGGGGCGCCAATGCCCTATCTTGCACACAGCGCTAAAATGTCTAGTTACGGAACTGAGTGCATTATCCCATCTATAATATACTAAAGTTGGATTCTGCCTCCATCATACTGCATAAACCTTTTCTGGTGGATTCCCTGGACTTCCCAAAAGACATTGGGGGGTAATTCCAAGTTGATCGCAGCAGGATTTTTGTTAGCAATTGGGCAAAACCATGTGCACTGCAGGGGAGGCAGATATAACATGTGCAGAGAGAGTTAGATTTGGGTGGGGTGTGTTCAATCTGCAATCTAATTTGCAGTGTAAAAATAAAGCAGCCAGTATTTACCCTGCACAGAAACAAAATAACCCACCCAAATCTAACTCTTTCTGCACATATTATATCTGCCTCCCCTGCAGTGCACATCGGTGACGTGCGTTGAGGTGAGGCAGAGCCTTTCCTGTCATACTAACGTTTGTGCCAGAGTTTTGCGCCTCCTAAGCTATTTAGCTCACCGCACGTCCCTGGTGCACATGGTTTTGCCCAATTGCTAAAAAAAATCCTGCTGCGATCAACTTGGAATTACCCCCATTGAGCAGTATCCTATTAGCCCCGAAAATGTTGTGCTAGGCCAAAATGTGGTGTTTTTTTGTTTTTTGTTTTTTTTGCGATTTCTTTAAAAAAAAAAGTTTTGAATTTTCTTTTTCATCCACTAGGGGTCACTGGAGTACTCTTGGGATATGGACGGTTCCACAGGAACTAGGCACTGAATAAATTAAAATTTGAGACTTCTCCTCCCCTCCATATCCCAGAGTACCTAAGTGTTTTTTCGATGCTCACTGAGCAACAAGGCTTGTGGAGTTGGTCCACAATTATTGAATTTCTCTGACGTCCTAGTGGATGCTGGGACTCCGTCAGGACCATGGGGATTAGCGGCTCCGCAGGAGACAGGGCACAAAAATAAAAGCTTTAGGACTAGGTGGTGTGCACTGGCTCCTCCCCCTATGACCCTCCTCCAAGCCTCAGTTAGGTTTTTGTGCCCGTCCGAGCAGGGTGCAATCTAGGTGGCTCTCCTAAAGAGCTGCTTAGAAAAAGTTATTAGGTTTTTTATTTTCAGTGAGTCCTGCTGGCAACAGGCTCACTGCAACGAGGGACTTAGGGGAGAAGAAGTGAACTCACCTGCGTGCAGGATGGATTGGCTTCTTAGGCTACTGGACACCATTAGCTCCAGAGGGATCGAACACAGGCCCAGCCATGGAGTCCGGTCCCGGAGCCGCGCCGCCGACCCCCTTGCAGATGCCGAAAAGTGAAGAGGTCCAGAAACCGGCGGCAGAAGACTTTTCAGTCTTCATGAGGTAGCGCACAGCACTGCAGCTGTGCGCCATTGTTGTCAGCACACTTCACACCAGCGGTCACTGAGGGTGCAGGGCGCTGGGGGGGGGGCGCCCTGGGCAGCAATGATAATACCTTGTTCTGGCTAAAAATACATCACATATAGCCCCTGGGGCTATATGGATGTATTTAACCCCTGCCAGGTCTCACAAACACCGGGAGAAGAGCCCGCCGAAATAGGGGGCGGGGCCTATCTCCTCAGCACACAGCGCCATTTTCCTGCACAGCTCCGCTGCGAGGAAGGCTCCCAGGACTCTCCCCTGCACTGCACTACAGAAACAGGGTAAAAAAACAGAGAGGGGGGGCACTTTTTTTGGCGATATTGATATATTAAGCTGCTATAAAGGAAACAACACTTCTGTAGGGTTGTTCCTATATATTTATAGCGCTTGGGTGTGTGCTGGCAAACTCTCCCTCTGTCTCCCCAAAGGGCTAGTGGGGTCCTGTCTTCGATAAGAGCATTCCCTGTGTGTCTGCTGTGTGTCGGTACGTGTGTGTCGACATGTATGAGGACGATGTTGGTGTGGAGGCGGAGCAATTGCCGGTAATGGTGATGTCACCCCCTAGGGAGTCGACACCGGAATGGATGGCTTTGTTTATGGAATTACGTGATAATGTCAGCACGTTACAAAAATCAGTTGACGACATGAGACGGCCGGCAAACCAGTTAGTACCTGTCCAGGCGTCTCAGACACCGTCAGGGGCTGTAAAACGCCCTTTACCTCAGTCGGTCGACACAGACCCAGACACGGACACCGAATCTAGTGTCGACGGTGAAGAAACAAACGTATTTTCCAGTAGGGCCACACGTTATATGATCACGGCAATGAAGGAGGCTTTGCATATCTCTGATACTGCAAGTACCGCAAAAAGGGGTATTATGTGGGGTCTGAAAAAACTACCTGTAGTTTTTCCTGAATCAGAGGAATTGAATGAAGTGTGTGATGAAGCGTGGGTTAACCCCGATAGAAAACTGCTAATTTCAAAGAAGTTATTGGCATTATATCCTTTCCCGCCAGAGGTTAGGGCGCGCTGGGAAACACCCCCTTGGGTGGATAAGGCACTCACACGCTTATCAAAACAAGTGGCGTTACCGTCTCCTGAAACGGCCGCCCTCAAGGATCCAGCTGATAGGAGGATGGAAACTACCCTGAAAAGTATATACACTCATACTGGTGTTATACTGCGACCAGCCATCGCCTCTGCATGGATGTGCAGTGCTGGGGTGGTTTGGTCGGATTCCCTGACTGAAAATATTGATACCCTGGATAGGGACAGTATTTTATTGACTATAGAGCAATTAAAGGATGCTTTTCTTTATATGCGAGATGCTCAGAGGGATATTTGCACTCTGGCATCGAGAGTAAGTGCGATGTCCATATCTGCCAGAAGAAGTTTATGGATGCGACAGTGGTCAGGTGATGCGGATTCCAAACGGCATATGGAAGTATTGCCATATAAAGGGGAGGAATTATTTGGGGTCGGTGTATCGGATTTGGTGGCCACGGCAACAGCCGGGAAATCCACCTTTTTACCTCAGGTCCCCTCCCAACAGAAAAAGACACCGTCTTTTCAGCCGCAGTCCTTTCGTTCCTATAAGAACAAGCGGGCAAAAGGACAGTCATATCTGCCCCGAGGCAAAGGAAAGGGTAAGAGAGTGCACCAAGCAGCTCCCTCCCAGGAGCAGAAGCCCTCCCCGGCTTCTGCAAAGCCCTCAGCATGACGTTGGGGCTTTACAAGCGGACTCAGGGGCGGTGGGGGGTCGACTCAAGAATTTCAGCTCACAGTGGGCTCACTCACAGGTGGACCCCTGGATCCTGCAGGTAGTATCTCAGGGTTACAGGTTGGAATTCGAGAAGTCTCCCCCTCGCCGGTTCCTAAAGTCTGCTCTGCCAACGTCTCCCTCAGACAAGGCGACGGTATTGGAAGCCATTCACAAGCTGTATTCTCAGCAGGTGATAGTCAAGGTACCCCTCCTACAACAGGGAAAGGGGTATTATTCCACACTATTTGTGGTACCGAAGCCGGACGGCTCGGTAAGACCTATTCTAAATCTGAAATCTTTGAACCTGTACATACAAAAATTCAAGTTCAAGATGGAGTCACTCAGAGCAGTGATAGCGAATCTGGAAGAAGGGGACTTTATGGTGTCCCTGAACATCAAGGATGCTTACCTGCATGTCCAAATTTGCCCTTCACATCAAGGGTACCTCAGGTTCGTGGTGCAAAACTGTCATTATCAGTTTCAGACGCTGCCGTTTGGATTGTCCACGGCACCTCGGGTCTTTACCAAGGTAATGGCCGAAATGATGTTTCTTCTGCGAAGAAAAGGCGTATTAATTATCCCTTACTTGGACGATCTCCTGATAAGGGCAAGGTCCAGAGAACAGCTGGGGGACGTAGTAGCACTAACCCAAGTAGTGCTGCAACAGCACGGGTGGATTCTGAATTTTCCAAAATCTCAATTGACCCCGACGACACGTCTGCTGTTCCTGGGAATGATTCTGGACACGGTTCAGAAAAAGGTGTTTCTTCCGGAGGAGAAAGCCAGGGAGTTATCCGAACTTGTCAGGAACCTCCTAAAACCAGGAAAAGTGTCTGTGCATCAATGCACAAGAGTCCTGGGAAAAATGGTGGCTTCTTACGAAGCGATTCCATTCGGCAGATTCCACGCACAAACTTTTCAGTGGGATCTGCTGGACAAATGGTCCGGATCGCATCTGCAGATGCATCAGCGGATAACTTTGTCTCCACGGACAAGGGTGTCTCTTCTGTGGTGGTTGCAGAGTGCTCATCTGTTAGAGGGCCGCAGATTCGGCATACAGGACTGGGTCCTGGTGACCACGGATGCCAGTCTGAGAGGCTGGGGAGCGGTCACACAGGGAAGAAACTTCCAGGGAGTGTGGTCAAGCCTGGAGATGTCTCTTCACATAAATATACTGGAGCTAAGAGCGATTTACAATGCTCTAAGCCTGGCAAAACCCCTGCTTCAGGGTCAGCCGGTGTTGATCCAGTCGGACAACATCACGGCAGTCGCCCACGTAAACAGACAGGGCGGCACAAGAAGCAGGAGGGCAATGGCAGAAGCTGCAAGGATTCTTCGCTGGGCGGAAGATCATGTGATAGCACTGTCAGCAGTGTTCATTCCGGGAGTGGACAACTGGGAAGCGGACTTCCTCAGCAGACACGATCTACACCCGGGAGAGTGGGGACTTCATCCAGAAGTCTTCCACATGATTGTGAACCATTGGGAAAAACCAAAGGTGGATATGATAGCGTCCCGCCTCAACAAAAAACTGGACAGGTATTGCGCCAGGTCAAGAGACCCTCAGGCAATAGCTGTGGACGCTCTGGTAACACCGTGGGTGTTCCAGTCAGTGTATGTGTTTCCTCCTCTGCCTCTCATACCAAAAGTACTGAGAATTATACGGCAAAGGGGAGTAAGAACGATACTCGTGGCTCCGGATTGGCCAAGAAGAACTTGGTACCCGAAACTTCAGGAGATGCTCACGGAAGATCCGTGGCCTCTAACTCTAAGACGGGACCTGCTTCAGCAGGGACCGTGTCTATTCCAAGACTTACCGCGGCTGCGTTTGACGGCATGGCGGTTGAACGCCGAATTCTAAGGGAAAAAGGCATTCCGGAAGAGGTCATCCCTACCCTGGTAAAAGCCAGGAAGGAGGTGACTGCACAACATTATCACCGCATTTGGAGAAAATATGTTGCGTGGTGTGAGGCCAGGAAGGCCCCGACGGAGGAATTTCAACTGGGTCGATTCCTACATTTCCTGCAAACAGGATTGTCTATGGGCCTCAAATTAGGGTCCATTAAGGTTCAAATTTCGGCCCTGTCGATTTTCTTCCAGAAAGAATTGGCTTCAGTTCCTGAAGTCCAGACTTTTGTAAAAGGAGTACTACATATACAGCCCCCGGTTGTGCCCCCAGTGGCTCCGTGGGATCTTAATGTAGTTTTGGATTTTCTCAAATCCCATTTGGTTTGAGCCACTCAAATCGGTGGATTTGAAATATCTTACATGGAAAGTAACCATGCTACTGGCCCTGGCTTCAGCCAGGAGAGTGTCAGAATTGGCGGCTTTATCGTATAAAAGCCCATATCTGATTTTCCATTCGGACAGGGCAGAACTGCGGACGCGTCCTCAGTTTCTGCCTAAGGTGGTTTCAGCGTTTCACCTGAACCAGCCTATTGTGGTGCCTGCGGCTACTAGCGATTTGGAGGATTCCAAGTTGCTGGACGTTGTCAGGGCATTGAAAATATATATTTCAAGGACGGCTGGAGTCAGAAAAACTGACTCGCTGTTTATACTGTATGCACCCAACAAGCTGGGTGCTCCTGCTTCTAAGCAGACGATTGCTCGTTGGATTTGTAGCACAATTCAACTTGCACATTCTGTGGCAGGCCTGCCACAGCCTAAATCTATCAAGGCCCATTCCACAAGGAAGGTGGGCTCATCTTGGGCGGCTGCCCGAGGGGTCTCGGCATTACAACTCTGCCGAGCAGCTACGTGGTCGGGGGAGAACACGTTTGTAAAATTCTACAAATTTGATACCCTGGCTAAAGAGGACCTGGAGTTCTCTCATTCGGTGCTGCAGAGTCATCCGCACTCTCCCGCCCGTTTGGGAGCTTTGGTATAATCCCCATGGTCCTGACGGAGTCCCAGCATCCACTAGGACGTCAGAGAAAATAAGATTTTACTTACCGATAAATCTATTTCTCGTAGTCCGTAGTGGATGCTGGGCGCCCATCCCAAGTGCGGATTGTCTGCAATACTTGTACATAGTTATTGTTACAAAAAAATCGGGTTGTATTTGTTGTGAGCCGTCTGTTCAGAGGCTCCTACGTTTGTCATACTGTTAACTGGGTTCAGATCACAAGTTGTACGGTGCGATTGGTGTGGCTGGTATGAGTCTTACCCGGGATTCAAAATCCTTCCTTATTGTGTACGCTCGTCCGGGCACAGTATCCTAACTGAGGCTTGGAGGAGGGTCATAGGGGGAGGAGCCAGTGCACACCACCTAGTCCTAAAGCTTTTATTTTTGTGCCCTGTCTCCTGCGGAGCTGCTAATCCCCATCGTCCTGACGGAGTCCCAGCATCCACTACGGACTACGAGAAATAGATTTATCGGTAAGTAAAATCTTATTTTCTTTTGATTTTTTTCAAGGTTCCACATCCCTTCCCCCCTTCCAGAAAGGCGAGGGTCCAGGATAGTGGAAGCTGCTGAAAGCAGCTGTGGGTGTCGGGCTTCTCGGAAAGAGCTCCCTCACCACCACGTGCAGGACGCCTGCAGAAAAGGCTGATGGAGCTTACAGAAGAAGCCCCGTCATAGCCCTCACCACAAGGTCCAGGTATGTTGGGACGGGGCGTTCAGCTCACGCTGCCGCCCCGCTGTGTGGGGATACTGTGTGTGTGTGTGGCCGCCCGCCGCTGTTTTCAGCCGCCTGCCACCGCTGATTACGCTGCCTCCCTGCCGCTCTGAGCCGCGCCGGCCACGTTGATTTATGCATAGGCCGCTCCACGGCTCTATGCAGCGCGCTCCCCTGTATAGTGAGACGGTACACGGAGCACGGGGGGGAGGGGGTGTCTAGGCACACAAGTAAAAATCTCATGTTCAGGCAGCGCTGCATATGTATTACAATAGGCTATTAAGCCTTTGTTAAACAGGATATAAGATGTTTATTATTTATTTCCAGAATTTCCTGTATTACATCTCTCCTCCATTGAAGGCGCAGGGGTGTTAGAGGGAATTTGGGATCAGGCATATTGCTGGCGTGCACTGCACTTGGCCAGATATATATTTATAGAGACACCTTAGTGCTATTTACTGAGTCGCGCAAGTTGTCTGTCTTTGTTTTTTTGTATTGTCTGTCTGCATAATGAGTAAGACACCAGCAAAGTCCAAAAAGCAGTTTCACTGCAATGTCTGTAAGGGTGTATTACCGGATGGATCTGCCACATGTAAAGTATGTTTTGTAAATTCAGAAACAATTACAATTTCTGCTCCGGTTTCAAATCCAATTTCAACCCCGGACCCGCCATGGGCTATGTTAGCAGATGTCTGTTGAATTCTTCTAGGTTAACTAAATTAACCATCTTGTTGCTGTTTGGGTTGTTAGGTAAAAGAATGAATTGAAAATGGATTTATAAAAATCAATTATTATTTATTAAAAAGGCCACGCCCGTATACAGGGGAGAGGTAACATCCTCCCCTCCTGGGTCAAATCCTTTTAACAACAGATACACGTATCAACAATGAGTTTTATATAATACACAGTTACGCCCCTTTCTTATATCCCTCCCATATGATTTCATACCTCTGGAATACAGTGTTATGCAATATTGGGACAATTGTCAAGAATACTAAAAAGATACTCGTGATCTTCAGCTCTGTGTCCATATTAGGAATTAAGCTGGACACTGTGAGCTTTTCGGATGTGCGTATGTGGAATTAATACTGCCAAGAAGATTGTTATTGTACTTTCTTAGGCTGTACAAAGTTCAAGATGAAATACAAATGAATCTGCTAGAAACATCTAGCTAGAATCAAAATGGATTCTCTTATGTTTTCATACTATACTAGTGAATGCATTGTGATTTTGATATTGTGATTATTAGGTGTATACATAATATACGTACTATCCCATAGTACATATATATAACTGTTAGGCCTTCAGCAGGTTGCCTCTGTCACAGTATTCGACAGCTCCACCCTTTGATCAGGGACATTATCCATGTGCCCTGTCATCTCAGGAGAATTTCTGGGAGCGTTTCGTTCGCTAATAATCATTTCATGTAGTATTGCTATTCTGCGTTTGACAGTAGCCTTCTAAATACAACATAGGCCGCACCTGTAGGCGGTGAACATCAGATGAATGGCTATAATCACATCGGGGTCGCCAAAGAATAAACCTCATCACAGAATACATAATCACATACAATCACATACAATATACTTAAAAAACATTTTCCTAATCCTGAAAATTGAATACTAGGATTTAAACATTTATCTTTTCCAGTCCATATCATAATGCCTTGGTTAAAGTTCTTTTTTTATATCATGGGCCTCCTTTATATACTTGGCAATACACGTATCAGGATCCGTAATGTCTTTGGTCAAATAAGCACAGCAGTGAGCTCAAAGTGCTGTTTCCGGAAATCAACAATATCCTCCAATTTGTGGTATTAAAGAATGTAGAACAATATGGTATCGTAATAGTTCATGTCCAATGTCCTGGAATCATCACAAATGTCCACAGTTCTGGAATATCCTATCATAAAGTTCAATCATGTTATCAATAATTTAAATGAAATAAAACGTCAACTTCCAGTTGATTAATCACACGACTTCATTAGCCATAGGAGAATTTATTAGCCACCTTTACCACTTCGAGGTTTTATTGATACTCTGGTGGCAGGAACACGTTTCCTGATTACTGAGTCAATTACTCTTTTTAGGAATAGTTCATCCTGCAAGAAAACTTTTCTCAAGTTAATATATGTTTTTGTATAAAATTGCTAAATCAATCTTCTTAAATAACAAACATTTTTAGAATTAATAGGTAACCAATTATATATCATATCCTAAGGACATGGTTACAACTACCATTCCCGTTATGTATGATATCTTCTTTTAACCTTTGAATCTACTCCTGGTAAAATACATTTATTAAATCATAAACTTTAATGAACATCCTATGTAACCATTACTATTTATATACCTAACTCATTATATCTAGCACATCTAGAAACCTTAGGTTAGTACATTGTAACAATCCTTTCACATTCCCTTAACTCAACCTTTTCTATCTACATAAGTTCATTTTTTTTTTGTATTATTGACCTATTTTATTTCCACTAACTGAAATACACCCGATATGTGTATCTGATATTATCACCAGTGGTTCTTTCTTGAGATACTGTTGTATCTATACACATGTACCGTGTTTCACTATTATCACGACTCTATAAAGTTTTGGTAATCACATTAAATGTAACTTGCATAGAGAACTTTGGCCTGCTATTATACAATGCTAGTGTCTATGTATACATATCTAACAATTATAATAATCTTAAATAATGATTAGCAATACAATTTATATAGCTGCAGTACTTAAAATCTTTCCAACAATTAATGGTATTGCTGGACTGGATACTCCTCAGAATAATATCCTAAATAATTTAAATTATCCATGCATTAATCTATACATCTGTCTTCAAGTGGAGTATAATACTTACAACCATGTTTTTCAAAGTGTGTGTTCGTTACACCGGTCATAAATCTCTCTGGATTTCCTGCTTAGAAAAGAAAAGAGGAAGGAAGGGTCTTATTGAAATAATTCCCGTCCACAATAATGGATGAGTACTCATACCTACACCACACGTTTGCTCGCTCTCTCTTCAAAGAAAAATAAATAAATTAAGTCCTAATGCTGTTATAAATAACGTCGCTCCCGTATACTTTCAGAAATGTTAAAAGTTCTGTAGGATATTAGCTTATAAGCACATAGTCTATTATCAATGATCATAATCATCTCTATCTTGATTGAAGGGTTCATTCAAATACAACTCTGTGGTAGTAACAGTCTCTGTATTGTATCTCCATACAATTGTTTTTAGTGTTAGGTTCCTTTAAGCTCTGGTCTCTGACCTTTTCATTTCATTGCAAGCTCATGGATCTAGGTGTCCTTCTTCTGCAGCCTTTGCAACGGCTGTATCAGTAGTCAGCGGTACTTGCCAAGGACCATCCTATGCGATCTGTAATGGAACCGAAACATAAACAACTTCTCACCATAACACCGTCTTCACTCTCTTTAGTGATTGTCCTGTGCCGGACTGTGTGTTTTCGTGTTAGTTAAATATCTTTCCAAGGTTCTTGCAGCTTTTGATATTCTTGTAACTGTTTAAATAATTTGTGTGACACCTTTGAATCGTCAAATCATTTTGTAGTTTTGAATCAGTCTCTGGATAATATATCTTTGCTGTAGATAATATATCTTTGCTGGATTCCAAAAAGAATAACAAAAAAATGATATAGAAGAGAGACTAAGCAGAGGCTTAGGTGTAATTCTACCACTATTGAACCAACGATTGGACCATGCCATGATTCAAATTCTGCCTTTCCTGTCTCTTTTGTAGATTAATAATGCTTAATTCTTTAAACCTTCCTTGTCACATTATGACTTTTTTTTTTATTCTCAACATTACACATATTAAACACAAAATATTTTTCAAACTCCTATAAACTCTTTCTCTCAGTAAAGAAACTTTACTGTCTTTGAAACAATAGCTCACACCTCTGGCCTTATTATTCATTTCTCAAATAACCCCTTAACACCTGTTACACATACTATAGTTCCTTTTTAGCATTAAACTATGTTGTATTAAAACAATGTTGTTTTTAATCAACCCAACCATCTGCAGTAAACATGCTATAGCTTTCTTTATCACCATCACGATCCCTCTTATTATCACATAATTTGTTATTTTGGTCCCATGCCAAAACACAATGTACACTTCTCCATTAAACTTCATCCCACTATAGAAAGCTTGTGAATCTATTTCATGTTAGTTACCCTTAGATTTGCATAACTCATGACATTTCCCCTTAATGAAATTTGGCAGCAACACTTTATTATTAATACTACTAATTCACTAATTCACTATCCCATTATCCCCTATGGATGCTCGAGAAAGTATTCTCCTGTTACTCAGTTTGTTTGTTTTTTTCTTTTTTCTTTAAATGCAATGTAAAATGCGATGTAATCATGATGTGTGAAATCATTATAATTGTCTTACTCATCCACATTATATTCCTTATACTCCCCACTTTTGGGGGTGAGGAAGACAAGTATGCAGCTGTATCGAAGTTGTGGTGGATCCTGTGAATCAGACATCAGCAGGAAACACTCTGAGCTGGGCATCACTGTGCCACCAGAGGAAACCCTACCAGGATAGGTTCTTGGACAGGGGAATCGGGTGACGAGGATCAGTGAAGCAAGTAAAAGGACTGATACGCTGAATAAACCATCTGCGGTGGTGCCTAGGCTATTTTCAGCCTCGGACCCATGTTGCTTCTTTAAGCTAGCCCACCGCAATCCCATTATATGGTGAGAGATTTACATCTATTGCACGGTCACTTTAACTGGTCCAGATTCACCCATGCACTTTATGTATGTAGTATGTCAGTGAGTTTATGTGTCCTAATAAACACATTTTTCATGGAACAAATCATTTGTTACAATTTCCCTGTTGGTTCATATATCCCCTATTGAATGAAGGGATACATCTTTAAACCTGAACGCCAGTGCAAGCTACAATATTGCTATTTTATATCTAAGTTGTATCCCGGACGAGCCCCCATCTGTTGAATTCTTTTAGGTTAACTAAATTAACCATCTTGTTGCTGTTTGGGTTGTTAGGTAAAAGAATGAATTGAAAATGGATTTATAAAAATCAATTATTATTTATTAAAAAGGCCACGCCCGTATACAGGGGAGAGGTAACATCCTCCCCTCCTGGGTCAAATCCTTTTAACAACAGATACACGTATCAACAGTGAGTTTTATATAATGCACAGTTACGCCCCTTTCTTATATCCCTCCCATATGATTTCATACCTCTGGAATACAGTGTTATGCAATATTGGGACAATTGTCAAGAATACTAAAAAGATACTCGTGATCTTCAGCTCTGTGTCCATATTAGGAATTAAGCTGGACACTGTGAGCTTTTCGGATGTGCGTATGTGGAATTAATACTGCCAAGAAGATTGTTATTGTACTTTCTTAGGCTGTACAAAGTTCAAGATGAAATACAAATGAATCTGCTAGAAACATCTAGCTAGAATCAAAATGGATTCTCTTATGTTTTCATACTATACTAGTGAATGCATTGTGATTTTGATATTGTGATTATTAGGTGTATACATAATATACGTACTATCCCATAGTACATATATATAACTGTTAGGCCTTCAGCAGGTTGCCTCTGTCACAGTATTCGACATGTCCTAGCTGGATTGCAATCAGAATTGGCCGCCTCTCGGCAAGAGCGAGAGGCGGCAAGATCTGAGTCTAGGGTGAGACCGCTAGAACTACCGGAGGGGTCTCAGCCTTACCAAAAGTCCAAATCCTCTTTGGGTAAGAGGGATAATTTTCATTTGTCTTATAATTTACCGGTTTCTGCTATGTTACTTTCTGACGATTCTAGGCCAGACCTCACTGTGCAAGATGAGGTTGAGGAGGGCGAACTAGACCAGCAGTCAGAGTGACGATTTTGACAGCCCGGGCATTGATAATCTCATCAGAGCGGTGCGTCATTCTCTGAAGTTTACAGAAACTGAGGAGCCTCTGACAAATGATGAGGTCGTCTTTTCTAAACGACAGAGAACTCCAATGTGTTTTCCTGTTTCGGAATCTCTTAATAAAATGTTACTAGAAACAAGAAAGAATCCGGATAAACTGTTTTCTATACCTCACAGATTTAGGTCTAGTTATCCGTTTCCAGACTCAGTAACAGCTACATGGGAGAATCCGCCATTGGTGGATTCGTCTGTGTCTAAACTTGCAAAGAAATTAACCATACCAGTACCAACTGCTACTACACTTAAGGACCCTTCGGACCGTAAAATAGAAGCTATGCTAAAGTCCATGTATACAGCAGCAGGAGTGCTGCTTAGACCTGGGTTGGGTGGCATTTGGGTAACTAAGGCGCTAATGGTATGGATAACAGAACTCAAGTCTGCCTTAACTGATGATCACCTTATACTTCTCGCTGATCAAATCTGGGAAGCTGCTGACTATCTATGTACAGCTTCTACTGACGTCTGTCAGCTCACTTCTCGCCTTTCATCATCGCTAGTTACAGCACGATGAGCGCTCTGGCTACGTTCTTGGCAAGCGGAGGCAGAGGTCAAAAAAGGTATAGAAGCGTTACCTTACGGGGGCGAGAAGTTATTTGGTCCTGAATTGGACAAATGGATTTCTGAGGCCACGGGAGGAAAGTCGGTTTTCTTACCATTACCTCCGACAGTACCTAGAAGGAGATATTCTGGACCGGCGTTCAAATCCTTTTAGACCTCAGTCCTTTCGCGGGCGTGGCAGGGGAACGGCCACACCTGGTAGACGAGGTCGGGGACGTGGTTTCCAACAAACCAATAACACTCGTCAGGATACTAAAGTCACCGGCAAGCCAGTGGCATGACGGGCTCCCAGCCCATCTCGGATCTCCTATTGTGGGAGCACGCCTTCAGTCATTCCAGTTGGCGTGGCTTCAGACGTCCACAGATGGGTAGATCCGCAATTTAGTTTTAAAAGGTTACAAAATAGAGTTCGACTGTCTCCCGCCAATGCGGTTTTTCAGGACAGGACTGCCTGTGTCGGACGACAAGAAGGCGGTTCTGCAGATTGTCATTCAGTCTCTGCTGGATGCAGCAGTGTTGATTCCGGTACCTGTACACCAGGGGCGGGGAACCTCCGGCCCGCGGGCCGTATACGGCCCGCGAAGCCATTTGGTCCGGCCCACCAGGTTGTGTCAGTGAGACACGCTGCCGCTCAGTCGGGCGGCAGCGTGTCTCAGCTGTCAGAGCTGGGAGACGGAGGAGAGCGCGGCTGTAGAATGGGACCAGCGGCGTGTAGTACTTCAAACCAGCCGCCGGTCCGTGAGCCAATCAGAGCTCGCGGACCGGCAGCCAATCAGGAGCCGCGGCTGCCGGTCCGCGAGCTCTGATTGGCTCTCGAACCGGCGGCTGATTTGAAGTACTACACGCCGCCGCTTTCACCCGACAGCCTCGCTCTCCTCCGTCGCGTCCACGGTAAGCAGCACGGAGGGGAGAGGGGAGGGGGGAGGGCATTTGTATACCTGGCACTGTGGGGGAATCTGTATACCTGGCACTGTGGGGGCTGTATACCTGGCACTGTGGGGGGTATTTGTATACCTGGCACTGTGGGGGCTGTATACCTGGCACTGTGGGGGGTATTTGTATACCTGGCACTGTGGGGGGTATTTGTATACCTGGCACTGTGGGGGGTATTTGTATACCTGGCACTGTGGGGGGTATTTGTATACCTGGCACTGTGGGGGGCATTTGTATACCTGGCACTGTGGGGGAATCTGTATACCTGGCACTGTGGGGGCTGTATACCTGGCACTGTGGGGGGCATTTGTATACCTGGCACTGTGGGGGAATCTGTATACCTGGCACTGTGGGGGCTGTATACCTGGCACTGTGGGGGGTATTTGTATACCTGGCACTGTAGGGGAATCTGTATACCTGGCACTGTGGGGGCTGTATACCTGGCACTGTGGGGGGCATTTGTATACCTGGCACTGTGGGGGAATCTGTATACCTGGCACTGTGGGGGAATCTGTATACCTGGCACTGTGGGGGGTATTTGTATACCTGGCACTGTGGGGGGTATTTGTATACCTGGCACTGTGGGGGGTATTTGTATACCTGGCACTGTGGGGGGCATTTGTATACCTGGCACTGTGGGGGGCATTTGTATACCTGGCACTGTGGGGGAATCTGTATACCTGGCACTGTGGGGGCTGTATACCTGGCACTGTGGGGGGCATTTGTATACCTGGCACTGTGAGGGGCATTTGTATACCTGGCACTGTGAGGGGCATTTGTATACCTGGCACTGTGGGGGGCATTTGTATACCTGGCACTGTGAGGGGCATTTGTATACCTGGCACTGTGAGGGGCATCTGTATACCTGGCACTGTGGGGGCATCTGTATACCTGGCACTGTGAGGGGCATCTGTATACCTGGCACTGTGAGGGGCATTTGTATACCTGGCACTGTGGGTGCAATTGTGGATCTGGCACCGCACCCATTTTAACTGGCCGCACCCATTTTTTTTGGCGCGTGCGCGCCTCCGGCGCGCACACACAGTAACTCTAAGGGGCAGACCTACTGGGGGGCAGGGTCATTTTTTAAGTTGAAAATTTTTGTATGGCCCCCGAAGGATTTTATAAATATCCAAATGGCCCTCGGTAGAAAAAAGGTTCCCCACCCCTGCTGTACACCAACAGGGTCAGGGTTATTATTCCAGTCTGTTTGTGGTACCAAAGCCGGATGGCTCGGTCAGGCCAATATTGAATTTAAAGGGTCTCAATCAGTACGTCACTGTCTACAGATTCAAGATGGAATCTCTGCGGTCAGCAATTGCAGGCCTAGAGCCACAGGAATTCATGATTGCGCTGGATCTCAAGGATGCGTACTTACACATTCCGATTTGGCCACCTCATCAAAGGTTCTTGCGGTTTGCAATACGGCAGAACCATTACCAGTTTCAGGCTCTACCGTTTGGCCTCTCGTCAGCGCCTCGGGTATTCACCAAAGTGATGTCTGTGATGATAGCTCATCTCAGATCCCTGGGAGTGATAATAGTTCCGTACTTGGACGATTTACTCATCAAAGCTCCGTCTCAACAAATCCTCCTTCAACAGGCGTTGCTGACATACAATGTACTTGTTCACCACGGTTGGATTGTCAACTTCAAGAAATCGCATCTAATTCCGTCTCAACTACTTCAATTCCTAGGTATGATTCTCGATACGGTAAATCAAAGAATTTACCTACCCGAACAAAGTACAGGTCATTCGTCATCTGGTACAATTAGTGCTCCAGCCACGCACAGTCTCGGGTTAATTTGTGCATTCGCTTCTTTGG
Source organism: Pseudophryne corroboree (assembly GCF_028390025.1). Classification (NCBI taxonomy): domain Eukaryota; kingdom Metazoa; phylum Chordata; class Amphibia; order Anura; family Myobatrachidae; genus Pseudophryne; species Pseudophryne corroboree. Next base: position 484,863,159 of record NC_086447.1, on the reverse strand, counting down.
CACTATGGTGGCGGCTTTCGAAGCGCTTCAGTTCGGAAGACTTCACTCACGTCCTTTTCAACTGGATGTGCTCACACAGTGGTCGGGCTCGCATCTGCAGATTCACCGCAGGGTGAGGTTGTCTCCAAGGGCCAGAGTGTCTCTACTCTGGTGGCTCAAAGTACAGAATCTAATCGCAGGGAAACGGTTCGACGCCTGGAATTGGATAATTCTCACGGCGGACGCGAGTCTCAGAGGTTGGGGAGCTGTAGTTCAAAATTATCAGCTCCAGGGTCTCTGGGCGGATCACGAAAGATTGCTGTCTATAAATGTCCTGGAACTCCGGGCAATTTACGATGCGCTTCGACAAGCAGTGCACATGCTGCAGGCTCAGGCTGTTCAGGTGCAGTCAGACAATGCGACGGCGGTCGCATACATCAACAAACAAGGAGGAACGAAAAGCCGCATGGCAATGCGGGAAGTAGCTTGAATGCTCAATTGGGCCGAGTATCACCAAGTGATATTGTCGGCAGTATTCATTCCGGGAGTGGACAACTGGGAGGCGGATTATCTCAGCCGTCGGGATTTTCATCCAGGAGAATGGGCATTAAATCCAGAAGTGTTTCACATGCTGGTTCAGAAGTGGGGTTACCCGCAAGTGGACCTGATGGCATCTTGCCACAATCATCAAACGCCCCAGTACGTGTCCAGAATGAGAGATCCAAAGGCAGTGGCGGTGGATGCTCTCACAATCCCGTGGCCATACAGTCTCGTGTATCTGTTTCCACCGTTTCCGCTGCTCCCTCTATTGCTAAAACGTATCAAAAGAGAGTCCGTCACAGTGATACTAGTGGCGCCTCACTGGCCTCGGAGAGCTTGGTTTTCAGATCTCCGCGGTCTACTCGCAGACGACCCTTGGCCGCTCCCACTACATCCGGACCTGTTACAACAGGGTCCGTTCCTTTACCCCTATTTAGCGCGGCTGCGTTTGACGGGGTGGCTGTTGAGACAGCCCTCTTAAGAAGAGAGGGCATTCCAGAATCGGTTATACCAACCATGTTACGAGCTAGGAAGCCGGTTACGGCAGCTCATTATTACAGAATTTGGCGTGCCTATATAGGTTGGTGTGAAGCTCGGAAGTTTCCGACATCATCTTTCAAGTTATCCCGTCTTTTGTTATTTCTACAGATGGGGTTAGATGGAGGACTGCGTTTATCCACACTAAAGGTGCAGATATCTGCGTTGTCAATTTATTTTCAAAGAAGATTGGCTCTATTGCCGTCGGTACACACCTTTATGCAGGGTGTCCTCAGAGTACAGCCTCCATTCACTCCACCTACTGCGCCATGGGTCTTGAATCTGGTTTTAGATTTCTTACAGTCTTTTTATTTTGAACCTTTACAACAAGTGGATATTAAGTTTCTCAGTTGGAAAACAATTTTTCTCCTAGCCTTGGCTTCGGCAAGGCGTGTTTCAGATTTGGGTGCCTTGTCATGCAAGCCACCTTATTTAGTGTTTCATGACGATAGAGCGGAACTTCGGACGAATCCCGCTTTCCTACCAAACGTAGTGTCCTCTTTTCACATCAATCAACCAATAGTAGTTCCTGTGTTAACAGGAGATTCTGGAACCTTGGATGTGGTACGCGCACTACGCGTTTATGTATCCCGAACGTCTACAGTTCGTAAGACGGATACGTTGTTTATCCTCTATGATGCGGCCAAGTTGGGTTGGCCAGCTTCTAAGCAGATCTTATCCAGATGGGTAAAACTGACCATACGTCAGGCTTACCTTCATGCTAGGTTACAGCCGCCTACATCAGTAACAGCTCATTCCACACGTTCTGTAGGAACGTCATGGGCAGCTGGTCGTGGAGCTTCTACGACACAGCTTTGCCATGCGGCTACATGGTCTTCAGTGCACACGTTTGTGCGCTTTTACAAGTTTGATACTTTTGCGGCATCAGCATCTAGCTTTGGCCATCTAGTGTTACAGGTGCCAAACAGCTCTCCCGCCCACGGGGGAAACTTTGGTACGTCCCAAGAGTACTCCAGTGACCCCTAGTGGATGAAAAAGAAAATAGGATTTTGGTACTTACCAGGTAAATCCTTTTCTTTGAATCCATAGGGTGCACTGGACGCCCACCCAGAGCAGTTTTACCTGGTTGTGGTAGGTTCAGAAATTCTTATGGTAACACACTCTCACCGACTGTTTCAAATTAGCAAGTTCTATCGGGTTGGTGTCAACTGTTAGTTGTCAGTAACGTTATGTTTCAACTTTATTGTTGTCCGTTTTTGTTATATGTAATTCTCCATTGTCAACCTCTATAGCTCCTGTTCGCCTCAGTAAAAAACACTGAGGTACTCTGGGATATGGAGGGGAGGAGTAGTCTCAAATTTTAATTTATTTAGTGCCTAGTTCCTGTGGAACCGTCCATATCCCAAGAGTACTCCAGTGCCCCCTATGGATTCAAAGAAAAGGATTTACCTGGTAAGTACCAAAATCCTATTTTTTTTCTCCATCGCTATCCTATTGTTATGTAATACGTCTCTTTTTGTGCGAAAATACATAGGACCTTTGTATTTTTGTGATTGCTGAATAAATACCCGCTTATTGCGGATTTGGTTTGGCTTGCCAAACATCCGATAAGCACTGGCATCAGGGCTAATAGGATAGCCCGCTGTGATACAATTATCTGTGGTACCACGAATAATTGGATACCCCCCCCCCCCCCATTGATTATGTTGCACAGATGTGTTTATACCTTAATCTTTATTGATCTGGAAAACTGATCTAAATCTGCATTCAACATCATTAACTAATATGTTTATACAACCTGAATCATAGTCCAAACCTGAAAATATAATGCTGCATACACACGGTGCAACGGACGATATTGGCTATATTGTGTCTGGAGGCATGAACCTCCGATATAGTCAATATCGACCCGCCTGCACATACAATTTTACCTTCCAATGCCGATCCCACAGGACCGCGCATTGGCATCGCAAAGTGATTACAGACGGTGCTATATGCACTGTGTTTTCTACCGATATGGACTATATAGTCCATATCAGTAGAAATATCTCGCAGTGTGTAGACGTATTTACAACAAAAGGGAGTTTGGAAACCCTACATTAAGTTAGGAACCACTGATATGTCTACATTTTTATTATTATTAATTAACAACTTCAAGTTTAATACAGTGTTAGGAGGGGGAATGACTCATTTATACAGATGGAGAAAAAGTGTCACTGTATTTTTTTTTTTTTTAATGTGTGTAGGTTTGCTCATGGCAACCCTGGTCTGTAGCCATTGTAGGTGTAGAAGCAATGTTATGCTATAAAGACGAGGCTGCTGAGTGACACTGTAATGTGTGATGTTTATAAACCTCAGCTTGCGCTAAGGAAGTTGAGGTGTACAATATTTTACAGATCCAATGTTTTCATAGCTACCTGTATTTATTATTGACATGCACCATAACTAATTTCAAATGTTTTTATCTTTCATATAGTTATGATTAATGTTTGTGGACCCTTTAGAAATATTTATCCCGTATTCCACTGATTAATATACAAGTCAAATATACACTGCTCAAAAAAATAAAGGGAACACTAAAATAACAGATCTGAATGAATGAAATATTCTTATTAAATACTTTGTTCTTTACATAGTTGAATGTGCTGACAACAAAATCACACAAAAATTATCAATGGAAATCAAATTTATTAACCCATGGAGGTCTGGATTTGGAGTCGCACTCAAAATTAAAGTGGAAAAACACACTACAGGCTGATCCAACTTTGATGTAATGTCCTTAAAACAAGTCAAAATGAGGCTCAGTAGTGTGTGTGGCCTCCACGTGCCTGTTTGACCTCCCTACAATGCCTGGGCATGCTCCTGATGAGGTGGCGGATGGTCTCCTGAGGCATCTCCTCCCAGACCTGGACTAAAGCACCCACCAACTCCTGAACAGTCTGTGGTGCAACGTGGCGTTGGTGGATGGAGCGAGACATGATGTTCCAGATGTGCTCAATTGGATTCAGGTCTGGGGAACGGGCGGGCCAGTCCATAGCATCAATGCCTTCGTCTGGAGGATGTTGCAGGCAGCAGAACGTTCTCCTTGGCGTCTCCAGACTCTGTCATGTCTGTCACATGTGCTCAGTGAGAACCTGCTTTCATCTGTGAAGAGCACAAGGCGCCAGTGGCGAATTTGCCAATCTAGGTGTTCTCTGGCAAATGCCAATCGTCTTGCACGATGTTGGGCTGTGAGCACAACCCCCACCTGTGGACGTCGGGCCCTCATACCACCCTCATGGAGTCTGTTTCTGATCATTTGAGTAGACACATGCACATTTGTGGCTTGCTGGAGGTCATTTTGCAGGGCTCTGGCAGTGCTCCTCCTGTTCCTCCTTGCACAAAGGCGGAGGTAGCGGTCCTGCTGCTGGGTTGTTGCCCTCCTACGGCCTCCTCCACATCTCTTAATGTACTAGCCTGTCTCCTGGTAGCGCCTCCATGTTCTGGACACTACGCTGAAAGACACAGCAAACCTTCTTGCCACAGCTCGCATTGATGTGCCATCGTGGATGAGCTGCACTACCTGAGCCACTTGTGTGGGTTGTAGACTCCGTCTCATGCTACCACTAGAATGAAGGCACCGCCAGCTTTCAAAAGTGACCAAAACATCAGCCAGAAAGCATAGGAGCTGAGAAGTGGTCTGTGGTCACCACCTGCAGAACAACTCCTTTATTGGGGGTGTCTTGCTAATTGCCTATAATTTCCACCTGTTGTCTATTCCATTTGCACAACAGCATGTGAAATTGATTGTCAATCAGTGTTGCTTCCTAAGTGGACAGTTTGATTTCACAGAAGTGTGATTGACTTGGAGTTACATTGTGTTGTTTAAGTGTTCCCTTTATTTTTTTGAGCAGTGTAATTTTAATTGAAGTTTCTCTAACGTCCTAAGATGCTGGGGACTCCGTCAGGACCATGGGGATTAGCGGCTCCGCAGGAGACAGGGCACAAAAATAAAGCTTTAGGATCAGGTGGTGTGCACTGGCTCCTCCCCCTATGACCCTCCTCCAAGCCTCAGTTAGGTTTTTGTGCCCGTCCGAGCAGGGTGCAATCTAGGTGGCTCTCCTAAAGAGCTGCTTAGAAAAAGTTTTTTAGGTTTTTTATTTTCAGTGAGTCCTGCTGGCAACAGGCTCACTGCATCGAGGGACTTAGGGGAGAGAATTTCAACTCACCTGCGTGCAGGATGGATTGGGTTCTTAGGCTACTGGACACCATTAGCTCCAGAGGGAGTCGGAACACAGGTCTCACCCTGGGGTTCGTCCCGGAGCCGCGCCGCCGACCCCCCTTGCAGATGCCGAAGTTGAAGAGGTCCAGAGGTCCAGAAACAGGCGGCAGAAGACTTTCAGTCTTCATAAGGTAGCGCACAGCACTGCAGCTGTGCGCCATTGTTGTCAGCACACTTCATACCAGCGGTCACTGAGGGTGCAGGGCGCTGGGGGGGGCGCTCTGGGCAGCAATGTATTATACCTTTTTTATGGCTAAAATACATCACATATAGCCCTTGAGGCTATATGGATGTATTTAACCCCTGCCAGATCTCACAAACTCCGGGAGAAGAGCCCGCCGTTTTAGGGGGCGGGGCCTATTCTCCTCAGCACACGGCGCCATTTTCCTGCTCAGCTCTGCTGAGAGGAAGGCTCCCAGGCTCTCCCCTGCACTGCACTACAGAAACAGGGTTAAAACAGAGAGGGGGGGCACTTATTTGGCGATATGATTACATATGTGAAAATGCTATAAGGGAAAACACTTGTATAAGGGGTTGTCCCTGTATAATTATAGCGTTTTTGGTGTGTGCTGGCAAACTCTCCCTCTGTCTCCCCAAAGGGCTAGTGGGGTCCTGTCCTCTATCAGAGCATTCCCTGTGTGTGTGCTGTGTGTCGGTACGTGTTTGTCGACATGTAGGAGGACGATGTTGGTGAGGAGGCGGAGCAAATTGCCTGTATGGGTGATGTCACTCTCTAGGGAGTCGACACCGGAATGGATGGCTTATTTAAGAATTACGTGATAATGTCAACACGATGCAAGGTCGGTTGACGACATGAGACGGCCGGCAAACAAATTAGTACCTGTCCAGGCGTCTCAGACACCGTCAGGGGCTTGTAAAAACGCCCATTTACCTCAGTTGGTCAACACAGACACAGACACGGACACGGACTTCAGTGTCGACGGTGAAGAAACAAACGTATTTTCCTTTAGGGCCACACGTTACATGTTAAGGGCAATGAAGGAGGTGTTACATATTTCTGATACTACAAGTACCACAAATAAGGGTATTATGTAGGGTGGGAATAATCTACTTGTAGTTTTTCCTGAATCAGATAAATTAAAGTGTGTGATGATACGTGGGTTTCCTCCGATGGAAAATTATTGGAGGTATACCTTTTCCCGCCAGAAGTGAGGGCGAGTTGGGAAACACACCTTAGGGTGGATAAGGCGCTCACACGCTTATAAAAACAAGTGGCGTTACCGTCTCCAGATACGGCCGCCCTCAAGGAGCCAGCTGATAGGAAGCTGAAAAATATCCTAAGAAGTATATACACACATACTGGTGTTATACTACGACCAGCAATCGCCTCAGCCTGGATGTGCAGCGCTGGGGGGGCTTGGTCGGATTTCCTGACTGAAAATATTGATACCCTTGACAGGAACAATATTTTATTGACTATAGAGCATTTTAAGGATGCATTTCTATATATGCGAGATGCGCAGAGGGATATTTGCATTCTGGCATCAAGAGTAGATGTGATGTCCATATCTGCCAGACGATGTTTATAGACACGACAGTGGTCAGGTGATGCAGATTCCAGACGGCACATGGAAGTATTGCCGTATAAAGGGGCGGTCCATCGGACCTGGTGGCCATGGCAACAGCTGGAAAATCCACTTTTGTTACCCCAAGTCACATCTCAGCAGAAAAGGACACAGTCTTTTCAGTCTCAGTCCTTTCGTACCCATAAAGGCAGGCGGGCAAAAGGCCAGTCATATCTGCCCAGGGTTAGAGGAAAGGGAAGAAGACTGCAGCAGGCAGCCCATTCCCAGGAACAGAAGTCCTCCACAGCTTCTGCCAAGTCCGCAGCATGACGCTGGGGCCATACAAGCGGACTCAGGTGCGGTGGGGGGTCATCTCAAGAGTTTCAGCACGCAGTGGGCTCACTCGCAAGTGGACTCCTGGATCCTACACGTAGTATCCCAGGTGTACATTGGAAATTCGAGACGTCTTCCCCTCACAAGTTCCTGAAGTCTGCTTTACCAACGTCTCCCTCCGACAGGGAGGCAGTATTGGAAAAAAATTCACAGGCTGTATTCCCAGCACGTGATAATCAAAGTACCCCTCCTATAACAAGGGAAGGGGTATTATTCCACACTATATTGTGGTACTGAAGCCAAACGGCTCGGTGAGATCTAAAAGATTTGAACAATTACATACAAGGGTTCAAATCAAGATGGAGTCACTCAGAGCAGTGATAGCGAACCAGGACGATATGGTGTCACTGGATATCAGGGACGCTTACCTACAAGTCCAAATTTTGCCTTTCTCACCAAGGGTATCTCAGGTTCGTGGTACAGAACTGTCACTATCAGTTCAGACGCTGCCTTTTGGATTGTCCACGGCACCCCGGGTCTTTACCAAGGTAATGGCCGAAATGATGATTCTTCCTAAAAGAAATATGGACGCTTTCCTGATAAGGGCAAGGTCCAGAGAACAGTTGGCGGTCGGAGTAGCACTATCTCAAGTAGTTCTACGACAGCACGAGTGGATTCTAAATATTCCAAAATCGCAGCTTTTTCCGACGACACGTCTAATGTTCCTAGGGATGATTCTGGACACAGTCCAGAAAAGGATGTTTTCTCCCGGAGAAGAAAGCCAGGGAGTTATCCGAGCTAGTCAGGAACCTCCTAAAACCAGGAAAAGTATCAGTGCATCATTGCACAAAGGGTCCTGTGAAAAATGGTGGTTTCTTACAAAGCGATCCCGTTCGGTAGATTTCACGCAAGAACCTTTCAGTGGGATCTGCTGGGAAAATGGTCCGGATCGCATCTTCAGATGCATCAGCGGATAACCCTGTCTCCAAGGACAAGGGTGTTTCTTCTGCGGTGGCTGCAGAGTGCTCATCTATGAAAGGGCCGCAGATTCGGCATTCAGGACTGGGTCCTGGTGACCACGGATGCCAGCCTGAGTGGCTGGGGAGCAGTCACACAAGGAAAAAATTTCCAGGGAGTGTGATCAAGTCTGGAGACTTAGCTCCAGTATATTTATGTGGAGAGAAGGCCAATTTACAAGGCTCTAAGCTTAGCAAGACCTCTGCTTCAAGGTCAGCCGGTATTGATCCAGTGGGACAACATCACTGCAGTCGCCCACGAAAACAGGGCGGCACAAGAAGCAGGAGGGAAATGGCAGAAACTGCAAGGATTCTTCGCTGGGCGAAAAATCATGTGATAACACTCTCAGCAGTGTTAATTCCGGGAGTGGAAAACTGGGAAGCAGACTTCCTCAGCATAACCTCCACCCGGGAGAGTGGGGACTTCAGCGGGAAGTCTTCCACATGATTGTAAACCGTTGGGAAAAACCAAAGGTGGACATGATGGCGTCCCGCCTGAACAAAAAACTAGACAGATATTGCGCCAGGTCAAGGGACCCTCAGGCAATAGCGGTGGACGCTCTGGTAACACTGTGGGTGTACCAGTCATGGTATGTGTTCCCTCCTATGCATCTCATACCAAAAGTACTGAGAATCAAGGAGATGAGTAAGAACGATACTCGTGGTTCCGGATGGGTCAAGAAGGACTTGGTACCCGGAATTTCAAGAGATTCTCACGGAAGAACCGTGGCCTCTACCTTTAAGAAAGGACCTGCTCCAGCAGGGGCCTTGTCTGTTCCAAGACTTACCGCGGCTGCGTTTGACGGCATGGCAGTTGAACGCCGGATCCTGAAAGGGCATTCCAGATGAAGTCATCCCTACCCTGGTCGAAGCCAGGAAGGATGTAACCGCAAAACATTTTCACCGCAATTGGCGAAAATATGTTGCGTGGTGTGAGGCCAAGAAGGTCCCTACAGAGGAATTCCAACTGGGTCGTTTCCTACATTTCCTGAAAACAGGACTGTCTATGGGCCTAAAATTAGGGTCCATTAAGGTTCAAATTTCGACCCTGTCAAATTTATTCCAGAAAGAACTTGCTTCAGTGCCTGAAGTTCAGACGTTTGTAAAAGGGGTACTGCATATACAGCCTCCTTTTGTGCCCCCAGTGGCACCTTGGGATCTCAATGTTGTTTTGAGTTTCCTAAAGTCACATTGGTTTGATCCACTCACCACTGTGGACTTAGAATCTTCACCTTCCATGTGAAATATTTTATTAGCCCTGGCTTCAGCCAGGCGTGTGTCAGAATGGGCGGCTTTATCATATAAAAGCCCTTACTTAATTTTTCATTCTGACAGGGCAGAATTGAGGACTCGTCCTCAATTTCTCCTTAAGGTGTTTTCTGTTTTTCACATGAACCAACCTATTGTGGTACCTGCGGCTACTAGGGACTTGGAGGACTCCAAGTTACTTGACGTTGTCAGGGCCCTGAAAATATATGTTTCCAGGACGACTGGAGTCAGAAAATCTGACTCGCTGTTTAGCCTGTATGCACCCAACAAGATGGGTGCTCCTGCTTCTAAACAGACGATTGCTCGCTGGATTTGTAGTACAATTCAGCTTGCTCATTCTGTGGCAGGCTTGCCACAGACAAAATCAGAAAAAGCCCATTCCACAAGGAAGTGGGCTCATCTTGGGCGACTGCCTGAGGGGTCTCGGCTTTACAACTTTGCTGAGCATTTACTTGGTCAGGGGCAAACACGTTTGCTAAATTCTACAAATTTGATACCCTGGCTGAGGAGGACATGGAGTCTCTCATTCGGTGCTGCAGGGTCATCCGCACTCTCCCGCCCGTTTGGGAGCTTTGGTATAATCCCCATGGTCCTGACGGAGTCCCCAGCATCCACTTAGGACGTTAGAGAAAATAAGAATTTACTTACCGATAATTCTATTTCTCGTAGTCCGTAGTGGATGCTGGGCGCCCATCCCAAGTGCGGATTGTCTGCAATACTTGTACATAGTTATTGTTACAAAAAAATCGGGTTGTTATTGTTGTGAGCCGTCTGTTCAGAGGCTCCTACGTTTTGTCATACTGTTAACTGGGTTCAGATCACAAGTTGTACGGTGTGATTGGTGTGGCTGGTATGAGTCTTACCCGGGATTCAAGATCCTTCCTTATTGTGTACGCTCGTCCGGGCACAGTATCCTAACTGAGGCTTGGAGGAGGGTCATAGGGGGAGGAGCCAGTGCACACCACCTGATCCTAAAGCTTTATTTTTGTGCCCTGTCTCCTGCGGAGCCGCTAATCCCCATGGTCCTGACGGAGTCCCCAGCATCCACTACGGACTACGAGAAATAGAATTATCGGTAAGTAAATTCTTATTTTAAGTAATACATACAGAATATAACCTAATAATAAAAATCACAAACATTGTACTTTGTCATTATTGAACATATTGTGGGATATTCAATTGTTTGAAAAGTCAGTTGGGTGTCTGGTTTTTCCTATCTAATAGACAGGAAAAAAACAGACATCCAACCGACTTTTCAAACATTTGAATTCTCCCCCATAGAATCCACAATTTTTTGTCTGAAACTTTTTGCCTAATTTACTGGTGGTACTTGTGTTTATAAAAACGTACTTGATAGTTTGAAAAAAACAAAGCTTTTCATCACTTCTTAAATACTGTTATGCTGCTATGCCCCGAGGTTTATGAGATGTCAGAATTTGGTGCCATAGCACCTGTCTGATGTCTCCCATCAGTGGCGTAACTACTGCCCCCGCAGCCCTCGCGGTGGCTTGGGGGTGAGGGGCTGCGGGGGCGCCACTGATTTAGTGCAGATTGACATGCGGACGAGCGTCCGCATGTCAATCTGCGGTCTCCTTCCCTCCGCTGCTGTAAGGAGGGACACGGAGGGCACAGCGCGCGCCTCTCCCGTGTCCCTCCTGGGTCTCCGACGGGTCTAATAAAGTAAGTGCCGTTCGTGAGCTCTGATTGGCTCACGAGCCGGCACTTCCTTTAACAGACCCGCCGGAGACCCAGGAGGGACACGGGAGAGGCGCGCGCTGTGCCCTCCGTGTCCCTCCATCACAAAGGAGTGGGGGAGCGCGGCACGAAGCATATGTGGCAGTCACTGAGGGGGCATATGTGGCACTGGGGGCACTTGAGTACCTGGCACTGGGGGCATATGTGGCACTGGGGGGGTATATTTGGCACTGGGGGCATATGTGGCAGGCACCGAGGGGGCATATGTGGCACTGGGGGCACGTGAGTACCTGGCACTGTGGGGGAATATCTGGCACTGGGGGCATATGTGGCAGGCACTGAGGGGGCATATGTGGCACTGGGGACACGTGAGTACCTGGCACTGTGGGGGAATATCTGGCACTGGGGGCATATGTGGCACTGGGGGGGTATATTTGGCACTGGGGACATATGTGGCAGGCACTGAGGGGGCATATATGGCACTTGGGGGCACGTGAGTACCTGGCACTGTGGGGGAATATCTGGCACTGGGGGCATATGTGGCACTGGGGGGGGGGGTATATTTGGCACTGGGGGCATATGTGGAAGGCACTGAGGGGGCATATGTGGCACTGGGGGCACGTGAGTACCTGGCACTGTGGGGGAATATCTGGCACTGGGGGCATATGTGGCACTGGGGGGGGTATATTTGGCACTGGGGGCATATATTGCAGGCACTGAGGGGGCATATGTGGCACTGGGGGCACGTGAGTACCTGGCACTGTGGGGGAATACCTGGCACTGGGGGCATATGTGGCACTGGGAGCACGGCCCTAGCAACAAGCACTACCCCCTAGCAACGAGCATGACACCCAGTGCATGAAACCCCTGACAACGAGCATGACACCCTGAGCATGAAAATCCCTGGCACCGTGCATGGAACCAAGAGCATGAAACCCCTGGCAACGAGCAGGTAATTTAAAAGTAATTAGAAGCCTTATTGTAGAACTTAATGTGTAATGGGCATTACGGTGTGGGGCATAATGTATCACGGACATTGCGGTGTGTGTCATAATGTGTCACAGGCATTACGATGTGTGGCATACTATATCACGGGCATTGTGGTATGTGGTATAATGTCTCAGGGGCATTGCAGTGTGGCATAATGTATAACGGGCATTGCGGTGTGTGGCATAGGGTATAACGGGCATTGCGGTATGTGTCACAGGCATTACGGTGTATGGTATACTATATCACGGGCATTGTGATATGTGGTATAATGTCTCAGGGTCATTGCAGTGTGTGGCATAATGTATCACGGACATTGCGGTGTGTGTCATAATGTGTCAGGCATTACGGTGTGTTGTATACTATATCACGGGCATTGTGGTATGTGGTATAATGTCTCAGGGTCATTGCGGTGTGTGTCATAATGTGTCACAGACATTGTATGTGCTATAATGTATCAGGGACATTGCAGTGTATAGCATAATGTATAACGGGCATTGCGATTCCTGTCATAATGTGTCACAGGCATTACGGTGTGTGGCATAATGTGTCGGGGGCATCACGGTGTGTGCATATTGTGTCATGTGCATTATTGTGTGTGGCATAATGTCTAAGGGCCATTGCAGTATGTGGCATAATGTATACTGGGCATTACTATAAGGAGGAAAAATGACAAATATTGTATGGGGCATGAATCAGGATTATTTTTCTTTCCTGTGGTGGCCAACGTCTGGGCGTGCAGGTTGCAAAGCTGGGGTATAAGGTAGACTTTTCCTGCAATGCCACGCCTCTTTATGCGAAGTCATGCCCATTTCAATGAAGCCACGCCCCCTTTCCGGCGCGCATGTTTGTCCCTTTACTAGTGCCAATTATAGGGGATATGGGGTGGCGCCGAAGAATTTTTTGGCTTGGGGGAGAAAAATTTCTAGTTACGCCACTGTCTCCCATGTTAACCTTTTGCGTAAATTGAGAATAGATTCTTAAATTGGCATTCCAAGGGGAATATCCCTGAATGATTTTAATACACCATTTTATTTTTATTGTTGTTATTGTGTATTACATTAATAGAGTAGAATTTAAATACCTTAACATTGCTTATCCTGGCTCTGGAATTTTAATGTGCAACAAAGTTGTGTTTTTTTTACTTCGGCATGATTTTTCAGTCCAGTTATTAGGATAGAACAGCCACTTATTAGGACTGACAAAAGTGAGGGGGATAAATGCAATGAATATCTGCGCTACTTCTTGTTGGTATTATGGATCTAGCGTTCTGCTGCCTTAAAACCTGGCCAGTTACTTCAACTGGTGTGTAATACTATAGTGTTATGGAGAAAAAGTTTTGGGTGCTGAACACTTCAGGGTGGGTGGATGGGGTGTTTACAGAAAGATGTAGAAAGATGTAGAAAAAGAAGAAAGGGAAGCTCATGTCAGTGCTGGGCGAGTAGCTGCCAAAGCTTAACCCATCAAATATTTGTTGTATACTGGAAAATCCTGAGTGAAATAAGAGTTTTTAGTTCCAGAGTCAAGATAATAGGGAGTCCAATGACCTGGGATCATAGTCTATAAGCTTACACACCAGGAAATCGCAGAAGTTAAGAAATAAGGGGCCTAATTCAGACCTGATCGCAGCAGCAAACTTTTACTTTAATGGGCAAAACCATGTGCACTGCTCGTGGGGCAGATATAACATGTGCAGAGAGAGTTAGATTTGGGTGGGGTGTGTTCAAACTGAAATCTAAATTACAGTGTAAAAAAAAAAGCAGCCAGTATTTACCCTGCACAGAAACAATATAACCCACCCAAATGTAACTCTCTCTGCACATGTTATATCTGCCCCACCTGCAGTGCACATGGTTTTGCCCATTAAAGAAATATTTTGCTGCTACGAAAAGGTCTGAATTAGGCTCTAGGTTTCTTCATTACCACAATTTCTCCATCTGTATTTTGGGGCGGAATTTGAGCCTGCAAGATCAGCAGACTTTAATTCATCAGCGTGATTCCTGCAAGTCTGTCTAATGTTTTAATGCGCAAATAGTTTAGTTTTGAGAGAATGGAATATAGTATATGAATAATTTGAGACAATGTTTCAATATGATTTATATATTTTAAGATGACATAAACAAAATGTTTAATAAGACAGTTTCCTCTCAAAGTCCTGGGTTCCATGGTGAGGTGGTAGGGATTCAGCTTCATCACCCCAGGGAGTGCTCCTTCTAGACATGGGAGACTGTACATGTGGCTGCGGTTTTATAGACCGCTACTGTCCTCCATTGCTAGACTCAGGGGGAGTTGATCCCTGTTCCTTCTTCTCCTTATGCATACGCTTCCTGGTGTAATGCCCTAAATAAAAATGCAATCACTCTGCCAGCAGTGTTTGTGGACACAGGTTTTCCTCGTCATCCTACTCTATAGACGGAGGGTGGGTGCTGGTACTGTTCTTTCAGGGTTACCTTTGAAAGAACAGGGGATAATACTCTGCAAAATTGTTAGTTTTTTTTTTATTTAATTTTTCCCCACTTTACTAAGTTTTTTATTTTTTATATGATTTAAAAAGGAGTACTCATAAGACCATTCCTGATAAAGGGGCCATGAAAGATCTTTCCTGCCCTTGTGAAATTTTCAGATGCATGCTCTGAACCATATTTTATTTGTGCAGCTTCTGAAGCACAGGGTCAGAGTCCTCGGTTGCAGATGGTGGGTCCTTCAGAAATGGTGGAACCTGCCCTTACTATGACATGCTAAACAGCTAGCATCCAACAGTCAGGCTTCAGAGGATTTTTCTGCAGCTCTTCTTCCTGAAATAAAAATGTAAGTTATGGTTACAGGTCTGCAGGGCTCTCTTCCAGAGGGCCAGCCCAGAGAATGGCTCTAGCACTGGGCTGGTCACAGGGACTTGCCAAGTAGTTAGTCCAGGTATCTTTTTTATTAGAGAAAATGTTACATTCAGCCTCGCCTTTAGTGCTCCAAGGAGACCAAAGCTGACCGGTTTTCAGTCCAGATGTAGCTTAATGTGTGTGTGCAGAACACAGGACCTGGCGCTGGGGTACTACAAAACGTGTATTTTACTCAGCATAACTAAATACAAGATAGCCAGCAGCACACTTCTTGAACCTGCAGTGGTTGGCAACTGCCACCAAACACAGTATCATACCTCTACATCCCTTCTTTCAAATATATAACAAGTGTGAGGGTATAAAACAGTATACCATAACATGCACAAAACTGGAATACAAACGGGGATAAAACTGTTAGTTTGCACACCCCCCCCCCCAAAATTTTAGAACAGTGCCCAGTTTGTTAAATCCAGCAGGGATCAATGGGGGTCATTCAGAGTTGATCGTAGCTGTGCTAAATTTAGCACAGCTACGATCAATCATACTGACATGCGTGGGGACGCCCAGCACAGGGTTAGTCTGCCCCGCATGTCAGCAAACCCCCCCCCCCCACAAAAATGCTACTAGTCCCTCCCCGGCCACATGCGTTGGCCGCACCGCTCCCCCTAAACGGCGGCTTAACGCCACCATCCAGCCCCCTCCCGCCCAGCGACCGCCTCTGTCTCAGTTCCGCCTTAGGGTGTGTACACACGGTGAGATATTTTCTTGAGATTTTCACTATATAGTCAAAATCTCAAGAAAAGTTAGTGCAGATCGCAAGGTGACTTTCACCTTGCGATCCCGATGCGCTGTCCCGCCAGGTCGTCATCGCAAGAAAAGAGAGACTGTGCAGGCAAGTCAATCCTTGCTAGATCGGTGTACTATCTAGTTCATCTCACATGTCAATGACATCTCACATAAGCCAAAATCGTAAGCACACATAGTACATATCTCAAGAAAAGTTAGTCAAAATCTGTGCTATCTGGGCTCCAGGGAGTTCAAGGGAAATCGCAAGTAAAAATCGGGCATAGCAAGGATCTCACCGTGTGTACACACCCTTAGAATAGAAAATGGTGTGTTTCATAAAGACGTCTAGAAATGGTAATGGTAATGGTGAAATAGTAATAGTGAAAATACAGACTGTGTAAGGTGAAGTAATGAAATGCAGAAATCACACAGATTAATATTGCCACATCTTCTCAGTTACAAAAGGTGCAAACTTTTCGATTTGCTTCAGTAACAATTCCTCATCAGACATGTTCATATCAGGCAGCTTGTAGCATATCCCTATTAGTAGCTTTTTAGTTCCCTTACCCCTGCATGCAATGTCTACCCATAAAGACTCCACAGTATTAACAGTCCCATTATAAATGTCATCCTTTATATCATGTTTTAAAAAAGGGTTCACATAAAGACATACCCCTCCACCCCGTTTGTTTATTCTGTCTCTCCTGAACAGTGTATAACCCAAGTTTCAGTAATACCTAGAATATCATACTGTTTGTTTGCTGCAAGGACTTCTAGCATTTACATACATATAATTAAGATACGTATTCCCTCTTGTGCTAGGAACATCATTTTCTTTATGCGTTATTGGTAATCCGTAATCATCGTTAATTCGTGTTTTGGCAATACCCTTGGTAATACTCTTTCCGGCTGCTCTTTCCCTCCCTCCTTCTCCACCCCCATTCAGCTCACTACCTCCATCCTTACTATTCTCACTGCTTGACCTGTAGTTTCTAGCCAAACCCTCCCCCCAGGCACCTAGTTTAAAATCTCCTCCAACCTTCTAACCATCCTTCCCCCCAGCACTGCTGCCCCTTCCTCATTCAGGTGCAATCCATTGCGTCAGAAAAGATGGCGCCTGACTGAGAAGGCCGCCCAGTGTTCCAGGAACACAAACCCCTCTTTCCTACACCAGTCTCTAAGCCACACATTTAACTCCCTAATCTCCCTCTGCCTCCCTGGGCTAGCACGGGACACAGGTAATATTTCAGAGAATATTACCTTAGATGTCCTTGCCTTTAGTTTCTGGCCTAAGTCCCTATAATCTTTCTTAAGGGCATCCCATTTACCACTATCTTTGTTGTTGTTGCCAATGTGCACCAAGCAAGCCGAGTTGTTCCCGGCCCCTCCCAACAGTCTTTCTACCCGGTTCGTAATGTTTCGTACCCGAGCATCCGGTAGACAACAGACTGTACAGCGATCATGGTCCTGGTAGCAGATTGCCCTGTCTGTCTTCCTGATAATTGAATCCCCCACCACCACAATCTGACTAGGTACCTTGATTTCTTTCATCTCATCTGTGCCGGAGGGACCGTTCCTCCGGTTGCTAGAGGAAACAGTCTCCTCCAGCTCTGTCATTTCTTCTCTGCAATCCACAGAATCTTCATCCAATCGGGCAAATTTATTGGGGTTTGGCAGTTCAGAAATGTCCTGACTCTCCCTCTTTTTCTTCTTCCTTCTAACCATGACCCAGCTGGCTACCTTGTTGTCCTCGTCCTCCTCTACCAGTGTCACCCCCTGCAATTCCCCCACCGTTCGATCTAAGCTTTGCTCGAGATTGTGAATATCCCTCATTATTGTAATAGTTTGCTCTTGATCAGTTACCTTGGCTTCCAGGGCAGCCGTTCGCACACACCTCGTGCAGATGTATTCACACTGGGATGGTTTCTCCAAGTGCGCATACATCTTGCACGACATGCACTGAGTGAGATTCTTAATCACGGCCCCACCCATTTTGTTTGAAAACTCTGACTCCCTGTTACCTTCAGAAGAACAATACAAACTATGCAATACAATACTGTACTATAGCCTAGTTGTGAAGAGAAACAATATTCAGCAACAGAACAGTAATTGATAATACAATGCGTAATAATGAATCAATGCAAAACAGAAAGTTATGAGGTGGACTGAGAAGAAGGTTCAGGAGCTCACAACAATGTTTATGCCAGGAGTATACAATTACAAAGCAAACTATCTCAGCCAACAGCCATTCTGGGTAGTGGTCTCTAGTGGCACCTAGAGATTTCTCAGGAGTTGGGGAATAAGTGGGGACAATCTCCCATAGATATGATAGCATCAAGATTGAACCATGAACTTACGTTTTATTGTACCAGAATAAGAAAATCAGAAGCAGGATAGGTAGATGGCATGATGGTTCCTTGACATAACCTTATTTATCTATTCCCCCCAGTAACTATATTACACAGGGTTCTCAAAAAAATAAAAAAATAGAAAAAGCTTGAGTGATTTTAATGGCTCCAGAATGGCCCAGGAAGGTTTGATATACAGATCACTTGAACATTCGTAGCACCTCCATGGTGGCTTCTACTGAGGAAAAACCTTCTAAGTCAGGTTCCCTTCCATCACACCAATTTGTGAATTTGAATTCACAATCATAAAGGCTAAGAGTTTTTCAGATGCAATCAATAAAACAACGATGAAAGTAAGAAAACTAATATGAGCCAAAATTTTTCACCAGTTCTAGAAAACCTACATTAACTGGTGTGAGAAGGAAAAGCTTCCTATTTCATCTTTTAGATTTGTGTCATTTCTTTTTTTTTTCTAGAAGAAGGTATGGACGCAGAGTTAACTCTAAATTTGATAACGGTGCAGTTATATACTGTACATTGGTGGTCATTCCGAGTTGTTCGCTTGTTGCCGTATTTTGCAACGCAGTGATTAGGTGGAAAATGTGAATGGTACGCAGCGCGCATGCGCTAAGTAATTTAACACAAAACTTTGGAGATTTACACAAGCTCGAGCGACGTTTTTTCAACGCTCAAGTGATCGTAGTGTGATTGACAGGAAGTGGGTGTTTCTGGGCGGCAACTCAGCGTTTTCAGGGAGTGTGCTAAAAAACGCAGGCGTGCCAGGTAAAAACGCAGGAGTGGCTGGAGAAACGGGGGAGTGGCTGGCCGAACGCAGGGCATGTTTGTGACGTCAAACCAGGAACTAAATGGACTGATGTGATCGCAATCTAGGAGTAGAACTGGAGCTACTCAGAAACTGCAAGGAATTATTTAGTAGCAGTTCTGCTAACCTTTCGTTCGCTATTCTGCTAAGCTAAGATACACTCCCAGAGGGCGGCGGCCTAGCAATCGCAATGCTGCTAAAAGCAGCTAGCGAGCGAACAACTCGGAATGACTCCCACTGTCTTTTTTTCTTTCAAAGAAGAATAGCAGCTATTTAAGAGGTTATTCTTACTTGGGGTTGTTCATAGTCAACCTCCTTATATATGCATCCAGTGTTTTTTGGGATCTCCATATGATTCTCAGATCTTTACAGCAAGCACCTTTTCAGCCATTAGACGTGGATTTGAAGATTCATGATTTCTAAAACTGTGTTCTTTTTGGTCATTGCCTCAGTGAGAGGGGTCACCGAAAGGGAAGATCTATCTTGGAGGTCACCTTTTCTCATTTTACATAAAGATAGGGTGGTCCTAAAGACTAAGCCTTCTTTAATTCCCCAAATAGCTTCTATATTTTGCTTAAATCAAGAAATTGTGGTTCAATCTTTTCCCAGGTATAGTCCTGTGATTGAAAGTTTCATGCATCTATTAGATGTACTTAGAACCCTTAAGATATATGTTCACAGGACCAAAGAGGCTCACCAGATGGATGACCTCTTTATTTTGTGTGGGTCACTTAAGAGTGGTTGGCCAGCATCCAAGCTAACTATTGTATGGTGACTAACACGTTATTCTCCAGACTTATTCAGGTGCAGGAATACCTGTAACAGATATAGGGGAACATTTACTAAGCAGTGATAAGAGTGGAGAAGTGAGCCAGTGAAGAAATTTCCCCATCAACCAATCGGCAGCTCTGTATCATTTTATAGTATGCAAATTATAGATGTTACTTCAGTGCTGATTGGTTGCCATGGGCAACTTCTCCACTGGCTCACTTCTCCGCTCTTATCACTGCTTAGTAAATGTACCCCATAGTTCTCCATTTATCAATGATAAAGGGGTTATGTCTTACTTTCAGGATTCATCAAACAGCAGTAAACCAAGTTTATAATGTTTGCCCCAGTACTGCTCTCACCATCTATAGATGGTGAGAGTGGTCTGGTCCCCTGCTGACAAAGGGTACCCTGCGCTGCCTTTGTAGCTTCAGCAAAGCTTTCCGGGCATTGCTGGGTCCCTGCCAGGTGAAGGAGTCATGCACATGTGCATACTGACCGTTGCGCATGACATACTGTAGGAGCCTGTCGTGACAGGCTGCCAGCAGCAGAGAGGAAGATGCTGCTTAGAAGGGAGACATCGCTGGACCTCGTCGGACAGGTAAGTAATGCTGAATACCGGCTGCATATTCGTTAGTTTCACAGTGACACTAAACAAAATATGCCGCTGGTATTATTAAATTTCATAAATGGGGCCCATAGTCAAGGCACATTCTACCAGATCAGTGGTGGCCTCTGTGCAACAAAGCATGACATGTCGGTGGAACAGTTGTGCAGGGTGGCAACCTGGTCATCTTTGCATACTTTTACAAAGTTTTATAAGTTTGATTACATTGTATGCAGAGATGCTTCCTTTTGGTATCCAGTATCCCCCATCGGAGGAAAGATTACTCAGGATATTTTTTTACTTATGTTTTATCCCTTATATACTCCATTGTATTTGGGGTATGTTAGATCAAAACTGAATAGTTAGCTGCAGCCATATGTGTATGGGGAAGTTCTCAGGTACATCATCCCACTCACTATATTTCAAAGTTTCCAGTATTCTACTATGTAGTAAGAGAAAAGGACGTAGCATAAGTAAAACATTTTCCTGATTTTCTTTCTCCTCCTCTCTCTTCCTCTTTTTCCCTCTCGCGACCCCTTCTGTTTCTCTTTGTCCTCCTGACACTCTTCCCCCTTTTTTTCTATCCATTGCCCTCATACTTTTTATCCCTCTCTATACCCCCTCTCTTTGTGGTGGTCTCCCCTCCATCTTTGCGCTAGAGAAGGGGCTGCTGGGAGTCTCCAGGGCTGTTGGGACTCGAAGCTTAAATGCTCCTGGGGGTGGGGAGGTCACACATACAGACATTCGTGCACATACTTACACACACTCACATACGCTCGCAGACACACACATATTACACTCGTTGCTGTTGCATAAGACCCGGCTCACAATGCTGGATGCTTTGGAAGGTGAGTAATTACAGATTAATTAAGCTAATTGGAAACTTCCAGTTGCTTAATTTGTCCTCAGGGGGGATGCTGCCAGGGTCCCAGAGCAAGTTCCACTGATTTTTCCTAATGGTGCCCATACACTAGGGCGATATCAGGTTCTATCATGTGATTGCGACTGCATTGGTGCGATATATTGCATGGATCGCATGTCAATCGCATGTGTCCCCCGATGCGATGCACGGGCACACTGGTCGAATCTTGAATCTCAGGATATTATGTGCTGCACTTAATATTTATCACATTGCATGTGTGATCGCATGTGGTTTTAAGCACATGCGATTTATCACACTGCGATGTGTGATCTGTGTTATTTTGAGCTCACTTCCAAAAGGGTTCACTACGATATGCCGGCAGTCGGGCTCCCGGCGACCAGCATACCGGCGCCGGGAGCCTGACCGCCGGCTTACCGACAGTGTGGCAAGCGCAAATGAGCCCCTTGCGGGCTCGCTGCGCTCACCACTCTATTTTATTCTCCCTCCAGGGGGGTCGTGGACCCCCACAAGGGAGAATAAGTGTCGGTATGCCGGTAGTCGGGATCCCGGCACCGGTATACTGTGCGCCGGGATCCCGTCAGTCAGCATACTGAAGACCACCCTTCCAAAACACTCCCCTCCACCCATTGTGCTGAGGATACAGGAAGCAGAGTGAGGAAGCAGGCTACACCACTGACCAACAATGTTTTATTATTCTGGCCCGCTGCCCACCAATGTGTCATTATGGCCCCACACTGCCCACCAATGTATTATTATGCTGGCACACTGCCCACCAATGTGTTATTATGGCCCCACACTGCCCACCAATGTATTATTATGCTGGCCCACTGCCCACCAATGCAATATTATGCTGGCCGCACCTTGCCCACCAATGCAATATTATGCTGGCCGCACCCTGCCCACCAATGCAATATTATGTTGGCCCACTGCCCAACAATGCAATATTATGTTGGCCGCACCCTGCCCACCTGGCAATATTATGCTGGCCCACTGCCCACCAATGTATTATTATGCTGGCCCACTGCCCACCAATGCAATATTGTGCTGGACAACTGCCCACCAATGCAATATTATGCTGGCCGCACCCTGCCCACTAATGCAATATTATGCTGGCCGCACCCTGCCCACCAATGCAATATTATGCTAGCCCACCACCCACCAATGCAATATTATGCTGGACCACTGCCCACCAATGCCCACCAATGCAATATTATGCTTGACCACTGGCCGCCAATGCAATATTATGCTGGCCACACCCTACCCACCTGGCAATATTATGCTGGCCGCACCCTGCCCACCAATGCAATATTATGCTAGCCCACCACTCACCAATGCAATATTATGCTGGACCACTGCCCACCAATGCAATATTATGCTGGACCACTGCCCACCAATGCAATATTATGCTGGACCACTGCCCACCAATGCAATATAATGCTGGACCACTGCCCACCAATGTAATATTATGCTGGACCACTGCCCACAATGTAATATTATGTTGGCCGCATCCTGTCCACCTGGCAATATTATGCTGGACCACTGCCCACCAATGCAATATTATGCTGGCCCACTGCCCACCAATGTATTATTATGCTGGCCCACTGCCCACCAATGCAATATTGTGCTGGACAACTGCCCACCAATGCAATATTATGCTGGCCGCACCCTGTCCACCAATGCAATATTATGCTGGCCGCACCCTGCCCACTAATGCAATATTATGCTGGCCGCACCCTGCCCACCAATGCAATATTATGCTAGCCCACCACCCACCAATGCAATATTATGCTGGACCAATGCCCACCAATGCAATATTATGCTTGACCACTGGCCACCAATGCAATATTATGCTGGCCACACCCTACCCACCTGGCAATATTATGCTGGCCGCACCCTGCCCACCAATGCAATATTATGCTAGCCCACCACCTACCAATGCAATATTATGCTGGCCCACCGCCCACCAATGCAATATTATGCTGGACCACTGCCCACCAATGCAATATTATGCTGGCCGCACCCTGCCCACCTGCCAATATTATGCTGGACCACTGCCCACCAATGTAATATTATGCTGGACCACTGCCCACCAATGTATTATTATACACCAATTTGGCAATACATTTGAAATAATTGACACTGGTAACAAAAAAACAAACTATATTTAACCAGAATAATGCAACTATTTATATATTAAACATTTTCCCTTTTTTTTCTTTCTTTCTGCAGATGTCTGTGGAAAGCCGCAACTTTATTTCCGGCTTCATCAGCCTTTACAGAGAAGAGGAGTGCCTGTGGCTGACATCCTGTGCAGACTATAGCAATAAGCAGAGGAGAGAGGCCGCTTATAACAGCCTGGTCCTCTACAGCAAGCCGACCTTCTTCACTGCCAGTGTCGCTTGGGTACGCAAGAAGATCACAAACCTCAGGACCATGTTTGTGAAAGAGACCAAGAAGGTGGAAGAGTCCAAGCGGTCTGGGGCGTGAGCTGTGGACGTGTGTATACCCCTTAATTGTGGTATTACAAGGATCTCACATTCCTCCTTGAGAAGAGGTTGGCAAAGCCCTCATTTGTGGTCATGGTAGAGTTCGAGCAGGAAAGTCAGGATGTGGAGGAGGCCGCATTGGTAAGTTCATAAACATTTACATGTAGTTTGTTATTACCTAATGGAAGCCTCCTGCCATGTCACAGCTCCTTCCCCATTGAAAAAGTCCATGTAATTGTCTCGGACCTCTTTTGCCCTTGCGCTGCCACATAAGGTCACTGCAGGTGCTTCCACCGAGGAAACTACAACTTCCTCCACTGGCTGGTTGGGGTCTTCCGGTCCTGCTGGGAGTAAATTAATTTTCCTCATGGCCTTGCATCGTAGTAAGTTGTGCACTTATACAACATTCACTTACTACCAGTTTAATTTTATCCAGCCTCATGTTGATGGGATGGTGAAATATTCGGAATCGGTTGCTGAGAATTCCAAATGCATTTTCAACAACTCAACGGGCCATGGAAAGGCGGTAATTAAAAATATGCCTATCGAGGTTGAGGATTCTTTGCGGATAGGGCTTCATTATGTGTTTGTGCAGCGCAAATGCCTCATCTGCCACAAACACAAATCCCAGGCCATTATTCGTTTCCTCCACAGGCAGCAGATAAATGGTGTTGGAGGTGAGCCTCTCATAGAATGGTGTATTCCTCAAGGAACCACCATCAGAACAACAACCATTCTTCCCAGGAAAATAAATTAGCAGTTTGCGTTCACCACTGCCATGAGAACTATGCTAAAGTAGCCCTTGTAGTTGAAGTAGTCCGATCCGCTGTTGGTGGGTTTGGTTATGTGCATGTTTACCGTCTTTGGCACCCCCACAGTTTGTGAAATTCCACCACCTCTCGAACTCCTCTGCAATACCTTTCCATTCTTCGGCACTTGTAGGGAACTGTAAAAGAAAAAAAATTATGATATTATATTTAATTAATATTTTTTTCCCCCTATAGGCGCAAGACGACTTAAACAGTAAACCAGATCTTGCAGTCATTACGGAAACTTCACAAGAAGAAACACCCACTCTGCATCAAACGGGTGCCAGGAAAAAGCAGCGCAAAACTAAATTAACAGAAGACCCTTTACTTACTGAGGCTCGGCTGCAGTTACTCAAAAAACCTAACGCAATAGATGATTTTGCAGCATATGTGAGCAAAATATTGTGATCTGTGATTAACAAAAACATGAGTGCCAACTCCTGGTATTGGAAGTTTTGTACAAAGCTGTAAAAGAAAAACTGACACCAGGTTGCAATGTTATTGAGACGGAACCAGAGACACCTGTTTCTCATCACCATTTTCCCTACAATCCACCACCCACCTACCCTACCACCACAGTCCATCCTCCTCCTCAACCCAGCTACCCTTCCAGTTATCCTCAACCCCCGCCCACACCCACCTACCTGACCACAACAAGCCATCCTCCTCCACAACCCAGATACCCTACCAGTTATCCACAACCTCCGAACCCACCCACCTACCCAACCACGACAAGCCACCCTCCTCAACACAGCTATCCTACTAGTAATCCACAACCCTGACCCACCCACCTACCTGAACATGACAAGCCATCCTCCTCAACCCAGCTACCCTTCCAGTTATCCTCAACCCCTGCCCCCACCCACCTACCTGACCACAACAAGCCATCCTCCTCCACAACCCATCTACCCTACCAGTTATCCACAACCTCTGCCCCCACCCACCTACCCAACCACGACAAGCCATCCTCCTCAACCCAGCTACCCTTCAAGTTATCCGCAACCTCTGCCTCCACCAACCTACCCTACTACCTCAATCCATGCTCCTCTTCAACCCAGCTACCCTTCCCAACCCACCTATCCCCTGTCCACTCCGGAATTTTGTCATCCTTGCTTGCTGAGGAGGAGTAGGAGGAGGAGGATGAGGAGGAGGCCAGTTTGTTCCAAATTTGAGTATCATATACTGCATTAGAGTGGCACCAATGACACATTTGTGGTGTAATGCTGGCCTGGTCATATATTGCAACAGATGTGCAGCATTCTGATATATGGCATTAAGAGTGGCACCACGGGGGACTTCCGGTTCCGGCTATATGGAGTACTGAGCTCCGTTTTGAGCTCCGTCCACCGCTCCCCAACAAATACTATTTTCACGGCTTTTAAAGCCTTGTTTTGGTCCCGGAGCCTCCCGCAGTGCCCCAGCTACCTGATCCGCAGCAGATGGACAAATTCCTGGCCCCGATGACGGCGCACCCTCAGCCGGACCACCAGCAGCAGCCGCAGCCTCCACGCCAGGAGAAACGGCGTGCTGCAGGGACGATGACGGCGGAATCCGCTGTCGATAGCGCTCCCCCCTTCACAAAAAGACCGCAGCCGAGGGACTAGCTTCTGGGGGTCAAGTAAGTGCAGGCAATGAAACCCCTGTGACTTACACAGATGTAGTGCCAGCCATTACAGCCACCATGACGCCCCCTCTCTCCAAGGCTGTAGCTGACATCACCAGCCAACTTCAGCACCTCACACACAGAGTCTCTGCAACAGAGCAACAAATCACTATAGTCTCCCACGACGTTGAGGGTCTGCAACACACAGTGAAACGTCTCACTAATGACAATTACCAGCTATGGAACAAGATTGACGACATTGAGAACAGATCGCGTCGTAATAACATTAGGCTGGTTGGCCTGCCTGAATCTGTTAAGGGGCCCGCTTTGGCCCACTTTGTCCACAACACCCTACCCTCGCTCCTAGGCATTGAGGCAGTTTGCCAGGACATGGTTATAGAGAGGGTCCATAGGGTGGGTCCGACACCGACCCCTAACAGGCCGAGACCCCGCTTTACCCTGTTCCGCTGCCTAAATTACTTGCACAAGATGGAGATCTGGTCGGCCTCTCGAAAGGCTAAAACCCTGTCGTGGGAAGGACATAAACTGCACATTTTCCAGGATTATTCTGCAGAACTGTCGCGTGCCAGAAAATCTTTCTCCCCTGTATGCTCTCGACTGGTCGCGGAAGGGCGCAAATTCGGCTTGCTGTATCCTGCTAGACTCCGTATTTATGATGGGACCTCTTTCAAGGACTTCTCCAACCCTCCAGATGCAATGGCATATCTCCAGGAGCTGTCCCAAGCGAAGGGTGCCGACATCACGGATTCCACGGAATAATGCTTTATACCTTTAGCTTTGATATGCTACGCTTTAGCTTTTCAAATGAAGAGCTTTTACAATAGCTCATATTATATCAGTCTGTTTATTGCATTTACAGGTTAATTCTTATGTTACGTATATCTATATACCTTGTGGTATACTGCGAAAGCCTCCTGGCCTCTTTTATACAAAGTTGCACACTGGGGAGCAGGGACGGACCTACCCCTCCCCGCCGGATGTGTTTCTTGTTTACTATACTATTATTATTCAGCTATTACGGAAGTTTGGCGCCAGGCGCTAGCGTCTGGTTGCCCTCTCTCACGTATATTCATCCCCCTCTTCCCTTTAACTTTCACTTCATTCTTGTTGTCTTCCTTTAACCTCCTATTCTCTTAAGCACTGCTCTCCACTCTGTGAAATGGTTGGATGTTGCAAAACCACATAATGTGATCACTCTGAAGGCTACCGCCCTCGCCCCTCTATGTATTAAACCACTCTTCCTGTTTCTCCCAGTTTCCTTGAGGGATGCCTGATCTTCGCTACGCTACATGGAATGTTGGAGGTATCAACTCCCCAGCGAAAAGGAGAAAACTCCTGATTTACTTACAGAAAAATGGCGTGGATGTGGCATTCCTACAGGAAACCCACCTGACCCCATCTGAAACCCTGAAATTGGGAATGCTGGGATGGTCTGTGTTGGCATCCTCCTCCTACAACTCCAGAGCCCGTGGTGTAGCTATCCTGGTGCGCCGCTCTCTACCATTTGAAATTCATAATGTCACTGCAGATGATTTAGGTAGATTTGTAGTAGTCTCTGTAGACTTATTAGGTAAAAAATTTACTCTGGCTAATATCTACGCCCCCCCTCCTTACTCCAAGTCCTACCTCCGTCAGTTAATTGCCCTTCTGACCCCTTTTATGGGGGATAACCTTATCATTGGAGGGGATTTTAATTTGATCTCTTCTCCACTCCTAGACAAATCTTCGGCACGTGGGACCTCACACTCCAAACTCCCCAAACTAGGCATCCCCTTTCTCTCATCTACTCTACAGGTTATAGACCTCTGGCGAGCCCTAAACCCAACGGAAAGGGAATACACCTGTCTCTCGGCGGCGCATGGCTCTCTCTCCCGCATTGACTACTTCTTCATCTCTCATACTCTCTTCCCTCAAGTCACTCAATGCAACATTGCCCCCATCTCTCTTTCTGATCATGCCCTGGTTACCTTTACTGCCCATTTCCCTGATGACAGGGATTCCACCAAATTGTGGAAATTTCCCACTAGGTTCTGCAAATCTCTTACTTTTAAATCCTTCTTGGAGGCTACTTGGGAAGATTATTGTACCACCAACTCTGAACATATTAAGTCCGACCCTTTTCTGTTCTGGATGTCGGCAAAAGCCGTGCTCAGAGGTGCAATACTATCTTTTACTGCAGCTTCCAACAAGAAATACTCGGCTCAATACTTAACACTCCAAGACACCCTATCCCAGTCTTTTCAGACTTATAAATCTTCCCCCACCCCAGCCACAAAACATGCATACTTGACATCCAAAACTCATTTTGATGAATTTCTATCGGAAATGGGTGAGAGATACCTTTTCTCAGTCCACCACAAATTCCACAGGTTTGGCAACAAATCTGGACGTTTACTCTCCAATTTGCTACGTGGCACATATTCCCCGGCGATCGTTCACCCCCTTCGCACATCACAAGGAACCTTGACCTCCACGAACAAACAGATCGCTCAGATTATGCATAGCTACCACTCACAACTTTATACGTCTAATCAGCCAGGCACTTCTCCACAAACAACAACAGCCCAGCCTACTACCCCTACTTCCCCTTCGCAGCCCACCCACTCTCCCACCCCCCCCAGTGACGCACCAACCTCCCCCCTCCTTCTGGGAGGCTCTCCCTTATCCTGCCCTCTCAAAAGAAATGGCCTCTCAACTTCTATCCCCGATCACTCTAACTGAAGTCCGCCTAGCAATTGGGCAATTGAAACCTCATAAAGCCCCAGGCCCTGATGGCTACACTGGGGAGTTTTATAAACTCCTCCAACACAAATTTGATTATATTCTAGTTGAGGTTTTCAATTCCTTGCTGCTAGCGAGGACCCCCCCTCCACATTTCAACTCAGCTATCCTTAAATTACTTCCCAAACCTGGAAGGGATCCATCGCTCCCTGGCTCTTACCGCCCAATATCCTTGCTGAACTTGGACTACAAATTGTTTGCAAAAATTTTAGCCGACCGTCTCAAACTCACGCTCCCCCACACCGTCCACCCTGATCAGACTGGCTTCATCGTCGGCAGGCACTCGGTGGTCAATGTGAGGAAGGTGATAGCAGCGTTGCACTCCTGACAATCCAATTCATTCCACTCAGGCTCCGCCATCCTCTCCCTAGATGCGGAAAAAGCCTTCGACCTAGTCGAATGGCCACACCTATATACTACCCTACGCCGCTTTGGCTACCCAGAACCCTTTATTCAAGCTAACCGTACTCTTTATTCATCTCCAGCCACCCAAATTTCCTGCAACGGCTTCCTCTCCAACCCCTTCTCTATTGGAAAAGGTACTAGGCAGGGCTGCCCCCTATCCCCTCTTCTATTCGCCATTGCTTTAGAACCTTTAGCTATAGCCCTCAGACTCTCTACTTCCTACACCGGTATATTTGTCAGTTCAACTGAACTTAAAGTCGCCTTATTTGCAGATGACATGCTCTTATTTGTCTCTGATCCACTTTCGTCTATCCCTGAAATTCTGCGCTTGATCTCGGATTTTGGTGCAACGGCGGGCTATAAGATTAATGTTGAAAAATCAGAACTACTTCCTCTGAACGTTTCCCCTTCCTTGCTTTCCACACTCACGCAAACCACCACCTTCACGATTACCCAGTCACATTTCAAATACCTGGGAATCAGTATCCCACGAGATATCTCACGCACTTATGAGTTAAATTTTTCTTCGGTTATTTCCGCTGTCCTCACTAAGCTGGAGGGCTGGGCTACTCTTCCCCTATCTATGTTAGGACGGATTGCAGTTCTTAAATCTGTAATCTTCCCTAAAATCTTTTATGTCATGCAGTCTCTCCCGATTAGCCTCAGGGACTTGGACAACATCAAACTTCGCAGAGCTATGACCCGTTTTATCTGGCAAGGAAAGAAGCCTAAGGTAGCATTTGCGAAGCTGGTGATGGACAAGTCAATGGGAGGGTTTGGTGTCCCGGATTTTTTATCCTACTCTCTCACAATCTTCCTTCGATATGCCACCGATTGGCTACTGGGCAGGAGCACTTATACAGACCTAGCCTTAGATACTAATGCCCTTAGTCCATTTTCTCCTGGTGCTCTTCTACACACAAAGAAGGCCTTGATCCCACCCTCAATTATGGAACACCCTTTATTTAGGGACACCTATATTAGCTGGGTGAAAATTCATAAGAAATTAAACCTAGATCATACTGCTTCCACATATATACCTCTTTGGGGAAACCCCTCCTTCCCTCCTTCCCTTCACAACACTTTATTCCTTCAGTGGCCGGAGAGGGGGCTATGCTCCGCTTCCCAGGTTTTCGATCTGGGTGGCCACATTACACAGTTTGAAACGCTGAGAGACAGGTATTCTCTACCCTCTTCCCACTTTTTCATGTATCTGCAATTGAGGCACTACCTTACGTCACTTAACCTTAATCCCTCTCATACGGTCCCCCCCTCCCCACTAGCAAAAATTATGAAACAATGGGAGTCAAAAGCTTACAAAATTAAGCACCTATATTCTCTCCTAGTGAACATTCCCTCCACGCCATATCTCTCAAAACTAGTTACCTCATGGCAATCAGAGGTTTCAAACATTAATTCTTACGAACAATTGCTAGACCACCATCAGCGCACCTTGTCCATACTGAACTCTGCATACCTCCAGGAGGTTCATCTCAAAACCATACATAGGGCATACTTACCACCCTATAACCAGGATGCTGATAACCCCTTAAATTCCAACAAATGCCCTAAATGCAAAGGGGTTAAGGCCTCATTCTACCACTGTCTCTGGAGTTGTACTAGGATCCAGCGCTTTTGGAATAAAATATTGGTATTCATTAATACCAATTTTCACACCTCCTTACGACCTGACCCGCTGGCATGCCTCTGCATAAATTTTTCTGCGTGGAATTCTTCGCCAGGGGTTAAACCGCTATTTCCTATGTTAACCATGCTGTTTACGATTGCAAAAAAAATGATTCTGAAGCACTGGGTTATTAGATCAACCCCCTCCTTATCTGAAGTTTTAAAAGTTATGCTGAAATATATTTATTTTGATCGCAAATCTACTATCCTTACGGGATATACCAGTCTTGCGGGGTTCCACAAAAAATGGAGTCCTTATTTGTCAACACTTGACCCAGATACCCAAGCACAGATAACCTTAGCTTTTGAAAATCCCCTATGGAAGATGTCTAAATAATATTATTAAGGGAATATGTTACCCCACTTCCTTTGAATAGCAATTCTCTCCCCTCTTCCCCCCCCTTGGCTGTATGTCCGGTGTAATGCCTCTCTATTTCCATGTCATCCCTCCCTCCATGTTTTCTCCATGTTTTCCTCTTTTTTAAATACTCTTTGATGTGGCCTTCATTCTATGATTATTATTATTGTTTAGTACTAGAGATGAGCGCCTGAAATTTTTCGGGTTTTGTGTTTTGGTTTTGGGTTCGGTTCCGCGGCCGTGTTTTGGGTTCGAACGCGTTTTGGCAAAACCTCACCGAATTTTTTTTGTCGGATTCGGGTGTGTTTTGGATTCGGGTGTTTTTTTCAAAAAACACTAAAAAACAGCTTAAATCATAGAATTTGGGGGTCATTTTGATCCCAAAGTATTATTAACCTCAAAAACCATAATTTACACTCATTTTCAGTCTATTCTGAATACCTCACACCTCACAATATTATTTTTAGTCCTAAAATTTGCACCGAGGTCGCTGTGTGAGTAAGATAAGCGACCCTAGTGGCCGACACAAACACCGGGCCCATCTAGGAGTGGCACTGCAGTGTCACGCAGGATGTCCCTTCCAAAAAACCCTCCCCAAACAGCACATGACGCAAAGAAAAAAAGAGGCGCAATGAGGTAGCTGTGTGAGTAAGATTAGCGACCCTAGTGGCCGACACAAACACCGGGCCCATCTAGGAGTGGCACTGCAGTGTCACGCAGGATGGCCCTTCCAAAAAACCCTCCCCAAACAGCACATGACGCAAAGAAAAAAAGAGGCGCAATGAGGTAGCTGTGTGAGTAAGATTAGCGACCCTAGTGGCCGACACAAACACCGGGCCCATCTAGGAGTGGCACTGCAGTGTCACGCAGGATGTCCCTTCCAAAAAACCCTCCCCAATCAGCACATGATGCAAAGAAAAAGAAAAGAAAAAAGAGGTGCAAGATGGAATTGTCCTTGGGCCCTCCCACCCACCCTTATGTTGTATAAACAAAACAGGACATGCACACTTTAACCAACCCATCATTTCAGTGACAGGGTCTGCCACACGACTGTGACTGATATGACGGGTTGGTTTGGACCCCCCCAAAAAAAGAAGCAATTAATCTCTCCTTGCACAAACTGGCTCTACAGAGGCAAGATGTCCACCTCATCTTCACCCTCCGATATATCACCGTGTACATCCCCCTCCTCACAGATTATCAATTCGTCCCCACTGGAATCCACCATCTCAGCTCCCTGTGTACTTTGTGGAGGCAATTGCTGCTGGTCAATGTCTCCGCAGAGGAATTGATTATAATTCATTTTAATGAACATCATCTTCTCCACATTTTCTGGATGTAACCTCGTACGCCGATTGCTGACAAGGTGAGCGGCGGCACTAAACACTCTTTCGGAGTACACACTTGTGGGAGGGCAACTTAGGTAGAATAAAGCCAGTTTGTGCAAGGGCCTCCAAATTGCCTCTTTTTCCTGCCAGTATAAGTACGGACTGTGTGACGTGCCTACTTGGATGCGGTCACTCATATAATCCTCCACCATTCTATCAATGTTGAGAGAATCATATGCAGTGACAGTAGACGACATGTCCGTAATCGTTGTCAGGTCCTTCAGTCCGGACCAGATGTCAGCATCAGCAGTCGCTCCAGACTGCCCTGCATCACCGCCAGCGGGTGGGCTCGGAATTCTGAGCCTTTTCCTCGCACCCCCAGTTGCGGGAGAATGTGAAGGAGGAGATGTTGACAGGTCGCGTTCCGCTTGACTTGACAATTTTGTCACCAGCAGGTCTTTCAACCCCAGCAGACCTGTGTCTGCCGGAAAGAGAGATCCAAGGTAGGCTTTAAATCTAGGATCGAGCACGGTGGCCAAAATGTAGTGCTCCGATTTCAACAGATTGACCACCCGTGAATCCTTGTTAAGCGAATTAAGGGCTGCATCCACAAGTCCCACATGCCTAGCGGAATCGCTCCCTTTTAGCTCCTTCTTCAATGCCTCCAGCTTCTTCTGCAAAAGCCTGATGAGGGGAATGACCTGACTCAGGCTGGCAGTGTCTGAACTGACTTCACGTGTGGCAAGTTCAAAGGGCATCAGAACCTTGCACAACGTTGAAATCATTCTCCACTGCACTTGAGACAGGTGCATTCCACCTCCTATATCGTGCTCAATTGTATAGGCTTGAATGGCCTTTTGCTGCTCCTCCAACCTCTGAAGCATATAGAGGGTTGAATTCCACCTCGTTACCACTTCTTGCTTCAGATGATGGCAGGGCAGGTTCAGTAGTTTTTGGTGGTGCTCCAGTCTTCTGTACGTGGTGCCTGTACGCCGAAAGTGTCCCGCAATTTTTCTGGCCACCGACAGCATCTCTTGCACGCCCCTGTCGTTTTTTAAAAAATTCTGCACCACCAAATTCAAGGTATGTGCAAAACATGGGACGTGCTGGAATTTGCCCATATTTAATGCACACACAATATTGCTGGCGTTGTCCGATGCCACAAATCCACAGGAGAGTCCAATTGGGGTAAGCCATTCCGCGATGATCTTCCTCAGTTGCCGTAAGAGGTTTTCAGCTGTGTGCGTATTCTGGAAAGCGGTGATACAAAGCGTAGCCTGCCTAGGAAAGAGTTGGCGTTTGCGAGATGCTGCTACTGGTGCCGCCGCTGCTGTTCTTGCGGCGGGAGTCCATACATCTACCCAGTGGGCTGTCACAGTCATATAGTCCTGACCCTGCCCTGCTCCACTTGTCCACATGTCCGTGGTTAAGTGGACATTGGGTACAACTGCATTTTTTAGGACACTGGTGAGTCTTTTTCTGACGTCCGTGTACATTCTCGGTATCGCCTGCCTAGAGAAGTGGAACCTAGATGGTATTTGGTAACGGGGGCACACTGCCTCAATAAATTGTCTAGTTCCCTGTGAACTAACGGCGGATACCGGACGCACGTCTAACACCAACATAGTTGTCAAGGCCTCAGTTATCCGCTTTGCAGTAGGATGACTGCTGTGATATTTCATCTTCCTCGCAAAGGACTGTTGAACAGTCAATTGCTTACTGGAAGTAGTACAAGTGGGCTTACGACTTCCCCTCTGGGATGACCATCGACTCCCAGCGGCAACAACAGCAGCGCCAGCAGCAGTAGGCGTTACACGCAAGGATGCATCGGAGGAATCCCAGGCAGGAGAGGACTCGTCAGAATTGCCAGTGACATGGCCTGCAGGACTATTGGCATTCCTGGGGAAGGAGGAAATTGACACTGAGGGAGTTGGTGGGGTGGTTTGCGTGAGCTTGGTTACAAGAGGAAGGGATTTACTGGTCAGTGGACTGCTTCCGCTGTCACCCAAAGTTTTTGAACTTGTCACTGACTTATTATGAATGCGCTGCAGGTGACGTATAAGGGAGGATGTTCCGAGGTGGTTAACGTCCTTACCCCTACTTATTACAGCTTGACAAAGGGAACACACGGCTTGACACCTGTTGTCCGCATTTCTGGTGAAATACCTCCACACCGAAGAGCTGATTTTTTTTGGTATTTTCACCTGGCATGTCAACGGCCATATTCCTCCCACGGACAACAGGTGTCTCCCCGGGTGCCTGACTTAAACAAACCACCTCACCATCAGAATCCTCCTGGTCAATTTCCTCCCCAGCGCCAGCAACACCCATATCCTCCTCATCCTGGTGTACTTCAACACTGACATCTTCAATCTGACTATCAGGAACTGGACTGCGGGTGCTCCTTCCAGCACTTGCAGGGGGCGTGCAAATGGTGGAAGGCGCATGCTCTTCACGTCCAGTGTTGGGAAGGTCAGGCATCGCAACCGACACAATTGGACTCTCCTTGTGGATTTGGGATTTCGAAGAATGCACAGTTCTTTGCTGTGCTGCTTTTGCCAGCTTGAGTCTTTTCATTTTTCTAGCGAGAGGCTGAGTGCTTCCATCCTCATGTGAAGCTGAACCACTAGCCATGAACATAGGCCAGGGCCTCAGCCGTTCCTTGCCACTCCGTGTGGTAAATGGCATATTGGCAAGTTTACGCTTCTCCTCCGACAATTTTATTTTAGGTTTTGGAGTCCTTTTTTTTCTGATATTTGGTGTTTTGGATTTGACATGCTCTGTACTACGACATTGGGCATCGGCCTTGGCAGACGACGTTGCTGGCATTTCATCGTCTCGGCCATGACTAGTGGCAGCAGCTTCAGCACGAGGTGGAAGTGGATCTTGATCTTTCCCTAATTTTGGAACCTCAACATTTTTGTTCTCCATATTTTAATAGGCACAACTAAAAGGCACCTCAGGTAAACAATGGAGATGGATACTAGTATACAATTATGGACTGCCTGCCGACTGCAGACACAGAGGTAGCCACAGCCGTGAACTACCGTACTGTACTGTGTCTGCAGCTAATATAGACTGGTTGATAAAGAGAAGATGTCTATGTAACTATGTATGTATAAAGAAGACTGAAAAAAATCCACGGTTAGGTGGTATACAATTATGGACGGACTGCCTGCCGAGTGCAGACACAGAGGTAGCCACAGCCGTGAACTACCGTACTGTACTGTGTCTGCAGCTAATATAGACTGGTTGATAAAGAGAAGATGTCTATGTAACTATGGCCCTCATTCCGAGTTGTTCGCTCGCAAGGCGAATGTAGCAGAGTTACACATGCTAAGCCGCCGCCTACTGGGAGTGAATCTTAGCTTCTTAAAATTGCGACCGACGTACGCGCAATATTGCGATTACAAACGAGTTAGCAGTTTCTGAGTAGCTTCAGACTTACTCTGCCTGTGCGATCAGTTCAGTGCTTTTCGTTCCTGGCTGACGTCATAAACACACCCAGCGTTCGCCCAGGCACTCCCACCGTTTCTCCGGCCACTCCTGCGTTTTTTCCGGAAACGGTAGCGTTTCCAGCCACACGCCCCTAAAACGCCGTCCATCCGCCCAGTAACACCCATTTCCTGTCAATCACAATGCGAACGTCGGAGCGATGAAAATGCCGTGAGTAAACTTACTTTCTTCATAGTAAAGTTACTTGGCGCAGTCGCAGTGCGAACATTGCGCATGCGCACTAAGAGAATTCTCACTGCGATGCGATGAAAAACTCCGAGCGAACAACTCGGAATGAGGGCCTATGTATGTATAAAGAAGAATGAAAAAAATCCACGGTTAGGTGGTATTACAATTATGGACGGACTGCCTGCCGAGTGCAGAGACACAGAGGTAGCCACAGCCGTGAACTACAGTACTGTGTCTGCTGCGACTGGATGATAAATTATAAAAAATATATATATATCACTACTGCAGCCGGACAGGTATATATTATATATTATATAATGACGGACCTGCTGGACACTGTCTGTCAGCAGAATGAGTTTTATTTTTATAGAATAAAAAAAAAAAAACACACAAGTGAAGTCACACGACGAGTGTTTAACTTTTTCAGGCAATCACAATATAAGTATACTACTAACTATACTGGTGGTCAGTGTGGTCAGGTCACTGGTCAGTCACACTGGCAGTGGCACTCCTGCAGCAAAAGTGTGCACTGTTTAATTTTAATATAATATGTACTCCTGGCTCCTGCTATAACCTATAACTGGCACTGCAGTAGTGCTCCCCAGTCTCCCCCACAATTATAAGCTGTGTGAGCTGAGCAGTCAGACAGATATATAATATATATAGATGATGCAGCACACTGGCCTGAGCCTGAGCAGTGCACACAGATATGGTATGTGACTGACTGAGTCACTGTGTGTATCGCTTTTTTCAGGCAGAGAACGGATATATTAAATAAACTGCACTGTGTGTCTGGTGGTCACTCACTATATAATATATTATGTACTCCTGGCTCCTGCTATAACCTATAACTGGCACTGCAGTAGTGCTCCCCAGTCTCCCCCACAATTATAAGCTGTGTGAGCTGAGCAGTCAGACAGATATATATAATATTATATATAGATAATAGATGATGCAGCACACTGGCCTGAGCCTGAGCAGTGCACACAGATATGGTATGTGACTGACTGAGTCACTGTGTGTATCGCTTTTTTCAGGCAGAGAACGGATATATTAAATAAACTGCACTGTGTGTCTGGTGGTCACTCACTATATAATATATTATGTACTCCTGGCTCCTGCTATAACCTATAACTGGCACTGCAGTAGTGCTCCCCAGTCTCCCCCACAATTATAAGCTGTGTGAGCTGAGCAGTCAGACAGATATATATAATATTATATATAGATAATAGATGATGCAGCACACTGGCCTGAGCCTGAGCAGTGCACACAGATATGGTATGTGACTGAGTCACTGTGTGCTGTGTATCGCTTTTTTCAGGCAGAGAACGGATTATAAAGTAAACTGCACTGTCCTCACTAGTAAACTCTCTCCACTCAGTCTCTACACTTCTACAGTAACAGTACTCCTCCTAGTCAGCTCCAGTAAATCTCTCTCAGTCTCTTATAATCTAAATGGAGAGGACGCCAGCCACGTCCTCTCCCTATCAATCTCAATGCACGTGTGAAAATGGCGGCGACGCGCGGCTCCTTATATAGAATCCGAGTCTCGCGATAGAATCCGAGCCTCGCGAGAATCCGACAGCGTCATGATGACGTTCGGGCGCGCTCGGGTTAACCGAGCAAGGCGGGAAGATCCGAGTCGCTCGGACCCGTGAAAAAAACCATGAAGTTCTGGCGGGTTCGGATTCAGAGAAACCGAACCCGCTCATCTCTATTTAGTACTGTAACAATTCCTCCGACCACAATGTCCTGGGTTCACGCCTGGTAGGCTTTCTACCCAAGATTTTATAGACAAACTGTCAGTGCTCCCTCTACCCTCCCTCTCCTTCTCCCTTTTCTCTTTTCTTTCCCTTCTATACACCTTACCTAAACTCACTCTCTAAGACTCGACGGTATTTCTTTACTATTTGCCTAAAATTGTTTGAACCACACTTACCTATGTCTATATCTACATATTGCCACTTTTTGGAAAGATCCAACAATCTGATGCAATGTATGGTTTATTTGTTCTTGTCTTTGATGTCGATTGTACTTCTACATTTATCCTCAAAAAACCCAATAAAATTCAGTTTTGCAAAAAAACAAAAGAGTGGCACCACTGTCAGGGTGACAATACACACATGCAGCTTGGGGCAGGATGATGGTACCGGAGACCCATCTTCCTGCCCCTAGCTGCATGTGTGCATTGTCCCCCTGACAGTGGTGCCATTCTTAACACTATAGAATTAGAATGTACCACATCTGTTGCTATACAGTTGCAAGAAAAAGTATGTGAACCTTTGGAATTTCCTGGATTTGTGCATAA
Organism: Pseudophryne corroboree; assembly: GCF_028390025.1. Lineage (NCBI taxonomy): Eukaryota > Metazoa > Chordata > Amphibia > Anura > Myobatrachidae > Pseudophryne > Pseudophryne corroboree. The sequence continues at coordinate 484,824,537 of NC_086447.1, read as the reverse complement.
ATTGGTCATAAAATGTGTTCTGATCTTCACCTAAGTCACACCAATAGACAAATCCAGTTTGCTGAAACTAATACCACACAAACCCACTCCTCTCCCATCTACATCTCTGACCTTATCTCCCTTTACACTCCCACCCGTCCTCTTCGCTAATGCACGCCGACTCTCCTGCCTACGGATTACTTCCTCCCACTCCTACCTCCAAGATTTTTCACGTGCTGCACCACTTCTCTGGAATTCCCTACCTCTCCCCCTCAGACTCTCCACCTCTCTACAAAACTTCAAACGGGCTCTCAAGACCCACTTCTTCACCAAACCCAGCCAAATCTCATCCTAACCCTCTGTTCTATGCTCTCTATGTACCCTATCTGTGTCACCCCTGTCTGTCTACCCCTCCCCTTTAGAATGTAAGCTCTCACGAGCAGGGCCCTCTTCCCTCATGTGCTTATCCTTTCTTACTTTAATAATCTTCAACTGCACCAAATCCAGCAGTCTTCTGCCACCTGATACTTATTCCAGTGTCATCTGCTGATGTAACTATGTTTATTTACCCTGTACTTGTCCTATACTGTCATCAACTGTAAGTTGCTGTTTTCCTGTTTGATTATTTGTTTATGTACTCTGTAATTGGGTGCTGCGGAACCCTTGTGGCGCCATATAAATAAAGGATAATAATAATAATAACAACAAACAATTACAGTATATGTTCTCATGTTTTTATTGAACACACCACGTAAACATTCACAGTGCAGGGGGGACAAAGTATGTGAACCCTTGGATTTAAAAATTGGTTGACCCTCCTTTGGCAGCAATAACCTCAACCAAACGTTTCCTATAGTTGCATATCAGACCTGCACAACGGTCAGGGGGAATTTTGGACCATCCCTCTTTACAAAACTGTTTCAGTTCAGCAATATTCTTGGGTTGTCTGGTGTGAATCGCTCTCTTGAGGTCATGTCACAGCATATCAATCGGATTGAGGTCAAGGCGTATTTTCTTCTGTTGAAGCCATTCTGTTGTTGTTCTACTTCCGTGCTCATGGTCGTTGTCCTGTTGCATCACCCATCTTCTGTTGAGCTTCAATTGGTGGACAGATGGCCTTAAATTCTCCTGCAAAATGTCTCAATAAATGAGAATGCATCGATGAAAGCAGTCTGTCCAGGCCCTGAGGTAGCAAAGCAGCCCCAAACCATGATACCCCCTCCACCATACTTCACAGTTGGGATGAGGTTTTGATGTTGGTGTGCTATGCCTTTTTTTCTCCACACATAGTGTTGTAGGGTCTGGGACTCCGGGTCGACAACAAAAAGGTCGACGCCAATTGGTCGACACACCTTAGGTCGACATGGACAAAAGGTCAACAGGAACAAGGTCGACATGGAAAAAGGTCGACATGAGTTTTTTATGTTTTTTTGGTGTCATTTTCTTCGTAGAGTGACCGGCAACCCCAATTAGTGCACCGCATCCCCTCGCATGGCTCGCTTCACTCGCCATGCTTCGGGCATGGTGCCTTCGCTTCGCTCGGCACAGATTACCGTTCCAATCGTAGTTCACGTGGATCGTTAAGTATGAAAAGGTTCCAAAAAAGAAAAAAATAATGAAAAACTCATGTCAACCTTTTTCCATGTTGACCTTGTTACTGTTGACCTTTTGTCCATGTCAACCTAAGGTGTGTCGACCAATTGGCGTCGACCTAAGGTGTGTCGACCTTTTTGTTGTCGACCTGGAGTCCGGATACCAGTGTTGTATAGTCCTTCCAAACAACTCAACTTTGGCTTCATCTGTCCACAGAATATTTTGCCAGTAGTGCTGTGGAACATTCAGGTGCTCTTTTGCAAACTTCAAACGTGCAGCAATGTTTTTTTTGGACAGCAGTGGCTTCCTCCGTGGTATACTCCCATGAACTCCATTCTTGTTCAGTGTTTTACGTATGGTAGATTTGTCAACAGAGATGTTAACATGTGCCAGAGATTTCTGTAAGTCTTTAGCTGACACTAAATATGTACGATTTATGTTTGTTTATGGCAGTAGTGACCAATGATTTCAGGCGGTCAATGCACACATGCTGCTAGGGGCAGGTTGATGGTGCCGGGGGAACCTAGCATCATGTGTTGGGTGGTCTTCAACATACCGGCAGCCGGGATCCCGACCACCAGCATGCCGACACATATTCTCCCTCTTGGGGGTCCACGACCCCCCTGAAGGGAGAATAAATAGTGTGGCGCACCATGCCTGCAGTGTGGCGAGCGCAGCGAACCCACAAGGGGCTCATTAGCGCTCGCCCAGCTGTCGGGATCCTGGCCGACGGTCACTCATACTACACCCCATGTGTGTATTGACCGCCTGAAATCATGTGCCACTACCGCCATATGTCATACTGCACAATATATTTACACACAAAAATAAAACTTGATACATTAATGTAAAGTTATTACAGTTTGCAAAAGTTCAGCAGTGTTGGCCACGCAATTTTACTTGAATAAAGGGCATAATTCAGACCTGATTGCTAGGGTGTATTTTTTTGCATCCCTGCGATCAGGTAGTCGACGCCTACAGGAGGAGGGGGAAATCGCTGTGAATGTGTGCGTTCGGATGTGTTGGAGAGCTGCGCAAACTAATTATGGGGGTCATTCCGAGTTGATCGTAGCTGTGCATTTAGCACAGCTACGATCAGGCACTCAGACATGCGGGGGGATGCCCAGCACAGGGCTAGTCCGCCCCACATGTCAGTGCCAGCCCCCCCTCCCCGCAGAAATTCAAAAGCATCGCACAGCGGCGATGCTTTTGCATTTGAGGAGTAACTCCCAGCCAGCGCAGCTCCTGTCCATCTGGCATGCACCGGCGCACTACGGCGCCAGCGCATGCGCAGTTCCGACCCGATCACTGCGCTGCGATAAACTGCGGCGTGCGATCGGGTCGGAATGAACCCCTTTGTGCAGTGTCTGCGCAGCCCAGGACTTACTCTTCCAGTGCGATGATCTGGTCGGAGCTGACATCAGAAACCCTCCCTCCAAACGCCTGGTCCCTCCTGCCTTTTTCACTCCTCAAAAACAGTCAGTTGCCACCCACAAGCGCCCTCTTCCTGTCAGTCTCCTTACGTTCACCGGTGCGATGGGATTTTTCGCACCATCCCGTCACTCCTCGTCGCTGTGGACCGTCGCGCCTGCGCATTGTGGTGCATACGCATGCACAGTTCAGACCTGATCGCCCGCTGTGCAAAAAAGTGCAGCCATGTTGGCCGCATATAAAAGAGTTTTTTACAATTTTGTTTCAAAATTAACAAAAAACATTTTCACAAAATATTGGAGATGAGCGGGTTCGGCTTCCTGAGAACCGAACCCGCCCGAACTTCACCACCCGAGCCCGGATCCGAGTCAGGCTCTGGTTTTCCCGCCTGACTCCGAAACCAAAATGAGGCAAAACGTCATCATCCTGCTGTCGGATTCCATACCTCCCAACTGTCCCGATTTTCGTGGGACAGTCCCGTTTTTTGGGGACTGTCCCGCTGTCCCACCCGCGGGCCGCAGTGTCCCGCGGTGGGGGGGGCAGTTGGGAGGCTCCGTCTCTCGCTGCCCTGCTTAGCAGAGCAGCGGTGAATAGACGCTGTGCGCATGCGCACAGCGTCTATTCAGTGCAGACAGAGGGAGAGGAGGCATGCCAGCGGCTCACAGAGCGCTGGGCATGCCCCCTCAGTGACGAAAACGGGGGCGTGACTCGCGATCGCGGGTCCTCCCGCGAAGCCACGCCCCCTTTTCGGAGGCCACGCCCCCTTTTCGGGAGCGCGTCCCGCTCCCCCGGGTAGGAAAGTTGGGAGGTATGGGATTCTCGCAGGGCTTGGATCCCATATAAGGAGCCGCACGTCGCCGACATTTTCACTCCGGCATTGGAGAGTGTAGAGAGAGGACGTGTCTCCGTCCTCAGTGTCCTGCATCAGTTCAGTGGTAGTGTCTTGTGCTGCAACAGTCCAGTCACAGTGGTTGTGTCCTCTGCTGCTATATGTCCAGTGCTGCTGTATAATTCCAGTCCAGTGGTGCTGTGTTGTGCTGCATCAGTCCAGTGGTTGTGTCTTGTGCTGCATCAGTACAGTCACAGTGGTTGTGTCCTCTGCTGCCGTATGTCCAGTGCTGCTGTATAAGTCCAGTCCATTGCAGTGGTGCTGTGTTGTCCTGCATCAGTGCAGTAGTGGTGTCCCTGTGCTGCTGTATATGTCCAGCGGTACTGCCGTATAAGTCCAGCGTTACTGCCGTATAAGTCCAGTCCAGTGATACTGCCGTATAAGTCCAGTGGTACTGCTGTATAATTCCAGTGGTACTGGCGTATAAGTCCAGTCCAGTGGTACTGCACGTGTCAGTCCAGTGGTATGACAGTCCAGTGGTACTGCACGTGTCAGTCCAGTGGTACTGCACGTGTCAGTCCAGTGGTACTGCACGTGTCAGTCCAGTGGTACTGCACGTGTCAGTCCAGTGGTACTGCACGTGTCAGTCCAGTGGTACTGCACGTGTCAGTCCAGTGGTACTGCACGTGTAAGTCCAGTGGTACTGCACGTGTAAGTCCAGTGGTACTGCACGTGTAAGTCCAGTGGTACTGCACGTATAAGTCCAGTGGTACTGCACGTATAAGTCCAGTGGTACTGCACGTATAAGTCCAGTGATCCTGCCGTATAAATCCAGTCCAGTGGTACTTCCGTATAAGTCCAGTGGAGCTGACGTATAATTCCAGTGGAACTGCCGTATAATTCCAGAGGTACTGGCGAATAAGTCCAGTGGTACTGGTGTATAAGTCCAGTGATCCTGCCGTATAAGTCCAGTGGTACTGGCATATAAATCCAATCCAGTGGTACTTTAGTATAAATCCAGTGGAACTGACGTATAATTCCAGTGGAAATGCCGTATAATTCCAGTGATCCTGCCTTATAATTCCAGAGGTACTGGCGTATAATTCCAGTGGTACTGGCGTATAAATCCAGTCCAATGATACTGCCGTATAATTCCAGTGGTACTGCCGTATAATTCAAGTGGTACTAGCATATAAATCCAGTGGTACTGCTGTATATTTCCAGTGGTACTGGCATATAAATCCAGTCCAGTGATACTGCCGTATAAATCCAGTGGTACTGCCGTATAAGTCCAGTGATCCAGCTGTATATGTCCAGTGGTACTGGCGTATAATTCCAGTCCAGTGATACTGCTGTATAAGTCCAGTGGTACTGCTGTATAATTCCAGTGGTACTGGCGTATAAGTCCAGTCCAGTGGTACTGCACGTGTCAGTCCAGTTGTATGTCAGTCCAGTGGTACTGCACGTGTAAGTCCAGTGGTATTGCACGTGTAAGTCCAGTGGTATTGCACGTGTAAGTCCAGTGGTACTGCACGTATAATTCCAGTGGTACTGGTGTATAAGTCCAGTGATCCTGCCGTATAATTCCAGTGGTACTGGCATATAAATCCAGTCCAGTGGTACTTCCGTATAAGTCCAGTGGAACTGCTGTATAATTCCAGTGATCCCGCCTTATAATTCCAGAGGTACTGGCGTATAAATCCAGTGATCCTGCCGTATAATTCCAGTGGTACTGGCGTATAAATCCAGTCCAATGATACTGCCGTATATGTCCAGTGGTACTGCCGTATAATTCCAGTGGTACCAGCATATAAATCCAGTCCAGTGGTACTGCCGTATAAATCCAGTGATCCAGCCGTATATGTCCAGTGGTACTGGCGTATAAGACCAGTCCAGTGATACTGCCGTATATGTCCAGTGGTACTGCTGTATAATTCCAGTGGTACTGGCGTATAAGTCCAGTCCAGTGGTACTGCACGTATAAGTCCAGTGGTACTGCGTGTATAAATTCAGTGGTACTGCCGTATAATTCCAGTGATCCTGCCTTATAATTCCAGAGGTACTGGCGTGTAAGTCCAGTGATCCTGACATATAATTCCAGTGGAATTGGCGTATAAATCCAGTCCAGTGATACTGCCGTATATGTCCAGTGGTACTGCCATATAATTCCAGTGGTACTAGCATATAAATCCAGTGGTACTGCTGTATAATTCCAGTTGTACTGGCATATAAACCCAGTCCAGTGATACTGCCGTATAAGTCCAGTGGTACTGCCGTATAAGTCCAGTGATCCAGCCGTATATGTCCAGTGGTACTGGCGTATAAGTCCAGTCCAGTGATACTGCCGTATAAATCCAGTGGTACTGCTGTATAATTCCAGTGGTACTGGCGTATAAGTCCAGTCCAGCGGTCCTGCACGTGTCAGTCCAGCGGTACTGCACGTGTAAGTCCAGCGGTACTGCATGTAAAAGTCCAGCGGTACTGCACGTATAAGTCCAGCGGTACTGGTGTATAAATCCAGTGATCCTGCCGTATAATTCCAGTGGTACTGGCATATAAATCCAGTCCAGTGGTACTTCCGTATAAGTACAGTGGAACTGACGTATAATTCCAGTGGTACTTCCGTATAAGTCCAGTGGAACTGCTGTATAATTCCAGTGATCCTGCCTTATAATTCCAGAGGTACTGGCGTATGAGTCCAGTGATCCTGCCGTATAATTCCAGTGGTACTGGCGTATAAATCCAGTCCAATGATACTGCCATATATGTCCAGTGGTACTGCCGTATAATTCCAGTGGTACTAGCATATAAATCCAGTGGTACTGCTGTATAATTCCAGTGGTACTGGCATATAACTCCAGTCCAGTGATACTGCCTTATAAGTCCAGTGATCCAGCCGTATATGTCCAGTGGTACTGCTGTATAATTCCAGTGGTACTGGCGTATAAGTCCAGTCCAGTGGTACTGCACGTATAAGTCCAGTGGTACTGCACGTATAAGTCCAGTGGTACTGCGCGTTGAAGTACACCAGGATGAAGATATGGGTGTTGCTGGCGCTGAGGAGGAAGTTGACGATGAGGATTCTGATGGTGATGTGGTTTCTTTAAATCAGGTACCAGGGGAGACACGTGTTGTCCGTGGGATGAATAAGCCCATTGTGATGGCTGGGCAAAATACCAAAAAAGCCACCTCTTCGGAGTGGAATTATTTCTCCACATATCCAGACAACAGGTGTCAAGCCTTGTGTTGCCTCTGTCAATCTGTAATAAGTAGGGTTAAGGACTTTAACCACCTAGGACAAAGGTTCCCAAACTGTGTGCCGTGGCTCCCTGGGGTGTCTCGGGACACTTGCAGGGGTGCCCTGGGTTGATGGTCCAGGACCAATTCAAATTATTCATGGTCAATATAATAGGCAAAACCAGTGCTGGTGGCTGCCAGTAATAAACTATGTGGACAAACAGAAGCGAATCCTGTCCCTCACCACACAATTGACCCTAAGGATGATATATAAACGCGATCTACTTAATGTAATATTTCTTTCAAAATTTCTCAATAAGAAATTTTTGGCCTAGGGGTGCCGTGAAAACAATTCTGATATTCTAGGGTGCCGTGATTCAAAAAAGTGTGGAAACCACTGACCTAGGAACATCCTCCCTTATACGTCACCTGCAGCGCATTCATCAGAAGTTAGTGTCAAGTTGTGAAACTTTGGGTAAGAGTATAAGCAGTCCACTGACATCTAAATCCCTTCTTCCTCTTGTACCCAAGCTCTTGCAAGCCACACCAACAACTCCCTCAGCGTCAACTTCCTTCTCTGTCAGGAACGTCAGTAGTCCTGCAGGCCATGTCACTGGCAAGACTGAGGAGTCCTCTCCTAACCGGGATTCCTGCGGAGGATCCTTGAGTGGTACGCCTACTGCTGCCACTGCTGTTGTTGCTGCTGGGAGTCGATCGTCATCACAGAGGGGAAGTCGGAAGACCACTTGTACGACTTCATGTAAGCAATTGACTGTCCAACAGTCCTTTGTGAGAAAGAAGAAATATGACAGCAGTCATCCTTTTGCAAAGTGGATAACTGAGGACTTGACAGCTATGTTGTTGTTAGACATGCATCCAGTATCCGCCATTAGTTCAGTAGGACTTAGAGAATTGTTTGGGGTAGTATGTCCCCGGGACCAAATCCCATCTAGGTTCCACTTCACTAGGCAAGCGATACCGAGAATGTACAGAGACGTCAGAAAAAGTGTCCTCAGTGTCCTAAAAAATGCAGTTGTACTCACTGTCCACTCAACCACGGACATGTGGACAAGTGGAACAGGGCAGACTAAGGACTATATGACTGTGACAGCCCACTGGGTAGATGTATTGCCTCCCGCAGCAACAGCAGCGGCACCAGTAGCAGCATCTCGCAAGCGCCAACTCGTTCCTAGGCAGGCTACGCTATGTATCACTGCTTTCCGTAAGAGGCACACCGATGACACCCTATTACGGAAACTGAGGGACATAATCGCACAATGGCTTACCCCAATTAGACTCTCCTGGGGATTTGGGATATCGGACAACGCCAACAATATTGTGCGTGCATTACATCTGGGCAAATTCCAGCACATCCCTTGTTTTTCACATACAATTGATTTGGTGGTGCAGAATTATTTGACAAATGACAGGGGCGTGCAGGAGATTCTGTCGGTGGCCCGAAAAATTGTGGCCACTTTCAACATTCAGCCACCACGTGCCGAAGACTGGAGCACCATCAAACACTCCTGAACCTGCCCTGTCATCACCTGAAGCAAGAGGTGGTAACGAGGTGGAATTCAACACTCTATATGCTTCAGAGGATGGAGGAGCAGCAAAAGGCCATTCAAGCCTATACATCCACCTACGATATAGGCAAAGGAGGGGGAATGCACCTGACTCAAGCGCAGTGGAGAATGATTTCCGTCTTATGCAAGGTTCTCCAACCCTTCGAACTTGCCACACGTGAAGTCAGTTCAGACACTGCCAGCTTGAGTCAGGTCATTCCCCTCATCAGGCTTTTTCAGAAGCAGCTGGATAAATTGAAGGAGGAGCTAAGACGGAGCGATTCCGCAAAGTATGTGGGACTTGTGGATGGAGCCCTTCATTCGATTTGCCAGAATTCAAGGGTGGTCAATCTGTTGAAATCAGAGCACTACATTATGGCCACCGTGCTCGATTCTAGGTTTAAAGCCTATGTAGTATCTCTCTTTCCGGCAGACACAATTCTGCAGAGTTTCAAAGACCTCCTGGTGAGAAAATTGTCAACTTAAGCGGAACATGACCTGTCAACAGCTCCTTCTTCATTTTCTCCTGCAACTGGGGCTGCGAGGAAAAGGATAAGATTTCCTAGCCCACCCGCTGGTGGTGATGCAGGGCAGTCAGGAGCGAGTGCTGACATCTGCCCCGGACTGAAGGACCTGTCAGCGATTACTGACATGTCTACTGTCACTGCATATCATTCTGTCACCACTGAAAGAATGGTGGAGGATTATATGAGGGACAGCATCCAAGTAGGCATGTAATTCAGTCCGTACGTACGTACATATACTGGCAGGAAAAAGAGGCACTTTGGATGCCCTTGCACAAACTGGCTTTATTTTACTTAGGTTGCCCCCCTCCAGTGTGTATTTCGAAAGAGTGTTTAGTGCAGCCGGTAACCTTGTCAGCGATCGGCGTAGGAGGTTACTTCCACAAAATGTGGAGAAGATGATGTTCATCAAAATGAATTATAAATTCCTCTGGGAAGACCTTTACCAGCAATTACCTACAGAAAGTACACAGGGACCTGTGATAGTGGATTCCAGTGGGGATGAATTAATACTCTGTGAGGAGGAGGATGTACACACTGAAAGTGGTCAGGAATCGGAGGATGAGGTCGACATCTTGCCTCTGTAGAGCCAGTTTGTGCAAGGAGAGATTGATTGCTTCTTTTTTGGTGGGGGCCCAAACAAACCAGTCATTTCAGCCACAGTAGTGTGGCTGACCCTATTGCTGAAATGATTGGTTTGTTAAAGTGTGCATGTACTGTTTATACAACATAAGGGTGGGTGGGAGGGCCCAAGGACAATTCCATCTTGCACCTCTTTTTCTTCTTTGCATCATGTGCTGTTTGGGGACTAGTTTTTTAAAGTGCCATCCTGTCTGACACTGCCGTATGAGTCCAGGGGTACTGCCGTATAAGTCCAGGGGTACTGCCGTATAAGTCCAGTCCAGTGGTGCTGTCTTGTGCTGCATCAGTCCAGTGGTGGTGTCTTGTGCTGCCATAAGTCCAGTGGTGGTGTCCTGTACTGTATATTAATTACTCCAAATAAAAGGCTTATATACATTACTTATATTATTATCCAAATACTTTTTACAGGGTTTGCCCTGTGAGGTGTAGGGGTATGCTCGCCTGTGCTGTATATTATTATAATAGCTCCAAATAAAAGGGTTATTATTATTATTCAAATTAATTTTACAGGCTTTGCCGTGTGTGTGTGTGGTTTAGGGGTACGCTCTCCTGTGCCACCAATATTCTGGGCAAATTCCAGCATGTCCCATGTTGTTTGTGCCGCACACTTGTGTCACTTAGCTTAGTCATACAGCTACCTCATTGCACCTCTCTTTCTTCTTTGCATGATGTGCTGTTTGGGGACTAGTTTTTTTAAGAGCCATCCTGTCTGCAACTGCAGTGCCACTCCTAGATGGGCCAGGTGTTTGTGCCGCATGCTTGTGTCGCTTAGCATAGTCATACAGCTACCTCATTGTACTTCAGCACCTTGAAAATGGCCTTGCAGGTTTTGGGTATGATGTGTCCCAAAGCTTGTGCAGAGATGCGGGTCCCAAACTTCAGGTCTTCAATTGATTACCCAGTAGCCAGGAACTGCAGGGCTGCCACAAGCCTCTCCTGGGCAGGGATAGGCACCCGCCATTTGGTTTCCCACTTCTTAATGTAGGGGGTCACCAGACACAGCAACTCCTAGAAGGACTCATAATCCATGCACAGGAAGTTGCAGAAGTCATCCGGGTTATTTTCCCTAATCTCATCCAGAAGGGACATGTAGGACCAAGCAGGCCCTGTGATGTTAGTGTATTAGAATGCTTAATATTTGTAGACACTCCCTTACTAATATGTGTAAGCCTGAATCTTCAGTGATGGTCCCTGGGACCAGGGGGTTGCTGGGAAGTGGGTGGTCCAGTGTGCAGTGTACCTGGAGTTGGTGATAGAATAAAATAGCACAGCAGTGAACTCACATGTCTCTGTGTCCTTATGACTGGATTTACAAACATATGAACAAAACATGGTGTCAGAAGAAGTTTAACTTGGACTGCTTGTGCTCACTGAGTGTGAAAGAATCTTGCAGAAGTCTGTAAGGCTGTGATACTCAGTGTCTGCAAAGCCTGCCGTGTGCTCCTCTCTTCAAACAGTGAGTAACCATGGATAAACTAGCTCCTCCAACCGGCATGCTGATGTCTGGTAACTTGTCTGAAAACTGGAAAAGATTTAAGCAAAGGTTTAATATATATCTTGCTGCATGTGGAGCTGATACAGAGGCTAAGGCATCCATTTTCCTCCATGTAATAGGAGAGGATGTGCTGGACATTTATAATAGATTTCAGTTTGCTGAGGGGCAGAATATGGTGCTATCTTCTATAATGCAAAAGTTTGAAGACTACTTTGTGCCAAGGAAAAATGTGACATATGAAAGATATAAGTTTTTCACATGTGATCAAAAGTCTGTAGATGGATTTGATCAGTATGTTACAGAGCTGCAATCACTCAGTAAAACCTGCGAGTTTGGGGATTTAAAGGATTCACTGATTAGAGATCGTATTGTCTGTGGAATACCTGATAATGGACTCAGAGAGAGACTGCTAAGAGAGCAAGACCTAACACTAGACAAGGAAGTGACTATGTGCAGATCTGCAGAAATAACTAGATTTCAAGCCAAAACGTTACACAAGGAAGTTGATGGTGCTGTCCATGTAGTGCAGAAAACAGAGCCAAGCAAACCTCCATTCTCAAGAATGAAGCAGTCTAAGCCACAGTCTAATAAGGAAATGTGTAGTAGATGTGGAAATGCTCACAATCCTAAAATATGCTTGGCTTATGGTAAAACCTGCATGAAATGTGGTAGACTTAATCACTTTGCCAAATGCTGTAAAATGAAAAGTGAAACCAAAGTGCATGCTATTAAACAAACAGAGGAATTCTTTGTGGATTGCATTGAACTTTGCAGTGCAGATAAGAAAGAATGGATTGTCCCTTTAACTGTGAACGAGATTGTCATTCCCTTTAAGCTTGATACTGGCACGCAGGTGAATTTAATATCGTTTCAAGACTATAAGACTTTTAGAGTAAAACCTAAAATTCATCCAGCCAAAGTGAAAGTTACAGGGTACACTGGGGAGGAAATTCCTGTGAAAGGTACATGCTTAGTGACACTGAAATATAAGGGACAACAGTTTAAAACATCTCTACTGATTGTGGATAAAAATGTGCAACCGATTCTAGGATTAAGTTCCTGTGAGAAACTAAGCTTGTTAAAGAAAGTTTTTATGGTGACATCACAAGCAGAAGATGACTGCAAATCGATGTTTACATAATACAGAGACTTGTTTGACGGTCTAGGTTGTTTGCCTGGAGAGCATAAAATAAATATAGACACGCAAGTTTCTTCAGTGATACACCCCTGTAGAAAAGTGCCGTTTGCGCTGAGAGAAAAACTGAAACAAGAGTTAAATCACATGGAAGCCTTGGGTGTGATACAGAAAGTTGATGAGCATACTGAATGGGTAAGCTCCTTAGTAATTGTTGAAAAGAAAAATGGACAACTCAGATATGTCTAGACCCCAGAGATTTAAACAAAGCTATTAAATGAGAACATTTCAAACTACCAACCAGAGATGAAATCATGTCGCAATTTGCGGGAGCAAAATGGTTCAGTAAATTGGACTCATCTTCAGGATTCTGGCAAATGAAGCTAGATGAGGCCAGCTCAAAGCTTTGTACATGTAATACACCAGAAGGTCGATACCGATTTCTTCGACTACCATATGGAATATTGTCTGCTCCAGAAGTATATCACAAAAAGATACACGTGATTTTTGAACATATTCCAGGTGTTGAAACAATGATGGATGACATTATTGTCTGGGGATCTACAAAGGAAGAACATGATTCTAGATTAAGACAAGTAATGGAACTTGTCAAGAAAGTGAATCTAAAGCTAAACAAGGACAAATGTGAATTTGGTGTGAATACACTGTCAAAGTCAAAAATATTACATAAAGAGAACATACAAACTACACAGATTTAAGTCGCTATACTTGCAAATACGCGCAGCGAGCACAGCAAAATATGGTAACACACGCATTTACACGGACATGCCACAGAGATGGATTCGACACTTATTTCATACAGTACATAATTATAATAATATCAAGCGCCAGACATCATGATGATTTAAAATTACCTAATGAATTAATGTCATGAATGTGTATTATTTGAACGGAACCAGATACACCTGTCATGTTTGCTATTAAAACAAGCAGATTGGTGTGTAGATTAATTTGATACTTGTTATTAAGTTGTGGGACATTGCAGCGGATAATTATGATTACATGTATAAAAGCTAAAATCACTTCTATTTGAACAATAGAAGTTCCAGACAGTAAACTCAGGCCAGCCCCTTTGGATGTCCCCAAGGGCTGAGCATGTTCAGCACATACAAAGAAACTAGTGACTCAATCATGAATTAGAGAGAGACCCCTCCCCCAGAAACTAGTTAACATATTTTGCTGGTCACACAGGAAGGTAGTTCCTGTTTCTTTTGGTCTTAGAGTTAGTTGCTTTTTGGTCTCAGAAGAAGATGAAGTTTCAGCATGATTTTACAGTGGAAAGAGAGAGAGAGTCATATGGAGACATAAACTTATATGAGAAAGATATGGTATTGTATCGCTGGCATGTAACTTAAACTGCATATAACTGTATGTAATTGTATGTTCTAACTGTTTACTGTGTGAGTTGTATTCATGTAACTATAGGTATACTGTACTTTGTAATATATATTGAATCCATATCCTTTTAACAACAAATATATACATCAATGAGCTTTGGAACTCGGATAACGTGTGGGTGTATTGTTTTCTCTTATGGGATGCAGTGTTGTGCGATGTACAGCGCACATTCATGGGATATGGTAATAAGAGTTGCAGGCATTTACAATATAAGTTAGAGCGGGCATTTTAAATATTTGTGAGAAATCAAAATGGCATTCTTAGATGAGGGCTCTTACGGGATATCAGGGTCTTAATGATGCACTGTACATTACAAATGTGGCTGTATTTGACCGGCTCCAATGGACGCATTGAGAAGCTGATGAAAATAACATTCACGTTAATGCATTTTTGTGTTATCAGTAAGCCAATGATATGAAATTCAAGGGACAATGCGTTTCTCATAATATTTAAGATGCTAAAATGTATTTTTATTGTTGCAAAACAAGGTTCAAATAAGTCATATTGTGTTTGATTCAGATTGGATTGTTTATCTGTTTGAGTAGGTTTAAAAGTATATTTAAAAGTTGCTGCATAGCGTTGATATAGTGTTTTTTTTTAACTCAGGCCTAAAATAACTTCAGTTGCTTGTATGATGTGTGATTTCTTTGTGACAAAGGAAGCTGCATGGTCTGTCCTCCATTTTGGACTAACCACATGGCCTGTCCACCACTTTGTGTAACCCTCATGGATGTGGAAGGGGGAGGAGCAGCGGCCATTTTGGGAAGGTAATTTTTCTAAATGGCTGATTTCAGTCTGCTCAGAATAATCAGCTTTCCTTGGTCACATCAATCACCATTTATGAGTTACCAATGCATTTATTTAACCCATGCTATAGTCAATTACAAATAGTTTCAGCTGGGCCTAGTGAAAGTTAATAGTGAGATGAATACTTAGTGTAAGAATTACACACAGAAAAAAAAGGTGTTTTTTTTTTTCTTTTACCTCTAGGATTCAGTTAACTCTGCTTGCTAGTTTAGGATAGACATTGAAATGTTAATTAACCTCTCCCACTACCCTCTTGAACAGGCATATGAACCTTTGTTGATATGCAAATTAGAGACTTTAAAGGAAATGCATTCATTCAGTAGGTGTGTACTGTGTGGGGGTTCTATGAGAGTCAAGTGATATATATTATATAAATATATTATATATAATATTATTATAATTCTGTGTATATTTATATCAGTGTATGTTCTGCAAGATAGCTATCCAATCTGAATCATATCATTTAAATTATTGATTATTGCTAGAGTCATTATTGATCTGTGTGAAATAGGATACATTTGTTGCTATATAGGTAAATTTATAGGTAAATTTGAAATAACAGTATTTTAAGGAAGTAAGCGTAAAGACACAAACGCAGTTCTGCATAAAAGTTTATACAGAACAAGTTGTGTCTAGTGGGCAATAGTAATTAGTATTGTTCACATTTATAGAGCTGTGTGATTTACTGCGGATGCAGGGTTTTGTACACATGTCTCAGACAAAGTACAGGACTGCGCACGCAGCGTAAGAGACACACACGATCGCGTGCTTACGCAAATTGCGTAAGGAGTACGGTCGCTAAGTACAAATTACACAATAGTTTGTTTAGTTTAAAGGTGGGACAGTAGCCACGCTATAATAGCACCAAACTACCCGGTTTCTAAAGAAATTTTGTATAAAAACAAAATTTAGTATAAATATTTTTTTTAAATTGCCTCTGGGGGTAAAGCTGCCAACTTGAATGAATCCTAATTTTCTGTACAGAAAAATAAAGTGTATTTGAGTGAGCGAATGCAGGAGTGAGTGGATACTGAACCCAAGAACTGAAGTGGTCTAGGTGGTCTAAGCTAGGTGGACACACTGGGTTAGTAGAGGCCCGGTGGCGTAGGGTTCGCAACCCTGCGTTATTAACTAGGTGGTCTTAGTGGACTGAGTGGTATCCCATACAACTCTTAGTGGTCTGAAGTGGTCTAGGCTAGGTGGTCTACAGCAATCGTAGGGCATATAGATAATGTGCTATTGCATCACATTTCCGTTTGTTCTGCACAGCGCAACGTGATATTATTGTGTCATATGAGCTGTGGAAGAGCATACGCAGACGTGATTGTATAGACAAAGGGGTTTTTCTTTGATAACTTCGGGAAATCTCCCTGGTGGGCTTCACTGGAAAGGGTGAAGGATAGTTATCTAATTTCTCTGTTTTTCACTCTACAAACAATTCCAGTTGAAAGATACCGAAAAGGGAATTTTCACTGCCTCTCTCAGGAAAATATTCCAAAAAGAACTTCCACCGAAGACATTACGGTGTAAGGTCTGATAGGAGCCCTAAGTTGGGTACATTGCGATCCGCTACCAACAGTGTATCGTTGTACTGGCCAGCGTGGGCGAGAGCGAGTGAAAGGTGCTCAGGTATACTTCCACCGTCTACTTATATTGAGTATTTTGGTGTTTGTGGGAATCTTTTAAAATTATTGGAAGAGTCCCACAAATATGGGAGCCAGTTACTCAAGTAAGAGACGTTTAGACAGGGTTCAGGTAGAATTGTGGCCAAAAGGCTCAGCAAGGTTTATCATGTGTGAAAAATATGGTTCACACACAGAAGTTTTATGCAATGAGTGGGTATGTATGACTAACAATGATAGGGAACCATTCCCTAAAGTGGGCAGCTTTGAACCAGAGGTATTGCAGAACTTAAGGATAAGAATATGTCTGATAAAATCCCGAAAACAAAGGGTCAGACATACAAATTGTTTAAACCTGTGATAGCAAGAGGGGTTGGCGAGTTTGATCCTAAGGTATTGCAGGTGGTATGTCTAACCAAAGTCATATAAGACAAGAATGGAAATATAAGAACTGTTTGAACTTGTAGCAACAATAAATAAGTAGGAAGGAAAAAAAAAGAGAGAATGCAAGTACACCGCCATATGTAGATGTGGAAGCAGTTACGGCCAGCATACAAACTATAGAAAATATGAGTAATATGAAAAATATGACTGTAACCTATATATGTACTAATGAATGTTGAAGTTTTATTTAGGAGGAGAAGGTGACCTGATCGTTTTCAGCCATTTCTCATTTACCCAGAGGAGTATCCAACCGGTAAAAGAAGAGTAGTAGCCTGTGGGGGAAGTGGCTGAGACCAGTGGAACAGGTAAGTATGGTATCATTTGTGTACATATATAGTAAAACCCAAAAATAAAACAAAAAAATCAAGAAAGTAACGTCAGAAATGGAGAAAAACATGTCCGCACATTAGTATTTGCCAGTAGGAAAGCGGACAGAGACAAGGTAACCCCAGGGTATTTCTTTCAGTTACCATATAAGAAGTATGCATTCCTAGTAATGCCCCTAGTAAAGATGAGCTTGGAAATGATTGTTGAACCATGTACAGACCCTTAGTACGGGATGAGAGGGATTGAATGAAATACTTTGCATGACCTAGAAGCTTGTTAAACTTTTTTTTTGTTTTTGTCTCTTGCAGAAATAGAAAAACTCTCCATCAGGATAAGACCACTGGTAAAAACTAATTCGGCAAATGGGAGATGGCTGTCTCTGTGCAAATGGATGGGCTCAATAAGGCATTAAGTGTCAGGGTGCAGACTTCTTTGCAAAATTGGAAAGGGGTCACAGTAGCTAATCTTAGATAGTGTGCTATTGAACATCACCAGAATAGTGCTAGGCGCAGAGATCAACAGGTGGAGAGGTTGAGGATGGTAAGTATACTGGCACATACAGGAAAGACCCATCAGTCCAAACCCCAGATCCCAAATGGTCAATAATATGTTACACTTGTAGGAAGGAAGGGCATTTTGCCAGAGATTGTAGGAGTAGTAGGACACATAGTCAATAAAGATCCCCTAGACAGAAAACACAAGCCACATTATTAAACACATAGACGGGACCAAGGGACATATAGTAAGGAATCATAAGCCATATAGAAAACACAGATTCGGTTAATGGGAAGAAAAGAATAAATGCAACCTACTATTGTTACATTTCACTGTTCTAGATGCATGTCCATCACAGGTAGAGGAAATTATCTCACAGATACCGGGTTCCCTATGAACTTAGGATGGACAGGACACTGGATTGATGGCTGGGATAGTCCCAGTAGAGATAAGAAACACAGATTTTTTTTTTAAGGGGTATAGTAGAGAATCATTTCCCCGTAGTGCCCAATCCAGTTGTCAAATTTTTATAAAATCTTCTCCACTTCTACAAACTCATGTGTCGCCAACCTCTATTCTGTTTCTCTACAGTTTTCCTCTTCATCTTTTGCGTTCACACAGGGTGGTACAATACATGGACCCAAGTACAGTTCAAACTCCACATGCCTAGGTCCTTCAGAGTTATATCTCAACAGCACAATGACACCAGTATTACTGCAGTGTGCCTTGTCATGCACAAAGGGTGGAGAATGGGAATACTGGTGAAGGGAAATTTTGTATAGACACTGATATGCCTGTTGGTGAATGACAAACCTGAAATTTTCTTTTTCATTTTCTTCTTCCTTCTCTCCTCTAGAGATGTTTCTTTTTTCTTTTTTTTTCTTTTTGAGTTATGCTCATGGTACTCTACATTGCAAACACACGATAGTTAAATTAAGATACAAAAATTTGTGTGCCCTGCAGGAAGAGGCAGTCTGGAGGACAAAGGGGTATGGCCAGGAGTCCTCAGGACTGTGGGCAGGTGGACACGGTAAGCCAGTAGCCCCCAGAGCATACCTTCCAAGTCAAGCTGAGGTGGCACATGGTCTGACTCATCTAGGCAAAGAGGGTAGGTACAGGCTGATGAGAGCCTACTGGTGTGCACCAGGATTCTATTCTCATGCAGGTAAGAGAGCAATGACTTGTCTTACTTGCTTGAGAAAGAATATTGGTAAAGCAATACCAACAGAACCATCCCATATCCCTCCTGCAGACGGATCTTTTCAGGAAATACAAATCGACTTCGTACAGTTAACACCCTTTAGGAATTATTGTTATGTATTGGTGTGCACTGATATTTTCTCAAACTGGGTAGAGGCATTTCCTGCCGCCACGGATGCTGCTGTGTTTACCGCAAAGAAAAATTGCGCAGAAATTTGTGTGTAGATAATGGTACCCCTAGAAGTAGGAGCAAAGCTTGAAATTGTACTATTGTGATCATAGATACTGCCACTAGTATTATGTAGCTTCGGAACCACTCCCAGATCTTCACTCGACGAATCACCCTCTTCGAAATTTGTTTTTGTTTTGGTATTTGTGTCTTTTTTTTGGTTGTTTTTGGAAGACAACCTCATGTCATGATTGATCCGCACAATGATCAGAAATACACCAATGAGGTGACAGTACAGTACCTTGTTGAGATGAGCCAGCATTTGAGAACTTGCTGGTATGCCAAATGCTAACTGTCTTGATTATGAACCAAGAGACTGTGTGATTGCCCTTACGCTCAGGTTGCCTAATAGACAGGTGGGAAGGACCATACCAAGATTTGTTGACAGCACTAAAGGTCGCCGAAAGAGAGATTTGGGTCCACTCGTCCCACTGCAAGAAGGTCGCTGACCCGGAGAGAACTCGTGACAAAGTAGTTTATTGCTCACATTCATCGAGTTTGTGTGTTTGAAGTGAACTGTGTGTTCCAAGTGAACTGTGTTTTCGAAGAGCAAGGCAAAGAGATTGCAAAAGTATCACCAGAGACTCTGTTCCGTGAAGACTGAGAGGCGGCACTGTTGGACACTACCTGAGCGTACTAAAGGACTGCAGAAAGACCAGTCATTGTAATTGATTTGTTATGAACAAGAGTTGTTTTGTTCTATTTCTCTTTTCTCTCTTTCCCGCTGACAAACATTTCTTTCAGGATATTCTATTTTTGCGAGGTTTTTTTTATGAGGAGTCAAGTGTGGGACTGGAACTGGTTCTGTAGGAAGGAGTGATCTCCTTATAGGATCCCAGGATTAGCCGATCAGTTTGTTAAAATCAGAGAAAAATCAAAGGTCTAGTAGTTATGGAGTTCAGAGGTAATCAGGAACAGCCAGACAATGGCTATTCACACATTGCAGATAAAGAGCTCATTAATATATGTGGAAGAAAGGTTTATGAGTGGCTCTCCCCGAACTCCGAAGGTTTATGTTATTTAGGAAGGACACTACTTATAACCCTTGTTCAATGATTAAACAGACCTAGCATACGTTCCAGAAATGGAAACATTGTTCAGAAAAAGATAGGAATATGTAGATCATGAAAATTTTATATGTCACTGTCACGATTTGTTTGTGTCTTCTTCACCTACCCAGCAGAACCTCAATCGAATCCAAACATCAGTGTACAAAGACGTAGGTACATGTATGTGTGAAATGTTCGTCGCAAATCAGACATTATAGGCCAAAGCACTGTCCCAGCATACTCTATAGGTTGAATGTTGTCCCACACCCAACCAGTGGTCCCGTGACCGCCGAGTGCATATAGAGGATGTCTCGTCCTCCTCCCTGTCTTCCCCAAATATAGTCAAGCGTCTGATTTGCGAAATGCATACATACTTGTGTCTAGGTCACCGATTATGGTATGAAATATTTTTTCTTATGTTAATAATTGATGGCAGTTATTGTTTACTGCCAAAGGGTGGACTGTCAAAGTCAAAATATTACATAAAGAGAACATACAAAATACACACATTTAAGTCGCTATACTTGCAAATACGCGCAGCGAGCACAGCAAAATATGGTAACACGCATTTACACGGACATGCCACAGAGATGCATTCGACACTTATTTCATACAGTACATAATTATAATAATATCAAGCGCCAGACATCATGATGATTTAAAATTACCTAATGAATTAATGTCATGAATGTGTATTATTTGAACGGAACCAGATACACCTGTCATGTTTGCTATTAAAACAAGCAGATTGGTGTGTAGATTAATTTGATACTTGTTATTAAGTTGTGGGACATTGCAGCGGATAATTATGATTACATGTATAAAAGCTAAAATCACTTCTATTTGAACAATAGAAGTTCCAAACAGTAAACTCAGGCCAGCCCCTTTGGATGTCCCCAGGGGCTGAGCATGTTCAGCACATACAAAGAAACTAGTGACTCAATCATGAATGAGAGAGAGACCCTCCCCCAGAAACTAGTTAACACATTTTCCTGGTCACACAGGAAGGTAGTTCCTGTTTCTTTTCGTCTCAGAGTTAGTTGCTTTTTGGTCTCAGAAAAAGATGAAGTCTCAGCATGATTTTACAGAGGAAAGAGAGAGAGAGAGTCATATGGAGACATAAACTTATATGAGAAAGATACGGTATTGTATCGCTGGCATGTAACTGAAACTGCATATAACTGTATGTAATTGTATGTTCCAACTGTTTACTGTGTGAGTTGTATTCATGTAACTATAGGTATACTGTACTTTGTAATATATATTGAATCCATATCCTTTTAACAACAAATATATACATCAATGAGCTTTGGAACTCAGATAACGTGTGGGTGTATTGTTTTCTCTTATGGGATGCAGTGTTGTGCGATGTACAGCGCACATTCATGGAATATGGTAATAAGAGTTGCAGGCATTTACAATATATATTAGAGCGGGCATTTTAAATATTTGTGAGAAATCAAAATGGCATTCTTAACACTTACCTTTATGGGCGACGTGGTCTCGGATCAAGGTGTGAAACCAGACCCAAGGAAAATATCAGCCATAGTGAACATGGAATGTCCTAACAACAAAGACAACGTCAGAAGATTCCTAGGAATGATTACTTACTTAGGAAAGTTTATTTCTCAACTCTCTGAACGAACAGCCTCTCTTAGATGGTTGTTGGACAAAGATAAAGAGTGGATATGGTCACATGGACAAGAAGAAAGTTGGCAAAACTTGAAACAGATCATTACATAGTATCTGAGGTTGAAAAAAGACAATTGTCCATCGAGTTTAACCTATTTGTGGTGTCCTATGCATGATGATTTGACTAAAATTTCTGACTGATGCTGCTGTCAGCCATTGCATTTTATCCCTATTTATAGTAACTATAATGCATGACTATGCACCATACCCCTGGATATCCTTATCCAATAGGAATTTATCTAACCCATTCTTAAAGGTGTTGACAGATTCCGCCATTACAACTCTCTCGGGCAGGGAATTCCAAACACGTATTGTCCTTACCGTGAAAAAGCCTTTACGCCGTATTGTGCGGAATCTCCTTTCCTCTAACCTGAGCGAGTGTCCACGAGTCCTCTGTGTTGATCTAACCAAAAACAGGTCCCGCGCAAGCTCTGTGTATTGTCCCCTTATATATTTGTAGATGTTGATCATATCCCCTCTTAGTCTCCGCTTTTCCAGAGCAACCAGTGCTAAAATTCATTGATCCTGCGAAAAGAATAAGAATTTCAGCAGATGCTTCGCAATTTGGCCTAGGCTCAGTGCTGTTACAAGAACATGAGGATACATGGCAACCAGTAATCTATGCATCAAGAGCACTGACAAGTGCTGAAACAAGGTATGCTCAGATAGAAAAAGAACTTCTAGCGATCACATATGCATGTGAGCGATTTCATCAGTTTGTGTATGGTCAAACATTTCCAGTGGAAACTGACCACAAGCCATTGGTAGCTATCATGACTAAATCATTACATGACTGTCCCATGAGAATTCAACGAATGCTTATCAGACTACAGAAATATGATGTACACTTGCTGTACTGTCCCGGCAAATACATATACATTGCTGATACACTTTCTCGTGCTGTGGACAAAAGTGAAGGTTCCAAAAATCTGATGGATGAAGAGATAGAAGCCTATGTTAATTTGATTGTAGCTTCTCTACTAGTGTCTCTTGCAAGACAAGAACAGATTAGGAAAGAAACTGAGACAGATGACACAATGAAAGTGTTGAAAGATATAATTCTAAAAGGTTGGCCAGCAGAAAAACATGCGTGCCCGCTGTCTATCCATGATTATTGGATGTACCGCAGTGACCTTACAGTTGTCGATGGTATTATTTACAAAGGCAATAGGTTTGTCATACCTGCACGACTAAGAAAAATTATGCTGTGCAAGATACATGAAGGCCACTTAGGAGAAGAAAAATGTAAGCGGAGAGCGCGTGAAGTTATGTATTGGCCAAGAATGAACCAAGACATAGCACAGACTACAGCTACATGTAAATTATGTCTTACGTATAGACCGAAACAACAAGTCAAGCCACTGAGTCCTCATGCAGTGCCAGAGAGACTGTACCAGAAAGTTGGTGCAGATTTGTTTGATTGTAATGGGAAAACGTACATTGTCATGACTGATTATTACTCTAACTACCCTGAGGTGAAGACACTACATACAACTACTAGTAAAGCCGTAATCAATTGCATGAAGTCAATCTTTGCAAGGCATGGTGTTCCTATGGAAGTGTTCACTGACAATTGTCCTCAGTTTTCCAGTGCTGAATTTAGACAATTTGCTGATGAGTGGGAATTTGTCCATACTACGTCAAGTCCCCACTATCCACGCTCAAATGGGTTGGTAGAAAGTTCAGTAAAAACTGTAAAGAGTCTCATGAAAAAAGCTCAAGAAGGTAAAGAAGATTTCTACAAAAGTCTTTTAATCTACTGCAGTACACCTTTACAGAATGGACTTTCTCCTGCACAAATGCTGATGGGAAGGAGGATTAGAGCAAATCTCCCGATACATGATGAACTGCTTAATACACATAACTCAGCGTTGGT
The DNA here is from genome assembly GCF_028390025.1 of Pseudophryne corroboree. NCBI lineage: Eukaryota > Metazoa > Chordata > Amphibia > Anura > Myobatrachidae > Pseudophryne > Pseudophryne corroboree. The sequence continues at coordinate 484,800,947 of NC_086447.1, read as the reverse complement.
CAGACTGAGTAAGGAACGTCAACAGGCGAAACAGAAACTGTTCCATGACAGGCGAGCAAAAAGCTTATCTGATCTAAAATCGGGTGACCAAGTCCGTCTCAGAGATCACGAGAAAGGTATTTGGGTGCAGAAAGGTATTATGCAAGCACAAGTAGCACCAAGATCTTATACTATACGTACAGACTGTGGAACGGAAGTAAGAAGAAATCGGGTGGATTTAAGATCTGAACCTAACCATAATGAAGACAACATGACTGAAGAATACCCTTCAGGTCCAACATGGTCGATGAAACACAGACTGTGTATGAAAGACCCAAAAGGGAAATACGCAGGCCTGAGAGACTCATTGAAACGTGTTAGATGATGTTCTTAATATGACGTTGCTTATTGTTGCATTGAAGCGTACAGGGCTCATCTTTATAGAAAAGAGGATGTGATGTTAGTGTATTAGAATGCTTAATATTTGTAGACACTCCCTTACTAATATGTGTAAACCTGAATCTTCAGTGATGGTCCCTGGGACCAGGGAGATGCTGGGAAGTGTGCAGTGTGCCTGGAGTTGGTGATGGAATAAAATAGCACAGCAGTGAACTCACATATCTCTGTGTCCTTATGACTGGATTTACAAACATATGAACAAAACAGGCCCTGTCTCCACTTATCTTCAGCACAGCATACGACATCAGAGCTTGATAACGAGAAGAAAAATCCACCACTACACAATGCAGGATAGAAGCACTTTGTAATGCCAGGCAGAACAAAGCAGTGCACAGTATCTAGCAATGTGGAATGAGCAGCAGGTATACACCAAGCCTCTCTAGTCACAGAGCAAACAAGAGTGCACAGAATTAAAATGGCTGCTACTTTATATACACCCCATATAGCCCAGCCCTCTATGTTAATTTAAAAGAGATCTGACAGATAAATCTGGTGTGCTTTGGGCAGCATGCGATACGATTGCATGCGATCACCTGATTTCAGGTCGTAAGGGGCATGTGATTTATCGCATGATCGCATGCACATCGAATGCAAAAACCCCCACTACAGATGCAATTTATCACAGCCTTGCCTGCCAGGGAAATCGAAGCGCGATATTGCAGCGCAGACAATCGCACAAGTGTATAGGCACCATAAAAGAAACGATTTTAGGAAAAATCAGACTTGCTATGGAGGTGCAGGAAAAAAGATGCAGTGATGTCTATAGAAATCACAAGTCTCGGGGGGCGTGGCCTGGAGGCTGATGGCAGCAGACGTGCCTTGCATGAGCTCCTGCAGTTAATAGCCTTTACATCCTGTTAAACAGCCCTTTGCTGTCCCTATCTACAGCAAAGTTGACCCCAGCTCCCTTCCAAACACCCAGACGTGCCCTTGAAAGTGCCGCGGAATCGGGGAGCACCTTTCGGAGCTCCCGCGGATTGCGGCCTACGGGCACCTCCTAGACCGGGACCTCGATTTTTCCCCGGACCGGAAGGCTTCCCGGGATCAGTGGAGCGGCGCTGTGGATCCCCCACCCCTTACCTCCTGGTGACGGAGCAGCGGCTACGCGCTACACACAGCGGCCTCTGGAGATCGGCAGCGTTGCTCTGTCCCCGGCTAGCCGGAAGTGAGACGGAGGGGAGCGGTGCCCGGCTGCTTGTGGAAGAGGACCTGATCAGGGCTCGGAGATTGCGCCCGTGACTGGCGCTCGGCGCCGCCGGTGAACCTGCAGGGGCAGATTGATCCAGAAGGGTTCCCCAACACGGTACATAAAAATATACCCCATATACCCTCCATCAGCCCCTACTGTGCCCTGAGGACATACTGACAGCGGTGGACTGCCCGCTGGGGGTCTCCGTAGCGCTGATGGGCCAACCCCGCCGCAGCGAACTCGCGGCCTGCTATACCTCCGGGGACCGGGACCTCGGGTCTGGAGGTGCCCCGGCGTCGAGCTCCGGGACCCGCCTGCGGCCGCAGCGGACTCCGGCGGGCCTCCCGCGGGCTCCCCACACATCTCACTCTCTGTGGAGACCTTCCTCCAGGACCTCGGACGCAGGCGATCCCTCCCCTGGGCCTGAAGTGACAGACGGAAAGTGTGTCTCGCCCCGCTGTGCGTGCCGAAAGCTCCCGGCCGGGCGCACATGTGACGCGCTGCCCCGCTGGACCCCCGACCTCTGGCGGCTGGCACATCGACATTGAACCTCCCCGCGCCCGGGACCCCACCGCGGACTACTGTGTCCAGACTGCAGAACGACCTGAGCGCCCCGGCAGGCTGAGGCCTAGTCCCCCCACCGGAGCCGGGGACTCAATTTCTGAGACAGCCAGCAAGCCCTTCCTGCAGCCCCGGGCATAGGCGCTATGCGGCCCAGGGATCATCGAGGAACGGGAATCACCGCTGGCCGGGTCTCAAATTCTCCCGGTGTAGCTCCTCCGTGATGTCCATGTGAAACACCTCTCTCTCTCTCTGCAAGGCATTGGGCTCTACCCCACCCCCCTCACAGTTCTCTCTATACATCTATACATTTCCGCTCTGAAATATAGTGGTTATGTCTAACAGAAACCGTAAGGCTCCTCCTGGAGACGCATCGTCATTCTTTGGCCCTAAAAGGGGCAAAAATGTGACTCAACACCCGGCTTCGCCTGGGACTCTGCAGGATACGGGGTCCTCCCCGTCCAGATCTGACTCGGCTCTCACTGTTGATTCTGACCCCTATGATTCCTTGGTACAGAGGATTGCGACAACATTCAGAGTTGAACTCCGGGCGGCCATTCAGGATCTTAAAACGGAGATATCCTCCCTGGGATCTCGTACTGACGCTTTAGAACGTAAGACTGATGATATCTGCAATTATCAAGATGTGGTTACTCAGGAAGTCTCGGAACTGCGGTCGGAAGTTGACCTCATGCGCGAACAAGTCGAGGACCTGGAGAATCGCTTGCGCAGAAACAATTTGCGAATACGCAACGTACCAGAGTCGATAGACACACCTGCGCTGCCGGAGTATCTACTGGGCCTCTTTCAACAACTACTCCCGGACCTCTCGGAAGACCAATTTCTGCTGGATAGAGCACATAGAGCTCTCCGTGCAAAACCACCCCCGGACAAACCCCCGAGAGATATTGTCCTCTGCATGCACTTCTTTCACATCAAGACAAAAGTGCTCAACGCCTGCCGAGGCACTCCTGCTATCCCATATCAGGGATCAAACCTCCTCATTTTCCAAGACCTGGCTCCCTCCACACTCAAAAAGCGAAGGGAAATGTTGCCCGTCACTAAGGCCCTACGCAACCGCCAGATCCTATATAGATGGGGATTTCCGTTTGCTCTACAGTTCACCTTCAACGGTCGGAATCATTCGGTGAAGAACCCTGACGATGGCTTGTCGGTCCTGAGGCGACTAGGGCTCTTCTCGACTTCTCCTCCTGCACCAGCCTCAGATTCCCCCGAGAACCCGAAGTCGAGACCGCCCCCACGAGCTGAATGGTCGACCGCCCGCTGAGCACGCTACTCGACCTCAAAACTCTCAGGTTTTTGTTATATGGACTTACAGAATATCTTTTTCTAACTTAAGGTTATAGAGATGTTGTTCGTTTTCTGGTTTATACTGCATTTGTGCCTAGTGCCCATTCTTCCTGCGCAGCGGCGTGCGGCTCCCCCTTATGCACCCTCACATCCTGCCTCCCCGGCTCACTACCTCACTGACTTTGTGATATTACCATACAAAAACCCCGGGGTCGCCCCATGCCGCTGCTCGGCGATGCTTTGATTGTCTTAATTGGTGATAATTATCTATCTCTATTAACTGCTACACATTTATATACTTTCTTGTTCGTATGTTATACTGTGATAATTTAACCTGACACATTAGGGTATAGTTTGTCCCTTTGCTAGGTTCATTCCGTCACTGGAATGGACCCTCCCTAGTTGGAGTGCATTCAGACCCTATCTACAAGTTACTGGGGTATCCCCCCCCCTTTTTTGCCTTGCAGACCACCCTCCCCCCATGCCCACGTTAATGATCCACGTTTTACTGTTACTCTGGTTGTTGGACAGTTGGTATGCCTCTGTTCTCCTCCCGGCCTCACCCCCACAACACCAGGTCCCCCTCCTGTATGGATGGGGCCCTATAGTGGTGTTGTACGTCGTGTCCTTAGGACTGTGACCCTTTTCGGATACTCGGTTGGCCGCACGGCCTCCATTCCCCTTGTTTTTTGCCCCTAATTTCTCCCATCCCACTTATACCCCCCCTACGCAGCTTTGCACTACACGCTGGGCGGTCAGACCCCCCTCGAGCAGAGTTTCGCTCTGGAACCCCCCATGACTCTTAACATTGTATCACTGAATGTCAACGGACTCAACTCCCCCCAAAAGCGTACTATGGCCATCCAATTCTTTAAAAAACAGAAGGCTGACATAATTCTTTTACAAGAAACACACTTTAAAACTGAACATCCCTCCTTGGCCTCGAGAGCCTACCCTCAGGCCTTCTACTCCACAATCCCCCAAAAGCGTAAAGGTACTGCTATCCTGCTTCATGCCTCACTTCATTACACTATTGAGAGCTCTTTTTCGGATCCCAAGGGTCGCGTCAATATTGTTGTCCTACAACTTGGGGACTCCTTTTTAACTATAGCCTCGATTTACTCCCCTAATATGGAGCAGGGCGCCTTCCACAACGATTTCCGTTCCCACCTTGATACACTATCGAAGGGACGGGTGATATAATTGGTGGAGACTTTAATGCTGTGCCAGATCTAGTGTGGGACCGTACCCAATCTCGTAACCCTAGCCCATCGACAGTTAGGGAATCCAGACGATTAGCTGACTACATAACGTCCTCGGGATATTACGACGCTTGGAGGATACTGTACCCGTGTGAACGTACGTACACTCATTACTCTATTCCCCATGATCTTCACTCTAGACTTGATCTTTTTCTAGTAGACTATTCCACTGTACAAGGCCTGATTAAGGCCTCGGTCTCCCCTGTAGTGTGGTCAGATCATTTAGCGGTCTCCTTGACTGTCGATTCCTCCCCTACACCCCCTACAACTTTCCGTTGGAGATTGAACTCTGCTCTCCTTATGAAAAAGGATTATATTGTCCAGACTACTGAAACCCTGAAGGAATTCTTCTCCCTGAATACCACGGACGAGATATCTCCCGCAATAGTTTGGGAAGCACATAAAGCTACCATCCGGGGGCACTTTATTTCTTTAGCTAAAGCCCAAAAGTTGAAGGATCTCCGGGCGGTTGCGGATCTTGAGAACCAAATCAAAGAGCTAACGACCCGACACCAACAGACGCCCAGACGTTCTATATATAGTAAACTCCTGGCTCTCAAAGGCCAATTATACCAAATATTATCGGCCAAAGCCGCTAAGACCATGCGATGGTTACAACATAAGTTTTACTCTAAGGGTGACAAAGCTGACTCCCTCTTAGCCTCCCGCTTACGCGCTCGCAAGCAGAGAAATAGAATCCTCTCGCTGAAAGACCAACGTCACAAGCTGACTTATGACCCTCAGCAAATAGCCCACTGTTTCAAGGAATATTACCAATCCCTGTATAACTTACCCACTCTAGGTGACCCCGTTAGTCTGCAAGAGCGCATAGACAACTTCCTCTCTTCCTGCCCCCTCCCGATACTCTCTAAACAACAGATGGACTTACTCAATGAAGAGATATCTGCAGAGGAAGTTGATATCACAATCAAATCATTAAGAAATGCCTCAGCTCCGGGTCCGGATGGACTACCGGCTTTATATTATAAGAAGTTTAATGGTACGCTGACCCCGGCCCTGACAGTATTGTTCAATGCGATACTAGCTGGTACACCCTTCGATAGCTCCACTACCAGAGCGGAGATAGTTATCATACCTAAACCTGGACGCGACCCCACGGACTGTAGCAGCTATCGCCCAATATCACTGCTAAATTCTGATCTGAAATTATTTGCGAAAATACTTGCTAACCGGCTTGCGGGGATGATCACTTCCCTGGTTCACCTGGACCAGGTCGGTTTTATCCCAGGCAGACAGGCCTTTGACAACATTAGAAGGGCGATCGATACCCTGCACTTTGCTGACTCTTCTGGAGTCCCCTCCCTGGTGATGGGGTTAGACGCTGAAAAAGCGTTCGACCGCATATCATGGGTATATATGGATCGCACCCTTCGACGCTTTGGTCTGTCGGGCTGTTTCCTCATGGGCATTGAATCCCTCTACGCTTCCCCGTCAGCTTGAGTCCTAGTGAACGGCCTACTATCCCCCCCATTCTCGATTGCGAATGGCATGAGACAGGGCTGTCCTTTGTCACCCTTAATCTTCGCTCTAATGATGGAACCTCTGGCGTCGGGGATCCGCAGCTGCCCGGATATCTCGGGGATCACTGTGGGCTCTTCTCAGTTCAAGATCTCTCTATATGCTGATGATATTTTGCTCACTCTCTCGAACCCGCATATCTCTCTCCCAAACCTTTTCAAAATCATACAGGAGTTTGGTGTTATTTCCAATTTCAAAGTCAACGCATCTAAGACAGAGGTATTGGACTTTCACCTACAAACCCCGTTGAAAGCCTCCCTATGTAACAATTTCAAATTTGACTGGAAAAAATCCCGCCTGAAATACCTGGGCGTATATCTCACCAGACATTCCCAACTATATGCAGCTAACTACCCTGGGTTGATTCATAGTGTCACTGGCGATCTCCAGAGATGGTCTGGTCAGTTCATTTCTTGGTCTGGCCGAGCCAACGCTCTGAAAATGAATATCTTACCTCACCTCTTATATCTCTTTCAGGCGCTCCCGGTGCGGATCCCCTCACAAGTGTTCTTAGACTTGCAGAAGAAATTCTCACACTTTTTATGGTCAGGCAAAAGGCCTCGGGTTAGATTCAAGACGCTCTATAACAGAGCCAGGGAGGGTGGACTTGGAGTACCCAATATTAAATTGTATTATTATGCGGCCCATATATCACAGGCCGTTCTCTGGCATTCGCACATATCTTCTCGTAGATGGGTTCAATTGGAATCCGAACTTGTTCGTGTGCGCTCCATCTCCACCCTTCTATGGATCCCTCGATCTCACAGACCCCCTGAATATACTAATTTCCCATCTATAACATTCACCATCTCGCTATGGGATAGGCTCACTAAGATCTTTGCTCTATTATCCTCCCCTCCCGCTCTTGCTCCCCTTTGGGACAATCCACTGTTCGCCGAAGGACGGACCTCACATGCCTTACAGCACTGGTCGGCTCACGATCTTCTGTTTATTAACGATATTGCACTGTCACGCTCTTTTCCAGCCTTCTCAGATTTACAGAATCGATATGGACTCCCTCCGCAATGCTTCTTCCAATACCTGCAATTACGTAGCTTTCACATAGCATTTCTTCAATCACACAGCTCTTTGTCCCGATCCCCTCTGGAATCATTATGCTTCCTTCGTTCTCCCTCTAAGGGCCTATTGTCATCGATATATCGCCTCATGCTTACTCATAACCTGCCCACATTGGCCCCTCATGAAATAGCTTGGGAAGCGGACTTACAGGACCACATAGAGACAGACACCTGGGAACAGATTAAACAGAACCTAGTTTCCTCTGCGACCTCTATTAGACATAGAGAGAATTCGTTTAAACTATATGTCCGTTGGTACTTGGTTCCGACGCGACTGAGTAGAATATTCCCTTCTGCATCGGATAGATGTTGGAGGGGCAGCGGATCGGAGGGTACCCTGCTCCATATATTTTGGGATTGTCCCAGGATAGCATCACTCTGGAAGGTCATTCGGAGATTGATTTTGCGAATCACTGGAGTGAACATGCCCTCTTCCCCGTCCTTCTTCCTTTTCCCGAGACCCATCCCCGAAACACCGAAATCTTCTCAAAAGCTCATCTGGCACATCACGACCGCACTGAGATGTAAGATCGCTTTCCACTGGAAATCGCACACAATTCCATCCATTGCGGCTGTGATTGCTGCCGTCTGGGATACTTACCATATGGAGTTCCTCTCTAATGTGATCGAGAGCAATGCAGTCACCTTTACTGATATTTGGCCCCCATGGCTGGCGTACTACAAATGCCCTCCCCCGTTGACATACGGTTTTTGATATACTTGCTTATTTGATATCATATGTTTGCATTGCTGTACCCCACTCCCTCTCCCTTCCCTCCCATTTTTCCTTCTGTCTTCCCCTTCCCCCATCCTCCTGTACATTGTCTATTGTACTTTGGTAAAAATTTTCAATAAACAGTACTTAAAAAAAAGAAAAAAAGAAATCACAAGTCTCATTTTCAGTCCTGCAACTGCATAGCAAAACCCTGCGCCATGGGGTTTTCCACTTTCCTGCCGTCAATTGGTTCCCCCTTCCCTACCGTTCCTCCTGCCATGGGGACCTGCAAAATGCTCACCCTCTTGCTGGTGACCAGTGGGGACTGACATGCACCTTTGGATCACCATGTATCTGTGTGACACTGGACCACTGTCAGTAGTAGAAAATAAATCACTACATGTATTTTACAGGTATCGGATGGTGGGGAGTGAGTGCGGAGTGTGTGAGTTTTTTATTTTTTACATAAAGCTCAGTGACATGAGCGCGCCCCATGCATGTAAGGTCCGACATACACGTGCACATCTGACATTATGTAGGTAATCTGTGTTCTTATAGTCCTGTGGTACCCTTGACATTTTATAAATATAGTTTAGAAGTTAATTGTTTTTAGATCTAGTATTCCATATTATGTTGTTCCGTGCACAAATTGAGATGTGCTTTCTCTATGAACAATCCAACAGATGGTCAAAAAAGTCAAATATTTTTCAAAGAGTACTCGTTTCTGAAACATTTTATTCCTTATAATGTAGTTTAGAAAGAAAAACCACTTGTTATGAAAGAGGCCCTGGGTTCCAGCTGTTGCCGTTTGGCCTATCTGAAGGATGTTAGGAAAAGAGGGTCTGAGAGATGTCAGATGCAGCATAAGTGCCTTTGCTTGTTACTTTCATTAGCACAAGTGAGGGCTACCCATGGATTCCAAATTTAATTCATTCTGTACTGTGAGATCTGTTCAGGCTTAAGCATGGGCTGATTGTCACTAAAGAGCTTCTAGCTGGAACAAAGACATAAGTCATATAGCAAAGATTTTGACGTGTGATCTTACAGAGTTGATGTCGCTAACAGCTGACCTATCATAAGACCAATGGAAGGATGCCAGAGGCTTCCTAATGTGCAGCAGCAGCTCCCTGCTATGTTCTGCTTGGAAACAGACTCACATAATGGAGTGATTTTGTAATCTCTTATAATACCATAAGCTTCTGATCTGCAGACTTTGACCCCTCACAGGTATAATAACCCTTTTATTTGGTGGTATATGGTCTCTGGCATTATAAGGGAAAAGGATTTTCCATTTTTTATTGTTTACTTCTTAGCCAAGTGTTACATTAATTCGTAAAATCTCCTTAGCTGAATCATTTAGTACAGCCAATTAACTCATTAGCTGTTGGACAGTGCCTTTATAGAAATAAATAAATAAAGACTCACGCAGGGGCAAGATTTTCAGTTACATTTGCGTAATGCTGGGTACACACCTATAGATATATCTACAGAGCAACTAATCTGCAGATATATCTATGGACGGACCGGGCAGTGTGCTGTGCATACACACTGGCCGATCCGTCGGAAATGACCTCATGAACTGTGCGGGCATTTACACATGCTCGCCTAGTTCAGCCGTCAGTCACCGCCAGCTGCAGCAGCTTGTGTACGGGTGGTCGGCTGACCGTCCGTACACATACACAGCGATGCGCCAATATATCGTTAGATATATTGGCTGTCGGCTGTGCTGCTGGGCCGATGCGATATGTCTGTGAACGACGGCGTTCACAGACACATCGCTCGTACACACTGGCCGTCGGTCCCGCGATATATTGGACGTTCAAGAGAACGGACGATATATATCGGCCAGCGTGTACGCACCTTAAGTCTGGTTTCATTTGCTTTTAATACATATATCTGCTCCTATATAGTAATGTTGTGTTGCATTACATTTCTTCAGTTACCCTGGATATGGGTGGTAACCTCCTGGCTGAGCTAATACTCACTCCTGCAACCTTCTATGGCCATGGGTACAAATTATAAGACAGCAACATGTGTTCGGGCTGTGGGATGTTGAAGACTCAGTATAATGGAAGCAACCATGTATACACAACACAACCATATAGTAACCAGCAGTATGGTGTCAGTGTTCTTCTGTATGTATTCTTCCAATAAAGCTGCTGAGTAAAAGGTGCTCCTGCAGCTGTTTTCCTGAGGCTCCTCTTTTTCTCTTATAGCTGTGGCCAAACACCAGGGAGACTGAGTGGGAGGACCAATCACAAGAACAGGACAGAGGTTATGTGGTCCTTCCTGTTCACACACAACCATCATCAGGGCTAACTTAGGCCCCCATTTATCGAACCTTGGAGAGCGATACATTGCATGGTGATAAAGTACCAGCCAATCAGCTCCTAACTTCCATGTTACAGGCTGTGTTGGAAAAATGACATTAAAGAGTCGTCAAAGCTCTAGTACAATGGCTGCATGTAGCATTGTAATAGCAAGGGTATGGATAGAGCGAGTGTCTGCACTACCACCACTCACTAGATGGTAATACAACTAAAACTATCATGCATTAATAATACACTTCCTACAGAACCTATGCATCACTATGCTACATTCTCACATAGAACCAAATGCAGAACTATTCTTCTGGCCATAATACTGTTGCAGCAGCATGGAAAGCGTGCTAATTGGAGCTACTCTTGAAGTAGTGAGGCATTCCATAAATAAAATATACAATAATCAAAAGTATTTTATGTGTAACAAGTACGCGTCACTATACCAAAGATTATATTTTTTACATCCCTAACGTGTTTTTGACATGTTTAGGTTTAATTTATTGGTAACATTTGAAATAATTACATAGTAAAAAAAATGAATGTACTATCAGGTTTTTGTGAACAATGATAAAATGCCATTGCTTCCTAGTACACCCCCGAATTCAAGCACACTATATGGGGTGTCAGACAAGTTTAATTGTTAATCTTTTAGCTTCTGCTCAGCTGGCATATGGTTAATTAGCCCTATTGTTACCCAGGAAGAATGGAAAACAGCCCCCACAGTCAGAAGAATAACTCACATAAGCTTTAAGCAGTAAACCCACATCTCACTACCTAATATCCCTTTCAGAAGGCCAAGTCAACCCTTAATTATGCCTTGCAGGTGGCCTTCCACAACCACTGAGATGATCACTAATAAATTAGTAGATCATGTACACCAAGGCTCGACGTGCTGACCCACATCAATCCTAAAAGAAAATACCTTCCAACATATAAGTATAAATATATATTAAAAAAGTAATGTCAATCACAATTATTAACCTTACATTTTTGTAACATGTAATACTGTTAGTATTGCATTAAGTGCAAAATACGTGGTCAAAAGACTTGATGTCAAGTTTTCTGATGAGAGGACTTGCGATGCACAATGAGCCTAATTCAGAGTTGATCGCAGCAGCAAATTTGTTAGCAGTTGGCCAAAACCATGTGCACTGCAGGGGAGGCAGATATAACATTTGCAGAGAGAGTTAGATTTGGGTGGGTTATAGTGTTTCTGTGCAGGGTAAATACTGGCTGCTTTATTTTTACACTGCAATTTAGATTTCAGTTTGAACATACCCCACCCAAATCTAACTCTCTCTGCACATTTTATATCTGCCCCCCCTGCAGTGCACATGGTTTTGCTCAGGTACTAACAAATTTGCTGCTGCGATCAACTCTGAATTAGGCCCAGTGGGGGTCATTCCGACCTGATCGTAGCTGTGCTAAATTTAGCACAGCTACGATCACTGACACAGACATGCGGGGGGACGCCCAGCACAGGGCTAGTCAGCCCCGTATGTCAGGCCCGGCCCCACTGCACAAGTACAAAAGCATAGCCGCTTTTGTACTTGTAGAGTAACTCCCAGCCAGCGCAGCTCCTGCAGCTGGCCGGGAGTTACTTGTTGCTGCCAGGGCCGCAGTGGCTGCGTGTGACATCACGCAGCCGCTGCGGCCCCCCCCCCCCGCACGGTCTGGCCACGCCTGCGTTGGCCAAATGCCGGCCACGGTGCCGCCCCCTTCCGTCCAGCGACCGCCTCTGCCTGTCAATCAGGCAGAGGCGATCACTAGGCAACGGCAGCTGTCTGGCATGCGCGGCACACTGCGGCACCGGCGCATGCGCTGTTCTGACCCGATCACACCGCTGCGAAAAACTGCAGCATGCGATCGGGTTGGATTGACCCCCAATGCCAGCAGGCTTTGCACACAGAATGCCTCTCCTCATTCCCTTTCTTGCAATAGCCACACACTGAATGGAAGATCAGATAAACATTTGAAACAAACAGTTAGACAATCTTTCATTGTCCCTCTCAGTAATATATTTTTTATTTCTTGGCACATATGGGGATGTGTATCTAACATGGAGAACTGCAGTACACGTACTGTGTACATGGGCAGAGAGAGTTAGATTTGGGTGTGGTGGTGTGTTCAAACTGAAATCTAAATTGCAGTGTAAAAATAAGTAAAAATAAAACAGCCAGTATTTACCACACACAGAAAAAATATGGGAGTCATTCATTTTGCCGGTTGTTGGGATCCTGGCTGTGAGGAGATCGACGCCGGAATCCTGACACCTGGTGAAATACCTACGGAATCTCCACTCTGGTGGTGGTCCACGCCACCTCTCGAGGGAGAATATAACCCTGTGGTGACCGAATGTCGCCACCGGGCCCGCAGTGTAGCGAGCACAGAGAGCCTGCGAGGGTACACGCTGCGCTCGCCACCAGGATCCCGGCATCAGTCTCCATGACATCATGACACAACCGTGTCATTCCACGGCACTCCACCCCCGAGCGGAGTACTATGGAAGGTAGGAGGGGAAGCAGGATAGGAGAGCCAGCAAGTGCTGCGGTGGGCGCCCCGTGCTATCCCATGGCTTGGCCGCCACTAGAAACGGCACTGTTTAGGGCAGTGTTTCCCAACCTCGGTCCTCAAGGCACACTAACAGTCCTGATTTTAGTGATATCCAGGCTTGAACACAGGTGACTTAATTAGTACCTCAGTTATTTTGATTTAACCATCTGTGCTGAAGCCTGGATATCAGTAAAACCTGTACTGTTGGTGTGCCTTGAGGACCGTGGTTGGGAATGCCTGGTTTAGGGGATAGGGGAGAGGGGAGAATATCCCTTACTCACCCCTGTGGGGATTTCATTCATCATAATACCGGCGCCGGAATCCCCACAGCCGGCAAATCATACTAAACCCCAACATAGACCAGGGATACTAAGGAAAGTTTCCAGCACCTTGTTGAACTCATGTTAGGAATAAATCAACTATATAAAGGTATTAAGATATTATTGTCCATTTAAGCAAATCAGGTGGCAACTTAAAGGCTTTTGCCTATGCCAGGGCCGAAACTAGGAGTTTTGGCACCCGGGGCGAGCCATTAACTTAGCGCCCCCCCCCCTCACATTAAAGAGTGTGTATATATATATATATCTCAGCAAAAGGTGCGGCACTGAAGCTGATTCTCCATAATCAAGAGACACACACGGTCCTGCATTTGAAATGCAGGACCGTGTGTGTCTCTTAATTACGGAGAATCAGCTTCAGTGTCGCACCTTTTGCTTCTGTATCTACTTACACCTGTGAGGACACCAGCGAAGTAATTCATACTGCACTGGGAGTGCCAGACCTTGGATGCACAATCCCGCCCCCTCACAATCCCGATGGACGGCATGCCGACCAACAAGGACCACTCCCACCCCAGCATGGTGAGCGCAGCGAGCCTGCAAAGGGGCTTGCAGCGCTCGCCACCCCCTTCCCCCCGACAGCATTCCGCTCCCGGGATACTGGCGTCGGTATGCCCGGTTACGTATACCACACCCATACAGATATATAGTCACACACCTATTCACATACAATCACAACATGCGCACATTCATACACACATATAGCAGTCACACACATACAGTGCCCATCCCTGAGTTATACTCACTGTTTAGGCTGTGCTGCTCCTCTCCTCTCCTCCCTCTCATGCTGTTGCTGGCTGGCATGGTGGCACGGTTGGTTCTATATTGGAGTGGGAGAAGGGACCTTCTGACGTATCTAGGGGAGGAGACCCGTCACCAGGGGGAGGAGCTGCGGCCGAACAAGGTACCCGAAAAGTACCCTCGCGGGCTCGCTTCGCTCGCCACGCTTCGGGCACGGTGGCTCGCTTTGCTCGCCACCTAATTACTAAAGGTAATAGTTGGTGGTGTGGATACTAGACCAACTGTACCGCTGGCGTAGCTCCTCCCCCTTGTGTCGTGGCTCCTCCCCCTGACGGAAAAGGTCCCTTAGGCCACTTGGATCTAGCCTCTACCATGGTGGCACTGTGTGTACAGTGCCGTTTAGCCCCGCCCCCTTTTCGGACCTCGGAATTTCTTGTGCATTGCAGCAGTGGCTGCAATGATTAAAGTCAGTGGCAGTGGGCTGAGCGGGGGGGGGGGGGGGTTAGTAATTTTTACCCTCTGCCCCCTCTTGATGCGGCTCTGCTGTGCTGATCACAGCATGCTGCAGAGATGAAACTGAAAGTAAAGTACACCTCCCGGCAGCAAGGGCTGCTGGGAGATGTAGTTTATTTTCAGTTTCATCTCAGGATGCAGTGTATCTGGCTCGGCAGCAGCTAGCAGAGTCTGGCGCTCGAGTACCGCCGGCTCTAAACTATCGCTGCTGCATAGGGAGGGGGCTTTAGGGTGGATTAAAAGTGACAGTCTCGGCGCCCTCTACAGTCTGGCGCCCAGGTCACATGCCCCCCTAGCCCCCCCCCCCCCCCTAGTTTCGGCTCTGCCTATGCGTTCCCCCTACCTTTATTCTGCACAATATGTAGAGTGTGGTAGAAAGAAGGTGCATCTTTAGACTCTCATTCAGCATTGATTACATTTGCAAAGCTGTACGCAGGCAGCTTTAAAAATGCGATCACTAAAAATGCAAACACAGTAGGAGGTGTTAATCACCTCCTTGCTGCATTTCCGATCCCATCAATGCGACTGGCGTTGCAGCCTGGGATCATCATGATGACCAATGGTCGTGATGTTCCCCGCAAACGGCCAGCTGAGTAAGCCTCATCTTACACAGGCTGGCCGTCACAGGGGCCTTGCGAAACTAAGAAATCTGCAAAGACCTTGGCCTCGTCGCTCCCGTTTCCGGCAACGCTGGCTGTCCCCGTCCCCTGAATACCTCTGCTTGTCAACCAGGCAGGAGCTTACAGAGGGCTGCTTGCGATCATGCAGGAACCATTCTGCACCTGCGCAGAACGACTCCTGCAACTGTGCAATTTCACGATAATCTGAAAACTGTGCAGGGGATCACAGTAGCGATCCATCCTGAAATAGCCCGTTAGATAAGACTCTCATATAGAATGGGGATCCATGGTGTATATACAGCCTGGGGCCACAAATAATCTAATCCAACAATGGTATTAATGCCAAAGGAAAACTGGCATATGATTGTGTCTACATAGATAAAGTCGACACAATCATATATCATCTATTCTTATCTCGATGGATTGAATAAACAGAACAATGAGATTCAATGTCCATATATAACATTCAAACATATATTATTTAGATATATACTGTAGAAGAATTGAGTTATATTACACATATCATAACAAATGAAAGTTGTTGTAGAAGAGCACTATGCCCCTACTAACCCTTTCAGATCTCCAGTGCCGGATCCCACCCGGGAATTGGAAACGGGTCCTTCCCGGGTGGGATCCGGCATTGGAGACTCTGCTACCCCTTTCGCTGACTTCCAGACCCGGCAATATGCCGGATCGGTTGCCATAGCGGCGGGGGCAGAGCCGGCAGCGGGGGCGGAGGTGGCGCTGGGAGATGAGCTCATCTCTGCGCCGCCTCTCCCTATCTAGTAAACGGGTCCCGGGCCGCATCTACCCGGGAATCTGTTTGTGCGGCCACTGACCCTGTATTCAACCCAGGAATAACCCTTCTTATAACCCGGGTTGAATTACCGGGTCAGGCAACCCGGGAATTCCGACATGGCACACCGCACACTGACCCGTGTCAACCCGGTAATATGCCGGGTCAATACCGGGTTATTTGTGCGATGTGAAAGGGGTATACTGGCAGGGCCGGTTCTGGGGCTCTGTGCGCCCCGGGCGCCAATAGGGGGCATGGCTTCGTACAGGGGGCATGGTCATTTACGCCCCCTGTACAGACTACTGTAGCGCTGAAATGTGCGGTGCGCGATGACGTCATCGCGCACCGCACAGCAAAGGTCCTCTCCACGAAGGGAAACTAGACGCGTAGCGTCTAGTTCCCTTCGTGGAGAGGACCTTTGCTGTGCGGTGCGCGATGACGTCATCGCGCACCGCACAGTAAAGGACCTCTCCACGAAGGGAAACTAGACGCGTACGCATCTAGTTTCCCTTCACAGCGGCCAGCGGCAGCGGGGGGCAGCGGGGGGCACAGCAGCAGCGGATCTTGCCCTGGTGCGGCGCCCTCCGGATGGCGCCCTGTGCCCTCCGGGAGGCGGCGCCCCGGGCAAAAGTTCTGCTTGCCCGTGACAAAATCCGCTACTGTATACTGGAGATCAGCTAACCCATGCCCAGGTCACCTTGGTTTGTTCTGTACTTTGTTTCCTATACTAGAAAAAGTTAATAGTTTATGTATTTTAATACATTTTTTGTACTTATTATATATTTTATGTTCTTTATATGACACTTAATTTATATGATGTACAATGTTGCCAAATATGTTTGCACCTTATAAATAATATATGATGATGATAATGATGATAATAATAATAATAATAATAATAATAATAATACTTGTATAACTGGTTGCTTAATAGCTATATTTGGGTTCTAACCTGTTAGTTTCCTGGTCAAATGTAAAATACATTTTATGTATAAATGGATTATATATATTTTTAAGTAAGACACAAACATGTTCTACCATTTCTATAGTTTGTCTTCTAGTGCCCTCTGCTGGTTACTATAATACAAACATAGTAACGTTAAAACATGTCTTAAAGATGAATGGCATTTGATATTTGTCTCCTGTTTTCATATGTCTAAATGTGTATCACACATTGAACAGTTGCATAAATTAATACATTGCCAATATCTCACGCCGGCCCTTCTCCATTCCATATGGCCAAATACCTCTAATGATTGCTGGCGCTTATGTGGTAATGTTGGGACGCTCATGCATGTGTTTTGGTTATGCCCTTCGGTCTCGGCCCTTTGGTATCATGTTTTCGACCTCATCTCTAAGATTGTGGGCTTTCCAATATCTCCCCAACCTACATTAGCCCTACTACACCTCTTTCCCAGGTATATCCCTTATCACACTAAATATGTCTTGGGCCACATTCTATCCACCACAAAGTCGCTATTAGCACGCAATTGGCGCTCCCCGGTGATACCTACGGTTTCTGCTATTGAGGCCGCTGTTCAGTCGCATTTTGAGTTTGAAATGGCGGGCGTAACTTTTGTGTCAGGAAACGCCAAGCAGTCCGCAAAATGGGCGGCGTGGTGTGACTATAGGAAGACACGACCTCCTTGAACCACTTACCCTGACTCGATAGTCTAACTCCACTCTGGAAGTTGTAAGTCCCTGGTCATACAATCCTTGTTTATAATAAAATTACGCTTCAGAGAGGCCCCCTAGAGTATTTTGATGCGCCAGTTCTGGGACAGGTAACCCATGTTATCCATGGATAAGGGAACTCCTCTAGGAGATAATATCTGTTGTTGTTTATAGTACGCAACTGCCCCTTGTGGTGTAGATTGACGTGGAGTACTGATTTATTGCTAAGAACTATATTCGTCTGTACTGTTATGATGCAATGGAAAAGAAAAGGGATATACAGCGCTTTTTGACACAATATTTTCCAAAATAAATGTAAATATTTAATACTTTAAAAATGTAAAATACAGACATTAAACAGTTGTATAAACTATCAATCTAAAATATGTCTCAATACTGACTTCAGGTGGACTTAGATTTCTATTATTGCTGATGCCAAGATTATAGTACACTCATCAGATTGTTATCAACCAATATATCAACAGTCATGAATAAGGACCAAATAGAATTTGTTCATCCAATTGGATGTGATTACCGAGTCTGT
Organism: Pseudophryne corroboree; assembly: GCF_028390025.1. Taxonomy (NCBI): domain Eukaryota; kingdom Metazoa; phylum Chordata; class Amphibia; order Anura; family Myobatrachidae; genus Pseudophryne; species Pseudophryne corroboree. The sequence goes on along the minus strand of NC_086447.1, from coordinate 484,782,753 downwards.
GTTCCTGTTTAAAAGGAGCTCCCTTTAGGTGTAAGTCCGTATGGCAACGTTGGCAATTATTGGGGTCCTGGTTCACAGATCATTCGGAACTCCGTGTTCCAATGGGTGGATTCTCCTATAGTTGTAATAGGCAATGGCAGTGCCTGTAGGAGTCCTGGTTCACGGATGTAGCAGATGGCAAGGTCCAGACTGTAGATAATGGTATGATGATGGTGTTGGTCAGCAAAGGTCCACACAGGTCTCAACCTAACATGTTTCGCTGCTCCAGGCAGCTTTTTCAAAGGTCAGGAACACAGACTCGGTAATCACATCCAATTGGATGAACAAATTCTATTTGGTCCTTATTCATGACTGTTGATATATTGGTTGATAACAATCTGATGAGTGTACTATAATCTTGGCATCAGCAATAATAGAAATCTAAGTCCACCTGAAGTCAGTATTGAGACATATTTTAGATTGATAGTTTATACAACTGTTTAATGTCTGTATTTTACATTTTTAAAGTATTAAATATTTAAATTTATTTTGGAAAATATTGTGTCAAAAAGCGCTGTATATCCCTTTTCTTTTCCTCTTCTTGTTACTAAAGGGTTTGACTACCCCTTATATACTCAGCTGCTAGGAGAAGCACACTCATCACAGCGCCTGTATATATATACTTGTTATATATAATTTTCCATGTTATGATGCAATGTCTGCTCCCTTTCCCCTCCCTTTTTTTATCTTTCTGTAATCCACCCCCCCATTCTTTTTGAAAAACTAATAAAAAATGAATCTTGGAAAAATAAAAAATAAACATGTCTTAAAAAATAGGGGAATGTAATAGGATCTATCATCTTAGGGCCTTATTCACAGGGGCAAACGTAGGTTTTTTTGAGCGGAGTTTCCATATTTATATACATGTGTGTATACATATAAAATATACACAGAGGGTTGGACTGGCCCATAGGGGTACAGGGGAAACCCCCGGTGGGCCCCGCTGCATGTGGGGCCACCCCCTTCTCTAGGAATCAGGTTTCAGACTGTGTACTTTAATTATACATTATACATAGGTTACATTATACTGCACAGGACTATGGTGTATTTTCTACAGTGCATTGCCTTGATTTACTGCTGTGAGGGGGTTTGTGAAATGCACCAAGACGTTATTAATCAGTGGAGTCCTGGCCATTATCCTCCTTGTGTGTGTATATATAGGATAGATTTACACGCAATATATGACCCGAATGGTACATCTGGGCATTATACACAGGTACAGTGCCTTGCTAAAGTATTCACCCCCCTTTGCATTTTTCATATTTTGATGCCTCACAACCTGGAATTAAAATGGATTGTTTGAAGGTTTGCATAAATTTCATTCATAGAACATGCCTACAACTTTGAAGATGGATTTTGTTTTTTATTGTGAAGCAAACAGCAAATAGGACAAAATAACAGAAAACTTCATTGTGTATAACTTAACTATTCACCCCCCCCCCCCCACCCCCCCCTAAAGTCAGTACTTTGTAGAGCCACCTTTTGCGGCAATTACAGCTGCAAGTTGCTTTGGATAAATCTCTATGAGCTTGCCACATCTTGCCACTGGGATTTTTGCCCATTCCTCAAGGCAAAACTGCTCCAGCTCCTTCATGTTGGATGGTTTTCGCTTGTGAACAGCAATCTTCAAGTCTGACCACAGATTCTCAGTTGGATTGAGATCTGGGCTTCGACTAGGTCATTCCAACACATTTAAATGTTTCCCCTTAAACCACTCGAGTGTTGCTTTAGCAGTATGCTTCGGGTCATTGTCCTGCTGGAAGGTGAACCTCCGTCCCAGTCTCACATCACAGGCAGACTGAAACAGGTTTTGCCTAAGAATATCCCTGTATTTAGCACCATCCATCTTTCCCTTGACTCGAAACAGTCCCTGCTGCTGAAAAACATCCCGATAAAACATGGTGGTGGCAGCATCATGCTAACTGTGGGGATGGGGTTCTTGGGGTGATGGGGTGTGTTGGGCTTGCGCCAGACATAGCGTTTTCCTTGGTAGCCGAAAAATAAAATTTTAGTCTCATCTGACTAGAGCAACTTCCTCCATACATTTGGGGAGTAATGGCTTTTTTCTGGCCACTCTTCCATAAAGCCCAGCTCTATGGAGTGTACGGCTTATTGTGGTCACATGCGCAGATACACCAGTCTCTGCTGTGGAACTCTGCAGCTCCTTCAGGGTTACTTTTGGCCTCTGTGCTGCCTCTCTGATTAATGCCCTCCTTGCTCGATCTGTGAGTTATGGTGGCCGGCCCTCTCTTGGCAGGTTTGTTGTGGTACCATGTTTTTTCCATTTGAAGATGATGGATTTGATGGTGCTCCGGGGGATCATCACTGATTTGGATTTTTTTTATAACCCAACCCTGACTTGTACTTCTCAACAACTTTGTCCCTGACTTGTTTAAAGAGCTCCTTGGTCTTCATGGTCTGATGCCTCTTGCTTAGTGGTGTTGCAGCTTCTGGGGCCTTTCAGAAAAGGTATGTTTATACTGACAGATCATGTGACACTTAGATTGCACACAGGTGGACTTCATTTCACTAATTCTGAAGGTAATTGGTTGCACCAGAACTTTTGACAGGCTTCATAGCAAAGGGGGTGAATAAATATGCACATGCCAATTTTGAGATTTTTAGTTATACATTTTTTTCTTATATAATTTTTTCTCATTTCACTTCACCAACTTAAGAGCCCTACACACCTAGTGACCCGCCGCCGAGCAGCCCGATGGCGGATACGGCTGACGGGTGACCAGGCAGCAGGGGCAGGTGACGGGGGAAGTGAGGTTTCTTCATTCCCATCGTCACCCGGCTCCATAGCAGTGCATGCTAATATGGATGAGACTGTCCATATTGGCCTGCATGTTTAAAACAAGCCAGCACCAGCGATGAACGAGTGCGGGGACGCGCATCGTTCATCGCTGGTGCTTACACACTGAAAGATATGAACGGTATCTTGTTCATTAATGAACAAGATCGTTCATATCTTTCACTGGCAGGGCCGGACTGGGACTAAAAATAGGCCCTGGCATTTTTGAAGCACACAGGCCCACCTTTGTGACTCCTCCCCTTACTATTCCTGACTCCTCCCACTTATTAGTCTATGCTCTTACAAATATAATTAATATTCTAACAACATACAAGCGTACATCATTTTCTATTAAAATACACACAACCTGTGGTTAAAGTGGAAATTTTTAAGTGGGGGTATGTAAATGTGAAGTTTGTAAATAAGCGCGCGCCGAAGGCGCGTGCGCTCCGGAATAGGGGGCGTGGCCACTCAAAAGGGGGCGTGTCCTTCAGTGTAGTTAATCACACCATACACCCCTTATACGCATTATGCACCACAATAGTAGGACCCCTTATACTATCTAGTACTGGTGCCTCTTTCACATTATACCACACAGTATGAGCCAAAATTCACATTATAGCACCCAGTATGAGCCGAAATTTACATTATAGCACCCAGTATGAGCCGAAATTTACATTATATGCCCCCAATAGTGCAGTGCCAGATCCACAATTGCCCCCACAGTGCCAGGTATACAAATGCCCCCACAGTGCCAGGTATACAAATGCCCCCACAGTATCAGGTATACAAATGCCCTCACAGTGCCAGGTATACAATTGCCCCCACAGTGCCAGGTATACAAATGCCCCACAGTGCCAGCCAATTGCCCCCACAGTGCCAGATATACAATTGTCCCCACAGCAGCCAGTGCTGCAGCTACTTACCGCTGCTGCACTGCTGCTGCTGCTGCTCCTCCGGGCTGTGAGGGACGGGGGTGAATCAGGAGAGCAGAGCGCCCGCCAGCGCGGCTGTGTCTGGTGCTGCGGCGGCTTCGTTCAAACCAGCCGCTGGTTCGTGAGCCAATCAGAGCTCGCGGACCGGCGGCTTCTGATTGGCTGCCGGTCCGCGAGCTCTGATTGGCTCACGAACCGGCGGCTGGTTTGAACGAAGCCGCCGCAGCACCAGACACAGCCGCGCTGGCGGGAGCTCTGCTCTCCTCTCCCGACAGCTGAGACATGCTACCGCCGGACTGAGCGGCAGCGTGTCTCAGTGACCGCTGGACCGGCCCAAGTGGCCATCGGCCCTTCTGGCATTTGCCAGAAGTGCCAGATGGCCAGTCCGGCCCTGTTCACTGGTATCGACCAGTGTGTAGGGCCCATTAGACTATTTTGTGCAGATCCATCACATAAAATTCAGATTAAAAAAATAAATAAATTACAGATTGTAATGTAACAAAATAGGTAAAAAGCCAAGGGGGTGAATACTTTAGCAAGGCACTGTACAGCAGTGTAAACTCCCAGAAATTTGGTGAGTTTTGATCAGCGATACAGTATGCAGAAAAGATAGTAAGGGGAGGCACTGCCTCATCTGCCATAGACTTTTTACTCCAGAGTTTTGGCCATAAAAATGATTAGAATAATGCAAAGAAGATCTTTCTAACATATTCTTTGAATTTTTCACATACTCTATATAGTCAAAACTCTAGCACAAAAGGAAAAGACAGAGGTGTTGAAGCTGCATCAGTGCTGGGCAGTATGAAGAGGGTAAAAGGGTTAGCAAAGCTGGGGGAGCTGCGTCAGTGCTGGGCAGCATGGGGAGGGTACAGGGGCCAGTACAGTTGTGGGAGCTGTATCAGTGTTGATGTAACACCTTATATGAGTTTATCAATGTTTGGTTTACAGTCAGAAAAATTTATACATTACATATGTAAATATGTGAAAGAAGGTATATACAAAGTTGGGGGATACAGATGAAAATATGTGATCCGTTTAACATTATTATACAGGTTGAGTATCCCATATCCAAATATTCCGAAATACGGAATATTCCGAAATACGGACTTTTTTGCGTGAGAGTGAGATAGTGCAACCTTTGTTTTTTGATGGCTCAATGTACACAAACTTTGTTTAATACACAAAGTTATTAAAAATATTGTATTAAATGACATTCAGGCTGTGTGTATAAGGTGTATATGATACATAAATGAATTGTGTGAATGCAGACACACTTTGTTTAATGCACAAAGTTATAAAAAATATTGGCTAAAATTACCTTCAGGCTGTGTGTATAAGGTGTATATGTAACATAAATGCATTCTGTGCTTAGATTTAGGTCCCATCACCATGATATCTCACTATGGTATGCAATTATTCCAAAATACGGAAAAATCCGATATCCAAAATACCTCTGGTTCCAAGCATTTTGGATAAGGGATACTCAACCTGTAGTATTGAAAGGTGGGTTTTTCCTATGAAATAAAGCACAGTATGTGACTGGTGCCTGACTTAATAAATTTAAGGCCCCCTTATGAGCTGCAACTATGAAACAGCTGTTGGAGTTTGAGAGCTGGGCAGCAAACATCCTGGGTAGAAAAACAAACAAACCCAGCCCCTCCCCTCATCAAGGAGGTCAGTCAGAGAACAGCCAGAGTGGGTGGGGCTTACCTTAGGCGGGAAGCCCTGACAGAAACAGCTGTGAGGAGAATAGTGAGGCACTGACAGGGGCTGCTGTGCGGTAAAGGCAGATCCATCTCTCACTAGTGAAAGGACAGATTTAGAGGATGAGAAATTATCTGAGGAGGCTGTGCTGACAGCTGGTTGACAGGGGAGCAGTGAGGTGCATCCAGCGGAGGAGGAGGTCCCGATCCGCACCATTTATCTGCCTGATTGTAGCAGCTGTTCAGTCCTAAAATCATTACCAGAGCCAGTATACAGTGACTGAGTTTGTGAGGCCGAGCCTAGAGGAGAGATTGTGAGTGTGGCTGCCCGCAGAGAGATATTCCTGAGGTGACAAGAGGATCTTAAAGGTAACCCTCACAACACAACACACTGGCTAGGGTTTAACAGAGGTCCTGTCTCTTCTACCAACAAGACTGTTAGCCATCCCTCTGTCTATGCAGACTGTTCATTCACATATAGAGCTGTTCCCAGTGAACGGATCCTAAGTTAAATTGAACCCCCCTCATTAACTGAGATACTAAAAGGCTTCCTCTATCACAAAGAGCCATACACAGCTTATATGCATGCTGGATAGTGTATTCTGTGAAGAAGTATAGCATATAAGGGATGATATAATGTACTGCTGATTCTACAATTCGCCCTGACTGAGGCAAACTCTTCAGCTGTGTAAAACTAGTAATTATACAAGACTGCTACCTGCCAGGGAAAGTCACCCTTTTCTGCAGCCCTAAACCATTTGGTTAATACTATTGGATATTATTTTTAGAGAGTAGAGATGTGCACCGGAAATTTTTCGGGTTTTGTGTTTTGGTTTTGGATTCGGTTCCGCGGCCACACCTCACAATATTATTTTTAGTCCTAAAATTTGCACCGAATTCGCTGTGTGACTAAGCTAAGCGACACAAGTGGCCGACACAAACACCTGGCCCATCTAGGAGTGGCACTGCAGTGTCAGACAGGATGGCACTTAAAAAAATAGTCCCCAAACAGCACATGATGCAAAGAAAAATGAAAGAAAAAAGAGGTGCAAGATGGAATTGTCCTTGGGCCCTCCCACCCACCCTTATGTTGTATAAACAGGACATGCACACTTTAACGAACCCATCATTTCAGCGACAGGGTCTGCCACACGACTGTGACTGAAATGACTGGTTGGTTTGGGCCCCCACCAAAAAAGAAGCAATCAATCTCTCCTTGCACAAACTGGCTCTACAGAGGCAAGATGTCCACCTCATCATCATCCTCCGATTCCTCACCCCTTTCACTGTGTACATCCCTCCTCACAGAGTATTAATTCGTCCCCACTGGAATCCACCATCTCAAATCCCTGTGTACTTTCTGGAGGCAATTGCTGGTGAATGTCTCCACGGAGGAATTGATTATAATTCATTTTGATGAACATCATCTTCTCCACATTTTCTGGAAGTAACCTCGTACGCCGATTGCTGACAAGGTGAGCGGCTGCACTAAACACTCTTTCGGAGTACACACTGGAGGGAGGGCAACTTAGGTAGAATAAAGCCAGTTTGTGCAAGGGCCTCCAAATTGCCTCTTTTTCCTGCCAGTATACGTACGGACTGTCTGACGTGCCTACTTGGATGCGGTCACTCATATAATCCTCCACCATTCTTTCAATGGTGACAGAATCATATGCAGTGACAGTAGACGACATGTCAGTAATCGTTGGCAGGTTCTTCAGTCCGGACCAGATGTCAGCACTCGCTCCAGACTGCTCTGCATCACTGCCAGCGGGTGGGCTCGGAATTCTTAGCCTTTTCCTCGCACCCCCAGTTGCGGGAGAATGTGGAGGAGGATGCATCGGAGGAATCCCAGGCAGGAGAGGACTCGTCAGACTTGCCAGTGACATGGCCTGCAGGACTATTGGCTTTCCTGTGTAAGGTGAAAATTGACACTGAGGGAGTTGGTGGTGTGGTTTGCAGGAGCTTGGTTACAAGAGGAAGGGATTTAGTGGTCAGTGGACTGCTTCCGCTGTCATCCAAAGTTTTTGAACTTGTCACTGACTTCTGATGAATGCAGTCCAGGTGACGTATAAGGGAGGATGTTCCTAGGTGGTTAACGTCCTTACCCCTACTTATTACAGCTTGACAAAGGCAACACACGGCTTGACACCTGTTGTCTGCATTTGTGTTGAAATAATTCCACACCGAAGAGGTGATTTTTTTTTTTGTATTTTGACCAGGCATGTCAATGGCCATATTCGTCCCACGGACAGCAGGTGTCTCCCCGGGTGCCTGACTTAAACAAACCACCTTACCATCAGAATCCTCCTTGTCAATTTCCTCCCCAGCGCCAGCAACACCCATATCCTCATCCTGGTGTACTTCAACAGTGACATCTTCAATTTGACTATCAGGAACTGGACTGCGGGTGCTCCTTCCAGCACTTGCAGGGGGCGTGCAAATGGTGGAAGGTGCAAGCTCTTCCCGTCCAGTGTTGGGAAGGTCAGGCATCGCAACCGACACAATTGGACTCTCTTTGGGGATTTGTGATTTAGAAGAACGCACAGTTCTTTGCTGTGCTTTTGCCAGCTTAAGTCTTTTCATTTTTCTAGCGAGAGGATGAGTGCTTCCATCCTCATGTGAATCTGAACCACTAGCCATGAACATAGGCCAGGGCCTCAGCCGTTCCTTGCCACTCCGTGTCGTAAATGGCATATTGGCAAGTTTACGCTTCTCATCAGACGCTTTCAATTTTGATTTTTGGGTCATTTTACTGAACTTTTGTTTTTTGGATTTTACATGCTCTCTACTATGACATTGGGCATCGGCCTTGGCAGACGACGTTGATGGCATTTCATCGTCTCGGCCATGACTAGTGGCAGCAGCTTCAGCACGAGGTGGAAGTGGATCTTGATCTTTCCCTATTTTAACCTCCACATTTTTGTTCTCCATTTTTTAATTTGTGGAATTATATGCCGGTATCAATAGCAATGGCCTACTACTATATATACTGCGCACAACTGAAATGCACCACAGGTATGGATGGATAGTATACTTGACGACACAGAGGTAGGTAGAGCAGTGGCCTTCCGTACCGTACTGCTATATATACTGGTGGTCACTGTCAGCAAACTGCAAAACTAAAATGCACCACAGGTATAGAATCTAGATGGATAGTATACTTGACGACACAGAGGTAGGTAGAGCAGTGGCCTTCCGTACCGTACTGCTATATATACACTGGTGGTCACTGTCAGCAAACTGCAAAACTAAAATGCACCACAGGTATAGAATCTAGATGGATAGTATACTTGACGACACAGAGGTAGAGCATAGGCCTTCCGTACCGTACTGCTATATATACTGGTGGTCACTGTCAGCAAACTGCAAAACTAAAATGCACCACAGGTATAGAATCTAGATGGATAGTATACTTGACGACACAGAGGTAGGTAGAGCAGTGGCCTTCCGTACCGTACTGCTATATATACTGGTGGTCACTGTCAGCAACCTGCAAAACTAAAATGCACCACAGGTATAGAATCTAGATGGATAGTATACTTGACGACACAGAGGTAGGCAGAGCAGTGGTCTTCCGTACCGTACTGCTAAATATACTGGTGGTCACTGTCAGCAAACTGCAAAACTAAAATGCACCACAGGTATAGAATCTAGATGGATAGTATACTTGACAACACAGAGGTAGGTAGAGCAGTGGCCTTCCGTACCGTACTGCTATATATACTGGTGGTCACTGTCAGCAAACTGCAAAACTAAAATGCACCACAGGTATAGAATCTAGATGGATAGTATACTTGACGACACAGAGGTAGGTAGAGCAGTGGCCTTCCATACCGTACTGCTATATATACTGGTGGTCACTGTCAGCAAACTGCAAAACTAAAATGCACCACAGGTATAGAATCTAGATGGATAGTATACTTGACGACACAGAGGTAGGTAGAGCAGTGGCCTTCCGTACCATACTGCTATATATACTGGTGGTCACTGTCAGCAAACTGCAAAACTAAAATGCACCACAGGTATAGAATCTAGATGGATAGTATACTTGACAACACAGAGGTAGGTAGAGCAGTGGCCTTCCATACCGTACTGCTATATATACTGGTGGTCACTGTCAGCAAACTGCAAAACTAAAATGCACCACAGGTATAGAATCTAGATGGATAGTATACTTGACGACACAGAGGTAGGTAGAGCAGTGGCCTTCTGTACCGTACTGCTATATATACTGGTGGTCACTGTCAGCAAACTGCAAAACTAAAATGCACCACAGGTATAGAATCTAGATGGATAGTATACTTGACGACACAGAGGTAGGTAGAGCAGTGGTCTTCCGTACCGTACTGCTATATATACTGGTGGTCACTCTCAGCAAAACTCTGCACTGTACTCCTCCTATATAAAACTGCTGGTCCCCAGTCCCCACAATAAAGCAGTGTGAGCACAGATATATGCAGCACACTGAGCACAGATATGGAGCGTTTTTCAGGCAGAGAACATATAATACTGGTGGTCACTGTCAGCAAAACTCTGCACTGTACTCCTCCTATATAATACTGCTGGTCCCCAGTCCCCACAATTAAGCAGTGTGAGCACAGATATATGCAGCACACTGAGCACAGATATGGAGCGTTTTTCAGGCAGAGAACGTATAATACTGGTGGTCACTGGTCAGCAAAACTCTGCACTGTACTCCTCCTATATAATACTGCTGGTCCCCAGTCCCCACAATAAAGCAGTGTGAGCACAGATATATGCAGCACACTGAACACAGATATGGAGCATTTTTCAGGCAGAGAACTGATAAAACTGGTTACTGATCAGCAAAACTCTGCACTGTACTCCTCCTATAATACAGCTGCTCCCCAGTCCCCACAATTAAGCAATAAGCACAAATATTTGCAGCAACATTAATAAACGGAGAGGACGCCAGCCACGTCCTCTCCCTAACATTTCCAATGCACGAGTGAAAATGGCGGCGACGCGCGGCTCCTTATATAGAATCCGAATCTCGCGAGAATCCGACAGCGGGATGATGACGTTCGGGCGCGCTCGGATTAACCGAGCCATACGGGAGAATTCGAGTATGCCTCGGACCCATGTAAAATAGGTGAAGTTCGGGGGGGTTCGGTTTCTGAGGAACCGAACCCGTTCATCACTAATTATTTCTATATGAAAACCCTGGCATAGCCTTAGTACCCCTGACAGTTCTTGATCAGAGAGCACTGGGACAGGAGGAACTCATATACATATTCTTATAGCCATCAGCTTCATATCACCTGAATCTGCCCTTTAAGTGTTAGAGACTGAGAACTACAGGAGTTATACAGGTTATTATCACTAAAAGTACTGGATGGCCTATTACTTCTCCACAAGGCAATAAAATACCTCACCAGCTGTTTAAATTATCTAACCAGCAACCAGCATTAAGAAATGTATTGTACTTATTTCAGATGATAACTTTCTATGAGCCGAGATAAACTTCTAGCATCTATAAAATTCAGCTAATTAGCAGGATTCTAGACATCTAACCATCGTTTGCCTTGAGGTTAACTGATAACCATATCATCCATTGAATTAACTCCTTCAGGACATCCTCAGCCCGGGCTTGAGTTAACATTTAAAGTGCACTCTTAAGGGGGGTACTCACGGGAGAGATGTGTGCTGAGCGATCTTAACACAGACCGCTCAGCACACATCTCTCACCCCGCTCAGCACAGCGCGATGTGCTGAGCGAGGGGGAAAGCCGACGGGGGGCCGCTCACTTCACACAACGGTGAACTGAGCGACCCGCTAGATTGAGCCTGCATGCAGGCTCAATCTAGCACCGGCGATAGCGATGCGCGGGACCGCGCATCGCTATCGCTGGAGGGCATACACACGGCAGATCCGTGCTTAAAATCTAAGCAATCTAGCAAGATTGCTTAGATTTTAAGCACGGATCTCTCCGTGTGTACCCCCCTTTACAAAAATAAAAGGGGTAATTTGAGATCTCAAATATTTTGAAATATAATTACCCTGTTGTTAAATTATATTGTCAGAAAACTAATATTGGGTGTGTGTGAGAGGGGAGAGTTGGGGGAGGTGATATAGATATAGAGAAGCTACAAAATGGAAGCCATGTAGCTAGATAGCCCTGCAAGTGACCGTAAGAGAAATACCTTCAGGAAAGGAACAAAGTGGTTACTAGAGGGTTCAGTGTCAGAAAGGGGACAAAGATCGAGAAGGTTTGTCTGCAACAGAATAATTACTACAAGTAACACTTGTGTGTATAAAAGTCAGTTTTTTGACAAATGCTGTTATTGTCCATTTACTGTTTTTTCTGTTTAACCTCTGATTTCATTTAAAGGAGTCAAGAACTAACAAGGGTTCCTGAGATAATAAAACTTAATTTTTTCTTCAATATGTGATTAATTCTTTTACTATAGTAATTGCTGTTACATGAGTCTTGCTAGACCGATTGTTATTACATATTATCTGACCTCAGGGGATTGTCCCAAGCCTACTCCTGGGGAACATAACCTTTGAGGCTTAGGTGGAGGCACTAGCATAATAGCACAATACAGTTATTCAAAATATAGCGTGGATTACCACCGTGACATAATGGAGGCACACTGCTGAGATACGTACAGTCTCAGAATACTTCCTGTTTATTTAATATGGCACAATTACAGGGGGAGGATATCTTGGAGTGGTGTGAAAAGAAAGGTGTTCCCCCTCTACACTGTTTAGCATTAGCGGGTGATCTTAATGACGCTCAGAGTGCAGAGATTGAATCAGCAGTTGGGAAGCTATTTGGAGTCAAAGAACCACGTGTCATAGATGTTAAGGAAGGAGAACTGGGAACAGTTAGTGCAGTTCTAATAGCTACCAAGGAACACTTGGAAAGAGGTATGATCCCTTCCATGATCCCTGCCCTTGATATTGAAGGGGAAAGATGGAATATTATATGGCATAAAGGAAAAGAGGAGAGGGGTATAAGAGCTTCAGGTGAATCTGCTAGTAGTCATAAAGCCTCTAGTAATGGAAAGGATGATCAGAGTACAAGGAAAGGCAGCCAAAACTCCCAATCTAAAACAGATCAAGGACAGAATGATACCATCTTGACTGTTATGAAATCTGTAGTGGATGAATTCGGAAGGATCCATTATGAAGGGGGTTATAGGCGTCTAAGAAGCTTTTCTGGGATACTTCCAGTACCAGCAGGAGAAGATAATTATGAGGAATGGAGGGAAACAGTACATCAACTATCAGAAGAATGGCATTGTGCTGATGCGGTAAAGAAACAGCGATTAGTGGAGAGCCTAAGAGGACCTGCCAGGGAAGTGATAAATGCCACCAGGAGAGATGACCCTACCGCAAGTCTCCGAGACTACCTAGCAGCTTTGGACCTGGAGTTTGAAACAATGGAGAATGTAGATGATATGAAGTACCGTCTAAGACACACTTATCAAAATGTTGGTGAAAAGTTGACATCCTACATTTACCGCATTGATAAGTTGATCCATTGAATAGTGGACAGGGGAGGTATGACGATCGAGGAGGTTAATGAGAAGAGGCTGCAGCAGTTGATAGAAGGGGCTCTTACTACCGATCCTATAGCTCAACACTTGCGATATACCACAGGTAGTAGACAGCCTCCATCATTCATGAAACTGATGCGGGAAGTTAAACAGGAGGAAGCTTTAGTAGAGGCACGAGATAAAAGTATAAAGAAGGTTAAGGTAGCTGCATATATAATTGAAGAGGCTACTAGTCCAATTGAGAATTTGACTAAAATGGTGGAGGGATTACGAGGAGAGGTAGGAAAATTAACAGTTCAGTTGAATGAAGAGGTAAAGAAGAGAGAAGCTACTAGAAATTTTGACAGGGCTCCACTTATAGGTGATACTAGGAGAGGAAGAAATGTCCGACAGCAGAGGTGTTTTTGCTGTGGAAGATTAGGGCACAGAGCTTTTGAATGTGAGCAGAGGTGGAACGGTGAAGAGGAAAGCTCATTCTCTCATAATGGACGAGGTAGGGAGTCATCAGGAAACGCTGTTGGGAGACTGATGAACCCCGCATCGGCTCCTTAAAATGTCCTCCAGAGGTAATGGGGAGTCCCCGTGGCCAGTGCTATGTGCCTGAGGGATTAATGGGACCGGCTCCACTGATACCAGCATTTGTTAATGGAAACCCATGTACTGTCTTGTTGGACAGTGGATCCCAGGTGTCCATCATATTTGAGGACTGGTATAGAAAAAATTTGGCTAACATTTCAATATTATCACTGTCTGGTTTGATTATATGGGGATTGAGTGATCATAGTTACCCTTACTTGGGGTACATACCAATCACTTTAAAATTCCCTCACGAAGTGACTGGGGTAAGAGGAGAAATAAATACCATGGCATTAATCTGTCCAGGATCAGGTTGAGAAGACCAGACAGCTCCCATTATCATCGGGACTAATGCAAACTTGTTCAAAACCCTGGCACAATGGTGTCGTGAGGTAGGAGGAGCTGCTTATTCAAATTCACTGACTATACACCCATCTTGTCTAAAAGTGTATCAGAAGATTGAGGAGGAAAAACAGATTGAGTCTCGCAAAAGAACTTTAAATGACTTTGATGTATGTTTTCAGGGAAGTGATATCTCAGATGATTGCAGAGTGGAGTTGGTGACGGATCTCATAAAACGCAGTGCAGTGTTTTCACAGCATGAGTGGGATTTGGGACTTGCCACTGATGTATCCCATTGTATTAGGCTTACAGATGAGACCCCATTCAGGGAAAGGTCTCGTAGATTAGCCCCAGCTGATCTAGAAGACGTAAGGCAGCATTTAAAGAAACTATTAGATAGCCAAGTAATTGCTGAATCTGAGAGTCCATCTGCTTCACCCATAGTAGGTGCCAGGAAAAAGAATGGCGACGTTCAGATGTGCATTGACTACCGCACTCTCAATCAACACACAGTTCCAGACCAGTATACTGTACCCAAAGTGGATGAGGCTCTGGATTGTTTACAAGGTAGCCAGTGGTTCACTGTCTTAGATCTCAAGAGCGGTTTTTATCAGATCCCAATGGATCCAAAAGATGCTGAGAAGACGGCATTTATTTGTCCTCTAGGATTTTTCCAATTTTTGCGGATGCCCCAGGGAATAAATGGTGCTCCTGCTACCTTCCAGAGGAGCATGGAGAAGACAGTTGGAGACATGAATCTGAGAGAAGTTGTAGTATATTTGGACGATATCATAGTATTTGGGAAGACCCTTGAAGAGCACAACAGAAGGTTGCTGAAGGTCCTTGACCGTTTATTGGAACATGGATTCAAACAGTCATTGGAAAAATGCAAGTTTTGCCAGACAACTGTGAGATATATAGGCCATATAGTCAGCCGAGAGGGGATAGCTGCAGATCCTGCCAAAGTGGAAGCTGTAAAAGAATGGCCTAGACCAACCAGATTGAAAGAGTTACGATCATTTCTGGGATTTTGTGGTTATTATAGACGTTTTGTGCAACAATTTTCCAGGATTGCCAAACCTTTGACTGACCTCACCAAAGGGTATCCCCCTTCAAAAAAGTCCTGTTCCGGAAGGAGGAAAAAAGAACTTGGTCCCTTTTTCAGGGTTAGTGAAGAATTTGGAGAGCGATGGACGCTGCAATGTGAACAGGCATTCCAGGGGTTGAAAGAAAGTCTGACAAACACACCCGTCTTGTCTTATGTCAATCCATCTCAGCCTTATATCTTACATATAGATGCATCACTTGAAGGATTGGGAGGAGTACTGTATCAGCAGCATGCATCTCGATTACGTCCCATTTCTTATATCAGCCGAGGGTTATCTTCCAGTGAGCGGAACTACCCTGCACATAAGTTGGAATTTCTGGCTTTAAAATGGGCAGTGGTAGATAAACTGCATGACTACTTGTATGGGGTGGCCTTTGAGGTCCACACTGACAATAATCCCCTCACTTATGTCCAAACTACTGCAAAGTTGGATGCTACCGGACATAGGTGGCTTGCAGCACTGTCTGTGTACAATTTTTGCTTGAAATATAGACCAGGGTATCGCAACATTGATGCTGATACTTTATCTAGGTTAAAACAAGAGCCTGATGGAACCCAGGAAGAAGACTGGATTGAGGTACCGGCATCGGAAGTAAGAGGATTATGCCATCAGACCTCAGCTCATAGAGTAAGAAAAAACTATGTTGATACTCTAGGAGCCTCAAGTGATGCACTTCCATTAACCTACTGTTGGTTATCAAGACTGTAGATGGGAGATCTCCAAAGGATAAGCCGCAATCAACTTGAAGATGATCAGAATAAGGATACATATATTCAGGAGATAAGAAGAGCTGTTCTAAAAGGTCTCAAACGACCACCACTGATACTGACATGCCATCCTAGAGCTAGACTACTTAGCAGACAATACTCGGCATTAAGGATTCATAAAGGCCTATTGTACCGGATGAAGACCCCTAGAGTTGGTAGACCTAAGGAGCAGCAGGTGTTACCAGAAAAATATCACTCTATGGTCCTAAAGTCATTACACGATGATCATGGCCATTTTGGGATAGATAAAACCTTTGCATTAATTGCCGATCGATTTTACTGGCCCAGGATGGAGGAAGAGGTTACTCGCTATTGTGATTCTTGTGGTAGCTGCATTCTTCGAAAGACCTTACCCAGCAGGAATGCAACCTTGATGAATATCACTTCAGATGGTCCACTGGATTTGGTTTGCTTAGACTTCTTGACTATAGAATCTGAAGATGGGAAAAAGTTCCACTTGCTAATAATCACTCATCACTTCACTCGTTATTCACAGGCCTATTTGACTCGAGACCAGAAGGCAATTACTGTGGCAAAAACTTTGTGGGAGAAGTTTTTCACCCACTATGGGTTACCAGCATGTCTCCACTCAGATCAGGGATGAGAGTTTGAGAGTCAACTTATAAAAGAACTGTGTGAAGTATGTGGTATCAGAAAATCCAGGACCACTCCTTACCATCCCCAAGGAGATCCTCAGCTAGAGCGTTTCAATCGTACTCTCCTCAATATGCTGGGCACCTTGGATCCTAGCAAGAGGTCTCAGTGGAGTCGGTATGTTGGTTTGTTGGTACATGCTTACAACAGCACTAAGAATGGAGCCACTGGGTACTCCCCTTACCTCTTAATGTTTGGAAGGGAAGCTCGTCTTCCTATAGATGTCTGTTTTGGAATAAACATAGGAGGATCCCACAGTATATCCTCCAATGATATTGACATATGACACTCTAGGAAAGTCCACTGAAGTGCCACGGATTATCAATCCAAATATAGTGTTTACTTGGCCATATTTTGGGTGGTCACAGGAAGTGTGAAGGATGAATGTGGTGTAATTGTGATACAACCTTTAGCTAAGCTAAGAAAAGTTTTGTAAATTAATTGTGATGGTGTCCAGGCGGTGGGTTGTGGTTCCCTTCTGCCTGCACACCAGGGGGAGAGTGTAACACCTTATATGAGTTTATCAATGTTTGGTTAACAGTCAGAAAAATATATACATTACATATGTAAATATGTGAAAGGAGGTATATACAAAGTTGGGGGATACAGATGAAAATATGTGATCCGTTTAACATTATTATAGTATTGAAAGGTGGGTTTTTCCTATGAAATAAAGCACAGTATGTGACTGGTGCCTGACTTAATAACTTTAAGGCCCCCTTATGAGCTGCAACTATGAAACAGCTGTTGGAGTTTGAGAGCTGGGCAGCAAACATCCTGGGTAGAAAAACAAACAAACCCAGCCCCTCCCCTCATCAAGGAGGTCAGTCATAGAAAAGCCAGAGTGGGTGGGGCTTACCTTAGGCGGGAAGCCCTGACAGAAACAGCTGTGAGGAGAATAGTGAGGCACTGACAGGGGCTGCTGTGCGGTAAAGGCAGCGCCATCTCTCACTAGTGAAAGGACAGATTTGGAGGATGAGAAATTATCTGAGGAGGCTGTGCTGACAGCTGGTTGACAGGGGAGCAGTGAGGTGCATCCAGCTGAGGAGGAGGTCCCGATCCGCACCATTTATCTGCCTGATTGTAGCAGCTGTTCAGTCCTAAAATCATTACCAGAGCCAGTATACAGTGACTGAGTTTGTGAGGCAGAGTCTAGAGGAGAGATTGTGAGTGTGGCTGCCCGCAGAGAGATATTCCTGAGGTGACAAGAGGATCTTAAAGGTAACCCTCACAACACAACACACTGGCTAGGGTTTAACAGAGGTCCTGTCTCTTCTACCAACAAGACTGTTAGCCATCCCTCTGTCTATGCAGACTGTTCATTCACATATAGAGCTGTTCCCAGTGAACGGATCCTAAGTTAAATTGAACCCCCCTCATTAACTGAGATACTAAAAGGCTTCCTCTATCACAAAGAGCCATACACAGCTTATATGCATGCTGGATAGTGTATTCTGTGAAGAAGTATAGCATATAAGGGATGATATAATGTACTGCTGATTCTACAATTCGCCCTGACTGAGGCAAACTCTTCAGCTGTGTAAAACTAGTAATTATACAAGACTGCTACCTGCCAGGGAAAGTCACCCTTTTCTGCAGCCCTAAACCATTTGGTTAATACTATTGGATATTATTTCTATATGAAAACCCTGGCATAGCCTTAGTACCCCTGACAGTTCTTGATCAGAGAGCACTGGGACAGGAGGAAACTCATATACATATTCTTACAGCCAGTGGCGGAACTAGCGAGCGGTGGGCCCAGGTGCGACAAAATGCTTTGGGCCCCCCATCCCATCCAAGTCCACCCCCTCACCCCTGGAGAGGATCTGGTGAGGGGGACCTGCTCAGGGCCAGAGAAATGGATACCTAGCAACAGTGCCGTAACTAGACATTTTAGCACTGTGTGCAAGAAACGGAATCGGAGCCCCACCCCTGCATGCAAAACAAGGGCAGTGCGCGCCGTAGGCGCGTGCAAAAATACATAGTGGCGTGGCTTCGTGGGGAAGGGGTGTGGCCACAAAATAATACCAATTCATAAAACGGTGCACAGTAGTCTCCATTATTCAAATTACGCTGCACAGTAGCACCACTACACCAGGTAGAGACTCTTTTACACCTTATGGCGGACAGATTCCTCTTTTTACACATTACGGCAGACAGCGTCCCCTTTTTACACATCACGGTAGACAGTGTCCCCCTTTTTACAAATAACGGCAGACAGCGTGCCCTTTTTACAAATAACGGCAGACAGCGTGCCCTTTTTACACATAGCGGCAGACAGCGTGCACTTTTTACACATAACGGCAGACAGCGTGCCATTTTTACACATAACGGCAGACAGCGTACACTTTTTACAAATAACGGCAGACAGCGTGCCCTTGTTACACATATCGGCAGACAGCATGCCCTTTTTACACATAGCGGCAGACAGCATGCCCTTTTTACACATAACGGCAGACAGCGTGCCCTTTTTACACATTACGGCAGACAGCGTCCCCATTTTACACATTAAAGCAGACAGCGTGCCCTTGTTACACATTACGGCAGACAGCGTGCCCTTGTTACACATTACGGCAGACAGCATCCCCCTTTTTACACATTGCGGCAAGCACATTCCCCCTTTTTACACATTGTGGCAAGCAGATTCCCCCTTTTTACACATTGCGGCAGGCAGATTCCCCCTTTTTACACATTGTGGCAAGCAGATTCCCCCTTTTCTCTAATGTCCTAGTGGATGCTGGGGACTCCGTAAGGACCATGGGGAACAGACGGGCTCCGCAGGAGACTGGGCACTCCAAGAAAGATTTAGTAGTACTGGTGTGCACTGGCTCCTCCCTCTATGCCCCTCCTCCAGACCCCAGTTAGAATCTGTGCCCGGACAGAGCTGGGTGCATTTTAGTGAGCTCTCCGGAGCTTGCTAATAAGAAAGTATTTTAGTTAGGTTTTTTATTTTCAGAGAGCTTCTGCTGGCAACAGACTCTCTGCTACGTGGGACTGAGGGGAGAGAAGCAAACCTACTAACTGCGGCTAGGTTGCGCTTCTTAGACTACTGGACACCATTAGCTCCAGAGGGATCGAACACAGGACCTGACCTTGTCGTCCGTTCCCGGAGCCGCGCCGCCGTCCCCCTCGCAGAGCCAGAAGTCAGAAGCCGGCGGGTTGAAGCAAGAAGACGTCAAAATCGGCGGCAGAAGACTCCTGTCTTCATATGAGGTAGCGCACAGCACTGCAGCTGTGCGCCATTGCGCCCACACTAACCCACACACTCCGGTCACTGTAGGGTGCAGGGCGCAGGGGGGGGCGCCCTGGGCAGCAATTGGTTACCTCCTGGCAAAAAGCAGCATATATACAGTTGGACACTGTTATATGCATGAGCCCCCGCCATTAATTTTACACAAAATCGCGGGAGAAGCCCACCGCTGAGGGGGCGGGGCCTTCTTCCTCAGCACTCACCAGCGCCATTTTCTCTCCATAGCTCCGCTGAGAGGAAGCTCCCCAGGCTCTCCCCTGCAGAAGCACGATAGAGGGGGTGAAAAAGAGAGGGGGGGGGGGCACATAAATTTGGCGTAAAAACAATATATACAGCAGCTACTGGGTTAACACTAAGTTACTGTGTGATTCCTGGGTCATATAGCGCTGGGGTGTGTGCTGGCATACTCTCTCTCTGTCTCTCCAAAGGGCCTTGTGGGGGAACTGTCTTCAAATAGAGCATTCCCTGTGTGTGTGGTGTGTCGGTACGTGTGTGTCGACATGTCTGAGGTAAAAGGCTCCCCTAAGGAGGAGATAGAGCAAATATGTGTGTGAGAGGGTGTCTCCGTCGACAACGCCGACACCTGTTTGGATATGTGTAAGTGCTGAGGTGAATTTATTGCACAAAAGATTAGAGAACAGACAGGAAATCTACCCATGTCTGTCCCTATGTCACAGAGACCTTCACAATGCTCACTATCCAAAATAATAAACACTGATATCGACACGGAGTTTGACTCCAGTGTCGACTACGATAATGCAAAGTTACAGCCAAAATGGCTGAAAGGTATTCAATATATGATTATTGTAATAAAAGATGATTTGCATATCACTGATGACTCATTTGTCCCTGACACAAGGGTACACATGTTAAGGGGAAGAAAGCTGAGGTAAATTTCCCTCCACTCATGAGGAAAAAGAGCGGGAATTTCCAGACAAGAGACTGCAGCTTCCCACAAAAAATTCTCAGGCAGTATCCTTTCCCCACTAGGGCCAGGATGTGATGGGAATCTTCCCCTAGGGTGTCACGTTTGCACAGAAGATAGCACTAGCTATTCTCAGGGATCCTGCAGATAGCGTGCACATTCTAGTACACTACTCAGACCGGCGATTGTGTCGGCATGGGTTTATAGCGCTGTGGCAGCGTGGACAGGTGTCAGAATTCGTTTGGATCTCCCAGTGTGAAAACATATTAGCAGGGACTGAGGTTCACGGAATAATAACTAGTTTATTAAAGCAACGTACAACTGTAAACAATAAATATAAAGCAGGAATAACTAGAGAACACAAAAGGGAAAACTGAGGGGACATGGGATGCCAGGAAACTGAGTACATGAGAATGATGTAGACTGTGGTAGAGTATGCACGTACCAGGGTTGCAGGATTGCACTGTAGCTGGACTGCACTGTAACTGGAACACAGGATGGCACTGATGATTTGTAAACAGTGACTAAAGGTGCTGATGAGTTAAGGAACTTGTGAATGATGATTTAAGACACTGGTGATTTGCAGACTTGTAAATGGTGACTGAAGATGCTGATGAGTTAAGGAACTTGTGAATGATGATTGAAGACACTGGTGATTTGCAGACTTGTAAATGGTGACTGAAGATGCTGATGAGTTAAGGAACTTGTGAATGATGATTGAAGACACTGGTGATTTGCAGACTTGTAAATGGTGACTGAAGATGCTGATGAGTTAAGGAACTTGTGAATGATGATTGAAAACACAGATGATTTGCAAAGTGGTAAGCGATGACTGAAGACGCTGATGATTCAAGGAACTTGAGAATAATGGTTAAAGACACTGGTGGTTTACAGAGTAGTAAATGGTGACTGGAGACGCTGATGATTCCAGGAACTTGAGAATGAAAATTAAAGACACTGGTGGTTTGCAGAGTAGTAAACGGTGACTGAAGACGCTGATGATTCCAGGAACTTGAGAATAATAATTAAAGACACTGGTGGTTTGCAGAGTAGTAAACGGTGACTGAAGACGCTGATGATTCCAGGAACTTGAGAATAATAATTAAAGACACTGGTGGTTTGCAGAGTAGTAAACGGTGACTGAAGACGCTGATGATTCCAGGAACTTGAGAATAATAATTAAAGACACTGGTGGTTTGCAAAGTAGTACACGGTGACTGGAGACACTGATGATTCTAGGAACTTGAAAATAATACTTAAAGACTCTGATGCAGACACTGACTCCCAGCACGCTGATGACCGAGACACATTAAAGTCCAGAAGCTGCTTGAGAACGCTGGAAGCTGTGCAGCCGTTAATGCTGGAAGCACCGGAGACACTGGGGTAGACTATGGAGAAACTCGCCGGGAACAAGAGCACTGGCAGTTCTTTGGTCGATTTAGCAGCAGAAATCAGCATGACCAGGACCAGGAGCTGTAACAATCTTGACTCGATGAACTGGCAACAGGGAGCCTGTGTGGCTGGCCTAAGTAGTGAGTACAGGTGCTGCTCACAGCTGTGGTAGCAGCTACTAATCAAGCTGCAGATACAGAGCAGAACTCTGAACACCAGAGCAGAGAGCGCCACCCCAGGCATGGAGGAGAAACTACATGGGATTGTAACAGTACCCCCTCCCTAAGGAGCGGATTCCAGACGCTCAACACATGTCAGAGTCTGAATCAAAAGGTAGAGGGCATATCAGGTATCCTCATGCTGCCAAGGAAGTCCAACAGAGGCTTTCAACTTAGATTTTCCCTTTTTCTTCTTTCTCCTTTTTGTGGATTTCCCAGTAGGAACAATAGACTGGAGCTGAAGAAAACCAACAGGTAAGCTGATTGCTGGAGTCTCTAAGCTGGCAACAGGATTCTCGGATGAATCAAGATAGATAGGAACCTTAGATGACCCCGGCTGGGCAGGAACCTCAATTGGGACTGAAGACTGGTAAGACCATGAATTGAATTTCTTAATTACCATTTCACTGAAGGCCACAAGATTGAGAAGAACTGGGTCATTGGTCTCAATTAGTGGACTAGCCCAAGCCGCGGCTTCTCCTCTGAAGGTCAGGAATAAAAGTTTAACTATGTTGGATGGAGTAATTCCGAGGGAAAGATCTGTCTCCATCATAGAAACATATCGATTAACTAGTGCGTAGTATTGCGTTAAATCTCCATCAAAGTAATCCAAAGATGGAGCGTTGGATGAATTCTGTGAAGTGGAAACTTGATTTTCTGGAAACACTGGAGATGGATCATCAGGACACTGAGGAGGGGACAGACTTTCAGGAGACTGGTCAGAAATATATGATGATCCTAACTGAACTTTGATTAGAGGCTTGGATGGTACTTTTTGGATTTGGCCCTTCCTGGAAGTCCTGGGGGACTGGGCTGTACCCAAATCGTGAGCCAACAAGTTAGTAGTAGAATTGGAACCCAGGACTACAACAGTGCCTATGTGTCTAGATATATGGCCTGTGTTGTGAGAAACGAGAGTGCTAGATTCTTCTTCTGAGATTGACATAATGCTCAAAGCACCCTCGTCACGGAGCTGAACTAAGGCAAAAGCCCCCTTTTCATGGTGCTGAACCGAGGCAGGAACCCCCTCTTCACGGGGCTGAACCGAGGCAAGAGCCCCCTCTTCACGGGGCTGGGCCGAGGCAAGAGCCCCCTCTTCACGGGGCTGGGCCGAGGCAAGAGCCCCCTCTTCACGGGGCTGGGCCGAGGCAAGAGCCCCCTCTTCACGGGGCTGAGCCGAGGCAAGAGCCCCCTCTTCACGGGGCTGGGCCGAGGCAAGAGCCCCCTCTTCACGGGGCTGGGCCGAGGCAAGAGCCCCCTCTTCACGGGGCTGGGCCGAGGCAGGAGCCCCCTCTTCACGGGGCTGGGCCGAGGCAGGAGCCCCCTCTTCACGGGGCTGGGCCGAGGCAGGAGCCCCCTCTTCACGGGGCTGGGCCGAGGCAGGAGCCCCCTCTTCCCGGGGCTGGCCTGAGGCAAGAGCCCCCACTTTACTGGGCTGGGCAGCCCTCTGTAGACTCTCGGGCTGGGCAGCGCTCTGTAGACTCTCGGGCTGGGCAGCGCTCTGTAGACTCTCGGGCTGGGCAGCGCTCTGTAGACTCTCGGGCTGGGCAGCGCTCTGTAGACTCTCGGGCTGGGCAGCGCTCTGTAGACTCTCGGGCTGGGCAGCGCTCTGTAGACTCTCGGGCTGGGCAGCGCTCTGTAGACTCTCGGGCTGGGCAGCGCTCTGTAGACTCTCGGGCTGGGCAGCGCTCTGTAGACTCTCGGGCTGGGCAGCGCTCTGTAGACTCTCGGGCTGGGCAGCGCTCTGTAGACTCTCGGGCTGGGCAGCGCTCTGTAGTCTCTCTGGCTGGGCAGCGCTCTGTAGTCTCTCTGGCTGGGCAGCGCTCTGTAGTCTCTCTGGCTGGACGCTCTGAACCCCTCACTGGGGCTGGACACTCTGAAGAACCCCTCACTGGGGCTGGACGCTCTGAAGAACCCCCTCTTGGGGCTGGACGCTCTGAAGAACCCCCTCTTGGGGCTGGACGCTCTGAAGAAGCCCCTCTTGGGGCTGGACGCTCTGAAGAACCCCCTCTTGGGGCTGGACACTCAGAAGAACCCCTCACTGGGGGTGGACGCTCTGAACCCCTCACTGGGGCTGGACGCTCTGAAGAACCCCCTCTTGGGGCTGGACGCTCTGAAGAACCCCTTCTTGGGGCGAGATACTCTGAAGAACCCCTTCTTGGGGCTGGACACTCTGAAGAACCCCCTCCTGGGGCGACAGGCTTGGAAACTCTAGGTGGAAGACCAGTTTTGTGACAGATGGTATTTAAAGATTGGAGATACACTCTGCCCTCATTTCTTGGTTTTCGAATGGGACAGGTTAAAATAAAATGTCCTTGACCCCCACAATACAGGCAAAGTTTATAGTCTCTACGATACTGGCGTTCTGTTTCAGAGAGGCTAGGTCGAGGGAAACTTTGGAACTTGCCTCTTGTCCGAGGAGGAGAGGTGCCCCTAGCATGCCCAGTCCATGGGTCAGAAGAAAACTCCTTTTCTGGAGCTATTTTACTGGGGTCCACCAGTCTCCCCAGGAATTCAGGAAGAACGCATAGAATACCGGACACTAAAGTCTGTAGCTGGTCTAACTTCTCCTTTAAAACCCCCAGTTGTAACAAATCTAAAGAAGGTGATATCCCGGGAGCTGAGGGGTTAACGAGCTGTGAGAAAACTCCCTCAGGCAGACTGCAATTATCTCCCCTGTTCTTTGTTTTTGGCCAGTTCATACTGTCAGAATTCGTTTGGATCTCCCAGTGTGAAAACATATTAGCAGGGACTGAGGTTCACGGAATAATAACTAGTTTATTAAAGCAACGTACAACTGTAAACAATAAATATAAAGCAGGAATAACTAGAGAACACAAAAGGGAAAACTGAGGGGACATGGGATGCCAGGAAACTGAGTACATGAGAATGATGTAGACTGTGGTAGAGTATGCACGTACCAGGGTTGCAGGATTGCACTGTAGCTGGACTGCAGGACTGCACTGTAACTGGAACACAGAATGGCACTGATGATTTGTAAACAGTGACTAAAGGTGCTGATGAGTTAAGGAACTTGTGAATGATGATTTAAGACACTGGTGATTTGCAGACTTGTAAATGGTGACTGAAGATGCTGATGAGTTAAGGAACTTGTGAATGATGATTGAAGACACTGGTGATTTGCAGACTTGTAAATGGTGACTGAAGATGCTGATGAGTTAAGGAACTTGTGAATGATGATTGAAAACACAGATGATTTGCAAAGTGGTAAGCGATGACTGAAGACGCTGATGATTCAAGGAACTTGAGAATAATGGTTAAAGACACTGGTGGTTTACAGAGTAGTAAATGGTGACTGGAGACGCTGATGATTCCAGGAACTTGAGAATGAAAATTAAAGACACTGGTGGTTTGCAGAGTAGTAAACGGTGACTGGAGACGCTGATGATTCCAGGAACTTGAGAATAATAATTAAAGACACTGGTGGTTTGCAGAGTAGTAAACGGTGACTGAAGACGCTGATGATTCCAGGAACTTGAGAATAATAATTAAAGACACTGGTGGTTTGCAAAGTAGTACACGGTGACTGGAGACACTGATGATTCTAGGAACTTGAAAATAATACTTAAAGACTCTGATGCAGACACTGACTCCCAGCACGCTGATGACCGAGACACATTAAAGTCCAGAAGCTGCTTGAGAACGCTGGAAGCTGTGCAGCCGTTAATGCTGGAAGCACCGGAGACACTGGGGTAGACTACGGAGAAACTCGCCGGGAACAAGAGCACTGGCAATTCTTTGGTCGATTTAGCAGCAGAAATCAGCATGACCAGGACCAGGAGCTGTAACAATCTTGACTCGATGAACTGGCAACAGGGAGCCTGTGTGGCTGGCCTAAGTAGTGAGTACAGGTTCTGCTCACAGCTGTGGTAGCAGCTACTAATCAAGCTGCAGATACAGAGCAGAACTCTGAACACCAGAGCAGAGAGCGCCACCCCAGGCATGGAGGAGAAACTACATGGGATTGTGACAACAGGTACCTTATCAGCAGAGATTGAGACCCTAGTATGCATATAGATATATAGATATATATATATATGTGTGTATATATAGAGATATATATATATATTAAAGATGCTGTCTTAAGAGATAGGTATATATATATAAAACATGCCCAAAGAGACATGAGTATACTGGCTCCTAGAGTCAAAGCTATGTCGATTTCTGCTTGACGTGTCCTGCAGAATGTGCAATGGACAGATGATGCCGACTTAAGAGGCATATGGAAGGCTGAGGATTGTGTGGAGAAGGGTTCTCGGACCTGGTCTCCACAGCAATAGCTGGTAATTCTGATATTTTGCCTTATATTCCTGCACAGCCTAGGAAAGCACGACATTATCAAATGCAGCCTTTCGAATAAAGAAACAAGAAAGTCCGAGGTGCGTCCTTTCTTGCCAGAGGCGGGGGCAGAGGAAAGAAGCTGCACAACACAGCTAGTTCCCAGAAACAGAAGTCCTCCCCGGCCTCTACAAAGATCCACCGCATGTTGCTGGGGCTCCACAGGCGGAGCTAGGCCCGGTGGGGGCACGCCTTCGTAAGTTCAGCTACAAGTGGGTTTTACTCCCTGTTAGATCCCTGGGCAATAGATATTGTGTCTCAGGGATACAAGCTGGACTTTGAGAAGATGCCCCCTCACCGACGGCCCTGCCGGCTTCCCCCCACGAGAGGGAAACAGTGTTAACTGCAATTCACAAATTGTATCTTCAACAGGTGGTGGTCAAGGTTCCCCTCCTTCAACAAGGAGGGGGTTATTATTCGACCATGTTGTAGTCCCGAAACCAGACGGTTCGGTCGGACCCATATTGAATTTAAAATCCCTGAATGTCACAACTGAGGGCCTGAGCTGACGGAAGGCAGCCTCAGTTGTAGGGGCTGAGATGTACCGGAACCTGGGAGGTTGTATCAGACCCCTGGACATGTAAGTAACATGAAGAGAAACCGCCCGAAGGCGTGACCACGACAACTTGAGTAAAAGTCAATGATATTTATTTATGACAAACTCCATGCATCACAGTAGCAGTAAAAAGTAACATAAAAATCAGCAGAGAAATAATAATACAGTTCCTGGGTACTACAGGGTGGCAGGGGCCACAGAGCTCTGGTGGTATGAGACAGTTCTTATTATCTGCAAGTTGGAAAGTCCTTACCAGGCTCAACTGTAGCAATGAGGAATGCCCAGGGTCGTACCAGCTGGTGTTCCAGGGAAAGCTGGACTGCTGTAGATAAAATGCTGCTGTGGGTACTGGTTAGAACCAGACAGGTGTTGGCACGGAGTGGATACTGGCTGGAACCAGTTAAATAATAAATAAAGCTTGAGAGCGATGCAATGTAGATGAAATGTAGAATTTGAGAGCGGAGAAATAATAATACCGGTGGAGAGTGGTAAACT
Source organism: Pseudophryne corroboree (assembly GCF_028390025.1). NCBI lineage: Eukaryota > Metazoa > Chordata > Amphibia > Anura > Myobatrachidae > Pseudophryne > Pseudophryne corroboree. Next base: position 484,755,107 of record NC_086447.1, on the reverse strand, counting down.
GCAGAAAGGACACCGGCCCTTTAAGAGAAGCTGTACACTGCTGGAAGCTGAGCTGGAAGCAGGTGATGTTGTAGCTGGAAACAGGTGAGTCCAGAATGGATCGGAGAGTCAGGCTACACCGCAGATGGAATGCTGGTGCGGGTCTCTATAGCAGAAGTCTGGAGACAGGAGCTGGAACCTGGAAGACATTCACAGAAGAGAGACAAACTGGAACTAGGTTTGACAACCAAAGCACTGACGCCTTCCTTGCTCAGGCACAACCTATTTATACCTGCAGCAAGGAAGGCATTGGCTAGGCAATTATGCAAATTAATAATACTGACAACGGATTGGTAGGAATGATCAGCTGACAAAATCCAAGATGGCTGCGCCCATGCAGACACTTGGAGGGAAGTTTGGATTGTAATCCATGTGGTCTGGAAAACAGTAATGGCGGCGCCGGCCACCGGAGACAGGAGACGCCAGGCTGACAGATGCACATCCGACCACGCGGACACAGCGGAGGCCGCGGCTGACGTAATCGCCACTCTGAATGCAGAAGCTCAGGGACGGCGGCGGAGGCCGCGGGAGACGCCATGCCAGATGTATAAGGCGTTACTGTGACTGCGTCCAGAGAGACAGGAGAGGATGCGGGAATGTGCACATCAGGATAACAGATGGGATACGGTCCTGGAGCGCTGAGCCAGCCTTAGGAGGCATCTGATAGGTAAGAAATGGCGTCCAGATACCCGGATCGTGACAGCACCCCCCCCTTTAGGAGTGGCCCCAGGACACTTCTTTGGCTTTTGAGGAAACTTGGAATGGAATCTCCGGACCAAGGCAGGAGCATGGACATCAGAAGCATTGGTCCATGAACGTTCCTCAGGGCCATAACCCTTCCAGTCAATAAGATACTGAAGTTGACCGTAACGGTGACGTGAGTCCAGGATCTTGGCTACTTCATACTCAACGCCTCGTTGAGTTTGGACTTTCGGAGTTGGAGGAAGTGAGGAATGAAACCGATTCAAGATTAGCGGTTTCAACAGGGAAACATGGAATGTCCTGGGTATCTTTAAGAAGGGAGGCAACTGGAGTCTGTAAGCAACAGGATTGATGACTTGATCAATTTTAAAAGGACCGATGTAGCGAGGTGCAAACTTCATACTGGGAACTCTTAACCTCAAATTCTTCGTGGATAACCATACCCGATCACCCACCTTGAGAGCAGGAACTGCTCGACGCTTCTTATCCGCAAACTTCTTGTACCTGAACGATGCCTTGAGCAGAGCTGATCGTACGCTCTTCCAGATATTGGCAAACTGATGCAAGGTGATATCCACTGCGGGAACAGAAGTTGCTGGAAGCGGTTGGAACTCAGGGACTTTAGGGTGGAATCCAAAGTTGGTGAAGAATGGTGTTGAAGAAGATGAAGAATGATACTGGTTGTTATGACAGAACTCGGCCCAGGGAAGTAATTGAACCCAGTCATCTTGAGAGGAGGACACATAGATGCGGAGGAAGGACTCCAAGTCCTGATTCACCCTCTCAGTTTGACCATTGGTCTGAGGATGGTAAGCCGTGGAAAACTTTAGCTTGACTTGGAGGGCTTGACATAAACTTCGCCAGAATTTGGCTGTGAATTGAACTCCTCGATCTGAGATAATTTCTTCTGGAAGACCGTGGAGTCGAAAGATCTCTTGTATGAATACTTGAGCCAACTTGGAAGCTGACGGAAGACCGGTGAGAGGAATGAAGTGTGCCATCTTGGTGAACCGGTCAACTACCACCCAGATGGTATTAAACTTGTTGCACATGGGCAAATCTGTAATAAAATCCATCGACAAATGGGTCCATGGTCGACGGGGAACAGATAGTGGAACCAGTTGCCCCGCAGGCGACTGGCGGGATACTTTATGTTGAGCACACTTTGGGCAAGATGCAATAAACTCCAAAACGTCCTTTTTCAGAGTTGGCCACCAATAGGACCTAGAGATAAACTCCAGGGTTTTTTGGATACCTGTATGTCCGGAAAAGCGGGAAGCATGGGCCCAATACATGAGCTTCTTCCTTAGTGTCGGCTTCACAAAACTTTTCCCTGATGGGGGCGTAGAGTCCATCCCTACCGTGGAGAATGCCAACGGACTTATAATAGGATGCTTGTCTGAAGACTCTGACTCATTTTCTTGCTCCCATGAGCGGGAAAGGGCATCGGCCTTGCGATTCTGAGAGCCCGGACAGAACTGGAGTTTAAAGTCGAACCTGGAAAAGAAAAGTGCCCATCTGGCCTGACGAGGGTTGAGACATTGTGCGCCTTTCAGATATAGAAGGTTCTTGTGGTCTGTAAGGATGGTGATTGAATGAGAAGCTCCCTCCAACAGATATCTCCACTCCTCTAGAGCGAGCTTGATGGCTAGCAACTCCTGGTCGCCAATGGCATAGTTGCGCTCCGCTGGGGAGAACTTCCGTGAGAAGAAACTGCAAGGATGTAAATGGCCATCTTTAGCCCTCTGAGATAACACCGCTCCTACTCCAACGGAGGAGGCATCCACCTCTAGGATGAAAGGAGAGTCGATGTCAGGCTGTTTCAGGACAGGCGCAGAGATGAACCTCTGTTTTAAAAGATGAAAAGCTTGCATGGCTTCTTCAGACCACTTGGACGGGTTAGCACCCTTCTTGGTGAAAGCAGTAATAGGCGCCACAATGGTGGAAAAGTCTCGTATAAACTTTCGGTAATAATTGGCGAACCCTAAGAACCTCTGGACCCCTTTGAGGGTTAAGGTTACCGGCCAATTCTTGATTGCTTGTAGTTTCTCAGGATCCATCTCTAGTCCGGAACCGGACACAATGTACCCTAGAAACGGAATGGACTTGACTTCAAAGACGCATTTCTCTAATTTGCAATAGAGATGATTGACACGGAGACGGGACAGAACCTCCTTTACCCAAAAACGATGTTCCTCTAAATTGTTGGCAAAAATGAGGATATCATCTAGATAGACCACGACATGACGGTATAGAATGTCTCTGAAGATCTCATTGACGAAATGCTGGAAGACAGCTGGAGCATTGCTCAATCCGAAGGGCATGACGAGGTACTCATAATGTCCGTCACGGGTGTTAAATGCGGTCTTCCACTCGTCACCCTCACGGATCCGGATGAGATTGTATGCACCTCTCAAGTCCAGCTTTGTAAAGATGGTAGCTCCGCTAACTCTGTCAAAGAGCTCAGTAATCAGGGGTAAAGGATAGCGGTTCTTGATGGTAATGTCGTTCAAACCTCTGTAGTCGATGCACGGCCGCAGACCACCATCTTTCTTTTTTACAAAAAAGAAGCCTGCGCCCGCTGGAGAAGAAGAAGGTCGAATGAACCCCTTTGCTAGGTTCTCTTTAATGTATTCCTCCATAGAATGCGTCTCGGGCAGAGACAACGGATAAGTTCGGCCTCGAGGTGGAACCTTCCCTGGAACGAGATCAATCGGACAGTCCCATTCTCTATGAGGAGGAAGGATATCAGCAGAAGCTTTACTGAACACATCCGTGATATCTTGATATGGAGGAGGTGGAACATCAGACGACCTGGGGGAGGAAGAACAGACAGACAACACTTTAAACAAACATGTCTCAGCACAGGAGGGACCCCATGCCAGGATTTGCGTAGTCGTCCAATCAATTGTAGGATTGTGAAGACGGAGCCATGGAAGGCCCAGGACCACAGGATGTGTGGCTCTTGGAATCACTAAAAGTGAAATAAGTTCGGAATGAAGAACTCCCACTCTCAGACGAACTGGTAGAGTCCTTAGAGCAATAACTGTATCAAAAATTTTACTGCCATCCACGGCAGTTAAGGAAAAGGAGGAAGGAAGTCTCTCGGTGGGTAGGGACCACCGTTTAACATAGGCTTCGGTAATAAAGTTCCCAGCTGCTCCGGAATCCAGGAGGGCAATGACGTTCTGATAACGTTGAGCAACTTGAAGCGAGACTGGGAGATTACAATCTTGAGGAGATAGAGAGGAGATCATTACTCCTAGCCGGCCCTCTCCTTGGCGAGCTAGGATTTGAAGTTTCCCGGACGTTTGGGACAGGCATGAATAGTGTGAGACGGGGCTGCACAATACAGACAGAGAGACTCAGAGAGACGTCTTCGGCGCTCAGCAGGAGTTAAACGGGAACGGCCAATTTGCATGGGTTCATCTTTAGTTGGTGACAGTTGGCGAGGAGGAGGAGCAGAAGATTTTGGAGCAGATGATCTTCCACGCTCAGTTGCTCTCTCTCTGAAACGTAAGTCAACTTTTGTACAAAGTGAGATTAGCTCATCTAACTTGGAGGGTAAGTCTCTGGTAGCTAACTCATCTTTAATACGCTCGGATAAACCATGCCAGAATGCAGCATACAGGGCCTCGTCGTTCCATGCCAGTTCAGATGCCAGGATCTGGAACTGTATAAGATATTGTCCTACAGTATGTGATCCCTGGCGTAAACGGAGAATCTCAGACGAAGCTGAAGTTACCCGGCCTGGCTCGTCGAAGATGCGCCTGAATGTTGACACGAATGCAGTGTAAGAAGATAGCAGGGTGTCGGACCTCTCCCATAACGGTGATGCCCAGTCAAGGGCTGAGCCACTGAGAAGTGAGATGATGTAGGCAATTTTTGTACGGTCACTGGGAAAATTGCCAGGTTGTAGCTCAAACTGAATCTCACACTGGTTGAGAAATCCCCTGCAGAATCTTGGAGATCCGTCAAATTTTGCTGGCGTTGGAAGATGAAGACGTGGAGCAGAAACGGGTAAGGTGGGTGGGGTTATAGTCACTGTGGTTGACGCCCCAGATGCGCCTGATCCACGGAGAGTTGTCTGAATCCCATCCAGCCGAGTAGAGAAATCCTGGAGACAGCGGATGATGTGGCCCTGTGCAGCCTCCTGATGTTCAAGTCGGGCTGCCAGTTCTTGCATCGGCCTGGCCGCTTGATCCTGGTCTCCGGCTGGATTCATTTGGTCAGTGCTTACTGTCACAACTGAGGGCCTGAGCTGACGGAAGGCAGCCTCAGTTGTAGGGGCTGAGATGTACCGGAACCTGGGAGGTTGTATCAGACCCCTGGACATGTAAGTAACATGAAGAGAGACCGCCCGAAGGCGTGACCACGACAACTTGAGTAAAAGTCAATGATATTTATTTATGACAAACTCCATGCATCACAGTAGCAGTAAAAAGTAACATAAAAATCAGCAGAGAAATAATAATACAGTTCCTGGGTACTACAGGGTGGCAGGGGCCACAGAGCTCTGGTGGTATGAGACAGTTCTTATTATCTGCAAGTTGGAAAGTCCTTACCAGGCTCAACTGTAGCAATGAGGAAAGCCCAGGGTCGTACCAGCTGGTGTTCCAGGGAAAGCTGGACTGTTGTAGATAAAATGCTGCTGTGGGTACTGGTTAGAACCAGACAGGTGTTGGCACGGAGTGGATACTGGCTGGAACCAGTTAAATAATAAATAAAGCTTGAGAGCGATGCAATGTAGATGAAATGTAGAATTTGAGAGCGGAGAAATAATAATACCGGTGGAGAGTGGTAAACTGCAGAAAGGACACCGGCCCTTTAAGAGAAGCTGTACACTGCTGGAAGCTGAGCTGGAAGCAGGTGATGTTGTAGCTGGAAACAGGTGAGTCCAGAATGGATCGGAGAGTCAGGCTACACCGCAGATGGAATGCTGGTGCGGGTCTCTATAGCAGAAGTCTGGAGACAGGAGCTGGAACCTGGAAGACATTCACAGAAGAGAGACAAACTGGAACTAGGTTTGACAACCAAAGCACTGACGCCTTCCTTGCTCAGGCACAACCTATTTATACCTGCAGCAAGGAAGGCATTGGCTAGGCAATTATGCTAATTAATAATACTGACAACGGATTGGTAGGAATGATCAGCTGACAAAATCCAAGATGGCTGCGCCCATGCAGACACTTGGAGGGAAGTTTGGATTGTAATCCATGTGGTCTGGAAAACAGTAATGGCGGCGCCGGCCACCGGAGACAGGAGACGCCAGGCTGACAGATGCACATCCGACCACGCGGACACAGCGGAGGCCGCGGCTGACGTAATCGCCACTCTGAATGCAGAAGCTCAGGGACGGCGGCGGAGGCCGCGGGAGACGCCATGCCAGATGTATAAGGCGTTACTGTGACTGCGTCCAGAGAGACAGGAGAGGATGCGGGAATGTGCACATCAGGATAACAGATGGGATCCGGTCCTGGAGCGCTGAGCCAGCCTTAGGAGGCATCTGATAGGTAAGAAATGGCGTCCAGATACCCGGATCGTGACACTGAACATATACCTGAAAAGGTTCAAGTTCAGGATGGAATCGCTAAGAGCGGTTATTGCAAGCCTGAAAGGGGGAGATTTAATGGTGACTCGGACATAAAGGATGCATACCTTCATGTCCCCATTTATCCACCTCATCAGGCGTACCTCAGAATTGCGGTACGGGATTGTCATTATCAATTTCAGACGTTGCCGTTTGGTCTCTCCACGGCCGTGAGAATATTCACCAAGGTAATGGCGGAAATGATGGTGCTCCTGCGGAAGCAAGGTGTCACTATTATCACGTACTTGGACGATCTCCTCATAAAAGCGAGATCAAGAGAGCAGTTGCTGAACAGCATATCACTTTCTCTGGAAGTGTAACGGTTACACGGCTGGATTCTATATATTCCAAAGTCGCAGTTGGTTCTTACAGCTCATCTGCCTCTCCTAGGCATGATCCTAGACACAGACCAGAAAAGGGTTTATCTCCCGATAGAGAGAGCTCAGGAGCTCGTGACACTGGTCAGGAATCTATTAAAACCAAAACAGGTGTCAGTGCATCACTGCACTCGGGTCCTGGGAAGGAGGGTGGCTTCATATGAGGCCATTCCCTTCAGCAGGTTCCATACGAGGACCTTCCAATGGGACTTACTGGACAAGTGGTCCGGATCGCATCTTCAGATGCATCAGTTAATCACCCTATCCCCCAGAGCCAGGGTGTCTCTCCTGTGGTGGCTGCAGAGTGCTCACCTTCTCGAAGGTCGCAGATTCGGTATTCAGGACTGGGTCCTGGTGACCACGGATGCAAGCCTCCGAGGGTGGGGGGCAGTCACACAGGGAAGAAATTTCCAAGGGCTGTGGTCAAGGCAGGAAACTTGCCTTCACATCAATATCCTGGAACTAAGGGCCATATACAACGCCCTAAGTCAAGCGGAGACCCTGCTTCGCGACCAACCGGTTCTGATTCAGTCAGACAATATCACCGCAGTGGCTCATGTAAACCGCCTAGGCGGCACAAGGAGCAGGGTGGCGATGGTAGAAGCCACCAGAATTCTTCGCTGGGCGGAGAATCACGTAAGCGCACTGTCAGCAGTGTTTATTCCGGGAGTGGACAACTGGGAAGCAGACTTCCTCAGCAGGCACGACCTCCACCCGGGAGAGTGGGGACTTCATCAAGAAGTCTTCGCGCAGCTTGTAGGTCGGTGAGAACTGCCACAGGTGGACATGATGGCGTCCCGCCTCAACAAAAAGCTACAGAGGTATTGCGCCAGGTCAAGAGACTCTCAGGCGATAGCTGTAGACGCACTGGTGACACCGTGGATGTTCCAGTCGGTTTATGTGTTTCCTCCTTTTCCTCTCTTACCCAAGGTGCTGAGAATCATAAGGAAAAGAGGAGTGAGAACAATACTCATTGTTCCGGATTGGCCAAGAAGGACTTGGTATCCAGAGCTGCAAGAAATGCTCACAGAGGACCCATGGCCTCTGCCTCTAGGGCAGGATCTGTTGCAGCAGGGACCTTGTATGTTCCAAGACTTACCGCAGCTGCGTTTGCCGGCATGGCGGTTGGACGCCGGATCCTAGTAGAAAAGAGGGATTCCGGATGAGGTTATTCCTACGCTGATAAGGGCTAGGAAGGACGTGACGGCTAAACATTATCACCGTATACGGCGAAAATATGTTGCTGGGTGTGAGGCCAGGAATGCCTCTACAGAGGAAGTCCAGCTGGGCCGTTTCCTTCACTTCCTACAGTCGGGAGTGACTTTGGGCCTAGAATTGGGGTCCATTAAGGTCCAGATTTCGGCCCGATCCATTTTCTTCATACAAAAACTAGCTTCTCTACCTGAAGTTCAGACGTTTGTAAAGGGAGTGCTGCATATTCAGCCCCTTTTTTGTGCCACCAGTGGCACCTTGGGATCTTAATGTGGTCTTGAGTTTCCTGAAATCTCACTGGTTTGAGCCGCTTAAGACCGTGGAGTTAAAATATCTCACGTGGAAAGTGGTCAAAAATTGGCGGCTTTGTCATGTAAAAGCCCCTATCTGGTTTTCCATATGGACAGGGCAGAATTACGAACTCGTCCGCAATTTCTGCCAAAGGTGGTGTCATCTTTTCATGTGAACCAACCTATTGTGGTGCCTGCAGCTACTCATGACTTGGAGGATTCCAAGTTACTAGATGTAGTCAGGGCTTTGAAGATTTATGTAGCCAGATCGGCTGGAGTCAGGAAACCTGACTCGCTGTTTATCCTGTATGCATCCAACAAGCTGGGTGCTCCTGCTTCAAAGCAAACTATTGCTCGCTGGATCTGTAACACGATTCAGCAGGCTCATTCTGCGGCTGGCTTGCCGCCTCCAAAATCAGTAAAAGCCCATTCCACAAGGAAGGTGGGCTCTTCTTGGGCGGCTGCCCGAGGGGTCTCGGCATTACAACTTTGCCGAGCAGCTACTTTGTCGGGTTCAAACACTTTTGCAAAGTTCTACAAGTTTGATACCCTGGCTGAGGAGGACCTTGTGTTTGCTCATTCGGTGCTGCAGAGTCATCCGCACTCTCCCGCCCGTTTGGGAGCTTTGGTATAATCCCCATGGTCCTTACGGAGTCCCCAGCATCCACTAGGACGTTAGAGAAAATAAGATTTTACTCACCGGTAAATCTATTTTTCGTAGTCCGTAGTGGATGCTGGGCGCCCGTCCCAAGTGCGGACTTCTTTTGCAATACTTGTATATAGATATTGCTTACATAAGGGTTATGTTATGGTTGCATCAGGTTTGTCTGATGCTCTGTTGTTGTTCATACTGTTGACTGGGTATGTTATCACAAGTTATACGGTGTGATTGGTGTGGCTGGTATGAGTCTTACCCTGGATTCCAAAATCCTTTCCTTGTAATGTCAGCTCTTCCGGGCACAGTTTCGTTGACTGGGGTCTGGAGGAGGGGCATAGAGGGAGGAGCCAGTGCACACCAGTAGTACTAAATCTTTCTTGGAGTGCCCAGTCTCCTGCGGAGCCCGTCTGTTCCCCATGGTCCTTACGGAGTCCCCAGCATCCACTACGGACTACGAGAAATAGATTTACCGGTGAGTAAAATCTTATTTTTACACATTGCGGCAGGCAGATTCCCCCTTTTTACACATTGCGGCAGGCAGATTCCCCCTTTTTACACATTGCGGCAGGCAGATTCCCCCTTTTTACACATTGCGGCAGGCAGATTCCCCCTTTTTACACATTGCGGCAGGCAGATTCCCCCTTTTTACACATTGCGGTAGGCAGATTCCCCCTTTTTACACATTGTGGCAGACAGTCCCCCTTTTTGAAGAAAGAAAGAAAGAAAGAAAGAAAGAAAGAAAGAAAGAAAGAAAGAAAGAAAGAAAGAAAGAAAGAAAGAAAGAATTATACATACCCTCTCCGCTGGCTCAGGCTCCTCGGTGCAGCTTCTGGTCACTCACGATTCCCGGGCAGGAGAGAAGGAGGAGGAGGGAGGTGGAGGAGGGAGCCGCAGCAGCGCTGTGTTATTGGTGGAGGCGCTGCTGCTGATGGCCCTCTGCTTCACTATAGGCTGTTCTCGGAAGACAGCCTATAGTGAAGCAGAGTGCCAGCAGCAGCAGCGCCTCAACCAGTAACAAAGCGCTGCTGCGGCTCCCTCCTCCTCCTCCTCCCTCCTCCTGCTTCTCCCCCGTACCGCTGCTCCTCTCCTGTCCGGGCGGCTGTGTGCTGCGGGCAGCGGTTGCCCGCAGCACACAGCGGCATGTAGTGAGTCAGTTTGACTCATTACATGCTTTGGGCCCCTGGACAGAGGCGGGCCCCAGTGCAACGCACTGGTTGCACTGGCGGTAGTTCCGCCTCTGCTTACAGCCATCAGCTTCATATCACCTGAATCTGCCCTTTAAGTGTTAGAGACTGAGAACTACAGGAGTTATACAGGTTATTATCACTAAAAGTACTGGATGGCCTATTACTTCTCCACAAGGCAATAAAATACCTCACCAGCTGTTTAAGTTATCTAACCAGCAACCAGCATTAAGAAATGTATTGTACTTATTTCAGATGATAACTTTCTATGAGCCGAGATAAACTTCTAGCATCTATAAAATACAGCTAATTAGCAGGATTCTAGACATCTAACCATCGTTTGCCTTGAATTTAACTGATAACCATATCATCCATTGAATTAACTCCTTCAGGACATCCTCAGCCCGGGCTTGAGTTAACATTTAAAGTGCACTCTTACAAAAATAAAAGGGGTAATTTGAGATCTCAAATATTTTGAAATATAATTACCCTGTTGTTAAATTATATTGTCAGAAAACTAATATTGGGTGTGTGTGAGTGTGAGAGGGGAGAGTTGGGGGAGGTGATATAGGTATAGAGAAGCTACAAAATGGAAGCCATGTAGCTAGATAGCCCTGCAAGTGACCGTAAGAGAAATACCTTCAGGAAAGGAACAAAGTGGTTACTAGAGGGTTCAGTGTCAGAAAGGTGACAAAGATCGAGAAGGTTTGTCTGCAACAGAATAATTACTACAAGTAACACTTGTGTGTATAAAAGTCAGTTCTTTGACAAATGCTGTTATTGTCCATTTACTATTTTTTCTGTTTAACCTCTGATTTCATTTAAAGGAGTCAAGAACTAACAAGGGTTCCTGAGATAATAAAACTTAATTTTTTCTTCAATATGTGATTAATTCTTTTACTATAGTAATTGCTGTTACATGAGTCTTGCTAGACCGATTGTTATTGCATATTATCTGACCTCAGGGGATTGTCCCAAGCCTACTCCTGGGGAACATAACCTTTGAGGCTTGGGTGGAGGCACTAGCATAATAGCCCAATACAGTTATTCAAAATATAGCGTGGATTACCACCGTTACATTGAGCAGCATGGGGAGGGTACAGGGGCCAGTACAGTTGTGGGAGCTGTATCAGTGTTGAGCAGCATGGGGAGGGTACAGGGGACACCACAGCTGTGGGAGCTGCATCAGTGCTGGGCAGCATGGGGAGGGTACAGGGGCAGCACAGCTGTGGGAGCTGCGTCAGTACTGGGCAGCATGGGGAGGGTACAGGGAACAGCACAGCTGTGGGAGCTGCATCAGTGCTGGGCAGCATGGGGAGGATACAGGGGCAGCACAGCTGTGGGAGCTGCGTCAGTGCTGGGTAGTATGGTGAGGGTACAGGGGGCAGTACAGCTATAGGAGCTGTGTCAGTGCTGTGCAATATGGAGAGGGTACAGGGGGCAGCACAGGGGATGCTAGGTACGCTGTAAAGTTTCCTGTTCCCTCCAGCAAACCAGGAGCAGCCCATGGTAACTTCTCAGAAGGTCAGCCCTGAGAGGTGGGGGATAAGCCAGGAGTGGGCGGGTACAGGAGAAGGGGGTATGCTGGGTATTACAGGCAGGGAGATCTCAGACTGCAGGTGCCAGGCGAGTTGCAGTGCTGACATATCGTTCATTCACAGCAGGCGCAAGGGCCAGCCATTCAGTTACTAATTAAGCCAACTCACAATCATGATAGCGACAGACTCAGACCTCAGAAAGCAGGCGGAGGAGAGGGGGCGTGGTAATACTGTATGTCTGCACTGTATTAATTACTGGCCAGGCACTGAACAGCACAGCCCATGCTGCAACACTGCACGGGTTTAGTATGAAATGCCTACAATCAAAATCCAGACGGTCAAAATCCCGACAACAAATGACCGATGGTCAAAATACCGATAAAGTCAGAATACCGACATTTAAAATACTGATAAGGTCAAAACACCGTCATTTAAAATGTCGACAGGTTAAAAAGTCGACACAAGTTTATTTTTTGTTTTCATTTCAACATAGGTCAACATGGACACCGTATAAGTGTACCACATATCCTTGCCTGGTGAGCGCACTTCGGGCACGGTGCCTCGCTGCTCTGGGCACACTATTATATTCCCCCTCCAGGTCCACTGGGATGGTAAAGTATGAACAAGTTGGTTTTAATGAAAAACTAATGTCGACTTTTTGACCTGTCAACATTTTAAATGTCGGTATATTGACCATGTCAGTATTGTGACCGTGTTGGTATTTTGACTGTCAGTCAATGGTTGTCAATATTTTGATTGTAGGTAAATTGACCACATCCCGCACTGCAAATATCAGCGGCCGGTCCAAGTGCTGAAAATGGGATGGACCTGGGGGCATCTTTCACCCTGCCCCCCCGTCCCAGTCCGCACTGACAGCACACACACACATAGCATGCACACATAGCATATTTGCAAATACACAGTGAGCATACATCGCCCCCCGTACATACTTACATATACACATCGCAGCTTGTTCCTTTAATATGTGCAGCTGTGGACCTCCTCCGTGACCCTATGCACAAGGCGCACTGCCCGGCAAATGGCTAGTACAGCAGTCAGGACTTCAGTGGACTGACATGAAAGCTGACAGCTGGACAGACGAGTAGTGGCCAGGCAGGTCTGATCGTTGGTGTCCTGCGGTTGTTGCAGAGATGGAGACAATGGTGTCTCCGTCTCAGAAAAAAATAAATGTGGGTTTCTGGGTGCTCCACCCTGCGTGCAACACTGATTCAGTGTGGACGACCGCCCATGCCACCATGCCTATAATCCGGCCCTACAAAGCAACACTAGCATGGTTGGACAATAAGAGGTGACTGTTCAAAAATGGACAAATCAAAGTCCAGGGGGGTCATTCCGAGTTGTTCGCTCTGTAAATTTTTTCGCATCGCAGCGATTTTCCGCTTAGTGCGCATGCGCAATGTCCACAGTGCGACTGCGCAAAGTAAATTTGCTATGCAGTTAGGTTTTTTACTCACGGTTTTTTCTTCGTTCTGGTGATCGTAATGTGATTGACAGGAAGTGGGTGTTTCTGGGCGGAAACTGGCCGTTTTATGAGTGTGTGCGAAAAAACGCTACCGTTTCTGGGAAAAACGCGGGAGTGGCTGGAGAAACGGAGGAGTGTCTGGGCGAACGCTGGGTGTGTTTATGACGTCAAACCAGGAACGACAAGCACTGAACTGATCGCAGATGCCGAGTAAGTCTCGAGCTACTCAGAAACTGCACAGAGATGTCTTTTCGCTATATTGCGAATCTTTCGTTCGCAATTTTAAGAAGCTAAGATTCACTCCCAGTAGGCGGCGGCTTAGCGTGTGTAAAGCTGCTAAAAGCAGCTTGCGAGCGAACAACTCGGAATGAGGGCCCAGGTGCGGGATGCATCAAAGCATAGTTTGTCAAACCTCAGAAAATGCAATTTCTCTGACGTCCTAGTGGATGCTGGGGACTCCGTAAGGACCATGGGGAATAGCGGCTCCGCAGGAGACTGGGCACAGCTAAGAAAGATTTAGGACTACCTGGTGTGCACTGGCTCCTCCCACTATGACCCTCCTCCAGACTTCAGTTAGAATCCTGTGCCCGGCTGAGCTGGATGAACACTAGGGGCTCTCCTGAGCTCCTAGAGAGAAAGTATATTTTAGGTTTTTTATTTTACAGTGAGATCTGCTGGCAACAGACTCACTGCAGCGAGGGACTAAGGGGAGAAGAAGCGAACCTACCTAACTGGTGGTAGCTTGGGCTTCTTAGGCTACTGGACACCATTAGCTCCAGAGAGATCGACCACATGGAACCGGCCATTGATGTTCGGTCCCGGAGCCGCGCCGCCGGCCCCCTTACAGAGCCAGAAGCAAGAAGAATCCGGAAAATCGGCGGCAGAAGACATCAGTCTTCACCAAGGTAGCGCACAGCACTGCAGCTGTGCGCCATTGCTCCTCATACACACTTCACACTCCGGTCACTGAGGGTGCAGGGCGCTGGGGGGGGGGGCGCCCTGAGCAGCAATAAAAACACCTTGGCTGGCAAATATATCACAATATATAGCCCCAGAGGCTATATATGTGATAAATACCCCTGCCAGAATCCATAAAAAAGCGGGAGAAAAGTCAGCCGAAAAAGGGGCAGAGCTATCTCCCTCAGCACACTGGCGCCATTTCTCCCTCACAGCTCCGCTGGAAGGAAGCTCCCTGGCTCTCCCCTGCAGTCTACACTTCAGAAAGGGTAAGAAAGAGAGGGGGGGGGGGCACTAAATTTAGGCGCAATATACATATAGCAGCTATAAGGGGATATAATTTAGTTAATCCCTGTATTATATAGCGCTCTGGTGTGTGCTGGCATACTCTCTCTCTGTCTCCCCAAAGGGCTTTGTGGGGTCCTGTCTTCTGTCAGAGCATTCCCTGTGTGTGTGCGGTGTGTCGGTACGGCTGTGTCGACATGTTTGATGAGGAGACTTATGTGGAGGAGGAGCAGGTGCCTATAAATGTGTTGTCACCCCCTGCGGGGCAGACACCGGAGTGGATGGACTTGTGGAAGGAATTACGCGAAAATGTCGACTCCTTACATAAAAAATTTGACGACATGCCAAATGCGGGGCAGCCGGCTTCTCAGCCCGTGCCTGCCCAGACGTCTCAAAGGTCATCAGGGGCTCTAAAACGCCTGCTACCTCAGATGGCAGACACAGATGTCGACACGGATACTGATACCAGTGTCGACGACGAAGAGACTAATGTAATGTCCAATAGGGCCACTCGTTATATGATTGAGGCAATGAAAAATGTTTTACACATTTCTGAGGTGACCCCAGGTACCACAAAAAAGGGTATTATGTTTGGGGAGAAAAAACTGCCAGTAGTTTTTCCCCCTTCTGAAGAATTAAATGAAGTGTGTGAAGTAGCGTGGGCTTCCACCGATAAAAAATTGGTAATTTCAAAAAAATTACTAATGGCGTACCCTTTCCCGCCAGAGGATAGGTCACGTTGGGAAACACCCCCTAGGGTGGATAAAGCACTTACGCGCTTATCAAAAAAGGTGGCACTGCCGTCCCAGGATACGGCCGCCCTAAAGGAACCTGCTGACAGAAAGCAGGAGGCTCTCCTGAAGGCTATATATACGCACACTGGTATTATACTGAGACCAGCTATTGCTTCAGCGTGGATGTGCAGTGCTGCATCTGCATGGTCAGACTCCCTGTCAGAAAACATTGACACCCTAGACAGGGACACTATATTGCTAAACGTAGAGCATATTAAAGACGCTGTCTTCTACATAAGAGATGCACAGGGGGATATTTGCCGGCTGGCATCTAAAATAAGTGCACTGTCCATTTCTGCCAGGAGAGGGTTATGGACCCGGCAGTGGACAGGTGATGCAGATTCTAAAAGGCACATGGAAGTTTTGCCTTATAAGGGTGAGGAGTTGTTCGGGGATGGTCTCTCGGACCTAGTGTCCACAGCAACGGCTGGGAAGTCAGCATTTTTGCCACATGTCCCCTCACAACCAAAGAGAGCACCGTATTATCAGGTACAGTCCTTTCGCCCCCAAAAGAGCAGACGGGGTAGAGGCGCGTCCTTTCTGCCCAGAGGCAGAGGTAGGGGAAAAAAAGCTGCAGCATACAGCCACTTCCCAGGAACAAAAGTCCTCCCCCGCTTCTTCTGCTAAGTCCGCCGCATGACGCTGGGGCTCAACAGGCGGTGACAGGTACGGTGGGGGCCGTCTCAAAAACTTCAGCAATCAGTGGGCTCGCTCACAAGTAGATCCCTGGATCCTTCAAGTGGTATCTCAGGGGTACAGGCTGGAATTCGAGATATCACCCCCCCCCCCCGCCGTTTCCTCAAATCTGCCTTACCAACGACTCCCTCAGAAAGGGAGGCTGTGTTAGAGTTAATTCTGACAAAGCCTAATATATATCCTATATTAAACACTATAAAAGGTTGAGACACAGTACGCAATTGGCGTATGGGGTACCGTAAGGGTACGCACTTAGCGTAGCAAACGCTCGGCAGTGATCGAGACGCACATGCGGCACGCTCGCTCACAGCTTAATGCGTGGTGTCGAGCACGCTATAGGCGAGCGACAACCGTAATGCTACGCTATCAGCGTAGCGGACGCTCGAGACCACGAGGAGATCACGAGCGGCGCTGACGCTCGCAAGATGACACACACAGAAAGGATATTCTTATACTGTAAACCTTGTACTGAAACACTGTAGCGATATAACGCTGCTTAACCTTGATAACACTAAAGCTGTTTGAGCGATCGTGATCGCTCCTATTACCCACTGCAATGTAATAAATACAAGATACCGTGCTAAGGATCCAACACCTTTACTAACGAGCTTTTAGTTATATTGAAAAGAGAAACAGTTAACAAGTCATACACTACAGACTAACATATAATTCTAACAGGATATCTAGACAGAAATATACACAAATAGTAAACGATCGCAAATACAAATACATAGACTAAGTATGAATGGCTAACATTACACGGGTAACAAAGTGGCAACAGAGAAACATACCATACGGGGAACACTCGCAGGCGCAACCGGAATCCAGTCCTCCAATTATCAGCGATAACTGTTGAAGAGAGAGTACTGGCCGGTCTGGGGACAGTGACCCTTATATACACAACATACAGTGTACTTCAAAGGGCCCTACAACCTTAGTGTTCATTGGACACAGGAATGTCTCTCTGCACTATATCAAAAGGTCATAGGTTAGTTTGAACAGGTGGGCTGTGACTATTTCAAACAGCTCAGGTGGGTGGGAATCTCCGGATTCCCGCCGCATGGATAATGAACTGCAAATATAGAATATGTCCAGAAACTACTAATGGTCATAACTACACGCAGGAGCGATTAATCTTTACCTAACCAACACTGGATTATTGCTATTAAAATACTCTTCGGTTAGGTACCAGACACAGCTGTTCAACCTCAATCAGACCCTTTGTACCATGTAAAGAGGGATTCCCAAGTCCGTGAACAAGTTACATTAACCAAACTTACAGTTATTACTAAAGGGAACATTACCTATAAAACATGCTATTTGATTCTATCATTAAACGATTGAGTCGCCCGCTAGACGCACACAAAGTCTACCGTAAATGCACATACCACGCGCTCGAGCGCATGGCCGAGGCGCCATCACGCGGCTGCGTATATCCGCACGCACGGGAGAGAATGTGCACGTGCAGCAGGCACGCGCATGAGGTGCATATATGGCAACGTGCAGTGTGATATTTTTCTGACTTTGACAGTCCACCCTTTGGCAGTCACCAATAACTGCCACTTCCTAAAACAGTTCAAAAAGAGAAAAATATATGTCATGTATAATACATTTCCATGATTGGGTAAGGGAGAAGAGAAGAAGGTGGGAAAAGGGTATGACCTAGTGAGATAGCAGAAGCATGTGTGTATGAGTCCATGTTTGAGGGGTCATGTATCATCGTGCCGTACGTGTTTTAAATCAAGCTTCGAGGTATTGCGAAGTATACATTTGAATTCCTTCTTATCCCGTGGTACGGGTCTGTGGATGGGCTGTCAAACTTTACCGAGCTCTTTTCGGCTTTTGGTTGCAACAAAATGGGGGAGCACATTTTAGTTGATGATACATGAATGGGGGGATATGTGAGTGCTGATATCTGTGCCTGTATTCCCTATCGACTATGTGTGTCATCACCTGAAGGTTGTAGAGATGAAGATAAGAAGCAATTATGGTAAATGCAGTCGTAAACTATGTGAGTTTAATTTACATTTGCCGATTGAGGTCCTGTCTGATGTCTTGTCTCGATGTACATGTTGACTGTAGTCTCTTTGAGCTTTTGCCAAAATTGCGAGCAAAAGCTTTCTCAATGTCCATAGACTTACAAAAAATGTTGGGCTAGCGTAAAGTTAAAGTTACTAGGGATATGGGGGGTCTATGGCATAGTCCATCAGTTGTCTGTGTAAAAGGTTGTCAAATTCTTCTTCCAAGCGGATGTCTTTGTACCTTGGAGAAAAACAAAGGAGAAACGGGTGAAAGAAACGGACCGTGGAATCACATTTTCATCACAACATTGTCTCAATGGTTGGGTCGTAAATCAAATCAGTCGTTGTTATTACAGTATCTTCACTTCTTAAACTCATCACTCGGGCGCTACGTTTACACTTTGTTAAAACCCGAACGCATCTAAATATCAGACCGACCAATATGATGACACCCAGAATACACAAAAGAAATTTTCCTACATCCATGATAATACCTTGGACCCATTCTCCTAAACCAGAGAACCAATTTCGTGGGTTCAACCATGACACCCAACCGGTCAGCTCATTACCCACAGCGGCAAGGGTGAGATTGTGTTTCCTTCGGAACTCCCATTTTAATTGCAGAATGTCGTCCATCTTTTGGTCTATGACCTCGACCGGGTCCTCTGTGCTGTTTGTAATATACGTGCAGCACTTTATTCCATACTGAGTCGCTAGGGTAACACAATACCCGCCTGTCACAGCTGTGAGATAATTGAGAATCATCCTATGCTGAACCAGTTCTGTTTTGTAGGCTTGTAACTCTCTCCCAGTATACCTGAATGTGTCATCATACATTTCAGTGATATTGTCTAATAAATTTGCAAGCGCAGATATATATTTATAATTTATCACTCCTCTGGCGGTACGAGTGATATCTAACGTGATTAGGAATTGAATCCCGGTGGATTCATGGATCAGGTCAGAGGCCGGATGCTCTGTTCTTTCTATCAGGTGCCGTTTAACGATGTGCTCGTAATGAGTGTGAGTATAAGGAGCTTGGGCACTGCGGTGAATATCTTTCATTTTAGTGTGGGGTACAGTCATTACCTCAGGCAGTACTTTTCCAATATAACATAACCCTTCTGAGTTTGGGGCAAGCCACTTATACGCCTTCCTCCCACATATGAAATATGCATCATCGGGGAGAACATATGGGACGGAATAGGACATTACCATATTACAAATTTTCCATATGAAATCTCCTAACCCTAATTCTCCCATCTGTTTAGTACACGTATCTTTTTGTACGATATGTGCACAGTATCCTGGTGATACTTCTCCAACTCTCATGATCCTACTTCCTAGGGTATACCTATATCGGAAATATTTTCCACTACCGGCTATGTGGCGTATAAGTTCTGTATCTGTAGGCATTCTATCGGCTCTGTATGAAAAGGTCATGGTTTGGTTGTTCCATGACACTTCCCAATTTCCCGGCTTTCGGGGATTGGAAATGTTAAAACATACTAGGGATCTATCCACATGATATTGGTGGAGCTTCAAACTAGGAGGACTGGAGATATTAAACCTCCTGTCCACCGGCCTCCCACCACTTAGCTCAAGTACCTCCCCTATAGTTAGAGGGAATGGTACTAACCCTGATTTGCTATGGCCTTGAGGTACTTGAGAGCATACCCAACAGTCCGTTTGGTTTAACACCTTACCCACTAATGAGTGATAGTCACCCAATGGATGCCGGTCCATGTTAATGTTAAAACTGGACTGACATTGCTTGATGCACCCATCCTCAACTAAGTTATCACAATGCCTACAGATGCAATTTTCTTCAGCTAACAATCCTTCACAGTTCCTTCTATGGTCAATGCTACCAGATCGTTTTCTGATACTCGCCTTTACTCAGTGATTATGTTGTTCTTGGAAATCTACGCCTCCATCTCTGTCATCAGAACCCATTCCAGAACCTCTCTCGACCTCCATGGTACTCTCGCCGGAACAGACTGCTCTGGTCAACATCATGGTCAACAGGAAAATCCGGATCACAGTCTCTTGGGGCAAGTCCATCTTATAGGAGGAAATGGAGAAAAATGAGAAGGGGGGAAAGAAATAATTGAGGGAGATGGGATGGGAAGTGGAGAAAAACAAGAAAAGGGAACAGGGAATCGACAACTACCTCCGATCTTATTATTCTCAATGCTCAGGTGCCGTCTCAGTCCTCCTGAAACAGACACTCCAGTGATACAACTTCCTCTACCGTCTGTTCTTTATCACGGGACCTCTCTGGATCAGCAACCTTCTTACAATGGGACGAATGAACCCAAGTCTCTCTCTCGGCAACCTTCAATGCTGTCGTGCTAATCAATAAGACTTGGTATGGTCCTTCCCATCTGTCAATAAGGCAACCTGAGCGTAGAAAATTCTGTATCATTACATAATCCCCAGGTTCAATGTCATGACAATTACTATCTGGCAGATCAGGAATCACCAACTTCAAATTGTCATTCTGATTCCTTAGCTGTTTACTCATCTTAACCAAATACTTTACAGTCACTTCATTATTACACTTCAAATCATCCTGAGGGTTAATCATAACATGCGGTTGTCGACCAAACAGAATTTCAAAAGGGGACAGATTAAGAGGGGACCTGGGAGTGGTTCTGATGCTGTATAATACAATGGGCAAAGCTTCTGGCCATGTCAATCCTGTTTCTGCCATAACTTTGCTCAATTTATTTTTAATAGTGCTGTTCACTCTTTCTACCTTCGCACTCGCCTTGGGGCGGTACGGAGTGTGCAGCTTACTATTAATTCCCATCAACTTACACATTCCTTGAAAGACATCACCTGTAAAATGGGTACCCCTATCACTTTCAATTATTCTAGGGATACCGTATCTACACACAAATTCCTGTACAATTTTCTTAGCAGTAAACATAGCGGTATTTGTGGCCGCAGGAAATGCTTCGACCCAATTTGAAAACACATCTATACAAACTAGTACATACTTCAAATTTCGACAAGGGGGTAATTGTATGAAATCAATTTGTATTACCTGAAAAGGGCCGCCTGTAGGTGGGATATGAGATGGTTCTGTTGGTATTGCCTTTCCGATATTCTTCCTCAAGCAGGTGAGGCATGTCATTGCCCTTTTTCCCGCATGGGAAGAGAATCCTGGGGCGCACCAATATGCTCTTACCAACTTGCACATCCCTTCCTTGCCTAGATGAGTCAGCCCATGTGCTGCTTCCGCTAAACTTGGAAGGTATGCTCTGGGTGCCACTGGTTTACCCTGCCCATCTGTCCAGAGTCCTGAGGACTCCTGGCCATATCCTTTTGACCTCCAAATTGCCTTTTCCTGTGGGGAACACAAATTTTGCATTTCACACAATTTCTGTGTGTTGACGGTATTAAATACCATCAGTTGTGTGGTGTCTGTCTGTCTGGGGGTACCAGCTGCTAACTTAGCAGCTTCGTCTGCTCGGCTGTTACCAAGTGATACCGGGTCTTGGCTATATGTGTGTGCTTTACACTTGATAACAGCCACTCTGTCGGGTTCCTGTATCGCTGTTAGAAGCCTTTTGATGTGGGCTGCATGCGCTACCGGTGTACCAGCTGCCGTCATGAAATTTCTGAGGCGCCATAGGGCTCTGAAATCATGGGCCACTCCGAATGCGTACCTAGAATCCGTGTAGATATTGGCTGATTTGCCCTTAGCCAATTCACATGCTCTGGTTAGGGCAACCAGTTCAGCAACCTGGGCTGAGTGAGGTGGGCCTAGCGGTTCTGCTTCTATGGTGCCTTGGTCATCTACGACTGCGTATCCAGTACACAAGTCTCCCGAGTCCGTCTGTCTGTGACAACTACCGTCAGTGTAGAAAGTAAAATCTACATCTTCCAGTGGGTTGTCACTGATGTCAGGCCTTGCCGTGAAATTTTGGGTCAAATATTCCATACAATCATGTGTGTCATCCTCTGTATTAAATCCTCCTTCACCATTACTCTCATCCTCCACCCTTTGTGCCTGTCCAGGCACACCTGGGAGATATGTTGCAGGATTTAATGCGCTGCATCTCCTTATGGTGATGTTTACGGGGGCCATCAGTGCCAATTCCCATCTTGTAAACCGCGCTGATGAGACGTGTCTGGTTTGGGCAGAATTTAGTAAGGCTGATACTGCATGTGGTGTATGGATTGTGAGGTTGTGTCCTAGCACTACATCTTCGCTTTTTGTTACTAGCAATGCTATCGCAGCAACACTTCGCAAGCATGTGGGGAGGGATCGCGCTACCGTATCTAGCTGAGCGGTGTAGTATGCTACCGGCCTGCTGGCATCACCATGCTTCTGGGTTAGGACACCTGCTGCGCACCCAGCACTCTCTGTTCCGTACAGCTCAAAGGGTTTCCCATAGTCTGGCATACCCAATGCCGGCGCCTCCGTTAGGCACTGTTTAAGTCTCTCAAATGCCATCTCGGATTCGTCTGTGTGCGAAATCCGATCAGGTTTGCTTGATGAGACCATCTCCTGCAAAGGCAAGGCCAGTATGGAAAAACCTGGGATCCAGTTACGGCAATACCCACACATTCCTAAAAACGTTCTAATCTGTTGCTGGGTTTGTGGCAGGGTCATGTCACGAATTGCTTGAATTCTATCAGCGGTAAGGTGTCTCAGTCCTTGTGTTAGACAGTGTCCCAAATACTTCACACGGGTCTGGCATAATTGCAACTTGTCTTTGGAAACCTTGTGTCCTGTGTCTGAAAGATGAAACAGGAGCTGTTTCGTATCTCTCAGGGACGCTTCCAGTGAATCTGAACACAGTAGTAAATCGTCCACGTACTGGATCAATACTGATCCACTCTCTGGTTGGAAAGACTGTAAACAATCATGCAGAGCTTGTGAGAAAATACTTGGACTGTCTATGAAACCTTGTGGTAAGCGAGTCCATGTATATTGGACTCCTCTGTATGTGAATGCAAATAAGTATTGACTGTCAGTGTGCAGAGGTACAGAGAAGAAAGCGGAGCAGAGGTCAATTACAGTGAAAAATTTGTCAGTGGGAGGGATTTGCATTAGGATGACAGCTGGATTTGGCACTACTGGGAATTGACTCTCAACTATTTTGTTGATCCCTCTTAGATCCTGCACTAATCTGTAACCCCTCCCCCCATTCTTTTTAACAGGGAAGATGGGACTATTGGCAGTGCTGGACATCCTTACCAGAATGCCCTGTTGTAGCAAGCGCTCTATTACAGGGTAAACTCCTAACTCCACCTCTGGCTTCAGAGGGTACTGTGGGATTTTTGGAGCTATCCTACCATCTTTTACTTGCACAACTACTGGGGCTACATTTGCCATCAATCCAGTGTCTTGTCCATCTTTGGTCCAAAGTGACTCCGGTATCTGGGAAATCATTTCTTCTACCTTGGACGGACACCTATTTACAACAACAGTGTGTGACATTAATCTTGTTGGGGAGTCTAACATATCTTGTGCTTCCTGAGCGTGGTTTTCGGGTATGTCCAAGAACACACCTTCAGGAGTACAGTATATGACGCATCCCATTTTGCACAGTAAATCTCTCCCTAAGAGATTAGTCGGAGCCGATGCAGCCAGCAGAAAAGAATGCTTGGTATGCAAAGGCCCTATCGTAACCTCTGTTGGTTTGCTTAAAGGGTATTGTCGTACTACTCCTGTTACTCCCATGGCTGGAATTGTTTTACCAGTGGTTCTCATGCCCACGGTCGAATTTATCACTGACTTGGCCGCCCCCGTATCTACAAGGAAATTTAGAGATT
This sequence comes from Pseudophryne corroboree, assembly GCF_028390025.1. NCBI lineage: Eukaryota > Metazoa > Chordata > Amphibia > Anura > Myobatrachidae > Pseudophryne > Pseudophryne corroboree. The sequence goes on along the minus strand of NC_086447.1, from coordinate 484,731,488 downwards.
TACCAGCTACATCAATTGTAACCTCGGGTTCACTTCCAAGGCTCGTAATCAATTTGACTGGCTGCAGATTACAGGTGTGACCACACCCCTATGGTGCGTGGTGACCTCCCTGTATTGCAGTGGCAGCTATTACCTGTGAAGGGGGTAAATGGGTATTATCAGAGACTTGCCAGTCTCTTTTTGGGGGATACCTTCTTGTTTCCCCTGCGTGTGGCTCATAACTCCGTCTCTGCGGTCCTTGATCCCAATTTCGTATGTCATGTCGTTGTCTAGGGTTTTTATGTGCATTATGTGAGTTATTTGTACAGTTACGTGCAAAATGTCCTTCCCTGTTACAATTGTAACATTTTACCACATGCGGCTTACCACCAGGGGTTTGTGATCGGGACTGAGGCGGCCTTGTTGTGAGGGCCTGGATACTTATTGCCATCAGTCTATCACTTTGTGACTCCCTGCGTCTTGTGATGTTCCTGTCGTGCCCAACAGCAGTCTCTCTTAAGGCGGCCACCGACATACCTCTCCAGTTAGGTTGAGTAGTTTGTACTCTACTCCTTAATACCTTCTTTAATCCGTCCATCAAGACGGACACCGCTACCTCTCTATGGTGTATATTTGCCTCAATGTCCACGATCCCAGTATATTTAGCCATTTCCTCCAATGCCCTGTGGAAATAGTCAGGGGCAGTTTCCCCTTCCATTTGTTTAATGGAGAATATTTTGTTCCATTTTACTACAGCTGGGAAGTATATTCCCAACTGCAGATTGATTCTGGTTACATTGTCTTGATTATATTCATCCGTAAGGGGTACCTCCTCATCTAATTTACAGTCGGCTATAAACTTTATGGGGTCAATGCTAGAGGGCAGACATGCCCGCAGTAGTGTCCACCAATCTTTGTTGTTAGGTTCAGTGGAGTTACCTAGGTCCTTAATGAACCTCTGGCATGCGGCTAAATCTTTTCTGGGATCAGGAAATTCAGACAAAATTGTTCTTAATTCTGCTCGGGACCAGGGACAGTGCATAGCAATATTCCTAATGGGTGTGGCTCCATTTGTGTCAGTCTTACCATTGGGGACCGCTATTACTCTAACAGGGTTAATATTAATTACTTCACTCTGGTTTGATTCTTCAGTGTATGGTGCAATAGTTTCAGCATATTGTACAGTGCCGTACTTACCTGTAGACACAACCTCACCTGTCCCTGAGCTATGGGCTTTAGATGCCAATCTTACTGGTTGGGCGATGCCCACTGAAGTATCGCTTATGGTGGCCGCTAGAGAGAGAGCTGAAATCGTAGTGGGCTCATCTTCTTGGTCGTATTCCTGGGGGAAGTTTAACATAGGATACAACTTGCATGGGTTAGCGTTAGTATCAACATTTGAATTAACTTTTATCTTAACCTTATCACTACTACATTGATTAAGTGCACTCTTATCGTACACCCGCATGTCATTCTCTGTAGCCACTTTGTCCCCTGCTGTATATGGTGGTGGTGCCGTTGCTACTAGATTTCTACCAGGATTTGGAATTGCTTTCTGAGCTAATTCCTGTTGTATTTCACTTTCCTGTTGCCATATCTGTAAACAATCATAATGTCTAATCCTCTGCTTTGCAGATTTTATTAGACCTATCCTTTTTCTTAGATTCTGCAATACATCAGGGTTCAGACTGCCTACCCGGGGAAACTGTTCCCCATCATCCTCTGTCATACTTTCCCATTCTTTGCATAATACCTGTGTGTGTGATCCGTATTTTTCACACATTATATACCGTGCGGACCCTTTGGGCCAGCAACTACCAACGTGAACCCTTGTTGGACGTCCCTTCTTTGAACAACTGGCCCCCATCGTTTGCAGATATTGCTGTCTTAGCTAATTCTTACAAACAGACCAACTTGCCCGCGGTAAGGCGACGGTGAAAGTTCAACTAGTGCCTTCACTCACTTCCGTCCTGTAACCTCTATTTACTGGGGCGCGTGGGAATATGCTACCCTCCCCAGTAAGTATTGGTTGTTAGAGATTTCCTGAGTGAACAGCGAAACTCCCTTAAAATAACAAACACCTACACAAATCACGTTAGAATGCACAAATAGCGTTTATGATCCCACAGTAAATTTTTAATGGGTATCAAGGTAACAAACTAATGCACACAATTACGTGCGGTACAGTCGCACTGCGTATAAGTAAGGTTATTGTGTGATTTGAGTCTCAGTGGGCGTATCCGTATGCTCCGTTGCGTAAAACACGCCCCGTGCGTATGCCTTTGCGTCACGTACGTGATCTCGCACGTTGTCCGAGACACGTATGCACAAAGTGCAGATTATTCCCACAGCGACACAATCAACACGCTTCTATCAATGTAAACGATATTCAACTATGATCACTTACCGTACACCACACAGTATTTGCTATGCTGTGTGCGTGTCCTTTACAATTATTTCCTTAAAAATTATCCTATTTAATCTCAACTAAATAGCACCAGATTTCTTCAGCACGTGTCTAATAATCAATTCTAATGGCAACAAGAAAGTGAGCTGCAACAATGTAGATGTGTGCGTGCATGTGTGCGTATGCAAAAACAGAATAAAACAGTTTTAAAAGACAATAGCGTATTGTTCTTACCTCCGGTTCCGGATTCCTTCAGCACTCCTTACTAAGCGAAGCGGACGCTTATCTGGTCAGCACTACGAGGGATACCACCTTCCCGCCCTTTGCTGACCGATAATGTCTGCTAAAGTTACCTAGTGCAGATATGTGAAGAGCGGAGGAGCCCCCAATTGACAAAGCCTAATATATATCCTATATTAAACACTATAAAAGGTTGAGACACAGTACGCAATTGGCGTATGGGGTACCGTAAGGGTACGCACTTAGCGTAGCAAACGCTCGGCCGTGATCGAGACGCACATGCGGCACGCTCGCTCACAGCTTAATGTGTGGTGTCGAGCACGCTATAGGCGAGCGACAACCGTAATGCTACGCTATCAGCGTAGCGGACGCTCGAGACCACGAGGAGATCACGAGCGGCGCTGACGCTCGCAAGATGACACACACAGAAAGGATATTCTTATACTGTAAACCTTGTACTGAAACACTGTAGCGATATAACGCTGCTTAACCTTGATAACACTAAAGCTGTTTGAGCGATCGTGATCGCTCCTATTACCCACTGCAATGTAATAAATACAAGATACCGTGCTAAGGATCCAACACCTTTACTAACGAGCTTTTAGTTATATTGAAAAGAGAAACAGTTAACAAGTCATACACTACAGACTAACATATAATTCTAACAGGATATCTAGACAGAAATATACGCAAATAGTAAACGATCGCAAATACAAATACATAGACTAAGTATGAATGGCTAACATTACACGGGTAACAAAGTGGCAACAGAGAAACATACCATACGGGGAACACTCGCAGGCGCAACCGGAATCCAGTCCTCCAATTATCAGCGATAACTGTTGAAGAGAGAGTACTGGCCGGTCTGGGGACAGTGACCCTTATATACACAACATACAGTGTACTTCAAAGGGCCCTACAACCTTAGTGTTCATTGGACACAGGAATGTCTCTCTGCGCTATATCAAAAGGTCATAGGTTAGTTTGAACAGGTGGGCTGTGACTATTTCAAACAGCTCAGGTGGGTGGGAATCTCCGGATTCCCGCCGCATAGATAATGAACTGCAAATATAGAATATGTCCAGAAACTACTAATGGTCATAACTACACGCAGGAGCGATTAATCTTTACCTAACCAACACTGGATTATTGCTATTAAAATACTCTTCGGTTAGGTACCAGACACAGCTGTTCAACCTCAATCAGACCCCTTGTACCATGTAAAGAGGTATTCCCAAGTCCGTGAACAAGTTACATTAACCAAACTTACAGTTATTACTAAAGGGAACATTACCTATAAAACATGCTATTTGATTCTATCATTAAACGATTGAGTCGCCCGCTAGACGCACACAAAGTCTACCGTAAATGCACATACCACGCGCTCGAGCGCATGGCCGAGGCGCCATCACGCGGCTGCGTATATCCGCACGCACGGGAGAGAATGTGCACGTGCAGCAGGCACGCGCATGAGGTGCATATATGGCAACGTGCAGTGTGATATTTTTCTGACTTTGACAATTCACAAGCTGTATTCCCAGCAGGTGATAGTCAAGGTGCCCCTACTTCAACAAGGACGGGGTTACTATTCCACAATGTTTGTGGTACCGAAACCGGACGGTTCGGTGAGACCCATTTTAAATTTGAAATCCTTGAACACATATTTAAGAAAATTCAAGTTCAAGATGGAATCGCTCAGGGGGGTTATTGCAAGCCTGGAAGAGGGGGATTACATGGTATCTCTGGACATCAAGGATGCTTACCTGCATGTCCCCATTTACCATCCTCACCAGGAGTACCTCAGATTTGTGGTACAGGATTGTCATTACCAATTCCAGACGTTGCCGTTCGGCCTGTCCACGGCACCGAGGGTATTTACCAAGGTAATGGCCGAAATGATGATACTCCTTCGGAAAAAGGGAGTTTTAATTATCCCATACTTGGACGATCTCCTGATAAGGGCGAGGTCCAGAGAGCAGTTGTTGGTCGGCGTAGCATTATCTCAGGAGGTGCTACACCAGCACGGTTGGATTCTGAATATTCCAAAGTCTCAGCTGGTTCCGGCGACACGTCTACTGTTCCTGGGGATAATTCTGGACACAGTCCAGAAAAAAGTGTTTCTCCCAGAGGAGAAAGCCAAGGAGCTGTCATCTCTAGTCAGAGGCCTCCTGAAACCAAAACAGGTGTCGGTGCATCACTGCACGCGAGTCCTGGGAAAGATGGTAGCTTCCTACGAAGCAATTCCATTCGGCAGGTTCCATGCCAGAACCTTTCAGTGGGACCTGTTGGACCAATGGTCCGGATCGCATCTTCAAATGCATCGGTTGATAACCCTGTCTCCAAGGACCAGGGTGTCTCTGCTGTGGTGGCTGCAGAGTGCTCATCTCAGAGAGGGCCGCAGATTCGGCATACAGGACTGGGTCCTGGTGACCACGGATGCCAGCCTTCGAGGCTGGGGGGCAGTCACACGGGGAAGAAACTTCCAAGGACTTTGGTCAAGTCAGGAGACTTCCCTACACATAAATGTTCTGGAACTGAGGGCCATTTACAATGCCCTAAGTCAGGCAAAACCCCTGCTTCAAAACCAGCCGGTTCTGATCCAGTCAGACAATATCACGGCAGTCGCCCATGCAAACCGACAGGGCGGCACAAGAAGCAGGACGGCAATGGCAGAAGCCACAAGGATTCTCCGATGGGCGGAAAATCACGTGTTAGCACTGTCAGCAGTGTTCATTCCGGGAGTGGACAACTGGGAAGCAGACTTCCTCAGCAGGCACGACCTCCACCCGGGAGAGTGGGGACTTCATCCAGAAGTCTTCCAACTGATTGTAAACCGTTGGGAAAGGCCACAGGTGGACATGATGGCGTCCCGCTTAAACAAAAAGCTAGAAAAATATTGCGCCAGGTCAAGAGACCCTCAGGCGATAGCTGTGGACGCTCTAGTGACACCGTGGGTGTATCGGTCGGTTTATGTATTCGCTCCTCTTCCTCTCATACCCAAGGTACTGAGGATAATAAGGAAAAGAGGAGTAAGAACTATTCTCATTGTTCCAGATTGGCCAAGAAGGTCTTGGTACCCGGAACTTCAAGAATTAATCTCAGAGGACCCATGGCCTCTGCCGCTCAGACAGGACCTGCTGCTGCAGGGGCCCTGTCTGTTCCAAGACTTACCGCGGCTGCGTTTGACGGCATGGCGGTTGAACACCGGATCCTAAAAGAAAAGGGTATTCCAGAGGAAGTCATTCCTACGCTCATTAAAGCTAGGAAAGATGTAACCGTACAACATTATCACCGCATATGGCGAAAATATGTTGCGTGGTGTGAGGCCAGGAAGGCCCCAATGGAGGAATTCCAGCTAGGTCGATTTCTGCACTTCCTACAGTCAGGGGTGACTATGGGCCTAAAACTGGGTTCCATTAAGGTCCAGATTTCGGCTCTGTCGATTATCTTCCAAAAAGAACTGGCTTCACTGCCTGAAGTTCAGACATTTGTCAAGGGAGTGCTGCATATTCAGCCTCCTTTTGTGCCTCCAGTGGCACCGTGGGACCTCAACGTGGTGTTGGGTTTCCTAAAGTCACATTGGTTTGAGCCACTCAAAACCGTGGATTTAAAATATCTCACGTGGAAAGTGGTCATGCTTTTGGCCTTGGCTTCGGCAAGGCGTGTGTCAGAATTGGCGGCTTTGTCATGTAAAAGCCCCTATTTGATTTTCCATATGGATAGTGCAGAATTGAGGACTCATCCCCAGTTTCTTCCAAAGGTGGTATAAGCTTTTCACTTGAACCAACCTATCGTGGTGCCTGCGGCTACTAGGGACTTGGAGGACTCCAAGTTACTGGACGTAGTCAGGGCCTTGAAAATGTATGTTTCCAGGATGGCTGGAGTCAGGAAGACTGACTCGCTATTTATCCTGTATGCACCCAACAAGCTGGGTGCTCCTGCTTCAAAGCAGACTATTGCTCGCTGGATTTGTAGCACAATTCAGCTTGCGCATTCTGTGGCTGGCCTGCCGCAGCCTAAATCTGTAAAAGCCCATTCCACGAGGAAAGTGGGCTCTTCTTGGGCGGCTGCCCGAGGGGTCTCGGCTTTACAACTTTGCCGAGCTGCTACTTGGTCAGGGGCAAACACGTTTGCAAAATTCTACAAATTTGATACCCTGGCTGAGGAGGACCTTGAGTTCTCTCATTCGGTGCTGCAGAGTCATCCGCACTCTCCCGCCCGTTTGGGAGCTTTGGTATAATCCCCATGGTCCTTACGGAGTCCCCAGCATCCACTAGGACGTCAGAGAAAATAAGATTTTACTCACCGGTAAATCTATTTCTCGTAGTCCGTAGTGGATGCTGGGCGCCCGTCCCAAGTGCGGACTGTCTGCAATACTTGTATATAGTTATTGTTAACTAAAAGGGTTATTGTTGAGCCATCTGTTGAGAGGCTCTGTTATGTTCATACTGTTAACTGGGTATAATATCACGAGTTATACGGTGTGATTGGTGTGGCTGGTGTGAGTCTTACCCGGGATTCAAAATCCTTTCCTTATTGTGTCAGCTCTTCCGGGCACAGTATCCTTACTGAAGTCTGGAGGAGGGTCATAGTGGGAGGAGCCAGTGCACACCAGGTAGTCCTAAATCTTTCTTAGCTGTGCCCAGTCTCCTGCGGAGCCGCTATTCCCCATGGTCCTTACGGAGTCCCCAGCATCCACTACGGACTACGAGAAATAGATTTACCGGTGAGTAAAATCTTATTTTTTAGAGTTTTGGCCGCTCATCGCGTTCAATTTATTCTGGAGCTTGGATGCAGTAGGAAACACAGAGAGAAGCCTATGGGCTTGTATTGTGTTCTACACACATGTGATTCCATATAAGTGGACATGAGAAAATTATTTGAAAATGCATGTAGCCAGAAATGGCACAGCTGATCCCATTTACTAAACCCCCATACTTAACTGTTAGGGTGGTGTTTGCTGAGGAATAGGAGTGTTAGGTTTGTTAGCCACAGGTTTAGGGCCGAAACTAGGTGTGTGCAGAGTGTGCTCCGCACATAGCGCTGCAGGGTAGGGGGCGCTGTTGGCAGCACTTGTCAATTATGAATTATCTAATTACTTTCACTTGCAGCTTCCTCCCTTTTTAAAGCCCAGCATCTACTGGCCGCACTGTCTTCTACCCCCAGCCCTTTTGTCGCTAATACTATAATAATGTTGTTCAGTTGCACTTTATTACATTTCGGGATGTTGATGTTCCCAGGATTCCAACCCTTTCCCTATAACATTGCAGTCGGACACTCATTGAGCTATCTGCCCTTGCATAGAAAGCTAGAGAATTCCAAGCTGGAGATTTTTAACTATTTGAAGCTTACCTTGTATTTTGTGGCAGGACAGATATATGTTGTGTGTGGCTGCAAGGAATTGGATGTGTGGCTGCACACTGCACGGATCTGCTCGATTATGGTGCTGGCTATTTTTGTATGGGGTACAGGTAGCTTCATATAAATCTCAAAGTTTTATATGGGATCAAGTGGCTTAGTGGGTGGGGTGTTTGGCTGGGATGCAGCAAGTTGTGGGTTTGAGTCCTGGTTGTGGCAATATATTGAAATGTGTTATTTAATGAGGGGTATAGGGAATGGGCATCATAGCATGGGCTTTCTCTGGGAATAATTCTGCCATGCCCCTTTCCTGCGAGGCATGCACCTTATGGGGTATATTCAATTGGTGTCGAAAACTGCCGTCTGTCTAAAAGATGGCAGTTTTCTTCTTTTTAAGGTCAAAACGTGATTCGACCTATTCAATGCTATTCGACAAGTCGAGGAATTCAACTTGTCGAAAAGCACGTGGATCGGCGGAATAGCTGCCGATCCATGTGCTTGTGTCTTTTCGACCATCTCAGTCCGACATAAAAAAATGTCGGACTGAGATGTGGGACCCGAGAGGAGGAGGGGGAGGAGCCGCAGGCATACAGGGAAGATCAGCGCTACAGTAGCGCTGCAGCAGGATGTCACACAGCCGCGCCGCTCACGGCAGCATCCACCCGACTCCAGCAAGTGAGGTCACGCTTGCTGGTGCCGGGTGGACACTGCCGTGAGGTCGGGGGCGGCTGTGTGACATCCTCCTGCAGCGCTACTGTAGCGCTGATCTCCCCTGTATGCCCGCCAGCTGTCCCCGCTGGTCTCCCAGCAGCTCGCCCCCCCCCCCTCTCCTCCTCTGCGTCCCTCATCTCAATTCGACTTGAAAAAGTCGAATTGAGATGAGATTGAATAGCGGTTGTCGGATCCATTCCGACAAATACATGTCGGAATGGATCCGACTTTAATTGAATATACCCCTATGTCCCTATTGGAAAAATGTGGGGGCACCAATTCTCTTTCCTGCACAAGGCACCAAAACATCTAGTTTCGGCTCTGCACAGGTTAGTTCTTTCTTCAGCAGACCAGTTGTTGCAGAGCTATTGATATAATTTGCATTTGCACCTTCACTTTAGTCTAACCAACTGAACTCTGTAGCTTCTTCAAAGCAGTACCTGGCATCTCTTAGCTTCTCCTATAGGGCCTCTTGCTCTGACACTGGGTAATGAGCAGAGGCGGATTGGCCATAGGGTCTACAGGGAAGATTCCTGGTGGGCCGCCGCCCCTGTGGGGCCTGTTTTGTTTGAGGACATGTGGTCCTTTTTATAGACATAATGAATAAGATGCAAAATAATTTGCATATATGAAAATTACTTTGCCACTTAGCCTGTGATTGCAGATGATCTAGTGTATGCTCTGTCTGCCTGCTTGGCTGACATATAAGATTGAGTGAATAGTGATTGGGATACGGTTGGTGTAATAAGCAAGAAAATATATCTTTCTAAACAATGATATAGTTTCCTAAATTCTGAAGGTGTATCATATAATGTGTTCATAATATTTAATTTTATTTCTTTTAACTTCCCCCTTGATGCTGGACATGCCCACTATCTTGAAAGTCTTGGGGGGAGGGTGCTGCTGCCATGGCCCATGGCTAGACCATGTGGGGCCACTAGTACAAATTTTTCCAGGGCCACTTTTTGTTCCCAATCCATCCCTGGTAATGAGTGATGGCTGCTACGACTCTGCCATCTATGATGTTCTGGAGTGCAGTACCTTTGGGCGGCCAGGGGTGCTGCTGTTATGTCTTTCACCTGCAGTATATCTGAGCAGCCAGGGGTGCTGCTGTTATGTCTCTCACCTGCAGTACCTCTGAGCAGCCAGGGGTGCTGCTGTTATGTCTCTCACCTGCAGTACCTCTGAGCAGCCAGGGGTGCTGCTGTTATGTCTCTCACCTGCAGTACCTCTGAGCAGCCAGGGGTGCTGCTGTTATGTCTCTCACCTGCAGTACCTCTGAGCAGCCAGGGGTGCTGCTATTGGAAGAGCAGTCCCAGCTGGAGTAGTCAGGTGGTACATGCTCTCTCCTGATTACCTTTTCCAGCTGCAGCACAATGTGTGTATTTGTGTGTGCTCTAGTGATTGGCCATGACTTATGTTAAGTATGAGCTAGCTCTGAGAGTCAGGGCCAGCTATAGTTTTGTTCCAACTCGTGTTAACTTATGTTGTTCCTAGCCAGTTTATTTGTCACAGTTTTGGAGTCCTTGTTTGCTTGGTCCTGTGCCGGAATCCCTGCTGTAACCGAAGTCTTGAACCTTGCCTGCACCTAATTTCAGTGACTGTTTTCCTTGCCATCCATGTGTTCAGGTGAAGTTAACCTGATTCCATATGCCTATGTCATGTTTCTTCAGTTATCCTGTATGCCTTATTTGGAATTATGCTTCAATACAGTTTTATTTTAAACCATCATCACCTGTCATCTGTGCAACTCCTGTATTTATCCGTGTAACCATCATCCTATCATCTGTAGTCTGCAATTCCAGCATTAACCCATTAAACACCGTAACATTATAGCTGGCCATAAACAGACTTGCTGGAGTTTAAAAGAACATGGATTCTGTTTCTGTCAGTCCTGCTAAGGATCTGATATGGCAGATTCAGATCTTGACTGAAAGACTCGTTAAAATATCCCTGCGAGGTGGAACTCAGAAGCGGTATCCGATGTTCAAAGTCTAGGAGCGGCATCCGATGTTCTGAATCCAGGATCTGCATCCGATGTTCTGACCGCGGGAGCGGCGGCCGATGTTCTGACCGCGGGAGCGGCGTCCAAAGTTCTGACCGCGGGAGCGGCGTCCGATGTTCTAACCACGGGTGCCGTGTCCGATGTTCTGACTGCAGGAGTGGTTTTCAATATTCTGGCCGCAGGAGCCGCGTCCGATGCTCTGATTCCAGGAGTGGCATCCGATGTTCTGATTTCAGGAGCGGCGTCCGATGTTCTGACCGCGGGAGCCGTGTCCGATGTTCTGACCGCGGGAGCCGTGTCCGATGTTCTGACCGCGGGAGCCGTGTCCGATGTTCTGACCGCGGGAGCCGTGTCCGATGTTCTGACCGCAGGAGCCGTGTCCGATGTTCTGCCGTGTGATGTTCTGACCGCGGGAGCCGTGTCCGATGTTCTGACCGCGGGAGCCGTGTCCGATGTTCTGACCGCGGGAGCCGTGTCCGATGTTCTGACCGCGGGAGCCGTGTCCGATGTTCTGACCGCGGGAGCCGTGTCCAAAGTTCTGACCGCGGGAGCCGTGTCCGATGTTCTGACCGCGGGAGCCGTGTCCGATGTTCTGACCGCGGAAGCCGTGTCCGATGTTCTGGCCGCAGGAGCCGCGTCCGATGTTCTGGCCGCAGGAGCCGCGTCCGATGTTCTGATTGCAGGAGCCACGTCCGATGTTCAGACTCCAGGAACTATGTCCGGTGCACAGATTGCAGGAGGGGAGTCTGAGGTGTCGACCCCGGGAGGGGTCTCTAAAGTCGCTGCCCCAGGAGGAGTCCCGAGAGCTATAGACCCAGGAGGGGTCTTGAGAGTCGTAACTCCGGGGGTGGAGGTTCTGCCTGCCCTTGCCTCACGGCATGAGGACCCGCCTGCCCTTGCCTCACGACATGAGGACCCGCCTACCCTTGCCTCACGACATGAGGACCCGCCTGCCCTTGCCTCGCGGCATGAGGTTCCTTTTGCCCTTGCCTCGCGGCATGAGGTTCTCTTTGCCCTTGCCTCGCGGCATGAGGTTCCTTTTGCCCTTGCCTCGCATTAACCCATTAAACACCGTAACATTATAGCTGGCCATAAACAGACTTGCTGGAGTTTAACAGAACATGGATTCTGTTTCTGTCAGTCCTGCTAAGGATCTGATAAGGCAGATTCAGATCTTGACTGAAAGACTCGTTAAAATATCCCTGCGAGGTGGAACTCAGAAGCGGTATCCGATGTTCAAAGTCTAGGAGCGGCATCCGATGTTCTGAATCCAGGATCTGCATCCGATGTTCTGACCGCGGGAGCGGCGGCCGATGTTCTGACCGCGGGAGCGGCGTCCGATGTTCTAACCACGGGAGCCGTGTCCGATGTTCTGACTGCAGGAGTGGTTTTCAATATTCTGGCCGCAGGAGCCGCGTCCGATGTTCTGATTCCAGGAGTGGCATCCGATGTTCTGATTTCAGGAGCGGCATCCGATGTTCTGACCGCGGGAGCCGTGTCCGATGTTCTGACCGCGGGAGCCGTGTCCGATGTTCTGACCGCGGGAGCCGTGTCCGATGTTCTGACCGCGGGAGCCGTGTCCGATGTTCTGACCGCGGGAGCCGTGTCCGATGTTCTGACCGCGGGAGCCGTGTCCGATGTTCTGACCGCGGGAGCCGTGTCCGATGTTCTGACCGCGGGAGCCGTGTCCGATGTTCTGACCGCGGGAGCCGTGTCCGATGTTCTGACCGCGGGAGCCGTGTCCGATGTTCTGACCGCGGGAGCCGTGTCCGATGTTCTGACCGCGGGAGCCGTGTCCGATGTTCTGACCGCGGGAGCCGTGTCCGATGTTCTGACCGCGGGAGCCGTGTCCGATGTTCTGACCGCGGGAGCCGTGTCCGATGTTCTGACCGCGGGAGCCGTGTCTGATGTTCTGACCGCGGGAGCCGTGTCCGATGTTCTGACCGCAGGAGTGGTTCCCAATATTCTGGCCGCAGGAGTGGTTCCCAATATTCTGGCCGCAGGAGCAGCATCCGATGTTCTGATTCCAGGAGCGGCATCCGAAGTTCTGATTCCAGGACGGCAACCAATGTTCTGACTGCATGAGCGGCGTCCGATGTTCTGACCGCACGAGCAGTTTCCAATATTCTGATTGCAGGAGCCATGTCCGATGTTCTGACCGCAGGAGTGGTTCCCAATATTCTGGCCGCAGGAGTTGCATCTGATGTTCTGATTCCAGGAACGGCGTCCGATGTTCTGACCACAGGAGCCGCGTCCAATGTTCTGACCGCAGGAGCCGCGTCCGATGTTCTGGCCGCAGGAGCCGCGTCCGATGTTCTGGCCGCAGGAGCCGCGTCCGATGTTCTGGCCGCAGGAGCCGCGTCCGATGTTCTGGCCGCAGGAGCCGCGTCCGATGTTCTGGCCGCAGGAGCCGCGTCCGATGTTCTGGCCGCAGGAGCCGCGTCCGATGTTCTGATTGCAGGAGCCACGTCCGATGTTCAGACTCCAGGAACTATGTCCGGTGCACAGATTGCAGGAGGGGAGTCTGAGGTGTCGACCCCGGGAGGGGTCTCTAAAGTTGCTGCCCCAGGAGGAGTCCCGAGAGCTATAGACCCAGGAGGGGTCTTGAGAGTCGTAACTCCAGGGGTGGAGGTTCTGCCTGCCCTTGCCTCACGGCATGAGGACCCGCCTGCCCTTGCCTCACGACATGAGGACCCGCCTGCCCTTGCCTCACGACATGAGGACCCGCCTGCCCTTGCCTCACGACATGAGGACCCGCCTGCCCTTGCCTCGCGGCATGAGGTTCCTTTTGCCCTTGCCTCGCGGCATGAGGTTCTCTTTGCCCTTGCCTCGCGGCATGAGGTTCCCTTTGCCCTTGCCTCGCGGCATGAGGTTCCATTTGCCTCCGGGCATAGGGAGTTCGTCGCAGTGTCGGCAACAATTTTGTGTGTGTTTTCTTCCAGGATGGTTCAGTCACCCGCTGTGCCTAGAGATCCAGCCGAGGTCTGCCGAGCCCGAGGGGCTCACCGAGGTCTGCCGAGCCCGAGGGGTTCACCGAGGTCTGCCGAGCCCGAGGGGTTCACCGAGGTCCACTGTGTCTGGGAGATCAAGGATTTCTGTTCTGCCCGAGGGTTTTTTTTCCCCTCTGAATTGACTGTTGTCCCAACAGAGCTAAATGTGAGCTGTTGCCTTGGAGGAGCGTCTGGAATCCGCTCCTTAAAGAGGGGGCTATGCTACGACTCTGCCATCTATGATGTTCTGGAGTGCAGTACCTGTGAGCAGCCTGGGGTGCTGCTGTTATGTCTCTCACTTGCAGTACCTCTGAGCAGCCAGGGGTGCTGCTGTTATGTCTCTCACCTGCAGTACCTTTGAGCAGCCAGGGGTGCTGCTATTGGAAGAGCAGTCCCAGCTAGGGTAATCAGGTGGAACCTGCTCTTTCCTGATTACGTTTTCCAGCTGCAGCACAATGTGTGTATTTGTGTGTGCTCTAGTGATTGGCCCTGACCTATGTTAAGTATGAGCTAGCTCTGAGAGTCAGGGCCAGCTATAGTTTTGTTCCAGCTCGTGTTAACTTATGTTGTTCCTAGCCAGTTTATTTGTCACAGTTTTGGAGTCCTTGTTTGCTTGGTCCTGTGCCGGAATCCCTGCTGTAACCGAAGTCTTGAACCTTGCCTGCACCTTATTTCAGTGACTGTTTTCCTTGCCATCCATGTGTTCAGGTGAAGTCAACCTGATTCAGCGACTGACTGGGGCCTCGATTCGGCCTTGGCATCTGTGATCTCGCGCCGCACGGCGTATGGGGGCGTGCCGCGAGTCATGGGAGTGTGGACTCGCGGCATGCCCCGTTACCATGACAACTGTTGCTGGGGGGCGGGGCGCGCCGCAGGTCTAGTGGCGTGGACTCGCAGCACGCCCCCATTTCCATGGAGACCATGGAACCAGAGACCCGGAGGCTGCGCTGCATGCGGCTTTCCCGGCTCTCTGAGTGACCAATTCGGCCAACCTGCCCATCGGCCCTTCTGGCATGTGCCAGATGGCCAGTCCGGCCATGACCTGATTCCGTATGCCTATGTCATGTTTCTTCAGTTATCCTGTATGCCTTATTTGGAATTATGCTTCAATACAGTTTTATTTTAAACCATCATCACCTGTCATCTGTGCAACTCCTGTATTTATCCGTGTAACCATCATCCTATCATCTGTAGTCTGCAATTCCAGCATTAACCCATTAAACACCGTAACATTATAGCTGGCCATAAACAGACTTGCTGGAGTTTAAAAGAACATGGATTCTGTTTCTGTCAGTCATGCTAAGGATCTGATAAGGCAGATTCTGATCATGACTGAAAGACTCGTTAAAATATCCCTGCGAGGTGGAACTCAGAAGCGGTATCCGATGTTCAAAGTCCAGGAGCGGCATCCGATGTTCTGAATCCAGGATCGGCGTCCGATGTTCTGACCGCGGGAGCGGCATCCGATGTTCTGACCGCGGGAGCGGCGTCTGATGTTCTGACCGCGGGAGCCATGTCCGATGTTCTGACTGCAGGAGTGGTTCTCAATATTCTGGCCACAGGAGCCGTGTCCGATGTTCTGATTCCAGGAGTGGCATCCGATGTTCTGATTTCAGGAGCGGCGTCCGATGTTCTGACCGTGGGAGCCATGTCCGATGTTCTGACCGTGGGAGCCGTGTCCGATGTTCTGACCGTGGGAGCCGTGTCCGATGTTCTGACCGTGGGAGCCGTGTCCGATGTTCTGACCGTGGGAGCCGTGTCCGATGTTCTGACCGTGGGAGCCGTGTCCGATGTTCTGACCGTGGGAGCCGTGTCCGATGTTCTGACCGTGGGAGCCGTGTCCGATGTTCTGACCGTGGGAGCCGTGTCCGATGTTCTGACCGTGGGAGCCGTGTCCGATGTTTTGACCGCGGGAGCCGTGTCCGATGTTCTGACCGCAGGAGTGGTTCCCAATATTCTGGCCGCAGGAGCAGCATCCGATGTTCTGATTCCAGGAGCAGCATCCGATGTTCTAATTCCAGGAGTGGCGTCCGATGTTCTGACCGCAGGAGCAGCGTCCGATGTTCTGACCGCAGGAGCGGTTTCTAATATTCTGATTGCAGGAGCCATGTCCGATGTTCTGACCGCAGGATTGGTTCCCAATATTCTGGCCGCAGGAGCTGCATCCGATGTTCTGATTCCAGGAGCGGCGTCCGATGTGATGACCGCAGGAGCGGCATCCGATGTTCTGACTGCAGGAGCGGCGTCCGATGTTCTGATTGCAGGAGTCGCGTCCGATGTTCAGACTCCAGGAACTATGTCCGGTGCACAGATTGCAGGAGGGGAGTCTGAGGTGTTGACCCCGGGAGAGGTCTCTAAAGTCGCTGCCCCAGGAGGAGTCCCGAGAGCTATAGACCCAGGAGGGGTATTGAGAGTCGTTGCTCCAGGGGTGGAGGTTCTGCCTGCCCTTGCCTCGCGGCATGCGGTTCCCTTTGCCCTTGCCTCGCGGCATGCGGTTCCCTTTGCCCTTGCCTCGCGGCATGATGTTCCCTTTGCCCTTGCCTCGCGGCATGAGGTTCCCTTTGCCCTTGCCTCTGGGCATAGGGAGGTTGTCGCAGTGTCTGCAACAATTTCGTGTGTGTTTTCTTCCAGGATGGTTGAGTCACCCGGTGTGCCTAGAGATCCAGCCGAGGTCTGCCGAGGTCTGCCGAGCCCGAGGGGTTCACCGAGGTCTGCCGAGCCCGAGGGGTTCACCGAGGTCTGCCGTGCCTGAGGGGTTCACCGAGGTCCGCTGTGCCTGGGAGATCAAAGATTTCTGTTCTGCCCAAGGGTTTTATTTTTCCCCTCTAAATTGACTGTTGTCCCAACAGAGCTAAATGTGAGCTGTTGCCTCGGAGGAGCATCTGAAATCCGCTCCTTAAAGAGGGGGCTATGCTACGACTCTGCCATCTATGATGTTCTGGAATGCAATACCTTTGGGCAGCCAGGGGTGCTGCTGTTATGTCTCTCACCTGCAGTACCTCTGAGCAGTTAGGAGTGCTGCTGTTATGTCTCTCACCTGCAATACCCCTGAGTAGCCAGGAGTGCTGCTATTGGAAGAGCAGTCCCAGCTGGGGTAATCAGGTGGAACATGCTCTCTCCTGATTACCTTTTCCAGCTGCAGCACATTGTGTGTATTTGTGTGTGCTCTAGTGATTGGCCCTGACCTATGTTAAGTATGAACTAGCCCTGAGAGTCAGAGCCAGCTATAGTTTTGTTCCAGCTCGTGTTAACTTATGTTGTTCCTAGCCAGTTTATTTGTCACAGTTTTGGAGTCCTTGTTTGCTTGGTCCTGTGCCGGAATCCCTGCTGTAACCGAAGTCTTGAACCTTGCCTGCACCTAATTTCAGTGGCTGTTTTTCCTTGCCATCCATGTGTTCAGGTGAAGTTAACCTGATTCCATATGCCTATGTCATGTTTCTTCAGTTATCCCAGGGCCGGATTAAGGGGGGGTTCCAGGGGGTAAGTACCCCGGGCCCCCCTGTCTAAAAGGGCCCCATGTCAGCCGCCACAGGTCGGATCTTCCGACCTGAGCTGCAGCGCTTCCGGATCCTCGCGGCACTGGCAGGCAAAATCGTAGCCGCCAGCGCCGCATAGAAGACAGGACAGGGCAGCTGAGCGCAGCAGGAGGCGGAGGAAGTGGCCAGCCTGCTGCACTTATAGCTGCTGTTCCCATCCCTGCCGGAGCTCCGCCGGGCGCCCACGTGCGATGTGCCCGGCACTCGTCCCTGCTGCCACCAGGCTCGCACATGGGGTGCACCCGGTTCCTGCCGCCGCTGGAGCCACTCAGTGCGCCCACTGGTAGGCTTTATTGTTGAATCCAAATCATCAAATATGTTACTATCCTAAAGTACACCCCCCTCTCACCCTGCATCCTCACCCACCCTGCACACCCTCCTCTCACCCTGCGTCCCCTCTCACCCTGCACACCCCCTTCTCATCCTGCATCCTCTCCCATCCTGCACACCCCTCTATCACCCTGTGTCATCTCCCACCCTGCACACCCCCTCTCACCCTGCAACCTCACCCACCCTGCACACCCCCCTCTCACCCTGAGTCCTCTCTAACCCTACACACTCCTCTCTCACACTGCGTCCCCTTTCACCTTGCACACCCCCCTCTCATCCTGCGTCCTCTCCCACCCTGCACACCCCTCTATCACCCTGTGTCCTCTCCCACCCTGCACACACCCCCTCTCACCTTGCGTCCTCTCCCACCCTGCACAGCACAACCCCCTCTCACCCTGCGTCCTCTCCCACCCTGCACACCCCCTCTCACCCTGCGTCCTTTCCCAACCTGCACACCCTCCTCTCACCCTGCGTCCTCTCCCAACCTGCACACCCCCACTCTCACCCTGCGTCCTCTCACCCTGCGTCCTCTCTCACCCTGTGTCCTCTCCCTACCTGCACACCCCCTTCTCACCCTGCGTCCTCTCCCAACCTACACACACCCCTCTCACCCTCCGTCCTCTCACCCTGCACACCTCTGGCTCACCTGGTGTCCCTCTCCCATACTGTGTCCCTGTCTTCCTCTTTCCCTCTCCCCAATATGTCCTATTCACACCCTGCATCCCCCCTCTCACCTGGTGCCCCTCTCCCACCCTGCAACCCTCTCCCATCCAGTGTCCCAATCCCCCACAATATGTCCCTCTCCCACCCTGCATCCTCTCCCACCCAGCATCCCCCCCTTCCTCTGTCCCTCTCCTTATTATGTCCTCCTCCCACCCACTACCCCTGTCCTCCTCAGTCCTTCCTCCTTCTCATCCAGTCCTATAGGACACGCCCCTTTTTTAGCGCGCATGCCTTTGACGTGCACACCTGTGACGTGCGCAACAGTACACCCCGGAGTGGACAATATACCCCTTTAAATTTTCCATACCCTCACTTCAAAATTCCCACTTCGACCGCTATATATATATATATATATATATATATATATATATATATATATATATATACACAAACAAATATAGAAAACCACAGCACTCGCCACCCCAGAAGCGGGGTGCAGTGTCTGCACTCACCACTCATAGGGTGGGGTGCATGCAGCCCATGGCCACCTACCCAAATACATACAAATAGAGAATTCAGCACTCACCATAGCAAGCTCACTTGTCCTCACAACATCAATAAATAAATGATGGGGGTTTAGTTAGTGAATTGGCCAATGCACGGAAGCCTGCATACCGCTCCACGGTACCCCACCTACATGCAGGTCCTACACTATCACAAAGCCTTAAGAATTAAAACCTGGCAACTGTATCACATAATATAACTGCAAATATGCCCACTAAGTTTAATGTATGCCTGCCACATATCTAGTGGCTTTTAAAGGCATACTAGTCACCTGACACAGCCGGTAAATTACTAAGGAGCAGCTGACACAGGTTTAGAACAATTGAGATTACACAGGGGTGCTTGAAAAGGCCTGTGACCATGGTTAATAAGAGTTAACCAAAGATTAACCCCATAATATACAAACAAATATAGAAAACCACAGCACTCGCCACCCCAGAAGCGGGGTGCAGTGTCTGCACTCACCACTCATAGGGTGGGGTGCATGCAGCCCATGGCCACCTACCCAAATACATACAAATAGAGAATTCAGCACTCACCATAGCAAGCTCACTTGTCCTCACAACATCAATAAATAAATGATGGGGGTTTAGTTAGTGAATTGGCCAATGCACGGAAGCCTGCATACCGCTCCACGGTACCCCACCTACATGCAGGTCCTACACTATCACAAAGCCTTAAGAATTAAAACCTGGCAACTGTATCACATAATATAACTGCAAATATGCCCACTAAGTTTAATGTATAATTTGCAGTTATATTATGTGATACAGTTGCCAGGTTTTAATTCTTAAGGCTTTGTGATAGTGTAGGACCTGCATGTAGGTGGGGTACCGTGGAGCGGTATGCAGGCTTCCGTGCATTGGCCAATTCACTAACTAAACCCCCATCATTTATTTATTGATGTTGTGAGGACAAGTGAGCTTGCTATGGTGAGTGCTGAATTCTCTATTTGTATGTATTTGGGTAGGTGGCCATGGGCTGCATGCACCCCACCCTATGAGTGGTGAGTGCAGACACTGCACCCCGCTTCTGGGGTGGTGAGTGCTGTGGTTTTCTATATTTGTTTGTATATTATGGGGTTAATCTTTGGTTAACTCTTATTAACCATGGTCACAGGCCTTTTCAAGCACCCCTGTGTAATCTCAATTGTTCTAAACCTGTGTCAGCTGCTCCTTAGTAATTTACCGGCTGTGTCAGGTGACTAGTATGCCTTTAAAAGCCACTAGATATGTGGCAGGCATACATTAAACTTAGTGGGCATATTTGCAGTTATATTATGTGATACAGTTGCCAGGTTTTAATTCTTAAGGCTTTGTGATAGTGTAGGACCTGCATGTAGGTGGGGTACCGTGGAGCGGTATGCAGGCTTCCATGCATTGGCCAATTCACTAACTAAACCCCCATCATTTATTTATTGATGTTGTGAGGACAAGTGAGCTTGCTATGGTGAGTGCTGAATTCTCTATTTGTATGTATTTGGGTAGGTGGCCATGGGCTGCATGCACCCCACCCTATGAGTGGTGAGTGCAGACACTGCACCCCGCTTCTGGGGTGGCGAGTGCTGTGGTTTTCTATATTTGTTTGTATATTATGGGGTTAATCTTTGGTTAACTCTTATTAACCATGGTCACAGGCCTTTTCAAGCACCCCTGTGTAATCTCAATTGTTCTAAACCTGTGTCAGCTGCTCCTTAGTAATTTACCGGCTGTGTCAGGTGACTAGTATGCCTTTAAAAGCCACTAGATATGTGGCAGGCATACATTAAACTTAGTGGGCATATTTGCAGTTATATTATGTGATACAGTTGCCAGGTTTTAATTCTTAAGGCTTTGTGATAGTGTAGGACCTGCATGTAGGTGGGGTACCGTGGAGCGGTATGCAGGCTTCCGTGCATTGGCCAATTCACTAACTAAACCCCCATCATTTATTTATTGATGTTGTGAGGACAAGTGAGCTTGCTATGGTGAGTGCTGAATTCTCTATTTGTATATATATATATATATATGTGTGTGTGTGTGTGTGTGTGTGTGTGTGTGTGTGTGTGTGTGTGTGTGTGTGTGTGTGTGTGTATATATATATATATATATATATATATATATATATATATACACACACACAATTTATCTGCCTGCCTATTTATTAGGGGCCCTATTGTCTGAAGTGCCCCGGGCCCCCTATAGCCTTAATCCGGCTCTGAGTTATCCTGTATGCCTTATTTGGAGTTATGCTTCAATACAGTTTTATTTTAAACCATCATCACCTGTCATCTGTGCAACTCCTGTATTTATCCGTGTAACCATCATCCTATCATCTGTAGTCTGCAACACCAGCATTAACCCATTAAACACCGTAACATTAAAGCTGCCCATAAACAGACTTGCTGGAGTTTAAAAGAACATGGATTTTGTTTCTGTCAGTCCTGCTAAAGATCTGATAAGGCAGATTCTGATCTTGACTGAAAGACTCATTAAAATATCCCTGCGAGGTGGAACTCAGAAGCTAATCCTAGCCCCAGAAGCGCTATCCGATGTTCAAAGTCCAGGAGCGGCGTCCAATGTTCTGACCGCAGGAGCGGCGTCTGATGTTCTGACCGCAGGAGTGATTCCCAATATTCTGGCCGCAGGAGCGGTGTCCGATGTTCTGACCGCAGGAGCGCCGTCCGATGTTCTGACCGCAGGAGCGGCGTCCGATGTTCTGACCGCAGGAGCGGCGTCCGATGTTCCGACCGCAGGAGCCGCGTCCGATGTTCTGATTGCAGGAGCCACGTTTGATGTTCAGACTCCAGGAACTATGTCCGGTGCACAGATTGCAGGAGGGGAGTCTGAGGTGTCGACCCCGGGAGGGGTCTCTAAAGTCGCAGCCCCATGAGGAGTCCCGAGAGCTATAGACCCAGGAGGAGTCTTAAGAGTCGTAGCTCCAGAGGTGGAGTTTCTGCCTGCCCTTGCCTTGTGGCATGAGAACCCACCTGCCCTTGCCTCGCGGCATGAGGTTCCTTTTGCCCTTGCCTCGTGGCATGAGGTTCCCTTTGCCCTTGCCTCGCGGCATGAGGTTCCCTTTGTCCTTGCCTCGCAGCATGAGGTTCCCTTTGCTCTTGCCTCACGGCATGAGGTTTCCTTTGCCCTTGCCTCGTGGCATGAGGTTCCCTTTGCCCTTGCCTCCGGGCATAGGGAGGTCGCCGCAGTGTCGGCAACAATCTCGTGTGTTTTCTTCCAGGATGGTCCAGTCACCTGGTGTGCCTAGAGATCCAGCCGAGGTCTGCCGAGCCCGAGAGGTTCACCGAGGTCTGCCGAGCCCGAGGGGTTCACCGAGGTCCGCTGTGCCTGGGAGATCAAAGATTTCTGTTCTGCCCGAGGGTTTTTTTTCCCTCTGAATTGACTTTTGTCCCAACAGAGCGAAATGTGACCTGTTGCCTCGGAGGAGCGTCTGGAATCCGCTCCTTAAAGGGGGGGGCTATGCTACGACTCTACCATCTATGATGTTCTGGAATGCAGTACCTTTGGGCAGCCAGGGGTGCTGCTGTTATGTCTGTAACCTGCAGTACCTCTGAGCAGCCAGGGGTGCTGCTGTTATGTCTCTCACTTGCAGTACCTCTGAGCAGTCAGGAGTGCTGCTGTTATGTCTCTCACCTGCAATACCTCTGAGCAGCCAGGGGTGCTGCTATTGGAAGAGCAGTCCCAGCTGGTGTAATCATGTGGAATATGCTCTCTCCTGATTACCTTTTCCAGCTGCAGCACAATGTGTGTATTTGGGTGTGCTCTAATGATTGTCCCTGACCTATGTTAAGTATGAGCTAGCTCTGAGAGTCAGGGCCAGCTATAGTTTTGTTCCAGCTCGTGTTAACTTATGTTGTTCCTAGCCAGTTTATTTGTCACAGTTTTGGAGTCCTTGTTTGCTTGGTCCTGTGACGGAATCCCTGCTGTAACCGAAGTCTTGAACCTTGCCTGCACCTAATTTCAGTGACTGTTTTTCTTGCCATCCATATGGTCAGGTAAAGTTAACCTGATTCCGTATGCCTATGTCATGTTTCGTCAGTTATCCTGTATGCCTTATTTGGAATTATGCTTCAATACAGTTTTATTTTAAACCATCATCATCATCACCAGTCATCTGTGCAACTCCTGAATTTATCTGTGTAACCATCATCCTATCATCTGTAGTCTGCAATTCCAGCATTAACCCATTAAACACCATAACAGATGGCCTTGTCTAAGCAGTGCCTGGTTGGTATAATATAGCTTCCTCAAAACTAGTTTTCTTTTTTAATCCATAAAAGCTGAATTTTTTTATTGATTCACAGGTAGAGGCTAACTGAAAGCCAATTGTTAGGGCAATATTGGTCTTCTGTGTAAATTTTGCATCAGATCATATGCAACACTATCAGCCGGCTGCATGTCCAATGGGGTGGCACAAGCCGGCCACCACCGCAGCAACAAGAGGCCAGGAAATCTATGATATCCGACAGCGATTCTGGCCTCGTACCTACCTTGCAATGGTGGTGACATGCCTCTGTTTTGTGAAATGGAGGCCATTGCCTTCCCTTCCTGCCCCCAAACAGCATCAGACTGTCAGTCACAGACAGCCTGATGCCGTAGTATGTCCTCCATCGCAGACCCATACAACACATACACTGTGCAGGAGTACCTCGGCGGCCGTTGTTACTAAACAACTGAGCCGCCAAGGTACTCCTGCACAGTGAAAGTGGGAGCAGAGTCATTAGTGCGCTGCTGCCAGCGGGGTCTCCTGCCTCATAGCTGCCTTTACCCCGCTCCATCCTGGGATCTCCTCTGTCCCTGCCGCCAGCAGCACAAGCATGGTCCCCAGCCGCGGAGTTAATGCCTGCTGACAGGCCAGAGTAATAGGGTGACATCTGCAATTCAAAATGAAGTGTGTGGGGGCCCCAGGAAGGCCGCCCCCTGCCTTAATCCAGCTCTGATCAGGCCCCATGTATACAGAATCACTGATTAATTGGATACAACCTTCTGACACAATAAATCTTTCCAAAGATTGAATCGTGTGTACACTTAAAATTGCGTGTTCAGGGATTGGATGACTGTAAGTGAAACTGGAAGGACCAGCGCATCATTTATACATCGTTCAGGTTTGTACCAAGCTTAGATGTAATTTGTAATGTGGACAAATCTGTTGACCTGGTGGCTGAATTAGTGATGAGCACCGGAAATTTTTCGGGTTTTGTGTTTTGGTTTTGGGTTCGGTTCCGCGGCCGTGTTTTGGGTTCGAACGCGTTTTGGCAAAACCTCACCGAATTTTTTTTGTCGGATTCGGGTGTGTTTTGGATTCGGGTGTTTTTTTCAAAAAACCCTAAAAAACAGCTTAAATCATAGAATTTGGGGGTCATTTTGATCCCAAAGTATTATTAACCTCAATAACCATAATTTCCACTCATTTTCAGTCTATTCTGAACACCTCACACCTCACAATATTATTTTTAGTCCTAAAATTTGCACCGAGGTCGCTGGATGGCTAAGCTAAGCGACCCAAGTGGCCGACACAAACACCTGGCCCATCTAGGAGTGGCACTGCAGTGTCACGCAGGATGGCCCTTCCAAAAAACACTCCCCAAACAGCACATGACGCAAAGAAAAAAAGAGGCGCAATGAGGTAGCTGTGTGAGTAAGCTAAGCGACCCTAGTGGCCGACACAAACACCTGGCCCATCTAGGAGTGGCACTGCAGTGTCACGCAGGATGGCCCTTCCAAAAAACACCCCCCAAACAGCACATGACGCAAAGAAAAATGAAAGAAAAAAGAGGTGCAAGATGGAATTGTCCTTGGGCCCTCCCACCCACCCTTATGTTGTATAAACAGGACATGCACACTTTAACCAACCCATCATTTCAGTGACAGGGTCTGCCACACGACTGTGACTGAAATGACGGGTTGGTTTGGACCCCCACCAAAAAAGAAGCAATTAATCTCTCCTTGCACAAACTGGCTCTACAGAGGCAAGATGTCCACCTCATCATCATCCTCCGATATATCACCGTGTACATCCTCCTCCTCACAGATTATCAATTCGTCCCCACTGGAATCCACCATCTCAGCTCCCTGTGTACTACTTTGTGGAGGCAATTGCTGCTGGTCAATGTCTCCACGGAGGAATTGATTATAATTCATTTTAATGAACATCATCTTCTCCACATTTTCTGGATGTAACCTCGTACGCCGATTGCTGACAAGGTGAGCGGCGGCACTAAACACTCTTTCGGAGTACACACTTGTGGGAGGGCAACTTAGGTAGAATAAAGCCAGTTTGTGCAAGGGCCTCCAAATTGCCTCTTTTTCCTGCCAGTATAAGTACGGACTGTCTGACGTGCCTACTTGGATGCGGTCACTCATATAATCCTCCACCATTCTTTCAATGGGGAGAGAATCATATGCAGTGACAGTAGACGACATGTCCGTAATCGTTGTCAGGTCCTTCAGTCCGGACCAGATGTCAGCATCAGCAGTCGCTCCAGACTGCCCTGCATCACCGCCAGTGGGTGGGCTCGGAATTCTGAGCCTTTTCCTCGCACCCCCAGTTGCGGGAGAATGTGAAGGAGGAGATGTTGACAGGTCGCGTTCCGCTTGACTTGACAATTTTGTCACCAGCAGTTCTTTGAACCCAAGCAGACTTGTGTCTGCCGGAAAGAGAGATCCAAGGTAGGTTTTAAATCTAGGATCGAGCACGGTGGCCAAAATGTAGTGCTCTGATTTCAACAGATTGACCACCCGTGAATCCTTGTTAAGCGAATTAAGGGCTCCATCCACAAGTCCCACATGCCTAGCGGAATCGCTCTGTGTTAGCTCCTCCTTCAATGTCTCCAGCTTCTTCTGCAAAAGCCTGATGAGGGGAATGACCTGACTCAGGCTGGCAGTGTCTGAACTGACTTCACGTGTGGCAAGTTCAAAAGGTTGCAGAACCTTGCACAACGTTGAAATCATTCTCCACTGCGCTTGAGACAGGTGCATTCCACCTCCTATATCGTGCTCAGTTGTATAGGCTTGAATGGCCTTTTGCTGCTCCTCCAACCTCTGAAGCATATAGAGGGTTGAATTCCACCTCGTTACCACTTCTTGCTTCAGATGATGGCAGGGCAGGTTCAGGCGTTTTTGGTGTTGCTCCAGTCTTCTGTACGTGGTGCCTGTACGCCGAAAGTGTCCCGCAATTCTTCTGGCCACCGACAGCATCTCTTGCACGCCCCTCTCGTTTTTTAAATAATTCTGCACCACCAAATTCAAGGTATGTGCAAAACATGGGACGTGCTGGAATTTGCCCATATTTAATGCACACACAATATTGCTGGCGTTGTCCGATGCCACAAATCCACAGGAGAGTCCAATTGGGGTAAGCCATTCTGCGATGATCTTCCTCAGTTGCCGTAAAAGGTTTTTAGCTGTGTGCGTATTCTGGAAAGTGGTGATACAAAGCGTAGCCTGCCTAGGAAAGAGTTGGCGTTTGCGAGATGCTGCTACTGGTGCCGCCGCTGCTGTTCATGCGGCGGGAGTCCATACATCTACCCAGTGGGCTGTCACAGTCATATAGTCCTGAGCCTTCCCTGCTCCACTTGTCCACATGTCCGTGGTTAAGTGGACATTGGGTACAACTGCATTTTTTAGGACACTGGTGAGTCTTTTTCTGAGGTCTGTGTACATTTTCGGTATCGCCTGCCTAGAGAAATGGAACCTAGATGGTATTTGGTACCGGGGACACAGTACCTCCAACAAGTCTCTAGTTGCCTCTGCAGTAATGATGGATACCGGAACCACGTTTCTCACCGCCCAGGATGCCAAGGCCTCAGTTATCCGCTTTGCAGCAGGATGACTGCTGTGATATTTCATCTTCCTCGCAAAGGACTGTTGGACAGTCAATTGCTTGGTGGAAGTAGTAAAAGTGGTCTTACGAGTACGACTTCCCCTCTGGGATGACCATCGACTCCCAGCAGCAACAACAGCAGCGCCAGCAGCAGTAGGCGTTACACGCTAGGATGCATCGGAGGAATCCCAGGCAGGAGAGGACTCCTCATAATTGCCAGTGACATGGCCTGCAGGACTATTGGCATTCCTGGGGAAGGAGGAAATTGACACTGAGGGAGTTTGTGGGGTGGTTTGCGTGAGCTTGGTTACAAGAGGAAGGGATTTACTGGTCAGTGGACTGCTTCCGCTGTCGCCCAAAGTTTTTGAACTTGTCACTGACTTATGATGAATGCGCTGCAGGTGACGTATAAGGGAGGATGTTCCGAGGTGGTTAACGTCCTTACCCCTACTTATTACAGCTTGACAAAGGCAACACACGGCTTGACAAATGTTATCCGCATTTCTGTTGAAATACTTCCACACCGAAGAGCTGATTTTTTTGGTATTTCACCAGGCATGTCAATGGCCCTATTCCTCCCACGGACAACAGGTGTCTCCCCGGGTGCCTGACTTAAACAAACCACCTCACCATCAGAATCCTCCTGGTCAATTTCCTCCCCAGCGCCAGCAACACCCATATCCTCCTCATCCTGGTGTACTTCAACACTGACATCTTCAATCTGACTATCAGGAACTGGACTGCGGGTGCTCCTTCCAGCACTTGCAGGGGGCGTGCAAATGGTGGAAGGTGCATGCTCTTCACGTCCAGTGTTGGGAAGGTCAGGCATCGCAAACGACACAATTGGACTCTCCTTGTGGATTTGTGATTTCGAAGAACGCACAGTTCTTTGCTGTGCTTTTGCCAGCTTGAGTCTTTTCATTTTTCTAGCGAGAGGCTGAGTGCTTCCATCCTCATGTGAAGCTGAACCACTAGCCATAAACATAGGCCAGGGCCTCAGCCGTTCCTTGCCACTCCGTGTGGTAAATGGCATATTGGCAAGTTTACGCTTCTCCTCCGACAATTTTATTTTAGATTTTTGAGTCCTTTTTTTACTGATATTTGGTCATTTGGATTTTACATGCTCTGTACTATGACATTGGGCATCGGCCTTGGCAGACGACGTTGCTGGCATTTCATCGTCTCGGCCATGACTAGTGGCAGCAGCTTCAGCACGAGGTGGAAGTCGATCTTGATCTTTCCCTATTTTTGGAACCTCAACATTTTTGTTCTCCATATTTTAATAGGCACAACTAAAAGGCACCTCAGGTAAACAATGGAGATGGATGGATACTAGTATACTTATGGATTGACGAGCGACTGCCGACACAGAGGTAGCTACAGCCGTGGACTACCGTACTGCGTCTGCTGCTAATATAGACTGGATGATAATGATATAAAAAATATATATATATATATCACTACTGCAGCCGGACAGGTATATATTATATAATGACGGACCTGCTGGACACTGTCAGCTCAGCACTGCAGACTCCTAAAGTAAGCTACTAGTATCAAGAAGATGGAAAAAAA
The DNA here is from genome assembly GCF_028390025.1 of Pseudophryne corroboree. Taxonomy (NCBI): domain Eukaryota; kingdom Metazoa; phylum Chordata; class Amphibia; order Anura; family Myobatrachidae; genus Pseudophryne; species Pseudophryne corroboree. Next base: position 484,703,315 of record NC_086447.1, on the reverse strand, counting down.
AAAACACCACAGGTAGGTGGTATACAATTATGGATGGACTAGCGACTGCCGACACAGAGGTAGCTACAGCCGTGGACTACCGTACTGCGTCTGCTGCTAATATAGACTGGATGATAATGATATAAAAAATATATATATATATATCACTACTGCAGCAGGACAGGTATATATTATATAATGACGGACCTGCTGGACACTGTCAGCTCAGCACTGCAGACTCCTAAAGTAAGCTACTAGTAGTATCAAGAAGATAGAAAAAAAAAACACCACGGGTAGGTGGAATACAATTATGGATGGACTAGCGACTGCCGACACAGAGGTAGCTACAGCCGTGGACTACCGTACTGCGTCTGCTGCTAATATAGACTGGATGATAATGATATAAAAATATATATATATATCACTACTGCAGCAGGACAGGTATATATTATATAATGACGGACCTGCTGGACACTGTCAGCTCAGCACTGCAGACTCCTAAAGTAAGCTACTAGTAGTATCAAGAAGATAGGAAAAAAATAAAACACCACGGGTAGGTGGTATACAATTATGGATGGACTAGCGACTGCCGACACAGAGGTAGCTACAGCCGTGGACTACCGCACTGCGTCTGCTGCTAATATAGACTGGATGATAATGATATATATATATATATATATATATATATATTTTTTTTTTATATCACTACTGCAGCAGGACAGGTATATATTATATAATGACGGACCTGCTGGACACTGTCAGCTCAGCACTGCAGACTCCTAAAGTAAGCTACTAGTAGTATCAAGAAGATAGAAAGAAAAAAAACACCACAGGTAGGTGGTATACAATTATGGATGGACTAGCGACTGCCGACACAGAGGTAGCTACAGCCGTGGACTACCGTACTGCGTCTGCTGCTAATATAGACTGGATGATAATGATATAAAAAATATATATATATATCACTACTGCAGCCGGACAGGTATATATTATATAATGACGGACCTGCTGGACACTGTCAGCTCAGCACTGCAGACTCCTAAAGTAAGCTACTAGTATCAAGAAGATAGAAAAAAAAAAAACACCACAGGTAGGTGGTATACAATTATGGATGGACTAGCGACTGCCGACACAGAGGTAGCTACAGCCATGGACTACCGTACTGCGTCTGCTGCTAATATAGACTGGATGATAATGATATAAAAAATATATATATATATCACTACTGCAGCCGGACAGGTATATATTATATAATGACGGACCTGCTGGACACTGTCAGCTCAGCACTGCAGACTCCTAAAGTAAGCTACTAGTAGTATCAAGAAGATAGAAAAAAAAAAAACACCACGGGTAGGTGGTATACAATTATGGATGGACTAGCGACTGCCGACACAGAGGTAGCTACAGCCGTGGACTACCGTACTGCGTCTGCTGCTAATATAGACTGGATGATAATGATATAAAAAATATATATATATATATCACTACTGCAGCAGGACAGGTATATATTATATAATGACGGACCTGCTGGACACTGTCAGCTCAGCACTGCAGACTCCTAAAGTAAGCTACTAGTAGTATCAAGAAGATAGAAAGAAAAAAAAAACACCACAGGTAGGTGGTATACAATTATGGATGGACTAGCGACTGCCGACACAGAGGTAGCTACAGCCGTGGACTACCGTACTGCGTCTGCTGCTAATATAGACTGGATGATAATGATATAAAAATATATATATATATATCACTACTGCAGCCGGACAGGTATATATTATATAATGACGGACCTGCTGGACACTGTCAGCTCAGCACTGCAGACTCCTAAAGTAAGCTACTAGTATCAAGAAGATAGAAAAAAAAAAACACCACGGGTAGGTGGTATACAATTATGGATGGACGAGCGACTGCCGACACAGAGGTAGCTACAGCCGTGGACTACCGTACTGCGTCTGCTGCTAATATAGACTGGATGATAATGATATAAAAATATATATATATATATCACTACTGCAGCCGGACAGGTATATATGATATAATGACGGACCTGCTGGACACTGTCAGCTCAGCACTGCAGACTCCTAAAGTAAGCTACTAGTATCAAGAAGATAGAAAGAAAAAAAAACACCACGGGTAGGTGGTATACAATTATGGATGGACGAGCGACTGCCGACACAGAGGTAGCTACAGCCGTGGACTACCGTACTGCGTCTGCTGCTAATATAGACTGGATGATAATGATATAAAAAATATATATATATCACTACTGCAGCCGGACAGGTATATATTATATAATGACGGACCTGCTGGACACTGTCAGCAGAATACGTTTATAGAATAAAAACACCACACGACGAGTGTTTAACTTTTTCAGGCAGACAATCACAATATACTGGTGGTCAGTGGTCACTGGTCAGTCACACTGGCACTGGCAGTGGCACTCTGGCAGCAAAAGTGTGCACTGTTAAAATATGTACTCCTGCTATAACTGCTCCCCAGTCTCCCATACAATTTAGCTGTGTGAGCAGTGAGCACTCAGCACAGTCAGATATACAGTATTACATAGATGATGCAGCACACTGAGGGCACACTGAGGCTGAGCACAGATATGGTATGTGACTGTGTCACACTGTGTATCGTTTTTTTTCAGGCAGAGAACGGATTAATTAAACTGGTGGTCACTGGTCACACTATCAGCAAGTAGTAGTGGTCACTGGTCAGTCACACTGGCACTGGCAGTGGCACTCTGGCAGCAAAAGTGTGCAGTTAAAATATGTACTCCTGCTATAACTGCTCCCCAGTCTCCCCCACAATTAAGCTGTGTGAGCAGTGAGCACTCAGCACAGTCAGATATACAGTATTACATAGATGATGCAGCACACTGAGGGCACACTGAGGCTGAGCACAGATATGGTATGTGACTGTGTCACACTGTGTATCGTTTTTTTTTCAGGCAGAGAACGGATTAATTAAACTGGTGGTCACTGGTCACACTATCAGCAAGTAGTACTCCGTCCTAATATGCTCCCCAAAATTAGTAAATCAAGTGTCTCTAGACTCTCTACTCTCTACTCTACTCTAAACGGAGAGGACGCCAGCCACGTCCTCTCCCTATCAATCTCAATGCACGTGTGAAAATGGCGGCGACGCGCGGCTCCTTATATAGAATCCGAGTCTCGCGATAGAATACGAGCCTCGCGAGAATCCGACAGCGGGATGATGACGTTCGGGCGCGCTCGGGTTAGCCGAGCAAGGCGGGAAGATCCGAGTCTGCCTCGGACCCGTGTAAAAAGGCTGAAGTTCGGGGGGGTTCGGTTTCCGAGAAACCGAACCCGCTCATCTCTAGGCTGAATACTGTACTTATACAAACCACTGTAACTAATATGCCGAGATGTAATGATGTTACCAGCAGTTGGGATCCTGCTGGACAGGCAAGGGGCTTCTTTGCGCTCGCCCCACCTGTCTGCAATCTGGTGTCGGAATGCAGACCGCCAGGATCCCGACCGCCGGTAACCTGATCCCAACCCCGTATGCCTACCCATGCTTCTATTGATTTTGTTTGCAATGATATTGGTTTCCATCCCCATAACTGTATCTCTGATTCCAAGCAGCACACAATGCTGATGATCACATAGTTGAGTGATTATTTGCAACTGTGCATTGTGCGAAAATTTTGCAGAATGGTACTGATGCAATAGTTTCAGATGGTATCAGAGAGTTGGCGAAAAAGTGATGGGTGTTCCTGGGCAGTGACTACTAGTCCAAGCAAAAGTGGTCCATTCAGTAGACATATTATGGGAGTGTCTCAGTGATGTCAATGCAAATGGCTGTGTTCCCAAGCGTACAGCTGCATGTATATGAGGCCATAGTGCTGGTGCAATTTTTGATGGCGAAACCGATGATGGTGTATAAAAACACACCAATCGATATAACAGGGCGCAGGGGTGCTCAGGAGCAGATATAGGGGTGAGGGTAACCCTAGCCACAACAGTAACGGTGCCCCCCCACCTGCCTAATTTTATTATTTTTATTGATAGGGCTTATAACCAAATTTAATGATACCCAATTGAATAGAGTAATAAAAAAAAAGCCACTAACTATGAAATTTTTTCTTTTTCAGCTTACAAAACCTGTGCATCACCTTATCAATCAGTTTGTGCATCGTCAGTAAGCAGCTAATTTGCATGTCTCATGTTCAGAATAAAAACTTGCTTTAGCAATTTAGACAGACACAAAATCTTGAACTGCACCACGTCTATCCTGCCTGATCCACCAATCACCTACAACGAAAAATTGCTACCTGGTAGTGGGACTGATTCGGATACGATTGCAACTTTGATAGTGTCACAACTGAGTAATTATTGGTAGACAGGGCATGCATCATGACCACAGTACACACGTACCAAGGTACCTTCGCAGTGAGGAAACAGTCGCAGAGTGATTGACAGGAAGAGGTAAAGGGAAGTGTGTGTACTAAAAACACAGGCGTGTAGTGACTGTTTTTGGGGCATGTTTTGCAGGTCCCGCAGCCATTCTGTGCGCCCGTGGAGGCCCTCAGGGAGTCGATTTCCCTTGTATCTGCGTCGTGGTAGTAACGGAGTATGCAGTTACTGAGCATGTTGCAATGGCTTTGGTTGGCGCCCCTGTTCACTTGTAGGCGGCTGTTTCATTTGCAATGCCTCATAGTTCCACCACTAAAAAAGATTGCTGCTGCATCGGCATTGTGATCACAGAGTGAATTTACCACATGAAACAATGCACAATTGTCTAAAGACTCCAGTACCCAGGATTCCAGTCAGATACTGCTTTCATGGCATCCTCTGTGTTGACAGCAATTTAAAGCTCAGACAGAGGTTTAGAAGGTGTCAGCTGCTTATTCTATATAAGAATGTATAATGAAAGGTGACACGTGAGAGGGACCACCAACGGAAATTTCGCCAGTAGAGGGAAATGCTTCTGTCCGAGACTCTAGTCTATTCTTCTTTCTTTTCCTTGTAAACATTGAACCCTCAATGTTATAAGCATGCAGGGTTACATTCATTATGCAAAGCCACCTGAGATGTCAGCTTTTGCTTTAATAATATATAATGAATTCTAAGAGTGAGCCAGTTCCATTTTTACAGTGTGGATAAGGTTACATAAACATTTGCAGCCTATTTACATAGATTTCTTGAATAACTAGAGGACGAAGGATCGAGTACTTCAACTGATCATGTATTTGTATTGATTTTGTGTATATATAATGAAAGAGTCAACTGTGGAATATAGTCACACATCAGCAGAAATGTTTTGAGATCTATTAGCAGCTTGAAAAAGAGATTAGGCTCATGTGATCCTACACTAAATAATAATATGATGGACCAATAAACTGATTATGACTTGAACACCTTCCATTCTGTGTATCACTGTTCTGGAGGCATATATATGGGACCAGTAGCTGGAGGTAATGCTGATGCTTTTAGTGCCATACTGGAGGATCCTGCAGTGCCTCCAGGTGAGTTGTTTTCAATTTTAAAATACGTTAATATATGACCCAAAGTTTGGCTATATTAGAGTATGTAGTTGGGATCCCGGCGGTCGAAATCCTGACGATCAAAATACTGACGCCTGAATCCTGACCTCCAGAATGCCTGCAGCGCTGCCACAGCTATTCCCACTCCTGGGTGTCCATGACACCCATCGAGTGGGAATAGAACCTGTGGCGAGTCACCGAGCCCACAAGGGGCTTCGTTCCGCTCACCCCCCTGCCGCCATTCTGATGGTCGGTATTTTGACCATCAGGATTCCAACCGCTGGGATCCCATACCGACCCTATATTAGGACCACCTTAGTAAAGGAGTGATGAAAAACTAGGTGGATTATCATATATTTTTGCAGCAGGTTACATTGGTTTCAACAGGGAAACATCGGGGTGTAGATTGGATCTGGATCCAGAGACACCAACAGATAAAGCTTTAACTGTCCCAGGATGCATGGGGGCCTCCTCTATAACCTCTCCTCCAGGCACTGAGAGCTCAGTTTTGAGTTGGTGCCTGCAGCAGGTCACTGAGGAGGGGGGCTGCATGAAGGTCTCTGTACTGCGTGTCATGCATCTCCCAGTCAGTCTGCAGCCCCTGTCATTAGTCAGAAGCCTCCATGGGCACCATTCACTACCCTGCTGCGTACTCTAGTGGAGCGCCTTGAACCCCCTATGGGGCCGCCTGTGCCATTACCCCCACAAATTGTGCCCATGGTTAATTCGCCTTGGGCGGAAAATTTGTCTAACCAACTCCAACAACTAAACCAGTCCCTGGTTAGACAGAAATCAGCCTCGGGTCACTTTCGTGCCCCTGGTCCCTCTAAGCGGGCTGCTTCCTCCTCACAGTCTACAAACCTCTGTGATGTCTCATCTGAAGAGGAGTGGGGCATATGGTCCTGTCGGACACTGAATCCTGTGTTACTGACAAGGAATCTCGTTACTGATAGATGTCCCTGCCCTGGTGATTGCTTTTAAGCATATCCTTAAATCACAGATGAGGATTCCACTACTGTGGCAAATGTACATTATGGTAAGAACTTACCGTTGATAACGGTATTTCTCCTAAGTCCACAGGATCCACAGGATAACATTGAGATATGATTAGTGCAAATCCGCTGTCGCTTAATCAGTCAAAGCTTTTCGGCCTTCCAGCATGCAACGGGCCCGTCCATATATCCCTGCCTCCTGGCACAGACAAATCAATTGTTTTCCCAAAGCTTAAGGCAGAAGCATCATAGATAGTCCTAATCAGGTGAGAAGAACACACATGCACACCCTTCCGTACAAGAAGGAAGAGGTTAGTGAGTAAAAGGATCCTCAAATCAGGTGCATCACGGTGGGATCCCTGTGGATCCTGTGGACTTAGGAGAAATACCGTTATCAACGGTAAGTTCTTACCATACCATATATTTCTCCGGCAGGGTCCACATGTTATCCACAGGATAACATTGGGATTTCCCAAAGCAATTTAGTGGTGGGGAAGCTCCTGATTGGACAGGAGATTCCTTCGCCAGAATTCAGCGTCCTGAGAGGTAAAGGTATCCACGGCATAATGTCTAATGAATGTGTTAATGGAAGACCATGTGGCTGCCTTACATATCTTTTCTGCTGAAGCACCACGTTGTGCTGCCCATGATGGACCTACATTAGGAGTAGAGTGAGCAGAGACATTATCCGAAACAGGGAGATCAGCGTGAGAATATGCTTCTGAAATAGTCATCCGAAGGCACCTCACCAGTGTCTGCTTATCAGCAGGCCATCCTCTCTTGTGAAATCCGTAGAAAATGAAGCGAGAATCTGTCTTTCTGATGGCACTGGTACGATCCATGTAGACCCTTAAGTCACGGACCATGTCCAGCGATGCATCTCTGGCAGAAAGGCCTGGTTCCTGAAAAGCCGGGACTACAATTTCTTTGTTAAGGTGACATTTAGACACCACCTTGGGAAGATACACAGATTTAGTTCTGAGAACCACTCTATCTGGATAAAAGATCAGAAATGGAAGACGACATAACAATGCCCCTAAATCTGATACTCTTCTAGCTGACGCCATGGCCATTAGAAAGAGAACTTTAGCTGTCAACCATTTAAGATCCACTTTGTTAAATGGTTCAAATGGGGCAACTTGAAGGGCCTTTAAGACTAAATTTAAGTCCCAAGGCACTGTAGGAGGAACAAAAGGAGGTTGAATGTGCAGCATTCCCTGGAAAAACGTATGCAGATCCTGTAAGTTGCCATTTTATTTTTTTTGGAACCCTGCAGTCAATGCTGACACTTGCACTCTCAAGGAAGCCACCTTCAAACCTTTATCCATTCCTGCCTGAAGGAATGCTAAGACCCTGTAAACTCTGAAAGATCTAGGGTCCATTTTCCGTTCGCTGCACCAATGAATATAGGTTTGCCATATTCGGTGATAAATTCGAGCTGAGGAAGGTTTCCTTGCTCTGAGCATTGTTTGAATTACCTGTTGTGAGAATCCTCTTGACTTCAGTATAGAGGTCTCAAGAGCCACGCCGTCAAAGACAGTCGATCCAGATGTCTGTGATAACAAGGACCCTGCATCAGTAGATCTGGACGTTGAGGGAGCAGGAATGGAGCATCCATTGACATTCTCTGCAGATCTGTGTACCAATGTCTTCTGGGCCAAGCCGGAGCCATTAGTATCACAGCACCCTTTCCTTGCTTTATCTTTCTCACCTCCCTGGGTAATAAGGTGATTGGAGTAAACACACAGGCCAGATGAAAGTCCCATCTCACCGACAGGGCATCCACAAAGATCGCTCTTGGATCTTTTGTTCTTGACCCGTATGCGAGAACTTTGTTGTTCTGGCGGGACGCCATGAGATCTGTCTCTGGCAACCCCCACTTGTCGACTAGAGTCTGATAGACCTCCGGGTGTAGAGCCCATTTGCTTGCCTGAATGACGTGTCGACTGAGAAAATCCGCTTCTCAGTTTAAGACTCCCGGAACGAACACTGCGGACAAGGCTGGGTGATGGCGTTTTGGCCACTTTAGTGTGTGACTTACCTCCTTCATAGCTTTTTGGCTGCGAGTTCCTCCCTTAAGGTTGAGGTACGCTACTCCCGTCGCATTGTCCGAGCGGATCTGAACTGGTTTTCCCCGAAGGATGTCCTTTGCCTGAATATGTATAAGGCCCGAAGTTACAATATATTTATTGGCAGGCAACCTTCTTCCTTGGTCCACTGCCCGTTGAAACAAAACCTTCCTGACACTGCTCCCCAGCCCTGGAGACTGGCATCTGTTGTCAGAATTTCCCAATCTGATATCCCTTTGTCGAGGTGGGATGTCTGTGGCCACCATGCTAATAACCTCCTTACTTCCACCATAAGGACCATAGTCTGCGTCTTTATCATCAGATGAAACCCATTCCATTTGGCAAGGATCAGATACTGCAGAGGCCTCGAGTGGAACTGAGCATATTCCACCATGTCGAATGTTGACACCATTAATCCCATCACACGCATTTCTGCGTGAATGGATACCGTTTGACTGTGTAGCAGCTCCTGGATCCTTGACTGAACTTTGGATATCTAGTTCAGAGGTAAAAATACTCTTTGAAGGCTTGAATCCAGTATAGCCCCCAAGTGAGTCATCCGCTGTGATGGAACCAGAGACTATTTCGCCCAATTTATGAGCCACCCGTGCTTCTGCAGACACGTTATCGTCTGTTGCAGATGACACAGGAGCAATTCCTGAGACTTTGCCAGGATTAAAAGATCGTTGAGGTATGGAAAAATTCTTATCCCTTGCTTGCGGAGATAAGTTGCCATTACCACCATAATTTTGGTAAATACTCTAGGGGCTGTGGCTAACCCAAAAGATAGGGCCTGGAACTGAAAGTGCTGTTGGAGGATAGCGAACCTGAGATAGTACTGATGGGACAGTGCTATAGGAACATGTAGGTAAGCATCCCGGATATCCAGGGATACCATATAATCCCCTGGCTCCATGGCCAAAATGATGGAACGTAAAGTCTCCATGTGAAACCGAGGTACCCAAATGTACTTGTTCAGCACTTTGATATTGAGTATGGGCCGAAATGACCCATTTGGCTTCTTAACTAGAAACAGGTTGGAGTACAAAACCCTGCCCTCGTTGTGCAGGAGGAACTGGAATGATTACCCCTGACTGAAGCAATTTATGAACTGCCTCTTGCAAAGCCCCAGCGTTTGGGCCTAATTATGATCTGATCGCAGCAGCAAATTAGTTAGCTAATGGACAAAACCATGTGCACTGCAGGTGGGGCAGATATAACATGTGCAGAGACAGTTATATTTGGGTTTGTTATATTGCTTCTGTGCAGGGTAAACACTCGCTGCTTTATTTTTACACTGCAATTTAGATTTCAGTTTGAACACTCCCCACCCAGATCTAACTCTCTCTGCACATGTTATATCGGGTGGTCTTCAGTATGCCGACTGAAGGGATCCCGGCGCACAGTATACCGGCGCCGGGATCCTGACAGCCGGCATACCGACACTTATTCTCCCCCGTGAGGGTCCATGACCCCCCTGGAGGAAGAATAAAATAGCGTGGCGCACGTAGCGTGGCGAGCCCGCAAGGGGCTCATTTGCGCTCGCCACACTGTCGGTAAGCCGGCGGTCGGGCTCCCGGCGCCGGTATGCTGGTCGCCGGGAGCCCGACCGCCGGCATACCATAGTGAACCCGTTATATCTGTCCCCTACCCCCACCCTGCAGTGCACATGGTTTTGCCCATTAGCTAACAAATATACTGATGTGATGTGAATTAGGCCCTTTGTCTCTACCTGACACAAGCTGGTACAAAAAAACCTTTGAGGAGGGTGTTTCTTGAAGACAAATGCATAACCGAGAGATACCGCTTCCTGCACCCAGGCATCTGTTGTAGACTGCTGCCAGATCTGAGCAAACTAAAGAAGTCGGCCCCCCACCCTGTAATCCCCCAGGTGGAGGCCTGCACCATCAGGCTGATGGGTTATTTTCTGTTTTACCAACCGGTCCTCTGGTAGCCCAATGCTTTTTAGTCTTACTAGACTTGTTGTATTGGGACTGTTTGCCATCACTTTTCCCTTTAGCTTTTCCTTGAGACCGAAAGGGCCAAAAAGCTGGAACTTTAGGTTTGAATTTGTATGTGGAAGGAAACTTTGCTTTCTTGGAGTCTGCTTCTGACTCCAAAATATCTGTCAATTCTTTACCAAAAAGAATATCTCCAGAGAAAGGTAAAGACTCCAAAACCTTTCTAGATTCTGAATCAGCTTTCCATGTACGTAACCAAACTGCTCTGTGAGCGGCTACTGTTGAAGCTGATGCCCTGGAGGCAATTGTACCCATATCCAAAGCTGCTTCTCCCAAGAACATTACAGCCTGTTTTATATGTGCCATATGGAATTTTTGCTCTCTAGTTGCCATTGAAAGATCTCCTTCCAGTGTATCAGCCCAGGCAGCCACTGCTTTTGCCATTCAAGCTGAAGCCATGGCTGGTCTTATGACTGCCCCAGACAGGGAAAAAATGGTTTTTAAAAAACCATCCACTCTCCTATCCGTGACATCATTTAATGATGTTGAAGGCAGAGATAATGTAGATGTTTTCACTAATTGATTAACCTGTGTATCTACTTTGGGGGCCACCTCCCTCTTTAAAAAATCCCCAGCTGGAAGAAGATAATTGGAATTCCATTTCCTAGGAATTCTAAACTTCTTACTAGGCGTATTCCAAGCCTCTTCCATGATTTTCGTCAGCCGATCTGACCCAGGAAACTCAGTCTTTACTGTTTTGGGACGTTTAAACACAGGTGCCTTGGATTTTAATACAGGCTCTGCTGATTCTTCTAAGGATAGAATGGCTTTCATTGCCTTAATTAACTTAGCTATGCCCACTGAGCTAAGGCCTACCTCCTCCTCTTTGTATGTAGAACCAGAGCTTAATGAGCCTTCATCCTTCGAAGAATCCTCATCTGAGAATTCATCTGAGGATTCATGTGTAGACTGTGAGTGATGTAGATTTACTTATCACTGGCTTTTCAGCCTGTTTCTTTTGAGAGGCTGCTGCTGGAAGCGAAAAACCGCAGATGGGAAGCTGCATATAAGGGTTAATTGTGTAACCTTTTCCTGGTACAGAAGTTGGAATTATCCACTTAGCTATACTGGATAATGTTTGTGCAAACATAGCCCAAGGGGGATCAACTTGCACCTGTATTTGGCTTGTACTATTCTAGAGACCTTGGTGAAAGCTAAAGCAATTTGCATACAAACCATTCTGAACCAGATCCTGAAAGGCTAACCCAGCTTTGCAAGACAAACATGATATGAGTGTTGGTGTTGCTGCGAGTGTATCTTCCTCACCTTTGCCGCTCTTAGACATGATAAATAATCAACACTTACACAGTGTACTACACAATTTGTGACTGTAATCACTTTAAGACTCTTTAAAGTGAAATACAATCCGACCCTACCCTGCTATACACCAGCATTGAGGATCGGAATAGATAGAAAAAAACTGACAGAATTATAGTAAAGTCAGCAATCACACTAGCATTAGTATAATAAGCAATATGAGCACATAATCAACTACAGATACATTTCAAGTATGTAGGAGAAACATATTACTGCATTACTTTAAAAAGTTTTAACCGTATTCAGACGCATAGCGAAAGAAACCACAGTAATATTATAAGACTCATATGCATTATGCACTTATCCAACTATTCGTACTCAAAAGGTAGATAGAGACTTAGGGCCTAATTAAGACCTGATCGCTTGCTAGGGGTTTTTTGCACTGCTGCGAGCAGATAGTCGCCACCCATAGGGGAGTGTATTTTTGCTTTGCAAGTGTGCAGCCGAGCAGTACAAAAAAGTTTTGTGCAGTTTCTGAGTTGCCCAGGTCTTACTCAGCCACTGCAATCAATTCCGGGGCCAGAATTGACATCAGACACCTGCTCTGCAAATGCTTGGACACGCCTGCGTTTTTCCAAACACTCCCAGAAAATGGTCAGTTGCCACGCACAAACGCCTTCTTCCTGTCAATCTCTTTGCGATCGGCTGTGCGAATGGATTCTTCGTACATCGCCCAGCAACAATCCGCTTTGTACCCATTCGACATGCCTGTGCATTGTGGTGCATATGCATGCACAGTTCTGACCTAATCGCAGCGCAACGAAAAATCCTAGCATGCGATCAGGTCTGATTAGCCCCCAAGTGCTGTATAACCCATACTCAGTAGAGTGGGATACAGGGAGACTTACCCCGCTTCCAGGATTGATCAATACGTCTGCGAACGCTGAGTTACTGCCACTCCGTGAACCTATAGTGAACACAGACGCCCAAGCTTCACCCCTGGCCCTTGGGTGGCTGGGGGGGGACCCCTTGATTGAAGGGGTCCCCACTCCCCCAGGGTACCCCGGCCAGGGATGACTAGTTGGATATTTAATGCCACAGCCGCAGGGCGCTGTATAAAAGCAACCCCGGCTGTGGCATTATCTGTCCAGCTAGTGGAGCCCGATGCTGGTGTAAAAAATACGGGGGACCCCTACTCTTTTTCCCCCCCGTATTTTTTGCACCAGTACCAGGCGCAGAGCCCGGTGCTGGTTTTAAAAATACGGGGGATCCCCTGTCATTTCCCCCCCCCCGGATTTTTAGAACCAGGACCGGCTCGAAGAGCCCGAGGCTGGTTATGCTTTGGATGGGGTACCCCACGCAATTTTTTTCCGGATTTTTTACCGTTTTTTCCGGTTTTTTAAAAATCGGATCAAAATCCGTCAAATCGGCCGTTTTTCGACAGCGGGACTGTCAAATCCGTTTTTTATTGAATATGTTGAATTCCGGCACCCACTTGCCGGAATTCGATGGTTGAATTGTGTCGAATTAAAAAACGGGCAAAAAATTGCCGCGATTCGCCGCTAATTGTATATACCCCTATATGGTATCGCATCAGCAAATCCTGCGGTTTGCTATTGGTGACCTTCACTACCAATTCCAGGCTCTGCCATTTGGACTAGCTATGGCTCCTCTGATCTTCACAAGGTCATGGCCGTTATGACAGCCCACTTCTGTCATCAGGGAATAAGAATCCTCCCGTGCTTGGACGATTTACTGATTCTGGCAAGTTCACACAAAGTCCTCAGTCATCTACAACTGATGGTGACTTCCTGCAAGTCCACGGGTGGCTAATAAATTGGAAAAAGTTCTCGCTGGTCCCAGCTCAGAGCATGGTGCACCTAGGGGCACTATAGGATACACACAGTCAGAGACTGCTCCTGTCTCCAGACAAAGTCCTGAAGCTTCAAGACAGGGTAAGATGCTTCTTTTATCGCCCCAAAGTGTTGATAAACTCAGTAATGCAAGTACTGGGCCTGATGATGTCGTTGTCACGATCCGGGTAATTTCTCATCAGTATTTACCTTCCAAATGCCTCCTGAGACTGGCCCAGTGTTCCAAGCCTGGATTCCACCTGTGATGTCTGCGTGCAGCGCGCTGCATTCCATTGCCTCAAGTCTCTTCCCTGTGATCCCGGCAGCACTGTCATTACAGCATCACTGTTAAAACCCACTTGTTCTAAAGTATGGCGTCTCCTGCCCTCCGCGGCCTCCGTCGCCATTACTGCTGATTACCACATGCAAGTTACAGTCTTTCCCTCCAAATTCAAACATGGGCGCAGCCATGTTTGTTCACATCACATGTTGTTCTACAGCCTATCCGCTGCACTCTGGACTCTGCCAAATTATCCAGCCAATGCCTGCTCACCAGCTGGTATAAATATCCTGTTCCTGGGCTGGATAATCATCAGTGCTTTGGTTGTCTAACCTTGTACACATGTCTCTCCTGTTTGTGGATTCTACAGCTCGTTTCTCCAGGTATTCCAGCTCCTGTGATCTAGCTCCACTAAGAGACTTGCACCAGCTACCATCCAGCGGTGCAGCCTGACTCCTGCAGTGTTCCAGCATTGCTCCTGGTTATCTCCTGCAATCTGACACCGGCTTCCTCCTCTCAGCGTTGGTCCTGCTTTGCCTCGAGCCTCCAGTGGTGTCCTGGGATTGCTCCTTGTTTCCATTCTCTGCAGCATCGCTCTCTGTGCTTCATGGTGTGTGCATCATGGGTTTCCAGCTTTCTACAGCGTTCCTGTGTCATTAACAACCTTCCAGTGGTGCCTGCATCATCTCCAGCGTTATTCTATGTCACCAGCGGTACTCCAATATCGCTCTGCATCAGTAACCACACAACATCGGACCACAGTCTCCATCGATGCTCACCATCGGACTCCAGCTTCATTGGTGAGCTCAGTATACCTCTTGTTCAACCCTGCTCCATCCGGTGTTCTCTTCAGTCCTATCAAGTATCATCTCTACTTCTGTGCACCTGTGTTTACCCAGCCTCTGTGTATCATCTGCTGGGCAGTACCAGCTTGTTCCTACCCCAGCGGCTAGCTGTGGCATACGGACTTCCTAGCTCCGGATTTGGCAAGGACTATAACATTCTGTTCTGCACAGCCACAGCACTTATTACCTCTGCGCTTCTAGGAACTGTACTATGATATCTCTCTGCACATCCAATATTGAAGTTACTGCATAACCCGAGTGTCTATACTGTGTGTTCAATAAACTGACTTTTGCTTTTATAACTCTGTTGTCGTGGTCACGCCTTCGGGCAGATGGGGATAGATTTCCTGTATGTCTAGGAACCCAATTCTACCTCCACGGTTCACTTTCACACCAGCCCCTACACCTAAGGCTTCCCCAGGTCAGCCTCAGCCCTCAGCTGTGACAGTCGTCCTTCGACATGGTAAAGTACGTTCAATTTAATTCTCGTCCTCTGCAATGGCTGATCCTCTCCAAGTGGGACGGGCTACCTCATCGGATAAGATACCAAATGGTATCTTTGACTCTGGCTGTTTGTCTGTCGCTGTCCTGGTGGCCCCAGGACCAGCAGTTGAGCAGAGCCCATCCCTTCTGGATCTCCAACTGGGTCCTCCTGACAATGGACACCAGTCTGCGGGGATAGGGAGCGGTGTTGGAGCAACACTCATTTCAGGGTCGTTGGACCGAGGAAGAATCACTACTTCCGATCAATATTCTGGAGCTGAGGGCAGTGTTCAATGCACTGTATCTTGCCCTGCCTCTGGTATGGAACAGGCCTGTTCAGGTACAATCAGAAAACGTCACCACGGTGGCTTACATAAACCATCAGAGCGGCACTCAAAGCCGCATGGCAATGTTGGAGGTGTCCAAAATCCTATGTTGGGCGGAACGCCGTCTACCACCTACATCAATAGTGTTCATTCCAGGCATCCTGAACTGGGAAGCGGATTTCCTCAGTTGCCAGGATGGTCAATCCGGAGAGTGGAGCCTTCATCCTGAAGTCTTCCAACTCCTAGTAGACAGATGGGGTCTGCCAGCCGTGGACCTCATGTCGTCTCAACACAATCACAAGTTTCCGGTCTTCGGATCAAGGACCATGGATCCTCAGGGAGCGTTCATGGTCGCACTGGCAGTTCCTTGGAACTTTCAGCTGCCTTACATATTCCCTCTGGTGTCACTCCTGCCCAGGCTACTGCGGAAGTTCAAGCAAGAAGGAGGAATGCTACTTCTAGACGCTCCGGCGTGGCCCAGACGGCATTGGTTCTCAGAGCTGCAGGGTCTATCGACAGAGCATCTCCTTCTACTTTCTCTGCATCAAGACCTACTCGTGCAGGGCCCTTGTCTCTACCCGGACCTGGCAAGACTGTCTTTGACGGCGTGGCTCTTTAAACATCACTCCTGAGGTCCAAAGGGTTCTCTAAGGCCATTTCTCAGAATATGCTGAAGGCCCGTAAACCGGCCTCTCCCAGGATTTATTATAGAGTCTGGCATTCTTACTTCACCTGGTGTGGTGATAAGAATTATGACGCTTATAGATTCAGAACTTCTAGAATTTTGGATTTTCTGCAAAGAGGCTTAGGTCTTCGACTGGCCTCCCTCAAGGTTCACATATCTGCCTTGTCGGTGTGGTTTCAGTGCAAGATTGCCTCTATACCTGATGTTCATACATTCACTCAGGGTGTTCTACGTATTCAGCCTCCTTAAGTCCCTCTAGTGGCTCCATGGGACCTGACTATTGTACTGAAAGCCCTTCAAGAATCTCCCTTCGAACCTCTTGAATTGGTGGATCTCAAATGGCTAACAGCCAAGGCCCTGTTCTTGCTGTCTATTGCCTCTGCAAGAAGGGTCTCAGACTTAAGAGCTTTGTCCTGTCGTCTGCCCTTTCTGATTTCTCCTGCAGGGTCCACAGGGTATCCACAGGATACATTGGGATATGGTGGAGTGACAGCGGATTTGCACCAAAGGGTCAAAGCTTTTCGGCCTCCCAGCATACAACGGGCCCGTCCATATATACCCGCCTCCTGGCTCAGGCAAATCAGTTTCTAGTTTGGTGCGGCAGGAGCCGGACCATGGTCAATGGGCTGCTGGTTTTTAGCAGCCATAAGCTTTTTATTTTATTTATTTAGTCTTACTATTTTTTCTGAGTGATCTTTCTAAACAGCGTCTTATACTTACCTTCGAAAGAGTCACTCCAACAACTCTCCGCCGGGTCGCATCACCGCTTACCACAAGTACAGTGCTGTTTCGGCGGCCGTCTGTGTCGGATAAAACTAGCAGGTCCAGCACACGTTACCAGGCTGTGGCCGGAGCACGGGGAGAAGGTAAGGCATCTGTTCCGCTTATAGGGGGAACACAGACACAGCCACGCTGTTTTGGGAGGAGACTACCAAACAGTCGCTGACGCGGCTGCCGAGAGTGCACCAGTGCTAGGCCTTAGGGATCATATGCTCCAGGGGTAGTATGAGGCAGTGATCCCTAGGGTTGATGCACTAAGGGGGTCATTCCAAGTTGATCGCACCAAGCAACTTTTCGCTGCTGGTGCGATCAACTAATCTCCGCCTATGGGGGAGTGTATTTTAGCATAGCAGGGCTGCGTTCGCTTGTGCAGCCCTGCTATGCTAAAAATGTTTCATTCAAAACAAGACCAGCCCTGGACATACTTACCCTGTGTGAGGGATCCAGCGATGATGGGGCCGGCTTTGACGTCACACCTCCGCCCTCCGTTCGCCTGGACACGCATGTGTTTTACTTACCACTCCCCGAAAATGGCAGCAAACGGTAAGCTGACGCTCTGGAACGCCCTCTTGCTGTCCATCTTCTTGCGGTCGCAGCTGCAACCACTTTCTTCTCTGTCAGCGTCGTTGCCCAGCTACCTCTGTCGCCGGACGATGATGTGCGTGTGCAATGTGCACGCCGCACATGCGCATTCCAGACCCATTCGCACCGCAGCGAAGAAGCGCTGCGTGCGGATGGGTTGGAATGACCCCTTAAGTCTCTATCTACCTTTGAGTACGAAGTTAGATAAAGTGCCTGATGCATACGAGTCTGATAACTATTGCTGTGGTTTTCTTTTGATGTGCAACCGAATACATTTAAAACTCCTATATAAGGTAATGCAGTAATATGTTTCTCCTACATACTTGTAATGTATTTGTAGTTGATTATGTGCTCATATTGCTTATTATACTAATGCATAGGTTCTCAAACTCGGTCCTCAGGACCCCACACAGTGCATGTTTTGCAGGTCTCCTCACAGAATCACAATTTAAATAATTTACTCCACCTGTGGACCTTTTAAAATGCATCTGTGAGTAATAAATACACCTGTGCACCTGCTGGGTTACCTGCAAAACATGCACTGTGTGGGGTCCTGAGGACCGAGTTTGAGAACCTGTGTACTAATGTATAACTTGTGACTGACTGCTAGTGTGATTGCTGACTTTACTATAATAAACCGTCAGTTTTTCTGTGTATTCCGATCCTCAATGCTGGTGCAAAGCAGGGTAGGGTCAGATTGTATGTCGCTTTAACAAATTTTAAAGTCATTACAGTCACAAATTGTGTACTAACACTGTAAAGGTGTGTGATTTTTTTTTAATCATGTCTAAGAGTGGCAAGGGTGAGGTAAATACACTTTCTAGAGCAGCACCAACACTCATTTCATGTTGTCTTGCAGAGCTAGGTTAACCTATCAGGACTGGTTCAATGAGATTATGTGCAAAAATAAGAATTTACTTACCGATAATTCTATTTCTCGGAGTCCGTAGTGGATGCTGGGGTTCCTGAAAGGACCATGGGGAATAGCGGCTCCGCAGGAGACAGGGCACAAAAGTAAAGCTTTTACAGGTCAGGTGGTGTGTACTGGCTCCTCCCCCTATGACCCTCCTCCAGACTCCAGTTAGGTACTGTGCCCGGACGAGCGTACACAATAAGGGAGGATTTTGAATCCCGGGTAAGACTCATACCAGCCACACCAATTACACCGTACAACTTGTGATCTAAACCCAGTTAACAGTATGATAACAGAGGAGCCTCTGAAAGATGGCTTCCTAAACAATAACCCGAATTAGTTAACAATAACTATGTACAAGTATTGCAGATAATCCGCACTTGGGATGGGCGCCCAGCATCCACTACGGACTCCGAGAAATAGAATTATCGGTAAGTAAATTCTTATTTTCTCTATCGTCCTAAGTGGATGCTGGGGTTCCTGAAAGGACCATGGGGATTATACCAAAGCTCCCAAACGGGCGGGAGAGTGCGGATGACTCTGCAGCACCGAATGAGAGAACTCCAGGTCCTCCTTTGCCAGGGTATCAAATTTGTAAAAATTTACAAACGTGTTCTCCCCTGACCACGTAGCTGCTCGGCAGAGTTGTAATGCCGAGACCCCTCGGGCAGCCGCCCAAGATGAGCCCACCTTCCTTGCGAAATGGGCCTTAACAGATTTAGGCTGTGGCAGGCCTGCCACAGAATGTACAAGTTGAATTTTGTTACAAATCCAACGAGCAATCGACTGCTTAGAAGCAGGTGCACCCAACTTGTTGGGTGCATACAGTATAAACAGCGAGTCAGATTTTCTGACTCCAGCCGTCCTTTAAATGTATATTTTTAAGGCTCTGACAACGTCCAACAACTTGGAGTCCTTCAAGTCGTCTGTAGCCGCAGGCACTGCAATAGGCTGGTTCAGGTGAAACGCTGATACCACCTTAGGGAGAAAATGCGGACGCGTCCGCAGCTCTGCCCTATGTCGAATGGAAAATTAAATAAGGGCTTTTATAAAACAAAGCCGCCAGTTCAGATACTCTCCCGGCCGAAGCCAGGGCCAGTAACATAGTCACTTTCCATGTGAGATATTTCAAATCCACATTCTTTAGTGGTTCAAACCAATTGGATTTGAGGAAATCTAAAACTACATTTAGATCCCACGGTGCCACCTTAGGCACCACAGGAGGCTGTATATGCAGTACTCCTTTGATAAAAATCTGGACCTCAGGGACTGAGGCCAATTCTTTTTGGAAGAATATTGATAGGGCCGAAATTTGAACCTTAATAGATCCCAATTTGAGACCCATAGACAATCCTGATTGCAGGAAATGTAGGAAAACGACCCAGTTGAAATTCCTCCATCGGAGCACTCCGCTGCTCGCACCACGCAACATATTTTCGCCAAATACGGCGATAATGCTTCGCGGTGACTTCCTTCCTTGCCTTTATCAAGGTAGGAATGACTTCTTCTGGAATGCCTTTTCCTTTTAGGATCTGGCATTCAAACGCCATGCCGTCAAACGCAGCCGCGGTAAGTCTTGAAAAAGACAAGGACCCTGCTGAAGCAGGTCCCTTCTCAGAAGTAGAGGCCACGGATCGTCCGTGACCATCTCTTGAAGTTCCGGGTACCAAGTCCTTCTTGGCCAATCCGGAGCCACTAGTCTTACTCCTCTTTGCCGTATAGTCCTCAATACCTTTGGTATGAGAGGCAGAGGAGGAAACACATATACCGACTGGTACACCCAAGGTGTTACCAGCGCGTCCACAGCTATTGCCTGCGGATCTCTTGACCTGGCGCAATACCTGTCCAGTGTTTTGTTGAGGCGAGACGCCATCATGTCCACCATTGGTTTTACCCAACGGTTTAATAGCATGTGGAAAACTTCTGGATGAAGTCCCCACTCTCCCGGGTGAAGGTCGTGTCTGCTGAGGAAGTCTGCTTCCCAGTTGTCCACGCCCGGGATGAATACTGCGGACAGTGCTATCACGTGATTCTCCGCCCAGCGAAGGATCCTGGCAGCTTCTGCCATTGCCCTCCTGCTTCTTGTGCCGCCCTGTCTGTTTACATGGGCGACTGCCGTGATGTTGTCCGACTGGATCAACACCGGTCTTCCTTGAAGCAGAGGTTCCGCCTGGCTTAGAGCATTGTAGATTGCTCTTAGTTCCAGAATGCTTATGTGAAGAGACTTTTTCAGGCTCGACCACACTCCCTGGAAATTTCTTCCCTGTGTGACTGCTCCCCAGCCTCTCAGGCTGGCATCCGTGGTCACCAGGATCCAATCCTGCATGCCGAATCTGCGGCCCTCCAATAGATGAGCCTCCTGCAACCACCACAGAAGGGATACCCTTGTCCTCGGCGACAGGGTTATCCGCAGGTGCATCTGAAGATGCGACCCTGACCATTTGTCCAACAGATCCCTTTGCATGGAATCTGCCGAAAGGGATTGCTTCGTAAGAAGCTACCATTTTTTCCCAGGACTCTTGTGCATTGATGTACAGACACCTTTCCTGGTTTTAGGAGGTTCCTGACCAGGTCAGATAACTCCTTGGCTTTTTCTTCGGGAAGAAAAACCTTTTTCTGAACTATGTCCAGAATCATCCCCAGGAACAGCAGACGAGTTGTCGGCATTAATTTGGATTTTGGAATATTCAGAATCCATCCGTGCTGCTTTAGCACCTCTTGAGATAGTGCTAAACCCATCTCTAGCTGTTCTCTGGACCTTGCCCTTATTAGGAGATCGTCCAAGTATGGGATAATTAATACGCCTTTTCTTCGAAGAAGAAATATTATCTCGGCCATTACCTTTGTAAAGACCCGAGGTGCCGTGGACAAACCAAACGGCAGCGTCTGAAACTGATAGTGACAGTTTTGTACAACGAACCTGAGGTACCCCTGGTGTGAGGGGTAATTGGAACGTGGAGATACGCATCCGTGATGTCCAAGGATACCATAAAGTCCCCTTCTTCCAGGTTCGCTATCACTGCTCTGAGTGACTCCATCTTGAACTTGAACTTCTTTATGTACAGGTTCAAGGACTTCAGATTTAGAATAGGCCTTACCGAGCCATCCGGCTTCGGTACCACAAAAAGAGTGGAATAATACCCCTTCCCTTGTTGTAGAAGAGGTACCTTGACTATCACCTGCTGAGAATACAGCTTGTGAATGGCTTCCAAAACCGTCTCCCTTTCTGAGGGGGACGTTGGTAAAGCAGACTTCAGGAAACGGCGAGGTGGCTCTGTCTCTAATTTCAACCTGTACCCCTGAGATATTATCTGCAGGATCCAGGGATTTACCTGCGAGTGAGCCCACTGCGCGCTGTAAGTCTTGAGACGACCGCCTACCGCCCCCGAGTCCGCTTGCGAAGCCCCAGCGTCATGCTGAGGCTTTTGTAGAAGCCGGGGAGGGCTTCTGTTCCTGGGAAGGAGCTGCCTGTTGCTGTCTCTTCCCTCGTCCTCTGCCTCGTGGCAGATATGAATAGCCCTTTGCTCTCTTATTTTTAAAGGAACGAAAGGGCTGCGGTTGAAAGGTCGGTGCCTTTTTCTGTTGGGGAGTGACTTGAGGTAGAAAGGTGGATTTCCCGGCCGTAGCCGTGGCCACCAAATCCGATAGACCGACCCCAAATAACTCCTCTACGCATCGCCTGTCCACTGTCGTGTCCATAAAGCTCTTCTGGCCGAAATGGACATAGCACTTACCCGTGATGCCAGTGTGCAGATATCTCTCTGTGCATCACGCATATAAAGAAATGCATCCTTTATTTGTTCTAACGACAGTAAAATATTTTCCCTGTCCAGGGTATCAATATTTTCGATCAGGGACTCTGACCAAACTACCCCAGCACTGCACATCCAGGCAGTCGCAATAGCTGGTCGTAGTATAACACCTGCATGTGTGTATATACCTTTTTGGATATTTTCCATCCTCCTATCTGATGGATCTTTAAGTGCGGCCGTCTCAGGAGAGGGTAACGCCACTTGTTTTGATAAGCGTGTTAGCGCTTTGTCCACCCTAGGAGGTGTTTCCCAGCGCTCCCTAACCTCTGGCGGGAAAGGGTATAAAGCCAATAACTTCTTTGAAATTAGCAGTTTTTTATCGGGGCACCCCACGCTTCATCACACACGTCATTTAATTCTTCTGATTCGGTAAAAACTACTGGTAGTTTTTTCACACCCCACATAATACCCTGTTTAGTGGTACCTGTAGTATCAGCTAAATGTAACATCTCCTTTATTGCCAAAATCATATAACGTGTGGCCCTACTGGAAAATACGGTTGATTCGTCACCTTCACCACCGGAATCAGTGCCTGTGTCTGGGTCTGTGTCGACCGACTGAGGCAAGGGACGTTTTACAGCCCCTGACGGTGTTTGAGGCGCCTGGACAGGCACTAATTGAGTGTCCGGCCGCCTCATGTCGGCAACGACTGCTTAAGCGAGTTGACGCTATCCCGTAATTCCACAAATAAAGGCATCCATTCTGGTGTCGACCCCCTAGGAGGTGACATCCTCATATTTGGCAATTGCTCCGCCTCCACACCAATAACGTCCTCATACATGTCGACACACACGTACCGACACACAGCAGACACACAGGGAATGCTCTATACGAAGACAGGACCCACTAGCCCTTTGGGGAGACAGAGGGAGAGTCTGCCAGCACACACCAAAAAGCGCTATATATGACAGGGATAGCCTTATGATTAAGTGCTCCCTTATAGCTGCTTTTATATTAATATATTGCCATTTATTTTGCCCCCCCTCTCTGTTATACCCTGTTTCTGTAGTGCAGTGCAGGGGAGAGACCTGGGAGCCTTCCTGACCAGCGGAGCTGTGACAGAAAATGGCGCCGTGTGCTGAGGAGATAGGCCCCGCCCCTTTTCCGGCGGGCTCGTCTCCCGCTATTTAGTACATTTAGGCAGGGGTAAATATCTCCATATAGCCTCTGGGGCTATATGTGAGGTATTTTTAGCCTTTTTAAAGGTTTTCATTTGCCTCCCAGGGCGCCCCCCCCCCCAGCGCCCTGCACCCTCAGTGACTGCCGTGTGAAGTGTGCTGAGAGGAAAATGGCGCACAGCTGCAGTGCTGTGCGCTACCTTAAGAAGACTGCAGGAGTCTTCAGCCGCCGATTCTGGACCTCTTCTTGCTTCAGCATCTGTGAGGGGGCCGGCGGCGTGGCTCCGGTGACCATCCAGGCTGTACCTGTGATCGTCCCTCTGGAGCTTCATGTCCAGTAGCCAAGAAGCCAATCCATCCTGCACGCAGGTGAGTTCACTTCTTCTCCCCTCTGTCCCTCGTTGCAGTGATCCTGTTGCCAGCAGGAATCACTGTAAAATAAAAAAACCTAAGCTAAACTCTCTAAGCAGCTCTTTATGAGAGCCACCTAGAATTGCACCCTTCTCGGCCGGGCACAAAAATCTAACTGGAGTCTGGAGGAGGGTCATAGGGGGAGGAGCCAGTACACACCACCTGACCTGTAAAAGCTTTACTTTTGTGCCCTGTCTCCTGCGGAGCCGCTATTCCCCATGGTCCTTTCAGGAACCCCAGCATCCACTTAGGACGATAGAGAAATAGTTTAGTTGTCTCCAAAGCCTCTTAGGTAACCGAGACAGGCACAGGTTCTGGTGAACCTTCATGGGCTACTTTGCACAGACATTGGGGGTAATTCTGAATTGATCGCAGCAGCAAGTTTGTTAGCAATTGGGCAAAACCATGTGCACTGCAGGGAAGGCAGATATAACATTTGCAGAGAGAGTTAGATTTGGTGGGTTATTTTGTTTCTGTGCAGGGTAAATACTGGCTGCTTTATTTTTACACTGCAAGTTAGATTTCAGTTTGAATACACCCCACCCAAATCTAACTCTCTCTGCACATGTTATATCTGTCCCCCTTGCAGTGCACATGGTTTTGCCCAACTGCTAACAAATTTGCTGCTGCGATCAACTCAGAATTAGGCCCATTATCCAATGTAGCTGAGCAGATAATGCCAGCCCCTATACCAGCGATAGGTTATCCTATTAACCCTCACATGCAACTTTCATTCTGAGGTGATCCACCTAGGGAATGGCAGCCTCTTAACAAAGGCAGGCTGAAAGGCCAGTGGTAAGTAAATCACATAGATATGATACAACATTTTCACAGTCTACACATGTTTAACTGAGGACTCATTGCACTTCGGAAGGTCTCAGCTCAGTGGACATACCTGAGCTAATTAGTGCTAGGTAAGCCATTCTATCCTCAGAAGCAGTCCAAAACAGCTGATGAAAATTATGTTGGGTTACGCCCAATAAGAAGTTAGAATTTCAGGAAATGGAATTCCAATTATCCTCTTCCAGCTGGGCTCTGTTTAAAAAATAAGGGTGGCTCCCTAAGTAGATTCGCAGATCTTAGATTACTGCGAAAATCAACATTATTTTTGTTTTCAACATAAATAAATGATGTCATGGACAATCATTAGACCAGCCTTGGCTTCAGCTCAGGTAGCTTAAGCAGTGGCAGCCTGGGCTGATGCATTGAAAGGGGATCTTTCAATGGCATCTAGAAAGCAAAAATTCCATAATGCATATCAAACAGGCAGCGATAAGCAGACCTGGATATGGGTACACTTGCTTCTCAGAAAGCAGCTGCAGCAGCTCGCAGTGCAGGTTGGCTATGTACATGGTAAGCTGACTCAGAATCCAGGAAGGTTCTGGAGTCTTATCTTTGTTACTGAAAAATAAGATTTTACTTACCGATAAATCTATTTCTCGTAGTCCGTAGTGGATGCTGGGACTCCGTAAGGACCATGGGGAATAGCGGCTCCGCAGGAGACAGGGCACAAAATAAAAGCTTAAGGATCAGGTGGTGTGCACTGGCTCCTCCCCCTATGACCCTCCTCCAAGCCTCAGTTAGGATACTGTGCCCGGACGAGCGTACATAATAAGGAAGGATATTGAATCCCGGGTAAGACTCATACCAGCCACACCAATCACACCGTACAACTCGTGATCTGAACCCAGTTAACAGTATGATAAACGCAAAGGAGCCTCTGAAAAGATGGCTCACAACAATAATAACCCGAATTTTTGTAACAATAACTATATACAAGTATTGCAGACAATCCGCACTAGGGATGGGCGCCCAGCATCCACTACGGACTACGAGAAATAGATTTATCGGTAAGTAAAATCTTATTTTCTCTGACGTCCTAGTGGATGCTGGGACTCCGTAAGGACCATGGGGATTATACCAAAGCTCCCAAACGGGCGGGAGAGTGCGGATGACTCTGCAGCACCGAATGAGAGAACTCCAGGTCCTCCTCAGCCAGGGTATCAAATTTGTAGAATTTAGCAAACGTGTTTGCCCCTGACCAAGTAGCTGCTCGGCAAAGTTGTAAAGCCGAGACCCCTCGGGCAGCCGCCCAAGATGAGCCCACTTTCCTTGTGGAATGGGCTTTTACTGATTTTGGCTGTGGCAATCCTGCCACAGAATGTGCAAGCTGAATTGTACTACAAATCCAACGAGCAATCGTCTGCTTTGAAGCAGGAGCACCCAGCTTGTTGGGTGCATACAGGATAAACAGCGAGTCAGATTTTCTGACTCCAGCCGTCCTGGAAACATATATTTTCAAGGCCCTGACAACGTCAAGCAACTTA
Organism: Pseudophryne corroboree; assembly: GCF_028390025.1. NCBI lineage: Eukaryota > Metazoa > Chordata > Amphibia > Anura > Myobatrachidae > Pseudophryne > Pseudophryne corroboree. The sequence continues at coordinate 484,677,073 of NC_086447.1, read as the reverse complement.
GAGTCCTCTAAGTCCCTGGTAGCCGCAGGTACCACAATAGGTTGGTTCATGTGAAATGCAGAAACCACCTTAGGTAGAAATTGAGGACGAGTCCTCAATTCCGCCCTGTCAGAATGAAAAATTAAGTAAGGGCTTTTATATGATAAAGCCGCCAATTCTGACACACGCCTGGCTGAAGCCAAGGCTAACAGCATCGACACCTTCCATGTGAGATATTTTAAGTCCACAGTGGAAAGTGGTTCAAACCAATGTGACTTTAGAAAACTCAACACAACATTGAGATCCCAAGGTGCCACTGGAGGCACAAAAGGAGGCTGTATGTGCAGCACCCCTTTTACAAATGTCTGAACTTCAGGTACTGAAGCCAGTTCTTTCTGGAAGAAAATCGACAGGGCCGAAATTTGAACCTTAATGGACCCTAATTTTAGGCCCATAGACAGTCCTGTTTGCAGGAAATGAAGGAAACGACCCAGTTGAAATTCCTCTGTAGGGGCCTTCTTGGCCTCACACCACGCAACATATTTACGCCAAATGCGGTGATAATGTTTTGCGGTTACGTCCTTCCTGGCTTTGACCAGAGTAGGGATGACTTCTTCTGGAATGCCTTTTTCCCTCAGGATCCGGCGTTCAACCGCCATGCCGTCAAACGCAGCCACGGTAAGTCTTGGAACAGACAAGGCCCCTGCAGTAGCAGGTCCTTTCTTAGAGGTAGAGGCCACGGTTCGTCCGTGAGCATCTCTTGAAGTTCCGGGTACCAAGTCCTTCTTGGCCAATCCGGAACCACGAGTATAGTTCTTACTCCTCTCCTTCTTATGATTCTCAGTACTTTTGGTATGAGAGGCAGAGGAGGGAACACATACACTGACTGGTACCCCCACGGCGTTACCAGAGCGTCCACTGCTATTGCCTGAGGGTCCCTTGACCTGGCGCAATATCTGTCCAGTTTTTTGTTTAGACGTGACGCCATCATGTCCACCTTTGGTTTTTCCCAACGGTTTACAATCAGGTGGAAGACTTCTGGGTGAAGTCCCCACTCTCCCGGGTGAAGGTCGTGTCTGCTGAGGAAGTCTGCTTCCCAGTTGTCCACTCCCGGAATGAACACTGCTGACAGTGCTATCACATGATTTTCCGCCCAGCGAAGAATCCTTGCAGCTTCTGCCATTGCCCTCCTGCTTCTCGTGCCGCCCTGTCTGTTTACGTGGGCGACTGACGTGATGTTGTCCGATTGGATCAACACCGCCTGACCCTGAAGCAGAGGTTTTGCTTGACTTAGGGCATTGTAAATGGCCCTTAGTTCCAGAATGTTTATATGAAGAGATGTTTCCATGCTTGACCACAAGCCCTGGAAATTCCTTCCCTGTGTGACTGCTCCCCAGCCTCTCAGGCTGGCATCCGTGGTTACCAGGATCCAATCCTGAATGCCAAATCTGCGGCCCTCTAGTAGATGAGCACTCTGCAGCCACCACAGGAGAGACACCCTTGTCCTTGGCGACAGGGTTATCCGCTGATGCATCTGCAGATGCGATCCGGACCATTTGTCCAGTAGATCCCACTGAAACGTTCTTGCATGGAATCTTCCGAATGGAATCGCTTCGTAGGAAGCCACCATTTTTCCCAGGACCCTCGTGCACTGATGCACTGAGACCTGGCCTGGTTTTAGGAGGTTCCTGACTAGCTCGGATAACTCCCTGGCCTTCTCCTCCGGGAGAAACACCTTCTTCTGGACTGTGTCCAGAATCATTCCTAGGAACAGTAGACGTGTCGTTGGAATCAGCTGCGATTTTGGAATATTTAGAATCCACCCGTGCTGACGTAACACTACCTGAGATAGTGCTACTCCGACCTCTAACTGTTCCCTGGATCTTGCCCTTATCAGGAGATCGTCCAAGTAAGGGATAATTAAAATGCCTTTTCTTCGTAGAAGAATCATCATTTCGGCCATTACCTTGGTAAAGACCCGAGGTGCCGTGGACAATCCAAACGGCAGCGTCTGAAACTGATAATGACAGTTTTGTACTACAAACCTGAGGTACCCTTGGTGAGAAGGGTATATTGGGACGTGGAGATAAGCATCTTTGATGTCCAGAGACACCATATAGTCCCCTTCTTCCAGGTTCGCTATCACTGCTCTGAGTGACTCCATCTTGAATTTGAACCTTTTTATGAAAGTGATCAAGGATTTCAGATTTAAAATTGGTCTCACCGAGCCGTCCGGCTTCGGTACCACAAACAGCGTGGAATAATACCCCTTTCCCTGTTGCAGGAGGGGTACCTTGATTATCACCTGCTGGGAATACAGCTTGTGAATGGCTTCCAAAACTGCCTCCCTGTCGGAGGGAGACTTTGGTAAAGCAGACTTCAGGAACCGACGAGGGGGAAACGCCTCGAATTCCAGTTTGTACCCCTGCGATACTACCTGTAGAATCCAGGGATCCACTTGCGAGTGAGCCCACTGCGCGTTGAAATTCTTGAGACGGGCCCCCACCATATCTGAGTCTGCTTGTAAAGCCCCAGCGTCATGCTGAAGACTTGGCAGAAGCAGGGGAGGGCTTCTGCTCCTGGGAAGCGGCTGCACGGTGCAGTCTTTTTCCTCTTCCTCTGCCCCGGGGCAGAAAGGAGTGGCCTTTTGCTCGCTTGTACTTATGGGAACGAAAGGACTGAGTTTGAAAAGACGGTGTCTTTTTCTGCTGATGTGAAGTGACCTGGGGTAAAAAGGTGGATTTCCCAGCCGTTGCCGTGGCCACCAGGTCCGATAGACCAGCCCCAAATAACTCCTCCCCTTTATACGGCAATACTTCCATGTGCCGTTTGGAATCCGCATCCCCTGACCACTGTCGCGTACATAACGCTCTTCTGGCAGAGATGGACATAGCACTTACTCTTGATGCCAGGGTGCAAATATCCCTCTGTGCATCACGCATATATAGCAATGCATCCTTTAAATGTTCTATAGTTAACAAAATATTGTCCCTATCCAGGGTATCAATATTCTCAGTCAGGGAATCCGACCATGCGACTCCAGCACTGCACATCCAGGCTGAGGCGATTGCTGGTCGCAGTATAACACCAGTATGTGTGTATATACTTTTTAGGATATTTTCCAGCCTTCTATCAGCTGGTTCTTTGAGGGTGGCCGTATCAGGAGACGGTAACGCTACTTGTTTAGATAAACGTGTGAGCGCCTTATCTACCCTAGGGGGTGTTTCCCAACGCGCCCTAACCTCTGGCGGGAAGGGATATAATGCTAATAATTTATTAGAAATTAGCTGTTTTTTATCGGGGGAAACCCACGCTTTATCACACACCTCATTTATTTCCTCTGACTCAGGAAAAACTATTGGTAGTTTTTTCACACCCCACATAATACCCTTCTTTGTGGTACTTGTAGTGTCAGAAAGGTTCAATGCCTCTTTCATTGCCGTGATCATGTAACGTGTGGCCCTACTGGACATTACGTTTGTCTCGTCACCGTCGACACTAGACTCAGTATCTGTGTCAGGGTCTGTGTCGACCCACTGAGGTAACGGGCGTTTTAGCGCCCCTGACGGTGTCAGAGACGCCTGGACAGGCACTAATTGATTTGCCGGCTGTCTCATGTCGTCAACAGTTTTTTGCAAATTGCTGACATTATCACTTAATTGTTTAAATACAATCATCCAGTCAGGTGTCGACTCCCTAGGGGGTGACATCACCAACACAGGCAACTGCTCCGCCTCCACATCATTTTCCTCCTCATACATGTCGACACACGCGTACCGACACACAGCACACACACCGGGAATGCTCTGATAGAGGACAGGACCCCACTTAGCCCTTTGGAGAGACAGAGGGAGAGTCTGCCAGCACACACCCAGCGCTATATATATACAGGGATAACCTTATATAAGTGTTATTCCCTTATAGCTGCTGTTATTATCGTTATTTGCTGCCAAAAATGCCCCCCCTTCTCTTTTTTACCCTGATTCTGAAGCAGGACTGCAGGGGAGAGTCAGGGAGCCGTCCTTCCAGCGGAGCTGTGAGGGAAAATGGCGCTTGTGTGCTGAGGAGATAGGCTCCGCCCCTTCACGACGTCCTTATCTCCCGCTTTTTTGTGTAAAAATGGCAGGGGTTAAAATACATCCATATAGCCCAGGAGCTATATGTGATGTATTCTTTTTGCCACCTAAGGTATATACTGTTATATTGCGTCTCAGGGCGCTCCCCCCCAGCGCCCTGCACCCTCAGTGACCGGAGTGTGAAGTGTGCTGAGAGCAATGGCGCACAGCTGCGGTGCTGTGCGCTACCTTAGTCTGAAGACAGGATGTCTTCTGCCGCCGATTTCACCGGACCTCTTCGTCTCTTCTGGCTCTGTAAGGGGGACGGCGGCGCGGCTCCGGTGACCCATCCAGGCTGTACCTGTGATCGTCCCTCTGGAGCTAATGTCCAGTAGCCTAAGAAGCCCAATCCACTCTGCACGCAGGTGAGTTCGCTTCTTCTCCCCTTAGTCCCACGATGCAGTGAGCCTGTTGCCAGCAGGACTCACTGAAAATAAAAAAACCTAAACTAAACTTTTATTCTAAGCAGCTCAGGAGAGCCACCTAGATTGCACCCTTCTCGGCCGGGCACAAAAATCTAACTGAGGCTTGGAGGAGGGTCATAGGGGGAGGAGCCAGTGCACACCACCTGATCCTTAAGCTTTTATTTTGTGCCCTGTCTCCTGCGGAGCCGCTATTCCCCATGGTCCTTACGGAGTCCCAGCATCCACTAGGACGTCAGAGAAATAATCTTTTTGATAAAGAATTAACAGTATTTGGAATCAGACTCCAAGAAAGTGAACTTTTCACACAAAAATTCAAGCCTAATTTCCAGCTCTCCAGTCCTTTCGGAATCAAAGAAAAGCAAAAGGAAAGGGTAAAAGGCAAGCAGTCCAATCCAACAAGTCTGGTGGGACTAAAAAGTATTGGGCTACCATCTAAAGATAAGCCATCAGCCTGATGGTGAGGGCCTCCACCTGGGGCGACCTAGGGTGGGAGGCTGATTTCTTCAGTTTGCACAGAACTGGCAGCAGTCTACTACAGATGTCTGGGTGCAAAAAATTGGTATCTCACGGTATGATCTACAGCCACACCACACTGGACATGCCCAATCTTATCTGATCTTGGAAGCTAAGCAGTGTTGGTCCTGGTTAGTACTTTGATGGTAAACCTCCTGGTAATACCAAGTGCTGTTGGTGTTTTCAAGAAAGACCCTCAATAAAAATTGTACCAGCCCGTCTTCAGTGGAAACGAAGATTAGGGTTTGCAAGAGGCAGTTCAGGTGCTTCAGTCAGGAGTGATAATTCAGTTCCTCCTGCACATTAAGGACAAGGTTTGATTCCAACCTGTTGCTATTCTAGAAGCCAAATGGGTCATTTCGGCTCATACTCAATCTCAAAGCACTGAACAAGTACTTTTGGGTGCCTCGGGTTTCATATAGGGACTTTACGTTCCATTATTTCTGCCATAGAGCAGGAGGATTTAGGGCATTCCAGAATATTCAGGATGCCTATCCACATGTTCCTATAGCACTGTTCCATCAACGCTATGTTAGGTTGCTATCCTCCAGCCTCAATTTCAGGCCCTACCACAGCTTCCAGAGTATTCACCAAAATTATGGTAGTGATGGCATCTTATCTCTGTTAGCAGTAGATAAGTATTTTATAAAAACCCATACCTCGCAGACTTAATCCTGACACAGTCTCAGAAATTGTTCACTGTCATCTGAAACAGACAACAGCTTGTTACAGAGATATGGTTGGCTCATAAATTGGGCAAAGTCATCTCTGGTTCTGTCACATTGGATGACTCACTTGGGGGCTGTGTTGGAATTGGGTATTCGGAGAGTAATTTACCTCTGAACAAAATATCCAAAATTCACTTAAGGATTCAGGAATTGCTACACAGTCAAACTGTATCCATTTACGCGGTAATGCATGTGATGGGTTTGATGGTGTAAACATTGGACATGATGAAGTATACTAAGTTCCATTAGATACATCTGCAATGTCTGATCATTTCCAAGTAGAAATGTTTTTCTCTGACGTCCTAGTGGATGCTGGGACTTCCGTAAGGACCATGGGGAATAGCGGCTCCGCAGGAGACTGGGCACAAAAAGTAAAAGCTTTAGACTAGCTGGTGTGCACTGGCTCCTCCCCCTATGACCCTCCTCCAAGCCTCAGTTAGATTTTTGTGCCGAACGAGAAGGGTGCATGCTAGGTGGCTCTCCTGAGCTGCTTAGAAGTAAAAGTTTAAATAGGTTTTTTATTTTCAGTGAGTCCTGCTGGCAACAGGCTCACTGCATCGTGGGACTAAGGGGAGAAGAAGCGAACTCACCTGCGTGCAGAGTGGATTGGGCTTCTTGGCTACTGGACATTAGCTCCAGAGGGACGATCACAGGTTCAGCCTGGATGGGTCCCGGAGCCGCGCCGCCGGCCCCCTTACAGAGCCAGAAGAGCGAAGAGGTCCTGAGAAATCGGCGGCAGAAGACGTTCCTGTCTTCAGATAAGGTAGCGCACAGCACTGCAGCTGTGCGCCATTGCTCTCAGCACACTTCACACTCCGGTCACTGAGGGTGCAGGGCGCTGGGGGGGAGCGCCCTGAGACGCAATAAAACATGTTTAAACCTTATATGGCTAAAGAAATACATCACATATATCTCCTGGGCTATATGGATGCATTTCACCCCTGCCAGTTTTCCTAAAAAAAGCGGGAGAAAAGGCCGAAGTGAAGGGGGCGGAGCCTATCTCCTCAGCACACAAGCGCCATTTTCCCTCACAGTTCCGCTGGAAGGAAGGCTCCCAGACTCTCCCCTGCAGTCCTGCTACAGAATCAGGGTAAAACAAGAGAGGGGGGGCACTATTGGCAGCTAATATAAAACAGCAACTATAAAGGGAGTAACACTTACATAAGGTTATCCCTGTATATATATAGCGCTCTGGTGTGTGCTGGCAAACTCTCCCTCTGTCTCCCCAAAGGGCTCGTGGGGTCCTGTCCTCTTTCAGAGCATTCCCTGTGTGTGTGCTGGGTGTCGGTACGATTGTGTCGACATGTATGAGGAGGAAAATGATGTGGAAGCAGAGCAATTGCCTGTGTTAGTGATGTCACCCCCTAGGGAGTCGACACCTGACTGGATGGTCGTATTTAAAGAATTACGTGACAGTGTCAGCACTTTGCAAAAAACTGTTGACGACATGAGACAGCCGGCAAATCAATTAGTGCCTGTTCAGGCGTCTCAGACACCGTCGGGGGCGCTAAAACGCCCGTTACCTCAGATGGTCGACACAGACCCAGACACGGATACTGAATCCAGTGTCGACGGTGAGGAGACAAACGTAATGTCCAGTAGGGCCACACGTTACATGATCACGGCAATGAAGGAGGCATTGAAAATTTCTGACACTACAAGTACCACAAAAAAGGGTATTATGTGGGGTGTGAAAAAACTACCAGTAGTTTTTCCTGAATCAGATGAATTAAATGAGGTGTGTGATAAAGCGTGGTTTTCCCCCGATAAAAAACTGCTGATTTCTAATAAATTATTGTCACTATACCCTTTCCCGCCAGAGGTTAGGGCGCGTTGGGAAACACCCCCTAGGGTAGATAAGGCGCTCACACGCTTATCAAAACAAGTGGCGTTACCGTCTCCCGATACGGCCGCCCTTAAGGAACCAGCTGATAGAAGGCTGGAAAATATCCTAAAAGGTATATACACACATACTGGTGTTATACTGCGACCAGCAATCGCCTCAGCCTGGATGTGCAGTGCTGGAGTGGCTTGGTCGGATTCCCTGACTGAAAATATTGATACCCTGGATAGGGACAGTATATTATTAACTATAGAGCATTTAAAGGATGCATTACTATATATGCGAGATGCACAGAGGGATATTTGCACCCTGGCATCTAGAGTGAGTGCGATGTCCATTTCTGCCAGAAGAGCGTTATGGACGCGACAGTGGTCAGGTGATGCGGATTCCAAACGACATATGGAAGTATTGCCGTATAAAGGGGAGGAGTTATTTGGGGTCGGTCTATCGGACCTGGTGGCCACAGCAACGGCTGGAAAATCCACCTTTTTACCCCAGGTCACCTCTCAGCAGAAAAAGACACCGTCTTTTCAAACTCAGTCCTTTCGTTCCCATAAGGGCAAGCGGGCAAAAGGCCACTCATTTCTGCCCCGGGGCAGAGGAAGGGGAAAAAGACTGCACCAGGCAGCCTCTTCCCAGGAGCAGAAGCCCTCCCCCGCTTCTGCCAAGTCTTCAGCATGACGCTGGGGCCTTACAACCGGACTCAGGCACGGTGGGTGGCCGTCTCAAGAATTTCAGCGCGCAGTGGGCTCACTCGCAAGTGGACCCCTGGATCCTGCAGGTAGTATCACAGGGGTACAAATTGGAATTCGAGACGTCTCCCCCTCGCCGGTTCCTGAAGTCTGCTCTACCAACGTCTCCCTCCGACAGGGAGGCGGTAGTGGAAGCTATTCACAAGCTGTATTCCCAGCAGGTGATAATCAAGGTACCCCTCCTACAACAGGGAAAGGGGTATTATTCCACGCTGTTTGTGGTACCGAAGCCGGACGGCTCGGTGAGACCGATTTTAAATCTAAAATCATTGAACACTTACATAAAAAGGTTCAAATTCAAGATGGAGTCACTCAGAGCAGTGATAGCGAACCTGGAAGAAGGGGACTATATGGTGTCTCTGGACATCAAAGATGCTTATCTCCATGTCCCAATCTACCCGTCTCACCAAGGGTACCTCAGGTTTGTGGTACAAAACTGTCATTATCAGTTTCAGACGCTGCCGTTTGGATTGTCCACGGCACCACGGGTCTTTACCAAGGTAATGGCCGAAATGATGATTCTTCTTCGAAGAAAAGGCGTCTTAATTATCCCTTACTTGGACGATCTCCTGATAAGGGCAAGGTCCAGGGAACAGTTAGAGGTCGGAGTAGCACTATCTCAGGTAGTGCTACGTCAGCACGGGTGGATCCTAAATATCCCAAAATCACAGCTGATTCCAACAACACGTCTACTGTTCCTGGGGATGATTCTGGACACAGTCCAGAAAAAGGTGTTTCTCCCGGAGGAGAAGGCCAGGGAGTTATCCGAGCTAGTCAGGAAACTCCTAAAACCAGGCCAAGTGTCAGTGCATCAATGCACGAGAGTCCTGGGAAAAATGGTGGCTTCTTACGAAGCGATTCCATTCGGAAGATTCCATGCAAGAACTTTTCAGTGGGATCTGCTGGACAAATGGTCCGGATCGCATCTTCAGATGCATCAGCGGATAACCCTATCTCCAAGGACAAGGGTGTCTCTCCTGTGGTGGTTACAGAGTGCTCATCTTCTAGAGGGCCGCAGATTCGGCATTCAGGATTGGATGCTGGTGACCACCGATGCCAGCCTGAGAGGCTGGGGAGCAGTCACACAGGGAAGAAATTTCCAGGGCTTGTGGTCAAGCATGGAAACGTCTCTTCACATAAATATCCTGGAACTAAGGGCCATTTACAATGCCCTAAGTCAAGCAAGGCCTCTGCTTCAGGGTCAGTCGGTATTGATCCAATCGGACAACATCACGGCAGTCGCCCACGTCAACAGACAGGGCGGCACAAGAAGCAGGAGGGCAATGGCAGAAGCTGCAAGGATTCTTCGCTGGGCGGAAAATCATGTGGTGGCACTGTCAGCAGTGTTCATTCCGGGAGTGGACAACTGGGAAGCAGACTTCCTCAGCAGACACGACCTCCACCCGGGGGAGTGGGGACTTCACCCAGAAGTCTTTCAAGTGATTGTAAACCGTTGGGAAAAACCAAAGGTGGACATGATGGCGTCCCGTCTCAACAAAAAACTGGATAGATATTGCGCCAGGTCAAGGGACCCTCAGGCAATAGCGGTGGACGCTCTGGTAACACCGTGGGTGTACCAGTCGGTGTATGTGTTCCGTCCTCTGCCTCTCATTCCAAAAGTACTGAGAATCATAAGAAGGAGAGGAGTGAAGACCATACTCGTGGCTCCGGATTGGCCAAGAAGAACTTGGTACCCGGAACTGCAAGAGATGCTCACGGAGGACCCGTGGCCTCTACCTCTAAGAAAGGACCTGCTCCAGCAGGGACCTTGTCTGTTCCAAGACTTACCGCGGCTGCGTTTGACGGCATGGCGGTTGAACGCCGGATCCTGATGGAAAAAGGCATTCCAGATGAAGTCATCCCTACCCTGATCAAAGCCAGGAAGGATGTAACTGCGAAACATTATCACCGCATTTGGCGAAAATATGTTTCCTGGTGTGAGGCTAAGAAGGCCCCCACAGAGGAATTTCAACTGGGTCGTTTCCTGCATTTCCTGCAAGCAGGACTGTCTATGGGCCTAAAATTAGGATCCATTAAGGTTCAAATTTCGGCCCTGTCGATCTTCTTCCAGAAAGAACTGGCTTCATTGCCTGAAGTTCAGACGTTTGTCAAGGGGGTACTGCATATACAACCTCCTTTTGTGCCACCAGTGGCACCTTGGGATCTCAATGTAGTTTTAGGGTTCCTAAAATCACATTGGTTTGAACCACTCACCACTGTGGAATTAAAATATCTCACATGGAAGGTGGTCATGCTGTTAGCTCTGGCGTCAGCCAGGCGTGTCTCAGAAATGGCGGCTTTGTCATATAAAAGCCCTTACCTAATTTTTCATTCAGACAGGGCAGAATTGAGGACTCGTCCTCAATTTCTCCCTAAGGTGGTTTCAGCGTTTCACATGAACCAACCTATTGTGGTGCCTGCGGCTACTAGGGACTTGGAGGACTCCAAGTTGTTGGACGTAGTCAGGGCCCTGAAAATATGTTTCCAGGACGGCTGGAGTCAGAAAATCTGACTCGTTGTTTATCCTGTATGCACCCAACAAGCTGGGTGCTCCTGCTTCTAAGCAGACGATTGCTCGTTGGATTTGTAGTACAATTCAGCTGGCACATTCTGTGGCAGGACTGCCACAGCCAAAATCTGTTAAAGCCCATTCCACAAGAAAAGTGGGCTCATCTTGGGCGGCTGCCCGAGGGGTCTCGGCTTTACAACTTTGCCGAGCAGCTACTTGGTCAGGGGCAAACACGTTTGCAAAATTTTACAAATTCGATACCCTGGCTGAGGAGGACCTGGAGTTCTCTCATTCGGTGCTGCAGAGTCATCCGCACTCTCCCGCCCGTTTGGGAGCTTTGGTATAATCCCCATGGTCCTTACGGAAGTCCCAGCATCCACTAGGACGTCAGAGAAAATAAGAATTTACTTACCGATAATTCTATTTCTCATAGTCCGTAGTGGATGCTGGGCGCCCATCCCAAGTGCGGATTGTCTGCAATACTTGTATATAGTTATTGTTACAAAAAATCGGGTTGTTTATTGTTGTGAGCCATCTTTTCAGAGGCTCCTACGTTTATCATACTGTTAACTGGGTTCAGATCACAGGTTGTACAGTGTGATTGGTGTGGCTGGTATGAGTCTTACCCGGGATTCAAAATCCTTCCTTATTATGTACGCTCGTCCGGGCACAGTATCCTAACTGAGGCTTGGAGGAGGGTCATAGGGGGAGGAGCCAGTGCACACCAGCTAGTCTAAAGCTTTTACTTTTTGTGCCCAGTCTCCTGCGGAGCCGCTATTCCCCATGGTCCTTACGGAAGTCCCAGCATCCACTACGGACTATGAGAAATAGAATTATCGGTAAGTAAATTCTTATTTTCATCAGACAATAAAAGCACAGATTATTGTCTTCCCCTGGAAGTTAGGAGGTCAATAGCTTGATGGTTATTGGACATCCTATCCTGGACAAAGGAAGGCTCCTTTGAATATAAGATGGCAACTATTACTATGGATTACCAAAGAAAACCAAAAATATATACTTGGCGCCTGCTCCTTAGACCACTGACAAATTTACACCTGAGACTTTGCTGCAGCTTCCTGATCAGGGTTATTGCAAACACCCTTTGTAGCAAGCAAACTAAAATATTAAAACCAAGGTTTCAATAGGAAGCGCTGTCCAGTCACAATTCAATTAAACAAATCACTTTAATTTCACAAATGACATATATGGCCATATACTGACATAATATAGGTTCTCGTGTTGAGAACATTACCCGCTCTTGTAAATTTAAGTCCAAAAGTATTACAATTAAGTGAACCTAAAAAGTCATTAATAGATTTTAAATCCCCATCCCAAATAATAAATAAATCATCTATATACCGTCCATATAGGACGGTATATAGATGATTTATTTATTAATTGTAATACTTTTGGACTTAAATTTACAAGCACAATACATCAGTAAGAAATTACTTTTCTAGACATAGCTCTCTCTGTAGCGGGTAATGTTCTCAACACGAGAACCTATATTAAAGAGGTAGACCAAAATAGATATTTGAATTTCAAAAGTGGCCACTATAGTAAGTGGAAAACAAATATTCCCAAAAGCCAGTTTATGAGGATAAAAAGGAACTGCTCTAGCCTTGAAATCTTCCGAAAGCAGGCAATTTCTCTGTATGAGGCATTCCTTGAACAAGGGTACCCCAGAAAATTGTTGGATAAAACATTGATAGAGGTAACTGCAATGGATAGGAGATCCCTTCTAGGGGACAAAACTATAATATCAGGAAAAAATGAGAAAAAAGAGATGACTATAGATAGGAGTGTGAATTTTGTGACACAATATAATTCGAAGGCATGGGCTATTAAGAGGATCCTGAAAAGGAATTTCCACCTTTTAGAATTGGATGAATTTCTGAATAATACTGGTATATTAAACGATAATATTATTTTCAGAAAATCTGGAAATCTTAAACAAAAACTGGCTCCTAGCCACTTTAGAACTAAGATAAAAAATAATACTGAGGAAAAGGGGCCTTTAGAAGTGTGGCTCTCCACCAAACCACCTGGTTTCCATCGATGTGGAAAAACAGGTTGCTTTACATGTAATTGTACAGAAAGGAAGACTGTATCCTTCGTTTCTAGTGTATCTGATGAAATATTTTCTATTAAGGATTTTATTAACTGTAGATCTGACTTTGTGATTTATTTATTGACATGCGGCTGTGGCCTTCAATATATTGGCCGCACGATTAGGCAACTACATGTCAGATTTATGGAGCATAAGAGAAATATTTTAATGAACTCCAGAACCAATTCTCTATATAGACATTTCTCAGATTGTCAGAAGGGTTCTATTAAGAATATAAAGGTTATAGCTGTTGAACAAATTAAGACCACAGCAAGAGGGGGAGATAGGTATAACCGTCTGTGCAGACGGGAGGCATTTTGGATCTTCAGTATGAGGACCCTTACACCAGGAGGCCTGAATGATACAATTGAACTTAATAATGTCTAACCCTATTTTTCTGACAATATACTAGAGGTTATTGTATTTATTAATATTTATGAATGGTAGGACTAACTGGCAGACATACATCTGATTTTTATTATTATATTTTTTTATAAATATATATATTATATATTATATCTATTTGTTTAATATATTTTTTTTTATTAATTATTGTATTAGAGTGTGTTTTTATTAAAAGACTCTTTTATTTATCAATGTAAAACTTTTGGGCAGTAATGACATGCTGGAACGCAAATGTCCGCAGGTGGAACGCAAGTAACGGAAGCCGGAAGTGGGAATAAGGTGCCTGGATAATGGGTAATTGAATTAAACCAATTTATGCACCCAGGTGTAGTAAGACCGCCGGCAGAGAGATATAATGAGAGGAGGATAAATAGCACCTAGCAGGACACTCAATACACACGTCTGAGGAAGCCACCGATTACCCGGAAACGGAGAGGCGGAGAAACGCGTCACGTGATCGGGCATAGCAGTCCGCGAGTACGAGTGCTCACACACCGCTGTGATAGAGCTGGGACCAGCAGATGCATGGATACCACAGAGGAGAAAGGGAGTAAGCAGGTCGAGCGCTCCCTGGTTGAAAAATCCCCTGGGTCCAATTTGTCCTAAAGAAAACAACAGTCTCCACTCAGCAAGAAACCCCCGGTAAGAGAGATATGGGAGGGAGGAGAACTTTTCAACACTCGGCAAGGAGTGATCAATGTTAGGACAAAGCAATAAGGAATAATAGTCCCCGTTTTGAAAAGCCCCCGCTAATTGCTACTACGGGTGGTAGGAGGACATTTAATATTGTTCTGTAAGGAACACCTGCATTTTTTGGACCCAGCAATTAAGGGACTGCCTTTTGGCTATTTGAATGTAACCTGAGTGGATGACTAACCACATAAGTGAACAAGACTGCATGCCCTAGTTCTTTGAGCAATACTAATCGACTAACAATTGATTTGCAATTATAACGGTCCATTTGTGATTACTGTGTTAAAGTTTTATGAATTGATATTTTATGTCAGTATATGGCCATATATGTCGTTTGTGAAATTAAAGTGATTTGTTTAATTGAATTGTGACTGGACAGCGCTTCCTATTGAAACCTTGGTTTTAATATTTTAGTTTTATTACTATGGATGCCAGCCTGTGTGGCTGGGGTGAAGTGTCAGGAAAGAGTTGCTTCTAGGGGGTGTAGTAGGGTATGCCGGCGGCCGGGCTCCCGGCAACCAGCATACCGGCACCTGAATTCCAACTGCCGGCATACCGACAGCGTGGAGAGCACAAATGAGCCCCTTGCGGGCTCGCTGCACTCGCCATGCTGCAGGCACGGTGGCGCGCTACACGCACCATGCTATCTATTCTCCCACCAGGAGGGTCGTGGAACCCCAAGAGGGAGAAAAAGTGTCGGTATGCCGGCTGTCGGGAATCCGGCGCCAGTATACTGTTCGCCGGGATCCCGACAGCTGGCAAACTGAAAACCACCCGCTTCCAGGGGCAGTAGACCAAGGAAGAAATGTTGCCTGCCAAAAATTATATTGGAACCTTGGGCCATATATATGGCATTTTATTCAGGCAAAGAATATCCTTCTGATGAATCCAGATCGAATCTGCTCGGACATGCAATTGCAGTGGTGTACCTCAACCATGAGGGAGGATCTTGCAGCCAAAACATAATGAAGAAGGCAAGTCACACTTTAAGGTGGACAGAACTTCGTTATCCAGCCTTATCCACAGTACTCATTCCGGCAGTCCTAAATTGGGAAGCAGATTTTCTCAGTCAACTCACCATTCAGGTAAACGTATGGACTTACACCCAAAGTCTCAAACTCTGGTAGATAATGGGGGTTACCGGAGATACATCTCATGCTATCCTGTCAGAACAACAAGGGTTTTGCATACGGATCAAGAACAAATCCCAGAGCGATCTTGTGGATGACTTGTCAACTTTCATCTGGTTCAGCTGTTTCCACTAATCACCTTGTGATACAGGGTGATACAAAAGGTAAGACAAGGTAAGGGTGCCATGATACTTATAGCTCTGGCTTGGCCCAGAAGACATAGGTACACAGATCTGCAGAGGATGTCGATGGACGCTCCATTTCTACTCCTTCAACGGTCAGATCTACCATCTCAGGGTCCTGGTTATCACAAACACCTGGATGGACTGTCTTTGACAAAGTGACTCTCAAGACTTCCATCTTGAATGCAAGAGGACTCTCACAACAGGTAATTCTAATATGCTCAGAGCAAGGAAAATTTCCTCAGCTTGCATTTATCACCAAATATGGCAGAGCTACATTCTATGGTGCAGGGATCAAAAATGAGTTTCCAGAATCTTAGCATTCCTTCAGGCAAGAATGCATAAAGGTTTATGGCTGACTTCCTTGAGAGTACAAGTGTCAGCATTGACAGTACGGTTCCAAAAGAAAATTGTTAACCTACAGGATGTGCGCACTTTCTTCCAAGGAATGCTGCACATTCAACCTCCTTTTGTTCTTCCTGCAGTGCCTTGGGATTTAAGTTAGTCCTAAAGGCCCTTCAGGTAGTCCCATTTTAACCACTTGAAAGAGTGACTCTTAAATGGCTGACAGCTAAAGTTCTCTATCTACTGACTTTTGCTTCAGTTAGAAGAGTTTCAGATTTAGGGGCATTGTTATGTCATCCTCCATTTCTGAAATTTTTATCCAGAACCAAATCTGGGTGTCTTCCTAAGGTGGTTTCTAAATTCCATCTTTAGGGACCGGACTTTGCTGCGGGAGATGCATCGTTGGACGTAGTCCGTACCTTAAGGATCTTCGTGGATCATACCAGTGCCATCAGAAAGACAGATACTCTCTTCATTCTCTATGAAATTCACAAGTGAGGATAGCCTGGAGATAAGCAGACACTGGGGAAGTGGCTTTGTATGACTATTTCAGAAGCATATTCTCAAGCTGATCTCCATATTTCTGGCTAATGGCCCTCATTCCGAGTTGATTGCACCAAGCTACTTTTTGCTGCTGGTGCGATTAACTAATCTCTGCCTATGGGGGAGTGTATTTTAGCATAGCAGGGCTGCGAATGCTTGTGCAGCCCTGCTATGCTAAAAAAGTTTCACACTTTGACGTTAGACATCTGCCCTCCGTTCGCCTGGACATGCCTGCGTTTTTCTTACCACTCCCCAAAAATGGCTGGAAACGGTGAGTATCTCCACGGAACGCCTGTCCATCTTCTTGTGATCGCCGCTGCGATCACATTTGTCACTGGCGGCGTTGTTGCCCGGTGACGATCGTCGCCAGGCAACAACGCATGTGCGCAAAGTGTCCGCTGCCCACGTGCATTTCCGACCTGTTTGCACCTCAGCGAAGAACCGCTGCGTGCGAACGGGTCGGAATGACCCCCAATGTCTCTGATCATTCTACTTATAAGGTAGGCCATTATGGGCAGCACAATGTGCTGTTTCAGCAGAATAGATATGTTAGGTAGACACATGTTCTCCATTTACACATTCATTAGACATTATGCCTTGATACCTTTGCCTCTCAGGACGCTGAATTCGGGCGAAGGATTCTCCTGTCTAATCACCACTAAATTGCTTTGGGACATCCCAATGTATCCTGTGGATACCCTGTGGATCCTGCAGGAGAAATATATGTTATGGTAAGAACTTACTGTTGATAGCAGTATTTCTCCTAAGTCCACAGGGATCCTACTCTGAAGCACCTGATTTGAGGATCCTTTTACTCACTAACCTGTTCCCTTTTGTACAGAAGGGTGTGCATCAGTGACGTGGGGTGGGGTGAGGCAGAGCCTTTCCTGTCATACTAATGTTTGTGCCAGAGTTTTGACTGCGTAAAGTATATGAAAAATACAAATAATTTGTTTGAAATATCTTCTTTGCATTATTGTAATAATTTTTATAGCCAAGACTCTGGAGTAAAAAGTCTATGGCAGGTGAGGCAGTGCCTCACCTGGCTATGTTTTCCGCACATCTCTGATCAAAACTCACCAAATTTCCAGGCGTTTATACCGCTGCACCTGTGTGTAATGCCCAGATGTATGTTTTGGCTCATATATTGCATGTAAATCTGGCTCTGGTGCTAGCCAGTGCCTCCTGAGCTATTTAGCTCACCACACGTCCCTGGTGTGCATGTGTGTTCTTCTTGCCTGATTAGGGCTCTACATGATGCTCCTGCCTTGAGCTTTGGAAAACAACTGATTTGCCTGAGCCAGGAGGCGGGGATATATGGACAGGCCCGTTGCATGCTGGGAGGCCAAAAAGCTTTGACCGTTTGGTGCAAATCCACTGTCGCTCCACCATATCCCAATGTATCATGGGGAACCTGTGGACTTATATTATGTATATTTTCCACCATGACAGGGCGGTTCTCTGAACCAGTTACTTACCTAAGTTGGTGTCATCTTTTCATTTGAACCAAGAGATTGTGGTCCCGGCCTTTATCTCTTTGGACTTGTTGGCTAAAGAACGGTCTTGGATGTGGTTAGGGCTCCCCGTGTCTATGTTGACAGGACTGCTTCTATTAGATGGTCTGATGCTCTCTTTGTCCTGCTTGGATTCCACAAATGTGGCTGGCCTGCGAGTAAGCAAATCTTGGCCAGATGGATTAGAATGGTGATTGCACATGCTTATGACCAAACTGGTCTTCCAGTTCCAGCTTCGATTACGGCCCATTCTACCCGGTCTGTTTGACCTTCTTGGGCGGCCCGCCGTTGTGCGTCCGCAGAACAATTGTGCAAGGCGGCTACGTGGTCCTATGTGAACACGTTTCTTAGGTTCTATGCCTTTGATACCTTCGCCTCCCAGGATACCTCTTTTGGACGCTGGATTCTCACATCCACTAAGGCGCGTCCCCTCCCTTGAGGAACTGCTTTAGGACATCCCCAATGTTTCCTTGTGGAAACCAATGTAACCTGCTGCAGAAAAGGAGAGTTATGGTAGACTTACCATTGTTAACTCTCTTTCTGCAAGGTACATTGGGTTCCATAAGGCACCCACCCTGACGCACCTAGCTTCTTTGGGTTTGTATGGCATTATCCACTGGTACCTTCTCCTGTCGTGAGAATGTGTTCTTATGTGACTAACATCTGCCTTCTCTCTTGCCTACTCCTGCATTGGACTGGTTATCAAAACAGTGCTCTCAGTGCCTGGAGGCAGGGTTATAGAGGAGGCCCCTATGCATCCTTGGACAGCTAAAGCTTTGCCTGTTGGTGCCTCTGGATCCACATCCACTCTACACCCCAATGTTTCTCTGTGGAACCAAAAGTACCTCGCAGAAAGAAAGTTAACAATAGTAAGTCTACCATAACTCTCCTCTTGTATGACTGAGTCACCTGCATTTTATTTTGACATGTAGCATACATGTCCCTTTTGCTGACCCATTTGACAGTGCTGGTATTTTTTTTTTCTGTAGCTTAACTCCTCCCTTACATGCACCTGTAGCGGGGCAATATATGAGCAACTTCCATTTTGTGTGTGTGTTTATATTGTGGTGAGAGGGTTTGTGTCCCACCACAATTGCCAACATTTCTGTGGGATCGGCTCCCTCCAAGGGAGAGGAAAACAAGACTTGCAGATTCTACACCTGCAGTAGTATTTTTGCACTCTGGATTGCACAGCTTCAAGGGGAAAGATAGAAGTCTGGGGTTTCCAGCTCACCAAGAGCCAGCAGGAAGTCAGAAGCCGGAGAGGTGTTTAAAACTCCCATACAGCCACTGCACATTACACTGATGCCTATTAGGGGCCAGCGAGTAGGATGCAGTTTTATAGTGCCATGGAGTGTGGACATTGGCTGTGCCAGCATGGCGGATTATGGCTGAAGGTCATTGCAGCAGAATGACACCTGTGTGTTTATTTTATGTACCTGTTTTACCAAGCCCAAGCCTGTGTATGCTATCCAGTGTCTGATGCCAGTAAAGACAATGTGTTTCACCAAAAAAACTGCCTACCGAGTACTTATTTCCAGTACCTCTTTTACATTTGGTAGCTCATACAAACATTCTAGTTCTTGTGAGTAGAACTTGGCATACCTAAATAACCATTGTTATACTAAATCACTGGGTAATCTGAGTGTGCGCTGATAAGTAACTTGCCACTGTGAAGAGAAACCATTGCTTATTTTGTTTTTTTCATAAGTTCAAATGCTGTCTGCTATTCAAAATATAGGATAGGCTGCTGTGTAGTCAAATACACCTGATAATTTAACAGAGCAAAGCACACATATCTGCATTCTATTTAATCCCTCCTATTTATGTATACATATGTATGTGCACACGTATTATATATTATATATATTATTATATTATATATTATAGATATATACATACGGAGATCCACTGCACTTGCAAGTCCCAAGAGAGGGGTGCACTCACTTACTCCCCACCCCTAGGTTGGGGTGCAGTGGGCTGTGACCACCGAACTCAAATATACATATACAGAGAACCCTGCACTCTCCTTAGCAGCTTCATTCACCTTAATGCTTTAGTTTACGTCTGAATAAACAATGGGGTTTTGGTTTATGAATTGTACAATGCATGTAAGCTTGCGGCCCACTCCACGGGACCCCATTTCACCGCAAGTCCTACTCTATCACATAAAATTTCACAGATTTTTTAGGGACCTGGCTACTGCTGTCTCAAAGGGGAAAATGTGCTTACCTGGTTTAAAGCTTAAGGGCCCTACACACTGGCCGATTTTTTGAAAGATATGAACGATCTCGTTCATAAATGAACGAGAACTCGTTCATATCTTTCAGTGTGGAGACTCCTGCGATGAACGATGCGCGGCCCCGCGCTCGTTCATCGCTGGTCTCCCGTCGGCTGTGCATGCAGGCCAATATGGACGATCTCGTCCATATTTGCCTGCACTTCAATGCAGCCGCGTGACGGGGGGAGTGAAGAAACTTCACTCCCCCCGTCACTGCCCCCCCCGCCGCCGGGTCGCTCGTCGGCCGTATCCGCCGTCGGGCAGCTCGGCGGCGGGTCAGCCAGTGAGTAGGGCCCTTTACATGCCACACTTATGGCTTATAAAAGGTAAGACAGTCACCAACACAACTTCACAAGTGTGCTTACCTGGTTTAAAGCTCACCTGCCAACTGACTTCTGGCTAAAACAAGGTAGTAAAAAGAAACAAGCAGTAGCTGAGAAATTCAAACAGAACAATACATTACATTAAAAATGCTTGAATACCTCCAAAGCATCTATATGTAATCCGCATTTAAAGGGTACATAACCCTATCATAATCTTAATTTGTTAAATCTTCACTAGAAGACACATTTTATATAAAACAACAGAGATAACAGTATTACATCTTATACCCCTTTCACATCGCCAATGCCAGATCCCACCCGGGAACTGGAAACGGGATCTTCCCAGATGGGATCCGGCATTGGACGCTACTGCTGGCTTCCCTGACCCGGCAATATGCCGGGCGGGTAGCCATAGCAGCGGGGGCGGAGCCGGCAGCAGGAGCAGCACTGGGAGATGAGATCATCTCCGCGCCACCTCTCCTTGCTGTAGTAAACGGGTCCCAGGTCGCATTGACCCGGGAGCCCGTTTCCGCTACCATTGACTCGGTATTCAACCCGGGAATAACACTGCTTTATTCCCGGGTTGAATTGCTGGGTCAGGCGACCCGGGATTTCAGCTATGGTGCTTTCACACTGCACGCTGACCCGTGTCGACCCGGCAATATTCCAGGTCGATACCAGCTTATTTGTACAGTGTGAAAGGGGTATTAGATAGAATACAGCCCGATCCAGTCACCTATAATAGAATCATTTATAGTGATACATAGAATTGAGATTTTACCTCTCTCTCTAATTTACCTCTCTCTGGGGGACATTTACTAAGCAGTGATAACAGCGGAGTAGTGAGCCAGTGGAGAAGTAGCCCCATCAACCAATCAGCAGCTCTGTATCATTTTATAGTATGCAAATTAAAGATGTTATTTCAGTGCTGATTGGTTACCATGGGCACTTCTCCACTGGCTCACTTCTCTGCTCTTATCACTGCTTAGTAAATGTCCCCCTCTGTCATTTATAGTGCTGATTTCACACAGATGCAGCTTAATGAATCATGACACCTGGAGCAATTACTCCACTAGAACATACTTCTTCTATTAGCAGATTTCATAATCAAAGCATTCAATTTGTAACAGTTTCAATACTAGCAGCAATGTTACACAAATGTTAAAACAAGATATTAAAAAGAAACAAATGATAGTTGAAAACTTAGAGCAGAACAATACATTAAAGATGCTTGAATACCTCCAAAGCATCTACAGCATGGGTCTTCAACCTGCGACCCTCCAGCTGCTGTGGAACTACACATCCCAGCATGCCCTGCCTCAGTTTTAGCATACCTTAATAGCAAAACTGTGGCAGGGCATGCTGGGATGTGTAGTTTCACAGCAGCTGGAGGGCCACAGGATGAAGACCCATGATCTACAGCATACTTTCCTACCTGACCCTCTCCATGAGGGAGAAAATGCTCTGTTCCTGGACTTTCCTGGTAATGTATGATTGCCATCACCTGTGGTGAAACACCTTTCTTATCAATTACCTAGCTCACCACAGGTGATGGCAATCATACATTACCAGGAAAGTCCAGGAATAGAGCATTTTCTCCCTCATGGAGAGGGTCAGGTAGGCAAGTATGATCTACAGCACAGGTTCTCAAACTCGGTCCTCAGGACCCCACACAGTGCATGTTTTGCAGGTCTCCTCACAGAATTGCAAGTGAAATAATTAGCTCCACCTGTGGACCTTTTAAAATGTGTCTGAGTAATTAATACACCTGTGCACTTGCTGGGTGACCAGCAAAACATGCACTGTGTGGGGTCCTGAGGACCGAGTTTGAGAACCACTGATCTACAGTATATATAATCAACATTTAAAGGGTATATGACCCTATCAAAATCTTAGTTTGTTAGATCTTCACTAAAAGACACATTTTACATAAAACAGAGACAGCAATATTACATTTTAGATGGATAGAACCCGATCCCATCACTTGTACTGGAATCATTTAAAGTGATACACACAATTGAGATGATTTTACCTCTCTCTAATGAATGGGGTAATTTCATAATTTACATTGAGACCTCTTGGAATTAAAGTGTCTAAAGAAAGGATCCAGAAGGTCTCACGTTTTAGAAGTACCTGTTCCCTGTCACCTCTGTTTTTATCCACCGGTACATGTTCTATCCCAATAAATCTCATAGAATCTGGACCAGCACCATGATGTTCACTAAAATTACATGGTATACTATGACTCAACAATCTTTTATGTTTCTGGCGTGTTCTAATATTCTAATTTTTAACGATTTATTTGTCTTGCCTATGTATTTAAGGCCACAGGGTCAAGTTAACATGTTTATGCAGAATGTAGTATTGCAATTAATAAATGTCTTTATAGTTTTTGGTTTCTGATCCACATTCCCCATAAATGACTTAGTTCCCCTTTCTGCTCGGTTCCGGTATGAATGGTCGACCATGTTATGGTCGACAGTCATTAGGTCGACCACTATTGGTCGACATTGACATGGTCGACATGAACACATGGTCGACACATGAAAGGTCGACACATGAAAAGGTCGACATGAGTTTTTTAACTTTTTTTGGTGTCGTTTTTTGCGTAAAGTGACTGGGAACCCCAATTAGTGCACCGCGTCCCCTCGCATGGCTCGCTTCGCTCGCCATGCTTCGGGCATGGTGCCTTCGCTCCGCTACCGCTTTGCTCGGCACAGATTACCGTTCCAATCGTAGTCCACGTGGATCGTAAAGTATGGAAAAGTTCCCTAAAAGAAAAAAAAAGTTAAACTCATGTCGACCTTTCATGTGTCGACCATTTCATGTGTCGACCATGTGTTCATGTCGACCATGTCAATGTCGACCAATAGTGGTTGACCTAATGACTGTCGACCATAACATGGTCGACCATGTGAACGGATACCTTCTGCTCTATAGCAGACTTTAAAGCTCCCACAGTTAAAAAACCCTTTACTGTCACTTAGGAAGATACTATCATTTTTCACTATCTGTATTTTTTCCAATTTACTCTTAGACACCATAGATTTTACACTTTTAGCTTTTTTAGAAATGATATCCTTTTTTTAGGCAGTTTCGGACCTAGAATTGGATCCAACAACAATATGTGCCAGTTTTTCTTGGCCATTTTCTTTAAATCCCGACGTCCTGTACTGAATTGTGTTACAAATGGACAAAAAAAAGTTCTTGTCTTCTACATCATTTTTCTTTTATATACAAGAAGTGACTCTATATCTTTAGTCTTTGCTTTTTCTTTAGCTGATTCTATTAAGTCCTTAGGGTACCCTCTCTCAGCGAACCTGTTTTTATATATTTCAGCCTGTTCGTCAAATTTATACATGTCAGAACAATTTCTTCTTAACCTCAAAAATTGTGAATAGGGGATATTTTCTTTCCATTGGGGCAGGTGGCAGCTTGTAAACTCCAAATAGCTGTTGCTATCCACTTTCTTAAAAAGGGTGAAGGTTTCTATAAGGCCTGTTTTGGGGAAATTTTCGGTACTAAGCACTACATCCACAAATTCTAAACGGACGGTATTGAATGTCCCTGTGAAGCGTAGGTTTATTTATTTATTAACAGTTTCATATATAGCGCAGCAAATTCCGTTGCGCTTTACAATTGGAAATAACAATGATATAACAAAACTGGGTAATAGCAGTCATACAGGAGCTGGGAGCCCAGCCTGCACATAGCTTGTGCAATCACCATTCTAATCCATCTGGCCATGGTCTGCTTATTCGCAAGCCAGCCACGTTTGTGAAAACCAAAAAGTACAAAAAGAGAATCAGGCCTCCTGATGGAGGCACTCCTCTCCACATAGACACGGAGAGCCCGTACCACATCCAAAGATTTTTCTTTGGAGGACAGACCAGAAGAGGTGAAGGCCGGAGCCACAATCTCCTGGTTAAGGTGAAAAGATGACACCACCTTATGCAAATAACCAGGGCGAGTTCGAAGAACAGCCCGGTCACGGTGAAAAATCAGAAAGGGTGGACGACAGGATAAAGCACCTAAGTCCGACATCCTCCTAGCAGAGGCAATAGCCAACAGAAAAATTACCTTAAGCATAAGGCATTTAAGATCCACAGACTCAAGAGGTTCAAATGGAGACTCTTGCAGGGCATTCAATAAACAGACAGATCCCATGGAGCCACAGGAGGGACATAGGGAGGCTGAATCCATAAAACACCCTGCGTGAAAGTGTGAACGTCAGGAAGAGACGCAATTTTCCTCTGAAACCACACCAACAAGGCAGATATATGAACCTTGAGGGAGGCCAGACAAAGGCCCAAGTCTAGGCCTTGCTGGAG